>NC_068374.1:17134980-18334980 GCF_023724105.1 Carassius gibelio
CAGTGTCACATCCTTCAGAAATCAAATCAGGCCGTTGCTTCAATTGAAAATCGCCTGTCCAATTCACATCATCCATGTAGCACACCACACCTGGCGTCCCACATAACATGGAGTCCATGGCTTTCTGGTATGCTTCTGGAGCTCTCAACAATCCAAATGGAACCTTTCTAAAACGGTAGCATCCTCTGTGCGTAATGAATGTTGTCATTTGTCTGGATTCAGGTGCCAGATCAACTTGCCAGAAACCCTTACGGGCATCCAGTTTTGCAAACACCTTTGCTCCCTACATTGCTTGCAGTATATTGTCTATTGTTGGTACTGGGTGTCTTTCTCTTATTAACGCTTTGTTCACTTCTCTCAGATCTACACAAAGTCTCACTTCTTTAGTGTCTTTTTTTGGAATGAGAAGAATGTTTGACACCCATTCAGATGCTTCATGCACTTCCTCTATGATGCCATCTTCAAGCATTTTGTCCAACTCTTGATTCACAGCCTCTACCATCAGGTAGGGTACTCTCCTTAAAGCTTGAGCTACAGAAGGGACTTTTTCATTCACTGATATTTTATGGCTGTAACCTTTGATTTGCCCCAGTCCTTTAAACAAAGATTGATATTCAGCCTCTTGTTTCAAAAATCTTTCTGCCGAATTGTTAATTGCAGCGACCTGGTCTGTGGTATTCAGAATCTTTAAGTCAAAGAATGACCGTCTTCCTAGCAGTGGCTCAACACTTTCTTTGATTACAAAAATGTAATCTTTCGTTACATTATCCTTCAATTGGAAATTTGCTTAAAAAAATCCCACACAGTGGAGAGTCTGTGCATAGGCGAAGAATTTTCTCTTTGTTTGTTTCAGTTAAACTTTTTGTGCAAACAATCTATGGTACAGTTCTTCTCCAATGAAATTTCTTCCACTTCCTGTATCTATGACCATCTTCAGCCTCTGTCCATTAACTTTTATGGTCTCTTTTCCTTCTGGATCAATTGAATACACAAGTCCATCTGAATCAGAATTGTCATTTACAGCTCTCACTGCTTTGTCTTTATGATCTGACTTGTCTTTGGTCTTTAATTTTTCATTTTTATACTCTTGTGAGTTGTTTTTCTTTCTGCAAACGCGCATAGTGACTTATCTCTTAATCGTCTACATGCACATTTCTCTACGAGTTGATCTCGTATTATATCAAGTTCTAAAGCTCCAAACTCACAAGATTTGGCCAGTTCCCTCAGCGCATTCACAAAAGCGTCAATTGTTTCATCTTGTAGTTGAGATCTCTGTTGGAATTTGTGTCTTTCCAGCACAACATTTTTCTGAGGTGTAAAATAAGCATCCAGTGCATTTACAGTCCCTGTATATGAATCTTTGGGACCCAGGACATTCATGAAAATCTATTGCCTATTGCCTCTTCGCCCTCCATGCCAGCTCTCTCAGTCCTACAGATCTAGATGTCTTTTCCAGCGACAGTTGAACGACAATCCTGATCGTTCTTTATGTATTCATCCTCGTCGCTATTTTATGTTCTGTTGTTTGTCTCAATAACCAGTCTGTATAGCTGTTATCTACTTTTTTTATTAACACATTCTCAACTACAAGACTCTCGAGTCACTCAACTCTCGCGATCACCCCCCCCCCCCCCTCATTTCTCGCGATACCACTACACTACACACAGCAAAGGGGAATTCCTCTCTTATCCGTTGCTGAACTCCACTCAAACGCCCCTACATTACAGAGGCTCTGTCGTATGCCTGAGCAATTATGGGAATGTCCTTCAGTCCACACCGCTACAATCTTTCTTTAATGCCAGAAACAATCCCTGCAGCATCGCGAGAATTTGAACAGTCAACAAAGCAAATTAATCGCTCCTTGATTTGAAGTCCCTCCATGTATCTAATGCAAATAGAAAGTTGCTCATTCTTTGAGGTCTTTGCTTCATCAGCAATAACAGCAAGAAAACCAGTCTTGTGTACTTTCTTAGAAATTGCACACAATGCAATTATTTCATTCTGAAAGTCTCGGCTTGTGCAGTTAAAATATTTGGACTGCATGGATTCGAAATCAGGGTCGTATTTTGAAAGCAAATTACATATGCTTAAATAATTCCCCCTTGCTTCTGCATCAGTATCTTTACGATGTCCGCGGAAAGGGAGACCTAATTTAGCAAGCAGTTTTATAATTTTAACGGATTTGTACAGGTACACTGTTTTTTTTCTACTGTGATTTGATGGCTGTGTGACAGCTGTGCTGCCACAGATCCCGATGCACCAGCCTGTTTATAACTCTCCCATATCTTCATGCTATTTGAATGTACCTGTGGCGAAGCATGTTTTGTCAGCTTCTCTGACAGTTTTTTCCAGTTCCAAGTTCCCACTTTTGTAAATAGTTCGTCTGCGTCTGATCTTGCAATATTTGAAGAAAAGTGGCGACAGCAAAAACAAAAAAACGAATCCAGTGATATTGAGTACTCCATCCATGGGAACTTGTGATAGTAAAATGTAGAGAAGGCACCATTAACATTTCCAATTAGGCGCTTAGGGAAAGAAAGTATGGGCTGTTTCGGCCCAATAGCTTTCTCCTCGAGGTCAGCGTATCCAGATCCACAGGTTGAGCGGGTAACTCCACTGACACGGTGGCGCCGGTGCTGCTGGATCCAAGGCCAGCTTTGTTGTTCTCAGATGCGGCCTCGGTTGCTCTTTCAGTAGCAGCAGTGGAATTGATGGTTGAAGTGTCAAAGTTAGAAAACTCCTCACTTTTACTAGTGGGTTTATTAAAAAAACGCTGAATGTCCATTTTGTTTATTTAGCATGTAGACTAAAGCGGGAACAGAACGAGAAGAGAGTCCACTCACGTAACTTACCGCGATACTTTGAAGTCCGCCAAAATGAGCTTCTTTTTCAATATAGTACTTAAAAATAATTAATTCTACAACTTTTTTTTTTTCAAAGCACAAGACAGGCATTAATTGCCTAAGTGAGGGGGACAGAAATTATATGTATATATAATTTACCTTTATATATACATATTCACCCCCCCCCCCCAAATCTTGCTGATAATCAATATTTTAAAAATGAGTACATTTCTTTCGACATATTATGATGAATAGAAGGATCCAAAGATCAGCATTTATGTGAAATAAAAAGCCTTTGCAACATTATACAGCATATCATTCAAAAAAAAAATATTTTTTGGAAAATAAATTATAGAAAATAATACTTTTATTTAGCAAGCTTTAAAATCTCAATAAATTAAATTTGGAAATATATTCAAATAGAAAACATTATTTTATTTATAAACATTATTTTAAATAGTCTAGTAAAAATATTTGTTTACTGTTTTGCTGTACTTTCGATGAAGTAAATGCAGGCTTGGTGAACAGAAGAGACTTGCCTTTTAATTATTCTCTAATTTTTAGCTTTTAATTGGCTTAGAAATCCATAGCTGCTGGACAATAACAAATAATAATGATTTTTTTATATACTACAAAAACATATTTATCACATAAGGCAGAATAGTTTCTATACGGTAATGAATCTAGTTTTGTTCATATATTGTATTTATCACCTGCTGGAGATGACTTGAAAAACCATATTGTCGCAATCCTATATTAATGTCTTCGTGTTTACAAAAGTTTCAGTTCTCCCATCAAAACAACTGTTTTCATACAGATAGCTGGACGCTGTTGCCCATATTAGGAGTTTCCTGATTTGACTTTATGTGCTAGAGCGCCCTCCGGCTTGTAGTATGAATGAAACACACACTGCATGAGAGTTTAGTGCTCCGTGAAGTTCATCTCGCCTTCTGGGTCCGAATAAAATATCAGGTCATGCGCAGACTATCCTGTCTCTTTGAGTTTAAATCTATATTTATTCATACATGCTCTTGGAAACCTCTATGCGAACACATTTGACTGAAAAGGTGCGAGGGACGAATTTCCGTGATATTAAAAGTGGGGGGGGACACGTCCCCCGCGTAATCTATGCCCCTGGCACTGAGAAATATATGATTCTGCGGCAGACGGTCAACAAAAAAAGATCCACTGTTTTGATTCGTTTGACTTGCGTCACGCGGGTTCCACCTACTGGTCAAAATGGTGTAATGCAACAATCCTAACGATACCTTTTACAAAACAGCAAGTATTTTGATAACAGTGTAATGTTTTCAGTATAATTTAAAAATAAATACTGTGAAACATTAGGGTCTTTGTTAGTCAGACCATTTACATGCAATTGAAATACGGTTTTATAGCTAAAACATTATGTGAACAGTAAATAATTAACACTCATCCAATGGTTTGAATAGTACTTTTATGAACTATTGCAGTACATTCTTCATTTCAGTTATCTGGTTATGGATTACAAGTTAATCAGTCCTGTGCTGCGGGTTAGTGTTTAATGGTCGCTAGGTGGCGCTACAAACACATTAGTGCCTCACACAGGTTTAGAAAAGATAAACGCAATAAAACACACATCTGATTGAGAGAGAGAGTTTGTGTGTGTGTGTGTGTGTGTACTCTGGAAGGATTGAAACTAGTTTACATTTAAAGAACTAACATCATATTTTCATATTCATAACAGTAACAGCCAGGGCCTGCTCTAGCCCTTTGGTTGCCCTAGGCAAGATTAAATCCACACAAAGTCTAAGATTAAATCAGTAATTTCAATCCATGACCTCTCTCAGAGCGCGCTTCTCATCAGCGCATCAGTGACCTGCATGCTGTGATACAACACTCACTCACATTTCAGGACAGAGTTGTCACTTGACTAATTGGGTCATAGTTGCATTGTCACAAAAATTTATAATAATTTTTAAGAATTTTAAGCCATTTGGTACTCACACGCTCTAAAGGCTGTATTATGTGCCCTCACAGTCACATCCAAAGCTTGTGCATATAAAGCTGACTTGCGAGTATTGTATAAGAGTTATTTTCTGTAGTTTGTTGAGTTTAAGCAACCAAATACAAACAATATGATGTCTGATGGGTATTGACAAATACAATAGTTTCATGGCACACTCTACTAAAATACAGTGGGGAAAAGAAAGAATAGGGGAACAAATCAATAATTAAACAACACTGCGTCGTCAGTGTTGGTGTTGTATCAGACACTTGCAATTAACATCAGGCTATATGAAAAACAAGCTCAAATGGAGTTAACAAGGTCTTTGGCCGGCAATTGAGGAGATCTGTGTTTTTTCCGCACCTGAGGTATTTACAGGTTAGGATATAACATTTCTTTTTTTAATGTTTTTTTTTTTTTTTCTTTTTAATACACTTGGCCAAAATCTCATGATATAAACGATTAAGCACTTATGCACAGGATATTTTCAACGTACAAAAGTATATTGGCTAGATGGCAAAAAACTAATTCTCCAGTCTTCAAACAGACAAAAACATTAGCCTTTACAGACATAGTGTTTGAGAAAAGAAATCCTGTACTATTCAAAGTTATTTGTTTACCCTTGCTTTGCAAATAAGCGGAGATCGGTCTCCTCCAGGCTGTGTGTGGCGCTCAATCTGAGTGGAGGTGGGGTGAAGTGACGAGGGTTCACGAGAGCTTGAGGATCCAATGGGGCTACAAAGTTTTACAAGCTCCTTTAAATACATATCATTGGTTAAATATTTCGAAACCCCTGTGATTTAAAATAATAATAACGAATTATAATAGAGATATGAATTTTGGATAGTTTTTTATGGCACATATCTGGCTATTCACTGTCTGCCATACTGAAACTCTGCCCCTGGAGGAGGGAGATCCGCCAAAATGAGATACCGGATCAGATTTCAGAGGTTCCGGATCTGGCTTGTTCCAGCACAAATTAAGCCCTGGGTTTATTAGACTGCTTCATTTTCTTCATCAACTCTGCACTTGCCTCACGTAACGGAGAGCTTAGAGGGCGTCCCCAACATATCTGTTGCCCTAGGCAACCGCCTAGTTCGCCTATAGCAATCGCCGGCCCTGGATCCAATAAAGTAAAATTAATTAGTTTAACCAAAGCTAAAGAATAAGAACGTGCATTTGATCAGATGCAACTACACTCACAATTTAAGAGATACATTATTAGAATGCTTGGCGAAAGAGATGCATTTTTAATCTAGATTTAAACAGAGAGAGTGTGTCTGAACCCCGGACATTATCAGGAAGGCTATTCCAGAGTTTGGGAGGCAAATGTGAGAGCTCTAACTCCTTTAGTGGACTTTGCTATCCTAGGAACTACCAAAAGTCCAGCGTTTTGTGACCTTAGGAAGCGTGATGGATTGTAACTTGGTAGAAGGCTAGTTAGGTACGCAGGAGCTAAACCATTTAGGGCCTTATAGGTAAGTAATGATAATTTGTAACTGATACGGAACTTAATAGGTAGCCAGTGCAGAGACTGTAAAATTGGGGTAATATGATCATTTTTCTTGACCTGGTAAGGACTCTAGCTGCAAATTGTAATCTACAAGATTCTGTGTACTGTTTTTTTGGTCCAATAATTTATATCTCTGTCTTATCTGAATTTAATTGGAGAAAAGTATTGGTCATTCAATCTTTTAAATTTTTAACACACTCTGTTAGCTTAGATAATTTAGAAGTTGAATCTGGTCTCGTTGGGATATATAGCCGAGTATCATCAGCATAACAGTGGAAGCTAATTCCGTATCTAGAAACAGACTGGATACAGTGACCTCGGAATAAGAGAGAAACAGACAAATATTAGCGTAGATGCCATTCTTCTAATGATGTAGCAAGTACATTGGGTGTTATGGAAGTGTTCCCGGTTCCGGTTTACCTAATTAATGCAGCCTAAAAATATTAAAAGCATATTAGTATGTTATGTGTAAGTCATGTTAAAGAGATGGGTCTTTAATCTAGTTTTAAACTGCAAGAGTGTGTCTGCCTCCCGAACAATGTTAGTTACGTTATTCCAGAGTTTAGGCGCCAAATAGGAAAAGGATCTGCCGCCCGCAGTTGATTTTTATATTCTAGGTATTATCAAATTGCCTGAGTTTTGAGAACATAGCGGACGTAGAGGATTATAATGTAAAAGGAGCTCATTCAAATACTGAGGTGCTAAACCATTCAGGGCTTTATAAGTAATGAGCAATATTTTAAAATCTATACGATGTTTGATAGGGAGCCAGTGCAGTGTTGACAGAACCGGGCTAATATGGTCATACTTCCTGGTTCTAGTAAGAACTCTTGCTGCTGCATTTTGGACTAGCTGTAGTTAGTTTACCAAGCGTGCAGAACAACCACCCAATAAAGCATTACAATAATCTAACCTTGAGGTCATAAATGCATGGATTAAAATTTCCACATTTGATATTGAGAGCATAGTCAGTCATTTTTATATATTTTTGAGATGGGAAAAATGCAGTTTTACAAATGCTAGAAACGTGGCTTTATAAGGAAAGATTGCGATCAAATAGCACACCTTGGTTCCTAACTGATGATGAAGAATTGACATAGCAGCCATCAAGTCTTAGACAGTGTTCTAGGTTATTACAAGCAGAATTTTTAGGTCCTATAATTAACACCTCTGTTTTTTCAGAATTTAGCAGTAAGAAATTACTCGTCATCCAGTTTTTTATATTGACTATTCATTCCGTTATTTTTTCAAATTGGTGTGTTTCAGCGGGCCGCGAAGAAATATAGAGCTGAGTATCATCAGCATAACAGTTAAAGCTAACACCATGTTTCCTGATGATATCTCCCAAGGGTAACATATAAAGCGTGAAGAGTAGCGGCCCTAGTATTGAGCCTACGATTTAAACCATGCTAATGCACTTCCATTAATGCCAACAAAGTGTTCAAGTCTATGCAAAAGAATGTTGTGGTCAATTGTGTCAAACGCAGCACTAAGATCCAATAAAACTAATAGAGAGATACACCCACGATCAGATGATAAGAGCAGATCATTTGTAACTCTAAGGAGAACAGTCTCAGTACTATGATACGGTCTAATTCCTGACTGGAAATTCTTACATATACCACCTTTTATAGTATCTTGGACAGAAATGGGAGATTCGAGATTGGTCTATAATTATCTAGTTCTTTGGGGTCAAGTTGTGGTTTTTTGATGAGAGGCTTAATAACAGCCAGATTGAAGGTTTTGGGGACATATCCAAATGACAATGAGGAATTAATAATAGTCAGAAGAGGATCTATGACTTCTGGAAGCTTAGATGGTATAGGGTCTAACATACATGTTGTTGGTTTGGATGATTTAACAAGTTTATACAATTCTTCCTCCCCTATAGGGTAAGACTTTATAATAACTGCACACTATTAATCATTAATTAAGCATTAGTAAACAGATAATTCATAATTTATAAAGCAATAATAGACAGTAATAATCAGTTTATAAATATTTTTATTATTATAAATATTATATTTTGGCATTTCCTTCTCCCCAGTCTTCCTCCAGACTCTGGCACCTTGATTTCCGAATGACATGCAAAATTTACTTTCATCCGAAAAAAGGTCTTTGGACCACTGAGCAACAGTCCAGTGTTGCTTCTCTGTAGCCCATTTCCTGCACACGCCTGTGCACGGTGGCTCTGGATGTTTCTACTCCAGACTCAGTCCACTGCTTCCACAGGTCCCCCAAGGTCTGGAATCGGTCCTTCTCCACAATCTTCCTCCGGTCCGGTCACCTCTTCTCATTGTGCAGCATTTTTTGCCACACTTTTTCCTTCCCACAGACTTCCCACTGAGGTGCCTTGATACAGCACTCTGGGAACAGCCTATTCATTCAGAAATTTCTTTCTGTGTCTTACCCTCTAGCTTGAGGGTGTCAATGATGGCCTTCTGGACAGCAGTCAGGTCGGCAGTCTTACCCATGATTGTGGTTTTGAGTAATGAACCAGGCTGGGAGTTTTTAAAAAGCCTCAGGAATCTTTTTCAGGTGTTTAGAGTTAATTAGCTGATTCAGATGATTAGGTTAATAGCTCGTTTATAGAACCTTTTCATGATATGCTAATTTTTTGAGATAGGAATTTTGGGTTTTCATGAGCTGTATGCCAAAATCATCATTATTAAAACAATAAAAGACCTGAAATATTTCAGTTGGTGTGCAATGAATCTAAAATATATGAAAGTTTAATTTTTATCATTACATTATGGAAAATAATGAACTTTTATCACAATATACATATTTTTTGAGAAGGACCTGTATATATATATATATATATACATATATGAAGAGTTCAGATGCAAAAGCCTCTGAGTGCCATCTGAAATTTTCATCTAAAATTTGGATTTTTAGGAGTCATTTTACTTTAATGGCAATGTGCAGGTCCTTTTCCAGGCTATTAAAGTGAAACAACTGAACATAAATATAGGAGCATATAGTGTGTGTGTATGTGTCTATATATATATATATATAACAACGTTGTAATTTAAGTGGGTTTGACCAAATATTACTAAAATATCTATTATCTCTAATCTCTTATTGGGAATATCACCATTTATCATCTGTAATACCAATGTGTAACAACTAGATGGCTGTTTAACTCTATAAATAAAATAAATAAACATATAATCATGGCTGTGTGTTCCCTAGTGGCTGGGAATGTTGGATTCCCACATAATTAGTAACTTTAATTTGGATATATATTAAGACATCATTAAAGACGTATTTTTTTATCAAAGTTGTATTATTTTATTTTGATTTGAAGTGTAAATCTGGACATAAAGAATGTATTTTGTTGCTCATACTTGCTTCCTATAACAGCTTGATCAGTAACATGAAAGTAAATTTCAAAATATACAATTGAGTGTTAAATACCGTAAACAGAGACATGGTCTGAAAAGCATATTCAGATTTATTTAGCTTTATTGGTTTAATAAAAAGGTTTTACAAAGTATAATACTATGATACTTAAGTGTTGAGCATTGTCATATAACTAGGGTTGTCAACTTTCTGAAATGGAAATAAGGAGTGGGGAGCGGGAAATGTTGAAAAATAACCCCTGAAATTTTGACTTCTGGTGAATATTGAGGAAACTAATTGATACATTTAGATAAATATATTTCAAACATTATAGGATATTATAATACAATTTATTAGGCCTATATTTTTATGGAATAGCAAAGTAGGCCTAATCAATATACAAGACTGAACCACACAGATGTGAAATATAAAGGCTATCATGATCATTTGCCAAAAATGAACCATAGATTTGTTTTGTTTATAATACGTTTTATTTTTAACGTAAATAAATACAACATATAACATTCAAAACTCATCGGCTTAGACTGCATTTGAAGAAAAATTGCCTTGTGCAATATTCTTTATTTAATTAGACAACATTTTAAGGAAGTGTAGTGCAAATATCTTTAGTAATTTTTGTCATCAGGTAGTCATTTTTACATTTCCCGCTGTTGTCACTGTTGACACATCGTTGCTACGATACGTGACTCACAATGACTGAAACAACCAATTAAAAGGGCAGTCACTGATGATATTCCAAGATGTTAAAAATGCTACGCTGATCATATACAAACGGGGAGAAATTAGTAGGCCTATCTACCGCACCGTTGTTTTTTTTTTTTCTCTTATCATAGCCTACAAATGTCTTCGTTCACAGTCTGACATATATTAGAAACTATGTGTGTCTCTGTCATGGATTTGCCCTGAATTGATTTTCAAAAATACGGAACAAAGTGCATTCCGTATCAGTTCAATAAAGAACAAGACTTTTATGTGTCAAATACGGGACGACTCCGTATTATACCGAATGGTTGGCAACCCTACATATAACATAATTTTGACTATTTTTTTTTTTTTTTTAATTAGCTCAATGGTGTATGCAAATTATATGAAAATTCTATGTAAAACCAAACCAATCCAATAATGTTAACACCAACTCAAAATTAAATATAAACACATAGGAGTTTAGCCTAATGGTACACAACTGATAAAGAATCATGTTTTAATTAAGTTGTTATATATAAAATTGTTATGAATGAGTTGTTAAATATTAAGTTAGCCTATGTGTAAATTAGAAGTACCATTGTGGCAGCGAGTGATCTGGAACTAAATGAAGATTAATGTTTTGGAAGACGATGTGTTTATTGAACCAATCAGATAAGAGTAAATGGAGTCAGCGAGAGTCTCATGTGATTGGCTACTAGCAGATGTTGAACCCGCCCTCCCCCTCACGCTTGCAAAACTCAGTTATTGAGAGAATCATGCCAAAATTGTAAGCGCAGAGAAAAGAAAGACGGAGCTGTACATATCAGTTTATTTCGGGAACTTTTTGCACCACATGCACAAGTCATTTAGACATTTGAAACAGTTTTTTTACACATACAGATTGATTCTATGCATTCAATCTGTTTTGCAGTTCTTTAAACTGTTGTTTTCGCTTGCAAATCACTGTTCACAGGCTTGCATTGCTTTTGACCGTATTTTAGCGGGGGAAAAAATGTGCAAAAGGTGTAAGCGTGGAAAAATGTAAGTCAGAAGAATGCAGATTATATTTATTTTGCATTACCATTAAGCTGCAGTTTCACAATACATGAATTACACTTCAGAATAACATTAAAATGCTGCAATGTTTTTTGTTTTTGTTTTTTTTGGTTGCGCATGCAAATTTAATTTACGCTTACAGTCTTATGTACACTTCCACAACTCTTACCCTGCCTATGCAAATATTTAAGGCATTAAATTATAATTGATAATTGTTAAATTTCTGGTTTGTGATTGGTCATCCCATCTATATTGCATATTACTGCCAATATCACATTATTTTACTGAATGTTGAGGCCTTGCAGATCAAAACCTTGTTCTAAAACTAGAGAACAGGTAAACATAAATCCATGTCATCCTTCTGGTAGTTTTACATACCTGTTAAGAGGCTGGCAGTTGCACACCAGACACAGGTTTAGTGAGTTTCATGCACACCAGACATTTTGGTCCTCCAAAACAAGTTTCAATACACAACACAGTTTCAACACACAACACAGTAAAAAGTTAAATGTAGTTTTACACATTAAATCCCTTATTGCAAAACCCAGTTAACTACTGAATGACTTAATGTCATGCCTCCACTTGCAGTGCAATGTAAGCATTTATTGTGTTACTTTAAAAGTGAGTTTGAGCTGCGATTTAACCAGCATCAATGTCAAAAATTAGAAATGAATTAAAAAGTATTCTCTGCATGCATTTTACTCTTGGATTATCCAATTAACAAATATCATTCTTCTCTGAAGATGTTTTTACAGTTAGTAAAAGTGTGTGGTTTATTCAAGGTGACAATTCTACTTGACGAAAAACTATAGCCTAGTATGACCATTTCATTATTTGAAAGGCACTATTAATAATAATAATAATAACTAAACTAATGTGATTTACATCAACACAGTGAGAGCTTGCGAAAAGCACAGACACACATCTAAACTCAACATGATTCACACACTGCTCTTGTCTGTATGAGAATTTATGTAATTTTATGAGAATCTGCTATTTCATTGACAGAAATTTAGCTCTAGTGTTAATGTAATGGAGAGAAAATATGCAACTATAGAATCTCACTGTTTTGGGGGTTTTATGGGTGGACTCTCTCTAGAATATATTCTGATACATCACAGAGTTTCACTGATAATCCATTATAAACCCACAACTCAGGATAGTGCGGCTGAGAGAATGTGGTCTGGACTGTGTGGATGAGGCACATTGTGTCAGAGATGCTGAAGAAGAAAGACTATATAGCGTTAACTGTTTCTGGAGGACAAATAAATGACAGTAAATGTTAAAACTACTTTCATGAAATCATTATGGGAACTGAACATAACTGATATTCATCCAATATTGATGGTGAGCCAAAATTATTTAGTTGTCTGAAAAGAGATTATGAATTACCTTAAAGTGTAATTAATTTAATTGATTTAAAGGGTTAGTTCATCCCAAAAATATATTTCTGTCATTACAGGACCAAACTGATTTCTCTTTTGCAACTTATTATATTCTCTCTCAGCATCAACCATGTGATTTATTGTACTGCAATATACAAAACAGCAGGATGTTGCCCCTTCAGAAGCGAAGGTGGACACCCCTGCCATTTGATTTGGGCTCTCTGCACATGAGCTGATCAATGGTTTGATTTGAGAGTGACTTAAACTGACTTTCTACTGCTTCAAGACTTGGATTAAACAACTGGAGTTATATGTCCTTTTTGGAGCTTATATTAGATATAAAAACATTTAAAATAAAATCATATGAGATTGGAACAACATCGGGGTGAGTAAATGATTACAGATTCTTTACAATTTTGTTATTGTTATTGAACGTTGCCTGTTGAATATTAAAAACATATGAACAAACAAAAAATCTGGATCTCCATGTCTGCCATGCAAATCAACTGTTCCTGCTCATCTCCAAACTGGATCTCTTCTCTCCACTTTCCCTAATTGCAGATTCAATTATTAGATCTGTCAGAATTAATATTTTTATATAAAAAGTATCTTTTCCACATAGTTTTTGTCCTAACCAATCGCGACAGCGACACGTAACAATAAGGAATACAGAATTCTATTTTATCAATGGTTTTTATTTTCTGTGATGTTGCGCAGGAATCATAATCAGATAATGATTATTTGATATTCAGTGTTAACAGTTTTATTATTTTGCGTGATCTTTATAGCCTTAGTGAAAGCAACAATAGATAATTTACCTCATATATTGAAAATAAATTATGCTAAAGAAAACTTATGTTACAGCTGAACTCACTGCGAACCAACATCCATAACAAATAGGGTATCACTCATTCAGTCTCAAATTTTCAGTGTCCACTTTTCTTTACTTAACATGTTTTTGCTGTCACACTCACATCGTATATTTACACTGCACATGGCAAAGCATTGCAAATCATTTGAATTTTATGTCAGCACATCATATATAGAATGAGTCAGAAGTTTCCTGTTGGGGATTTGTCACGCCGCGCATCGACACATCGAGTGTAGACAGCATCACTAATAAGTTCTGTTGTATTTTTCTGTGTCGCTCAGCGCCACTCGCATCCAGTGTAGACACGATGTAAGTTGATGTCATTTTCTGATGCTGCGTGTTAATTATTATGCCACTTTATTTGAAATTAGTGCATGCTTAACATTTTTCTCAGGCCCCCAGGCTGCCTATTGAGGAACCATGCTTTAGACCCTCTTCAGTTTGCTTATTGCCCCAATATCTCCACTGCAGATCTCTTACGTCCTGCACTCTTCTCTCATGCACATTGATTGCAACAATGGGAACTATGTAAGAGTGCTATTTATCGACTATAGCTCAGCTTTCAATACTATAGTCGTCATCAAGCTTGCTTCTAAACTCATAGACCTCGGTCTAAACTCTTCATTCTGCGACTGAATTTAAGGCTTCCTCACTGGCAGACCTCAAGTGGTGAAAGTAGGCCAGTTTATCTCCAGCTCCAACACCCTGAATGTAGGAGCCTCACAGGTTTGTGTCCTGAGTCCCCTGCTCTACTCTCTCTACACACATGACTGTGTGTCTTCCCAAAGCTCCACATGTATTATCAAATTTGCTGATGGTACTGTGCACTACCCATATTCAAACAAAGGTTAATAAAACCAGAAAAAGACTGTACCATCAGTGACAGCTGAGGAAATTCAGGGTCTCACCAGCAATACTGAAAACTTTCTATTCAGGGACCATAGAAAGTGTATTGACTAAGTGTATCTCAGTGTGTTATGGGAACAGCTCCAGTCAAGACTGCAAAGCCCTGCAGAGAGTTGTGCGCTTAGTTGAGCACATATCAGGGTCTGCTCTTCCCTCGCTGCAGGACATCTACCTCAAATGCTGCAAAAGCAGAGCTGTTAAAATCATCAAGGACTCCAACCACCCTAGTAACTGTCTTTTCACTTTGCTGCCATCTGGTAAGCACTTCCGTAGCCTGATGGAATAAACTGAGAGACTTAGGAGGAGTTTCTTCCCCCAGACCATCAGGCTCCTTAACTCAAAACCAGCCTCTTAACATCTACGTGTCTCCACTCAATAATCACTTAATCAGTAAGTTATTCATCATTCTCTACCTCATATTGATATATTGACAGTATCACAACCTGTTTGCACATTTGCCTCTTGTACATTCCTGTGTATCTTAATTTTTAAGACTACAGTATACTTTCATCCACATTTTATTTTCTATTCTATATTTAATTCTACAGTATACATTTTATTTTATATTTTATTCTTATATATATATATATATATATATATATATATATATATATATATATATATTAGTTGTGGGCCGTTATCGGCGTTAACGTGCTGCATTACACAAGACTCTTATCGGGCGATAAAAAAAAATATCGCCGTTAATCTATTCTCAATGTTGGGTTGGGAGCTGGGTCTAGGCGAGCTATGATGACTTTCACCTTGATATTTTATATAACCGACTGGCTGAGGCCAGCCTAAAAAGATGCTCAGGACAGTTGATGGGCCACTGCTGCGCATCGTCATGAAAGCTTTTTACGCATTACCGCTTGTCGATTTAAACATTAAAGCATCCAAACACAAGACGCGGAAAAGCTGAACGCAGTAGCTGGTTACTGGTGTTCGGTGCGCACAAGAGAGAGAGCCATGTATCACGGACAGCGACACTGAACCGAGCTCTCTTCTGGAAAGAGAAAGGAGTCTCAAAACACTTGAAAATCGAATTTGCTTATTTTTGCTCTTGTGCCGACAAATACATACAAAATATGTCAAAATATCCACCTTGGAAATTATGCTCGAAAAAACCATCAGTTATTTCTTAAGTGAAAGTAAACAGTTGAGGGAAAGAATGGGATGTGTATTATATTGGATGCGTTCGTCGTCTCTTAAAGTGACCGCGCCTAATTTAGCGACTGGCTGCTGTAATGTTAATCCAAGAAAATGAAAATGAAAATCACTCACTGCTCTTTTCACTGAATTACTTTGTAGTTTTAACAGTCAAACCAAAAATTATTCAGACACCAGATATAATTTTTGATATATATAGCAAAACTGTAATAATGTGAGAAATGTTAAAGGTGTCTGAATAAATGTAGGTTTGATTGTATAATTTTTCTTTAATTGTATAATTTTTACATTTTTTTTACATTTAATTATTTGGTTTCTGTACCTTGACACCTACACACTTGAAAAAAACTTAAACATTGGTGTGAAACAGGCGTACGGTTGTTTGCACCTTGTGCAATGTGGAATTAGTTTACAACTTTTTCAAGCACTTTGTGATGCATTTTGGAAACAGGAGATGAGCTTCTTTTCTAATGCACCACCTAGCTTGATAAACCCCTTCTCAAAGACTTACTGTTTGTCAATTTTATTTGGGTTACACACATATTCTGAATGCCTTCGGCAGAATTCGAATGAGCCATTTTAATATAGATTAATCTAGATTAATTTCAAGATCACAGTGAGATTAATCTAGATAAAAAAAAAATTAATCTATGCCCACCACTAATATTTATATGTATATGTATGTATAAAAAAAGTTTTACTTGTATTTCATTCATTTTTATTTCATCCTATATTTATGTATATTTTTCTCTGTGTTGTATTCTTTAATAATTGCACTGTCCATGGAGCAGACCTGGCTCACATTTCACTGCTGGTTATATATTCTCTGTATAATCATGTATGTGATGAATAAAAATCTTGAATCTTGAATCTTGGTGCCCATGAATGAAGTGTTGGTAAATGATTTGAGATCAAATGAATGTTTACACTATTGCTGAAGTGGATATTATCTGTAATGATTGTAATGTAAATTGTTATTTGTCATATAAGTGACGTGTAACATCAAGTTGTCAAATAAGAAGATGCCCCTAGAATATTTATAAACTAGAAGCTTCTGTAATGAAATGTAGGAAAACTGTTAGCAAGAAATGTATTATATATTTTGCATGTGTTTCAGACAGGTGTTTCTGTACAGCCGATTGAGGTTATAGTGGAAACAAAAGAGGGGACACTTTTAAATTATTAATGAGAGTTTTAAGGCTAATTGAATTGGAAATTTGAATGTTCTCAATTTGAATTCATTAGCTATGTTTAAATTGTATAGCTTGTTTTCCTTTGGTGGATGATAAAATACAAAAAACTTCAAGATATAAAGAAGACACTTGAAGTACAGAGAAATCAGTATGTCAGTGTCTTGCTTCATCTGCCGTTTTTTTATTATTATTATTTTTGTAATAATATCCTACTTTTAAGTTTGGCCCACACTCTTTTTGTATTTTTCTCCATTGTTTTTGTGCTCATGTTTAATGTTAATTCATTTTCATATGTTTATATCTGTTTCCTTTGTTTCTGATTATGCTCACTTGTTTCAATGTAATTTAATACTGTCATGTCTTGCATGTTTTGTGTCATAAGACTCTTTTGAAATTTTCCATTCCATTGTTTTTGTTTTTTTCCTACTATTGTTTATTTCCTGTTTTCTTGGATTTGTTCACCTGTGTCTCATTGATTCTCGTTTAGTTTGCGTATTTATATCTCTCTACTTCAATGGTTTGCAATTCTCCTATGCCTTCCAATGCTAGTGACTTTTGTTTAAGTCATAAACCCCTTCACGGTAGACGTCACTGGAAAATTCAAGGAGTGTAGTGCGCATTTCGGGGTCAGAACGTTCAATCATGTGTTAACCAGATAACTTTTTCTTTTTCAAAATGCCTACTTGTTGTGTCGTGGACTGTGCAAATTGCACCAGTTGGAGTCAAGTTTTTCAAAAAGCAACTGTCTGCACTGGAAGTAGATACATCCAGACAACTGTCTCGGGTTAGGATTCATGTTGAACTAGTCATTGGTCGGTGGAAAAATTTCAAGATTTTACAAACTGTTATTCCTGTGTCTCAGGTTGATATGCTATATGATGTAGTGATTGTGTGCGGTGCTCTAACAAACCTCTGTAAAAGTGTGGTTCCCAAATAAGTCATTAATTTGAAAAAATTAATGATTAATGCTATTTTACAATTTTAATGTTTGTCAAAATAGGTAACATTGTTTCTGGACATGTTCCAATAATGAAAATCATATTTTACATATAATAATTTACTGTCACTTGTTTATTTAAGCTACTGGCTAATGACATGGAATTGTACATGTCTTAAATTGATGTGCCCACAAGGAAGGGTTATGTCTTCTTGTTAGGATCTCAGGCACCACATTTGAAATGAAGGCATGTTGAGCCTTTGGCAAATTCTCCTGCAGAAATTCTGCGTTTTTAAGGATGGGTTCCACTATAACCTCATTTGTCATCCACAACACAAAGTCACAGTAGCTGACGTCACTTACAAACATATGTAGTTGGTTTTGATAGTAGTATGGGTGTGAATTCTTCAAATTGAAAGACTTGTCTAGGCCTGTCCTCTGCGCTGCCCTGAAGACCATCATTGTATTTATAAGGACACTTTATTTCTACCAAACCTTTGCCACAACAGGTACATCTTACCATGCCATCTGCCGATGATCTGAAGTGTGGCTCAGAAGGCCGCACCATTAGGCCACAGGAACTTACACTGATGTCTTGATGGTTTTCGACCATAAGGGACGTGTAGGCTTGTCTTGCAGTTTCTTCCATGGACTTACCCCAGAGAACCGATGGGACATTTAGCTGTGTGTGGTTGTACTGCATTATCTCACTTAGGTAGGTGTTGCTGATATGGTCAGCTGTAGCCACACAATAAAAACTAGTACTTGTAATTCGACCAACCATGTAGGTTTGCCAATCCTTTAAGCTTGACTGTTGTCGTGTGACAAATTCCAGCCTTTCACACTGATGAGGTTGTACTTTATTCTTCAGTCTTTGAAATGTGTCCTCACTTTTAACCTGTAATTCTTGTGGTGAGAGTTCCCTGAGTGTTCCATCAAATAAAGCAGTCAAGGGCTCTGGTAAGTTTGAGTGTTCCTCTGTATCGGTATCGGACGCTGTGTCTGTATCACTATTTTCTAAACTTGTCAGTACTGCAGCACCAGAGGCTATAATCTGCAACTCTTTGATGTCATCATCTGTCAACACTGTGAAAGGAGAACTAGGCAATTATAACACTATAGGACATTTACAACAGTATCGTCACATTTCCACAACTTTTTTTTGTGTATCTATCGCTCCTTCAGTTTGTATAATAATATATAATTTTAAATGGTTAGTGCACAATCTAGAGAATAAATTTGCAGAATTACACAATCAAACTACCATAACACTATACAGCATGGCATGCAATTATGCATTACAGTATAAGATGGCTGTAGAACAAACTTAATCCTTATGTGACAATACAATCTATGCTCTGTCAACTATTTACATGCCTGTGGCTCTGGCGGTGGAATTAGATCTACTCCTGACTGTTTCTGGAAGCTGCCTGTCTATCCTGCCTGTTCTCTATGGTTTGTAGAAGCTGATTTTCTTTAATGGGGCTGGTTCGACTTCTTTCCTGCTTAAGTCTTTCCACTTGCACTCTCCAGAAGTGAGTGCTGATTTCTCTGTCAATCCCATTCTAACACAGATTTTGATTTTGAATAAAATTGCAGCTGCATGACTGCAGCATGACCCAAGCCTGAAATTAAATCACATATCATTCACATGTCAAACTATTATCCTTCATGTGTGGTTCTTGAAATTAACACTTGCTCTCAGGAAATGGGTCCGCAACTAAAGAATAAATACTACTTACATGTCTACTATGATTTTTTTTTTTAAGTTGGCTACTTTGTGTGCCTGTTCTAACCATGTGCTTTGTGTCTTAATGAAATGTCTGAATTTTTTTGACCTCATCACGCACTGACGTAATTTCCACGCATTCCCGAGCTAACTGGTGGAATGACAGACACACGTTTAGTTTAGCAGTAGGTACCCTAGGTCAGACTAACATTGAAATCCTGTAAGTACACTGAACAAAATTATAAATGCAACCCTTTTGTTTTTGCCCCCATATTTCATGAGATGAACTTAAAGATCTAAGACTTTTTCTATGTACCCAAAAATCTATGTTAGTAAGAACTTTTGAGTGTTAATTTCTCTACCATAAGCTGTCTCCAAAGGCATTTCAGAGAATTTTGCAGTACATCCACCCGCCCTTACAACCACAGACCACATGTAACCACACCAGCCCAGGACCTCCACATCCAGCATCTTCACCTCCAAGAACATCTGAGACCAGCCACCCTGATAGCTGCTGCAGCAATCAGTTTGCATAACCAAAGAATTTCTGCACAAATTGTCAGAAACCATCTCAGGGAAGCTCATCTGCATGCTCGTTGTCCTCATCGGGGTCTTGACCTGACTGCAGTTCGTTGTCTTAACCAACTTGAGTGGGAAAATGCTCACATTTGATGGCATATCGGTCACTGTACAGGGCAGATGGCAGACAGCGTGATAGGTGTCATGTGGGTGAACAGTTTCCTGATGTCAACCTTGTGGATCGAGGGACCCATAGTGGCGGTGGGGTCATGGTATGAATAGGCATATGTTATGGACCACGAACACATGGTGAAAATGGTGCATTTTACTGATGTCATTTTGTATGCACAGAGATACCGTGATGAGATCCTGAGGCCCATTGTTGTGCTATTCATCCTCATGTTGCAGAATGATAATGCACAGCCCTATGTTCCAAGGATCTGTACACAATTCCTGGAAGCTGAAAACATCCCAGTTCTTGCATGGCCAGCAAACTCACCAGACATGTCACCCTTTGAGCATGTTTGGTATGCTCTGGATCGGCGTATACGACAGTGTGATCCAGTTCCTGCCAACATCCAGCAACTTTGCACAGCCATTGAAGAGAAGTGGATCAACATTCCGCAGGCCACAATCAACAACCTGATCAACTCAATGCGAATGAAATGTGTTGCACTGCTTGAAGCAAATGGTGGTCACACCAGATATTGACTGGTTTTCAGACCCCCATATACAGTAAAAACTGCACATTTTAGATTGGCCTTTTTTGTGGCCAGCCTAAGGCACACCTGTGCAATAATCATGCTGTCTGATCAGCATCTTGATATTCCACACCTGTGAGGTGGATGGATTATCTCGGCAAAGGAGAAGTGCTCTAATGCTACTAATGCTGGGTACACACCAAAATATATTTTACATCTTATAAGATTTTCAAAATGTGATACACCACGAACATGAGGATAAAAAAAAATCATCACCGTTTTCATCATAGAGTGTGTGGTGAGCCATGATGTGTAAAAAGACAGCACACCACACACAAACAGATATTCAACCAAAGTCTCGACTGTGAGCACAGGAAATCACACAAGACTTTAGAATAAGAATGGCGGACGATATGCAGAAAGACATTGCAATAATACTGTTTGGAATGATTTTCACTGAAAATACACGTCACGTTGTATAAACATCCGTGCTATTGCCACAAATCAACAAGCTGATCCTCCATCTCTGAAGTCCACATCAATTTCACTTTGTGCTGCGCCAAGACTGCTTCCGTCTTCCATCATCTCACATTATGTTTGGATATTGTTTCGTTTCACGTGATAATCTCCAGAATGAGTTTGTCCTTGGGGTTCCCCCCACACATCAGGATTTCTGATCATAAATATTAAACATTTTTAATATTTATGATTTGCGATCGGGGCAGCTCCGACGTTCTTCCAATCATGCTCGGACACTCTTAACACACCTCACACCAAGGGAAAATCTGATAAAATAATTTGTAGAACCATCAAGATAATCGGGACATAGCTAGGATTGTCGGAAGGGGGGAAATCAACCCAAAATCAGCCCGATCTTTTGGTGTGCACCCCGCATAACACAGAATCAGACAGATTTGTGAACAAAATTTGAGAGAAGTAGGCCTTTTGTGTACATAGAAAAGGTCTTAGATGTTTGAGATCAGCTCATAAAAAATGTGGGTAAAAACAAAAGTGTTGCATTTATAATTTTGTTCAGTGTATGACAAAGATAGATTTGCATGTAACATTGTTGCTTTAACAACTTTAGACCAACTTATTAGCACTATTATTGTGAAAATAAAATAATTTTGTGATTCATGGTTTCACATTCAAGGGTTGCACATAAAATATTGAAATAGTCTGTATTGTGATATTTGTGCAATTAGTGATAATTAGTGAAGGCTGTGATTTCAAATTACGCACATAAGTGTCTCCAGTTTATAATGTGGAGCGTCCAGATCAGAGAGACACTTCACATCTGATTCTCTTAGTTCATTTCCAGTTAGATCCAATGTCTCAAATATTAGGGGTTTGAAGTCAGAGCTGAAGCCAGAGCACCATGACCTTCCTTTGTCAAACAACAATTATACAACCTGTAGAGAATTAGAAAGTGTTCATTTTGATATGAATAAACGTCAGAATACATTTTTTTGACTACCCAAAAATCTTAAAATCTCTCTCTCTCTCTCTCTCTCTCTCTCTCTATATATATATATATATATATATATATATATATATATATATATATATATATACATATATACATATACATATATACATATACATGTATATATATATATATATATATATATATATATATATATATATACACATGTATATACATACATATATATATATGTGTGTGTGTGTGTGTGTGACAAAGTTCTAGTACAGAAAGAAGGAGGCGGGAGCCAGTGAACATTCAAACAAAAACTTTAAGAATTAAATAAACACAAAATAGCATGGTAGCCCCATGCGGATGACTGTCACGGACAAACAGAACCAAAAAACAAAATAAAATTCAGGCCTGGTCCTCACCTAGCTAGCAAAAATGTCACTCCTCATTTTGTCCTTCCAGAGCTCCTCTGTGGAACTCGAGACCAGTGAGTGGTGCAGGTGTTGCACATTAGCATTTACTCCACTGGTGTTCTGAAATATTAGGTGTCTGAGATTTTTGGTGATGCTGGGGGGAGTATACGTAAATATTCATGAGTTTCCTGTTTCAAAGTTAAAGTGGCACTGAAAATATCCGTGCACTCGAGGACCATCACCGCACAGAAAGCTTTATGTAATGTAATGGTTCCACGATCTAGCTAATTTACCTTATTTGTACCATTTGTTACCTAAGTTTTGTTCATCCAAGCACAATTGTTTGTAGATTGTGTTATACGTTGATACTGTTGCAGTGTGGGAATTAGGTAAGGCTCCTGTAGGAGTGGGAACTGCTGCAGCAGTGGGGAAATATGGAAAAGCTTCTGTGGGAGCGGGCACTGCTGCGGCAGTGGGGAAAATATGGAAAAGCTTCTGTGGGAGCAGGGACTGCTGCGGCAGTGTGGAAATACTCAAGGCTCAAGCGGGATTGGGAACTGTTGGGATAGCTGGAGTGAGGATGGGTCATCATACATAAATTAGGTGTTGTTAAAGGGGTTAACTATGGTGGGTTTGAAATTTGATTGAACAAGCCTGTACAGACATTAAAAGGGTTTGCCATTGAGGGTTCAGTGGGCTTCCTTGATGTGGGAACAGTCCAATCAATTGTAGCTCTTGAAAGCTTCTGATGACCAGCGACGAGTGCTTGTATCTGCTGTTGGGAGAGGCCTTATTGGCCTGCTGTGGTTGCAACACCAATTCGGAATGAATGGCAGAAAAACTTATCAGCTGAGGTACCGTATGGGGCAGAACGGACTTAAGGTGCTAAACTTTGCTTAATGAAGTAAGAGATGGTTTCGTCATCCAGCATCGCTAGATCAGAGATAGTGGGGTGGATGTTTAGAGTGAAGCTAGATAAATACATTTTGTAAATATTTGCAAGATTATGGGTTGCCTGGCATCTATGTAGGATGGACACCTTTGATGAGCAGAGAGGTCTGAGAATTTGCGAGAATCTGGGGTGAGGGTGAACCATATAAAAATTTGTGGAAAAACTGGATTCCATTAGATAACCCTTAATTGAGCTGATTTGTAGGTTTTTGTTGATGTAAAGGTGATAGATGAATGAGGTGATGGCAAACAAGGAAAAGTCGGGGAACAGCAGGCTGTAAGCTTAGTGACATGCTTTAAAGCACTTTCAAGCTGTTAGGTAAGATTTGAGGGTCCTGGGGCAGATGCCTTGAAGAATAGAGTTGAGGGAAGCTTTGAGGAGAGGTCTCAGTGGATGGTTTACAGGAATATCAGTTCTAAATGGTGACATACTGTGGTTGGAACTCGATCCACCTATGGTGCCAGCGTTCTGAATTTCAGAGCATCTGCAAGAATTGAAACCGTCGCAGACCTGCCTATTAGAGGGGGGAAAGGGGTGGTTGGGATGTCTAGGAGTCACGGAACATATCTGGTGGATTTGGGCTGGGATGGAACGGGGCAGGGTGGAATAGATGGGTTGATGAAAGGGCATGCAATGGTGGAGTGGGCAATGAAACGACAGACTGCGCAAGATATGTTGCGGCAGCCTAAAAACACTCCAGTACCAGTTCTGGGGAAGGAATAGGAGGGGGGAAAGAGAGGGGAGATGATGGGCTTTGGGGCCTGCGTCATTAGCGGAGGCATGCTCACACTTGGGAAAGCTCTTGGAGTGGAAGAAAAAGGAGGAACGAGAGGGGGTATGGCGGGTTTGGGGCCTCCACTGTTAGCGGAGACATGCTTGATCCCAGGTAAATATTTTATATGGACCTATTTTTGCTCCACAATCTTCCTCCTACTTTTCCTGTCCGGATATTTTGTAATACTGAAAATAGTAATATAAATAGAAAATAATAAAAAAACTAACAAAAAATAAAAACAATACTACTAATAATAATAGAATGTTGTTTTCTTTACATAGGCTTTAAAAGGTGAATACATACAATCAGTGAAAAGCACAGCTGAGGAGGCGGCATGCTGGGGGACACCAGAGTAGGCCACAGGACAGGGGACACCAGAGGAGACTGCAGGGTGGGGGGAAGGACTAAGAATGTTTTGCTTGGAAAGTTTAACTGGCAGGGTAAAAGGATAGATCAATGTGAGAGCTGGGGGCTGGATAGTTGGCAAGATTTTACTTTAGATTTTACTCACTAGTGTGTGTGTTCAAGGCTATTATAAGATTAGCACATTTTCACTTGCTGAACACTGAGCGCTTCAGAGTTCTCTCTCCATCAAGCGATCTGTACTTTTCAATTCATCTCAATGGATGCACAGTGCACCTGTATTTGCCTCTTTTACTGTCTATGGTATTTGCTGAACTGTAAAGTCTGTCTGATGGTGGAGAGCGCTATGGTGTATGGTGAAGAGTAGATGTGTCCTCCACTAGCTCCGAGGGAATTTGAATTTTATATTAATTTTGTTGTACCTTTTTCAATATAACTTTTTGTGATTGCTTTTACTGTAGTAAGAAGACAGTTTATACTAATTATTTCAACTTAGACATTACAAGATGAAAAACACTCGACAGAAACAGGACGCCCAAAGAGGAGGACGCAAAACACCGCCCCCGCCTGATTCCGAAACACCAGAACAGGAGAGAAGCGCTGCTAGCACTCTGGATGCTAGGATACAAGCCATGATGGACATGCTTAAGAACAATCTTTTCTCTAAAATGGACACGGTTGCTGTTGGATTGCACTCCGAGATCTCATCTGTTAGAAGAGAATTGAAAGCTTCAATTGAACCACTTCAGCAATTAGTAGACTCTCATGAAGCGACAGTGCGGGATCTCGAGCAGGCCGTTAACGACCATAGCTCCCGTATAACTGAACTCGAGGCTACCATCACCAAGTTATCCGCTCAGGTAATTCGTCTGGATGATAAGTGTGAAGACTTGGAAAGTAGATATCGAAGAAATAAGATTTGTGTGATTGGTGTACCGGAGGGAATGGAAGAACCGCATCCTACGGATTTTATTGCAGTTTTGCTACAGGATCTACTAGGACTGGAAGAAAAAACGCTACTTGATCGTGCTCACCGCTCTCTGCAGAACGAACCAGTGGCCGGATCCCAACCTCAAGCTTTTATTGTGCGGGTGCATTTTTTCCATGTTCATAACATGATTCTACGACGAGCAGGCGAGTCTTCCCCACTCCTTTACAAGGACAAACGGATCTCTGACTTTACATCCTCTGTCGCCAAGACGTGTTCTGCCTTTTCTGTGGTGAAACGCAGTCTGCGCTCCTTTCCAGAGGTCAAGTTTTGGCTTCTATACCTCGCCACACTTAAGATCACTACGCCGGATGGCACTTCGCGGCATTTAGAAGACCCCTCTTTGGCCAGTGACTTTGTTAAAAAGAACTGTAAGTAGATGGGACATTGTAAGGCCAGGATCTGTCTAATGCTTTCAGGTAGATAATATTAGGAAATTTGTTCTGTAATACTGGCCCTGGGTTATCTACAGTTGTTTATGGCTATATATATATATATATATATATATATATATATATATTTAATATATATATTTGCTCTTTTTTTGGTGTATCAGTTGTTAATGCTTAAACAGTAAAAAGACGTTATTTTGGTTTCATTGAATGTATAGAGAACAATTTGTCTTGCTTAATTTGGATTATGTGACCTTCACAACTCTATAGGTACATTTGTTCAGATATAATTTATTAAGTCAATTTTCTCTCAGGTATCACTATTCTTTTTAGCTTATAGCTATTACGGAGCATTCTATGCCTTTAGCTAGGTTTGGGTTTGTGTGCACCTCATTTGGGGAGATGCTAACAATGGGGTGGTGTGGTGGGATGGGGGTGTTGGGGATTGCCCCACTGATTGCTAGTTTTTTAATGGTGTTAACCACTTCAGTACTCTGATCAGGGAGGAGTCATCAGATTTCGTTTCCACTTTTATTTTGTGCAAGTTTCAACCTTGTACACATGACAGTATACAACTGAGGTAGTTTCTGTAATAAACAAATAAAACAAGATAAATAACTTGTCTACATACTGTTATGATTCAACAGTAAATTACAAATGAAACATTATCAACAACTCTCATATATCCACTTAGAATACTAAGAAAGCAAGGATATAAACTATGGAAATAAATATAATAGCATAAATCACATTATGCTGCATTATTATAACAACAGATAACAAACTGTAAAATATAGGATCATGCACATAAAGGGAAGAATTAAACATATTCATGTTACAAATATTAGTGGTATTAGCATCCGTGCTAGCGCGAGTGCGCTGATAATTATACAGATCACAAAACAGCGGCAATATTGGCATAGTGCCAGAAATAGTTGCCGCGCGCACAAACATTCCCCATTAAACATAGAATCGTGTTATGAACTTACTTTGTCAGTAACTTTAACTTGCACTCAAGGATGCTGCACACGAGTGGAAAGTCTGCCAATGCTATGAAACTCCAGCTACAAAAAACTCGGCTGCTGCGCTTGCGTGGCAGAGAATACCTCACTTACGTTAGAATCGTATCTGCTTCAAACTATGTACAGCGCATTTTCCGTAACTTAACACATTAGCAGAATAAATTACAGACAATAATAGAAAAACCATAAAGAATTCACAACAGCCGCCCCCACATTTGAGCAGTAAATGTGTAAGTAAATGAATTCTTTAAGAGTCTTTAGTATCAAAGGCTGGCAACAGAATCAGGCGGGTCACTGGCCTGGTGTACACTTTGCCCTTGACAAGGACATCTGCTGTTCTCACACATCCATCCTTACTGACCACAGTCTTAACCACTTTACCAATAGGCCACTGAGCTCTAGGAAGTTGTGGATCAATTATCAAGACCACTGAGCCTACTGCCAAATTGTCAGATGGTTTGTGCCATTTCTGGCGTGTCTGAAGTACTGGTAAGTAGTTCCTTGTAAATTGATACCAAAACTGGTCCACAAGATTTTGACAATGTCGCCATCTGCGCCGCCCCATTTCTCCTGAGGCATATGCCACCTGCGGAAGTGATGCATCCCGCCGCCCCATGAGGAGAAGGTTTGGTGTAATGGGATCTAGGTCTGCAACATCTGCTGAGACATATCCAAGGGGTTTTGAATTCAAGATGCACTCTACCTCCACTAAAACTGTAGACAGGACATCTTCAGAGACAGACTGGCTTCCAACTGCCACTTGGAGAGCAGCTTTAATGGAGCAGACCTCTCGCTCCCAAACACCACCAAAATGAGGAGCATTAGGCGGATTGAATTTGAAGAGGATCTGGTAATCGGCTAATTGCTCTTTTAATTGGGGTTCCATAGCTGCAAAGGCTTCTCGCAGTTCTCGTTCAGCACCACGAAAGTTTGTACCACAATCGGACCTGATCTCCTTTGGTCTGCCACGTCTGGCTATGAATCGCCGGAGAGCAAGCAGGAAAGCGTCCACATCCATGGAGTTGAGAAGCTCTATGTGGACAGCTCTTGTGGTGAGGCATTTGAAAATGACACCCCAACGTTTCTCAATCCTTCTGCCTATTTTAATGTGATACGGGCCGAAACAGTCCACTCCTGTAGAATAAAATGGTGGGCAGAGAAGCCTGAGCCGCTCTGGTGGCAAATCTGCCATTGGTGGTACCTTGGGCTGCGCTCGCCATCATTGACAGGATACACAGTTAAGCTGGTGGTGTTTAACAGCTTGGCGTCCTCGTAAGATCCAGTATTGCCTCCGTATTTCTGCATACTCTCGTTCTGTACCTGGGTGCAACAAGCGCTCGTCAAAGTCTTTAATGAGAAGCTTTGTTGCTGGATGCTGTGGATCTAGCACTATTGGATGAATTTGTTCCACACTTGGGCTTTCCAGTCTCCGTAATCGCCCTCCGACTCTGAGTAAATTAGTCTCTGGATCCCACTCTGGAGCAAGACATGTTAGTCGACTGTGGATTGGTATATGTTTGTGTGTTTTAAGAGCTGTTATTTCCTCAGGAAAGCTCTGAGCTTGACACTTTCTCAGTAGTAGCATTTCTGCTTCACGGTGATCTATGACCTGGGTGTTTTCCGAATCATCTGTTACCTTTCGACATGTCTGTCAAGTTGCCTCAACTAACTCTTTCCATGTACTGAACAGAGTAACATCTGGAAGGGTTTGATCTGGCTCTGTAATGGTTATGCAGCAGATAGTGAAACCTTTCAGTTCAGGTAGCTCTTCGGACTTTACCTGTTCAGGTCTCTTTGGCCAGTGCTCATGACCCAATTTTAAAAATGATGGCCCCTGACTCCAATGACCAGGCCCAGTAAAACTTAAGAGTGATTTACCCCTTGTTATATCGTCTGCTGGGTTCTGCTGCGTGTCCACATAGCGCCAAGCACTGTGCTCTGTCAACTCCTGTATTTCTGAGACTCGTGTTCCCATAAAGACTTTGAACCTACAAGAATCGGACTGAAGCCACTCTAACACAGTTGTAGAGTCTGTCCAGAGAATTGTCTGCTGGATGGTAAGAGTGAGTTCGTCATTCAAAAGCTTTGCTAACTGTGCTCCCGCCAATGCTGCGCATAATTCCAAGCGAGGCATGGACTGTTGCCTCTTGGGAGCAACTCGCGATCTAGCCATTACAAAGGAAGTATGAATGACATCTTTGGTGGTCTCTACTAAGTAAGCCACTGCCCCATACGCTCTCTCAGATGCGTCACAGAAGACATGGAGGTCATACTTTTGGTGAGCATTGTTGGGAACTGATGAATAACAGCGAGGAATGGTTATGGCGCTGAGATGCTGTAACTCACTTTCCCAGGTGTTCCAGGCAGCATGAAGATCAGGCGGCAAGTTTGGGTCATCCCATTCTCTTTTTTTGGACCATAGCTGTTGAATGAGCACTTTTGCTCGGGTGGTGAAAGGTACGATGAAGCCCAAAGGATCATACTGTGTGGCTAGCACTTGATAAGCTGTTCTCATTGTTAGTGTGGCATATTCAATGGGACGATAGTGGTATCCTAGGGTATCAGCAGCACAATTCCACCGGAGACCCAATGTTGGCTCCATTGGATCAGTCTTGCTCTGCCCCAACCATTGTTCTGCCGCCAAGGACCTTGCTTCCGTGGGTAAGTGTGATATCACTGATGGTTGGTTGCTAGCCCATTGTCTGAGGTCAAATCCACCCTCTGATAGAAGACTGCGCAGTTGATCAATTGTTAGCTTGACCTCGGATGTGGTTGGAAAGCTTGCCAGGTAGTTGTCCACATAAAAATTCTGCTGCACTGTTTGTAGAGCATCTGGGTAATTCTCTTGGTTATTCCGAGCATGCTGTTGCACCGCGAAAATGGCACAACATGGACTGCTAGTTGTACCAAATGGCAAAACCTGCCATTCATAGACGTCTGGACAGTTCTCACAGTGTAAGTCTCGCCAGATTAAGCGGAGTAGAGGTCTGTCCTCAGGCAATAGACGGACCTGATGGAACATTCCGCGAATGTCCGCACTAACAGCCACTTAGTGTTGTCTGAATCTCAAAAGGACCCCCACCAATGATGGGCCAAGAGCAGGGCCAGGCAGAAGCTGATCATTCAGTGAAAGTCCTTGATATTTGAATGAGCAATTGAACACCAGCCTTGGTTTATTATTGTGGCATACCAGGTGGTGGGGAATGTACCATGCCTCCTCTGAGTTGGTAACTTCTTCAGGTTGGAGTTTCTTAACATAACCTGCTTTAATAAGCTTATTAATCTCACCAGAGTAGATAGCAGCTTTCTCTGGGTCTCTCTGAAGTTTCCTCTCTGTGCTCCTCAGACTAGGCATAACGGATTGAATTGTACTTATGAGTTTTGGAGCTCCAGGTCTGCGGAGGAGGGGGGTGGCATACCGTTGGATTTCCTCCACCTCAATTCTCTGTGTTCGGCCTTCAAGAAGTTTAATTGCCTCCTGATCTTCTTTGGATCGAACCACTACTTTCTCATTCCGATATGGCAGGACATCAAGCTGCCATAATCTCTCAACATTACGACAGAGCAAGTCATTTGGACAGTCAGTTGAAACGAAAAGACACTGTTGCACTGAGTTGTGACTTGGCGTGTAGTCCTCTGCCCCTTGTAAGGCCCACCCCAGGGCTGTGTGCACTGCAACTGGACCTCCTCTGGTTCCTCGACGGACTGGCTGATCTGCTGTGATAAGATGGACGTAGTCTGATCCTATCAGCACCATAGGACGCACATTGTGGAATGACTGTAACAGAAGCTCTCTGAGGTGAGCGTACCGTTTCTGAAGTCTCTGCACTGGATATGATTGCTCTACTAAGTCCAGACCCGAAGCTGTAAAGACCCGGAAAGGTGAGTGATGTCGGATCTTACTGTACGTAGAGCCAGTGTTTCAGGTTCACCCTCCAACTGAAGCTTGTGGACGGCTATTGGTAAAATCATGGTTCTCTGCGCTCCATCGTCCAGTATAGCGTAAGTCTCCACTGACCTGAACTCGCTATGTAGCAGCACTGGTACCACTTTGAGAAGCACTCTGCAGTTCACATTAGCAGGGGTAAGGTAAATGCGACTCTCTGATGTGCTTGATGTACAGTTTGTTGGATCATCACTGGCTATACGATGAAGCACCTGGAGATGTATTCCACCACATTCACCGCATGGCTTTTTGAGGTTGCATATCTCGGGTACATGTAATCGTGCACATCGCCAGCATCTCTTTCCATCAGAAATCCACTTCTGAAGGTCAGTTACCGACTGCTCTTTGACTTTATCACAACGGGTAATGTAGTGCTCTTTACTGTTGCAAAAGAGGCAGTGTACCTTGAATGGTTTCTTAAGCTTTAGCTCTTTAGGAGAGATAGAGAGCGCTGTCTCTGCTTGGGATGCACCATGATAAACAACTAGATTCGAACCCTTTGGTTTAACTTGGGGTTTCTCTTTACTGACCCGTGGAAGTCTCTCGTGCTGGTAACGCTGTACTAACCGAATGGACAGTCTCTGCTGCTGTGCCTTAACCTGCAGCCATCCAGCAAAGTCCTGTAGATTATAAGGGTTGAGACTTATGGAGTTAAGCTTTCCCTGCTGTTGAAGGAACTCAATGAAGCCATCCCGTAGATACTTTGGCAGCTTGCTAAGTAGGCGGTCTACATGTGAGCAGCAATTAAGCTCCATCCCTCTTGGACCTTCTAGGGACAGCAGCATACTGACCAGGAGATGAACTCGCAAAGCAAAGCTCTGAAAGCTGTGGCTATCATTGGGCTTGACATCTGGTGCTGTGAGGATGGCTGCTATCTAACTTTGTGCCAGTTGATGTGGCTGGCCGTACTGTAACTGAAGTGCTTGCATAGCTGCTGAATACAGATATGGGTGATGTCGACAGGACTGCGCTATCATCTGAGCTTCAGGCAATTTAAGATGTTCCAACAGTACATGATATTTATACTTCTCTGTTAGTTCTGGGTAAGGCTCAAGCAAATTGTCCAATGCCAGCTTCATATTCGCAAATTCTCTTTCACTGTCACTTGTGAAGTCTGGAATTTTAGGTTTAGGGGGGCTATACAATGTCCGCTGAGCTGAACCTGGTGGGGCTGCTGTCGGGGTTGGTAACAGCTGTGGAGGGACGACAACTGCAGCAGGGCTCATGGAAGGGAGTAAGCCAGGAATCATGTTTTGAGAGGGTAACGTTGATGGCATCATTGTTTGATAAGGAGGGACATGACTGGATGAAGTAAATACATTCACTGGCTCTATCTTTGAATGTGGTGTTACAAGGTAGCCGTGAGGTGCCATAAGATGTTGATAGACAGGTGATGGCGAAATCAGCTGTTGTGGCTTAAGGGGCTGGAATGATCGTTCAGTGTCATGAGTCAAAGCTCGTTCCTGACCAGGCAGAATTCTGGGAGAATGAGATGGGAAAGGCTCATATACTCGTTGTTGTGAAAGATGTGAAACAGGAGATGCTATTAGTGATGGCCGATTCGTGAACGAATCGTTCAATTTAACCAGTTCTTCTTAGTGAATCGGTTGAACCAGTTCACCAAATCGAACTGAATCGTTTGAAACGGTTCACGTCTCCAATAAGCATAAATCCACAAATTACTTAAGCTGTTAACTTTTTTAACGTGACTGACACTCCCTCTGAGTCAGAATAAACCAATATCCCGGGGTAATCCATTTACTCAAACAGTACACTGAATGAAATGCTGTGAAGACCGAACTGAAGATGAACACCGAGCCGAGCCAGATAATGAACAAACACGCCCACTGCTGGAGCTGTTCTCGTTCTCGAGTCAAGAACCGGTTGCTTCGGTTTTCGGATCACCAGTACACTCAACCGAGAATCGTTTCTGTCGGACGCGTCCGATTTGAGAACCGATGAGCTGATTCTCGTTCTCGAGTCAAGAACCGGTTGCTTCGGTTTTCGGATCACCAGTACACTCAACCGAGAATCATTTATGTCGGACGCGTCCGAATTGAGAACCGATGAACTGATGATATTGCGCATGCGTGTAATTTTGTAAGTATTTTGTTAAACATCGGAAAGTGTGATAAAATAACTATGTTTTATTTTGATTTTTTTTTTTTATTTTTTTTTTTAGATTAATGTTTCCAATCTGTATATTGTATGTATAGGCCAAATGGGTTTTCAGGGAAGTTGGACAATAATTAAGACTCTAAAGACTCTTATGTTTAATAGGAATAAGGGATGATTTATGAGATATCTGTACTGTATTTATAATGATGACATTCACAAATTGAGTTTGTAGTAAACAGAACATGAACACGAGTAGAGCAGCTGATGACACTGAACTGCAGCACGTGCGCCGGTTAGAGCGATTCTCGTTCTCGAGTCAAGAACCGGTTGCATCGGTTTTCGGATCATCAGTACACTCAACCGAGAATCGTTTCTGTCGGACGCGTCCGAATTGAGAACCGATGAACTGATGATACTGCGCATGCGCGATTCAGCGTGAAGCCAACTGACTCACAGCATGTCTGAACCGAAGGGATTCTTTTGGTGATTGATTCTGATTCTGTACTAGTAATGTTATGAGCGCGGGTATTTCGAGGGCTTGGATGAAGGGCAATCTGGCGAAACGTAAGTTCATTTAATAACAAATACAGTGGATCATGGTTTCTGCGCTGATGACACCTAATTTATTTACTTTATATCTTCAAGACTTAAATCCTCATATGCACATTATTGCTGTTACTGTATGTAGGTGTTGTTGCAAAACTCAAATGTAAACTTTTCATGATTATGAGGTTTTAACTGACTAAAGTTATGATTACTGACTTTATATATTTGAATGTTTGATAGACGTGACGCCATTACATCATCGCCAATGACGTCATTACGTCGAGCGTGAAAGAACCGATGAACCGGTTTTTTCAACCGGTTTATTGAATCGAACCGTCCGAAAGAACCGGTTCGCGGAAAAGAATCGAACTTCCCATCACTAGATGCTATGCCAGATGAGATGGGAGAATACAGTAAACCTGCCGTCTTGGATTGTTCTGTATGGATCGGAGTGAATCCAATATTGCAACTCTGTAATTCTGCTTTAGAGATAGCACCTGTCTCACGTGACTTTTCTTCATGTATCACTGGGGTGCATACAGTAGCCTGTGTGCTGACATTTGCCACTGTGTCATGTGGGTGTATGGGCGGAGGGCTTAATGAACTAGAAGATGCGTGAAAAGATGGTGGTGATGCAATAGCCTGTACTGGTTCATTGTCCTCCTCATCCTCTTCCCTCAAGAAAGATTTGATGTGTTCCATCATTTCGTTTCGACGGTGCTTACGTTTCTTAAGTTGTTCTAGTTTCCTGAGAAGACTGTCCATTTCAACTGTCTCTTCTTCCTCCCTCGCGTTCATGGATTCCATGAGTTTAGTCAATGAGTCCATACTCATACTAGGATGTAATCTTCAAGGTGTCTGGGGGCTTGACATCGCCGTGACGGCCTTGCTTGTGTATCAGCATGGAGAAGTGATGTTGGTTTATCATCTGATGACATTCTGAAGCAGTCAAGATCCGGCTCGAAGGACCATTTGTTGGGGATTGCCCCACTGATTGCTAGTTTTTTAATGGTGTTAACCACTTCAGTACTCTGATCAGGGAGGAGTCATCAGATTTCGTTTCCACTTTTATTTTGTGCAAGTTTCAACCTTGTACACATGACAGTATACAACTGAGGTAGTTTCTGTAATAAACAAATAAAACAAGATAAATAACTTGTCTACATACTGTTATGATTCAACAGTAAATTACAAATGAAACATTATCAACAACTCTCATATATCCACTTAGAATACTAAGAAAGCAAGGATATAAACTATGGAAATAAATATAATAGCATAAATCACATTATGCTGCATTATTATAACAACAGATAACAAACTGTAAAATATAGGATCATGCACATAAAGGGAAGAATTAAACATATTCATGTTACAAATATTAGAGGTATTAGCATCCGTGCTAGCGCGAGTGCGCTGATAATTATACAGATCACAAAACAGCGGCAATATTGGCATAGTGCCAGAAATAGTTGCCGCGCGCACAAACATTCCCCATTAAACATAGAATCGTGTTATGAACTTACTTTGTCAGTAACTTTAACTTGCACTCAAGGATGCTGCACACGAGTGGAAAGTCTGCCAATGCTATGAAACTCCAGCTACAAAAAACTCGGCTGCTGCGCTTGCGTGGCAGAGAATACCTCATTTACGTTAGAATCGTATCTGCTTCAAACTATGTACAGCGCATTTTCCGTAACTTAACACATTAGCAGAATAAATTACAGACAATAATAGAAAAACCATAAATAATTCACAACAGGGGGATTGTGTTTTATTTTTGTTGTGGTTGTCATGTGTTTTCAATGTTTTATTGTATTGGTTTTATCATTATTTTACCAATTTACGCAGCTGTGGTGAAGGTTTATTTGTCATTTTTCTTGACATTCTTTTTCTGCTTTATTTTTGGGTGATGGCCCAATCGAGTGTAAACCTAAGTACTGATGGAGGTGATCTCAAGCTGGTGTCCTGGAATTGTAAAGGTCTGAACTCCCCTGTGAAACATACTAAGGTATTAAATCATCTCAAAAACTTAGGAGCACAGACGCACTTAAAATCTACTCCACATTTTCAAATTAAAAGTAGGTGGGTGGGTCAGTCAATTACTTTTATTTGTTCTAAAGTGGTCTCTGATCCTAATGATAGATATTTGATTGTTACAGGTAGTTTATATGGCACCCAACTGATTTTAGTTATTGTATATGCCCCAAACTGGGATGATGCTGAGTTTTTTAAGAAACGTTTTTCTGCCCTTCCGGACATGTCCTCCCACTTAATCATTTTATGTGGGGACTTTAATTGTTGGTTGAACCCAGATCTTGACCATTCCTCTAATAAAGTGGCAACACTTTCTAATTCGGCTAAAGTTATAAAAGACTTTATGGTGAACTTTTCAATTTCAGATCCATAGCATTTCTTTAACCCTACAAGTAAAGCATTTTCTTTTTTCTCTCCTGTGCATCGTACATATACTCGGATTGATTATCTTTTATTGGATAATAGATTTCTTTCATGTCTCACTTCTACCTCTTGCTCATATGAACCAATGGTTATCTCAGACCATTCTCCTTTTGTTCTCAACATTAGGTTTAAAGGTTTGGTGCAATCACGCTACCCTTGGCGTCTTAATATGCGCTTACTGTCAGACGAAACATTTATTGATATGATGTCCAGCCAAATTGTTTTGTAATTGAGTACTAACAGGACATTTGATGTGTCTGCGTCTTTCTTATGGGAGACGTTGAAAGCTTACATTAGAGGTCAAATCATCTCTTACGTGAATTATGATAGAAGGCGGAGGAGGGAGAGAGTGATCACTCTAACCAATCGCATTGCCCAATTGGACGCAGAGTTTGCCACTTATCCAGCTCCTGAGTTGTATAAGGAACGCCTCACAGCTCAGTCAGAATTTAATACATTGGCTGTGGACCATGCTGTTGAGCTGTTACTTAAGACTAGTAGTACATACTTTGAACAGGGGGACAAAGCTGGTAGAATGTTGGCACATCAATTACGTCAGACTATCTCCTCTCATCAGATTCCAGAAATTGCCACATCCTCAGGCACTACGATAGACCCAGAAAAAATAAAAGCTGAATTTAGAGCTTATTATGCCTCATTATATACATCAGAGACAAATGCGGAAAAGTGTGATTTTGATGGCTTCTTCTCCTATTTATAAATTACTCGGGTTAAGTTGGACATGGCAGATCAATTAGAAATCCCAATAACTGCTCTAGAATTTTCGGGTGCTCTTAAGGCAATGCAGTCTGGCAAATGCCCAGGGCCAGATGGCTTTCCTGTAGAGTTTTAAAGATGCTTTCAAAATAAACTAGCCCCAGTTCTGATTGATATGTTTAATGAATCTTTTCTGACCGCTAAACTTCCCCCTATGCTTAATCAGGCTTCAATTTCTCTTATTTTGAAAAAGGACAAGGACCCTCTTAGTCTCTCTTCATATAGACCAATTAGTTTATTGAATGTTGATTTCAAAATCGTATCCAAAATGCTTGCTCTTCGTTTGGAAACTGTTCTTCCAGATGTAGCAACAATGAGTTGTACAGAATAATTAACTCAAATGATATATAGGGAATTTAAATAATTAATCAGGAATATGATTAATATATATCTCATATGACAGTTACACTAATATTTTATTGATTATGAAAAATAGCTCAATTGCATTCATCAATAAATCATTACAGGGCACTGTAACTTACTCATTAATATGTCAATATTCCATTCTTCATATCAATTAATGTGATATCTCTTACTGTAAATTACTGCAAATCAAACAGTGGTTTGTCCAGCAAATGGCCGTAAGATTGACCTATCAATTTTCAATAAAGTTATCACTTCTTATAATTCAAGGAAAAATATTCTCTGGCCACGAAAACATTATCCTATCATTATGATACATTTAGTTTCTAAATTTAAAGCTTGTGGCTAAAGATCAGACATCTCAGTGACTCGTAATGTGAGCAGGTGGTTTAACAAGGTTTAACAAGGCAGTGTTCCAGAGTTCATCTTCCTTGTGTGGAGAGGCGAATAGTTGAATAAACTTAGTAAAGAAAAGAAAACAAAAAAACGAAAAAGAAAGCTTCCGGAGAAGCCATGATAATGGCTGTCCTCTCCGCCTCCCGGCTTGGGGGGGGCGGCGATATGAGGCACGAGCGGGAGCGAACAGGGTCGATGCAGGAGGGAAGGGAGTCAGTGTAAGAAGAGAGAGGCGGACCTTGTTCTTTCGGCTCTTATGGCTTGGGATGGTTCACGCCTCTATTCGCGTGAACAACCAATGAACGTCCGCGAGCTGAAGCGGGGAAAAGTTCCTTTGTCTCTGTGGAAACACCCACCCTAATGATTTAGCCTTATCAGACTTCAGCCGTGATATTCTAGCAAGTTCGTAATTCAAGATTAATACATTTTTCATTACTTTGCTTTAGATAAATGGGTCTGTCAAAGCATGACGATTACACAGATACCAAAAATAATGTATATAAATGATCAAAACATGAAGTTACATTCAAATGCAGAATTACACACATTTAAAGATTTGATTAACACGTGATAAAACTGCAGATTCTCCAATTTATATGGGGAATCTTTAATGCACCAAAGCAATACTTCATACATTGAGACCACATTAAATAAGTAATAGTTTAGGATACATTGAGAAAAAGGTACCAGTGAATGTTTCTTTCCTGTCCTGTTGCCCAGTGGGGTCATAAAGCTTTACGACCTGGTCAGGAGTGGGGGTTGCAGAAATATGGCTCTCTTTGAGAAAGTTAAAATGAGGAGAACATTTCCAATTTATAAGATAGTAAAATTATAATCCTTGCATAACAAGGATTAACCATTGTACCCACAAACATATTCAAAATACATATTATTAAGGACTTACATAAAAAGCATAAAGAAACGTTCGTTTGCGTGTGTGTGCTTATGTGTGTGTGTGTGGGGGGGGGGGATTTCATGTCCCCTCTGAGGCTCGCAGGGGTATCGTAAATAATTTAAGTCCAGCCAGGCTGGCGCCAGGCCAGGCATTTAGTGCAAAAAGGTTTAATTTGTATGCCTGAATTTAACCCATGAATCGATGACCTGCATATCTGTTACACAGATATCATCTCTCCTGATCAAATGGGGTTTGTTACAAACAGGCACTTTTTTATTTGAGAAGGCTTTTTAATACTATTTATAATCTTCCGTCAACAACCTCACCGCAATCAATTATTCCGTTAGATGCGGAGAAGGCCTTCGACCGTGTGGAATGGGAATACTTATTTTATACTTTGAGGAAATTCGGCTTTAAAGATAATTTAATTTCTTGGGTGAAGATTTTATACTCGTCACCTTTGGCTTCAGTTAGGAAAAATAATAATCAGTCTTCTTACTTTCCTCTCTATCGTTCAACGTGGCAAGGGTGTCCTTTAAGTCCTTTTTTATTCGCTGTTGCAATTGAGTCTCGTTCCATTGCGCTTCATGCTGACCTGCATATTAGAGGTATTGTGAGTTGTGGGAACAGAAAGAACAGAAAGTGTATCTATATGCAGACAATCTTCTTTTATTCATAACTGACTTCTCTGTGTCAGTCCCAGCTGCACTTTCTGTTATTTTTTTTTGGATCCATATCTGGTTACAAGCTAAATTTAGGAAAGAGTGAGCTTCTTCCTATTAATAAGGCAGCAAATGAATACCCACTTCACACCCTGTCATTTAAAGTTGCTCCGCATGAGTTAAAATATCTTGGGATTCAGGTAACTGCTAAATTCAGGGATCTTTATCGCGCTAATTTCACTATTCTTCTGTCTCAAGTGCAAAGTAGTTTTAATCATTGGTCAGTGCTGAACATCTCTAGCAGCTCGGATTAATAGTATTAAGATGAATGTCCTTCCCAGGTTTCTATACTTGTTTCAATGTGTACTGATTTAACTGAATTCTGACATGAATTTAACTGAATTTAACATAACTGAATTCAATGATGAACTGCCTTTAACTATCATTTTGCATTATTGAGACACTGTTTTCCAAATGAATGTTGTTCAGTGCTTTGACGCAATGTATTTTGTTTAAAGCACTATATAAATAAAGGTGATTGATTGATTGATTGATTGATTGATTGATTGATTTTCCTTCCGCAAACCTTTTTCCGTAAATTAAATGACACTATTTCGGATTTTGTTTGGAGTGGGAAGCCACCAAGATTACGTAAACAGTATTTACAGAGCCCGAAGAAGCTAGGAGGAATGGCCTTACCCAAATTTAAGTTTTACTACTGGGCAGCTCATCTCAAAATAATTCAGTTTTTGCTACATTCTGGTTCACAGTTTTTATCGTCAGTTTTGGTTGGGAAGGGAGAATTCTTCCTGCAAGCCAGTTTCACATTCAGCTTCGGCTCATTCGCCTATTAAATTACCTATAAAAAATTACACCAAAAATATCATCATTAAGAAAACTGTTAAGATTTGGAATCAGTTTAGACGTTCCTTTGACCTTTAAACATGTTCTATTTTGGCACCAATAACAGCTAATCACTCCTTTCCTCCATCGTTAATTGACCGTGCATTTGAGGTTTGGTCTAATATGGGCATTAAAACATTTAAGGATATCTACATTGATAACACTTTCGCCTCATTTGAACAGTTGTGCAAAAAATTTCCCTCCCAAATCAACACTTTTTTAGGTACTTACAGATCCATAATATTTTTTTATAAGTTCCCTCAGTTTCATTCAGTGCCCTCTGACACATCCCTTGATATTTTTTTTTAAAACCAACTCCCACTTTGGAAGGTATAATTTCATTTATTTATGCTCAGATCCACCAATCCACTAGATTGGTTTCTTTGTCGTCAATTAAAGCGCTATGGGAGGAAGATCTGGGTATTGTGTTCAGTGATGATATGTGGTGGAATGTTCTTGACAAAGTACAACATTCTTCAATTTGTGCCAAACATGGACTGATCCAATGTAAATTTGTACAACATACTCATTTGACTAAAACCAGGCTCGCTAAGATGTTTAATAACATTGACCCGACTTGTGTCCGATGTCACCAGACAGCAGCATAACATATACATATGTTTTTGTCCTGCACTGTTTTAACAACTTATTGGCAAAATATTTTTGATTCTTTGAGTGAGGTCACAGGGAATAGAATAGTGCCTGATGTTGTCACTGCACTTTTCGGAGTAACTTTGGTCACATCGCTGTTGACTGCAGAGCTCAAGATGTTCATAGCCTTTGTTAGTTTGTTAGCAAGGCGCTTGATACTTTTGAATTGGAAGTCTCCTACAACTCCATCGCATATTCACTGGATTAGGGATGTTCTGTAAAAAGGTAGTTCAGGCTGAACTAGGTGCAATGCTTGAAATAGGAGTAATAGAAGAATCCAATAGTAACTGGGCGAGCCCGATAGTTTTAGTTTCGTAAACGGACGGCTCAGTCCGGTTCTGTGTGGATTACCGCAAGGTTCATGCTGTGTCGAAATTCGACGCGTATCCAATGCCGTGGGTTGACGAGATGCTTGATCGCCTTGGAATGGCTCGTTTTTATTTGACATTAGACTTAACAAAGAGATTTTGTCAGATCCCCTTGTCTCCATTATCCAAGGAAAAGACAGCTTTCACAACACAGTAAATATAATCAAGTATAAACATTACTTAATGTAAGTATAATCAGGGAAATTTGTTTAATAGTAAAATGGGACTGCAGTACTATTATTTATTATATCATTAGATTATTATTCATATAACGTTACTGCACATCAGCAACTCACCAGGAAAATGAACAATCTCAGATACCTTTGTCCACATATCACTTTTAATTTAATTTTATGTCCCTGTACGCAAACAGGGACATATCATAGATTATTGCAAACCCGAAACATCAATAATCAACCTGTCCTCTATTGTGCTTGAGAACTAATGTGGTCGGAGCTGCGTTCTCTGGAATCCTCTCAAGCGGTGGACTTTTACGTTCTGATTGGTTGCTGCCCAACCGTGTCATAGCTCATTACCATAAAATTGCCTTGATTTCAACTCTCCTCAACGCTCTCAACGGCCAAGTCCTCGCTGCTGCTCGACGCCAGCTTACATTGAAAATGAATGACTTCTGGCCACTTTGACGCTCTCGACGCCAGCGGTGTGAACGCACAGTTAGATGAAATCATTATATTCAGTAATGATTGGCAGCGGCATATGCAGCATCTAAGGGCTGTCCTGAGATCGCTGAGGGGGGCCTGGACTCACGACCAACCCAAAGAAGTGTACGATTGGGCGTGTGGAAGTAAGGTATCTGGGCTTCCACTTGGGGCATGGACAGGTGCGTCCCCAAATCGACAAGACAGCCGCTGTTGCGACCTGCCCACGTCCCAAGACAAAAAAGGAGGCAACACAGTTCTTGGGGCTGGCGGGATATTATAGACCGTTTGTTCCTAATTATTCGGACCTCACCAGCCCCTTGATTGACCTTACTAAAAAGGTGGCGCCAGATACGTTCCAAAGCAGCAATCTTATCCTGTTTGCATAAAACAAACCTGATCCCTTGCAGGTTAGGGCTTGCGGCTGTGTTGCTGTCACAACAAGCCTGAGATAAGTTTTGAAGAACAGATCAGCACAGGATTGACTCAAATCGTCGAAACCACAAGGAGTCAGTAAACCACAGAGGAAGGCAGTGTCCCAGGAGCAGGACTTAGACAGCATGCCTTATTAAACAGGCGATCGGATGTGGGAGAGGATGAGCCTTCTTGTTTGACTCTCATGTTCCTGAAGGGCCTGACTACTGCTAAAGAAAGTGTGTTCTCTCGCAATATTTTCAGACCATTATCGAGTACAAGCAGGGCCTCCCAGCATCAATTAAAACCAATGCTGCCAGCGGAATTATTCCAACCAATGCCACCATAAAGACTGGAGCCTAAATACAGTAAATAAGACCACTTGGCCACACTCCCCAAGTGGGAGTCCCTTTCCGTTCATCTTTGGCCTTAAACCATCCAGAAATAGAGGCGATGGCCTCCACGAACCATCTTCACGAAACATGTCCAATGCGGCCAAAGAAAGCTCTTTATTCAGCCATGGCAGCAAAAAGTGTCTCCCAAAATGGAGCCCCTGGCAGCGGTGGGATTCAAAAACATGCCCCTAAAGAGACTGGGGAAAAACAGAAAGAACCTCGTGGCCACGCTAACACATAATGCCCTTTACCCCAGGCACTATTCCACCAACTTTTTCCTTGTCGAGCTTCGCCACAAGATAACGTCTTGAATTTCTCCAAGGTTGAGGCTTCCTTCTTGAAGGGTTATGCAGTACTACCCCTGGAGGACCCCTTCCTGGAGAGTGCATGTCCTTCTCTTATAAAACACACCTGAATGCACTAATGAAGGCCCTTAGGGCTGTTCTGAAAATGGCAGATAGCTGAGCATTAGCCGTTATACTCAAAAAAGTAAAAAATCCAAACATTTTTTCACCAAAAACTTTCAACGAGTGACATTGGCTGTTACCATCCTTTATGATACTTATTACTTTTCACTATTTCAAATTATGTTCAAGTACTTTTTCCTGTTTTGAAGTAACTTCACTATAATTGTAAATTATTGGTGTCCCTACTTCAACTGGGTGCCTCTTTTAGAAAGGAGCAGAGGCTGGGACAGGCCTCCAGCGCTGACTTGGCTAAAAAGCAAGGAAAGCAAAAGCAGCACAATTCGGATGTTCACACAGCATCACTTTGCAAAGCCACAGCAGTCTTCCAAAAGGCTTTCCTGGCAGCGGTGGGATTCGAACCCTCGCCCCCGAAGAGACTGGAGCCTTAATCCAGCGCCTTAGACCGCTCGGCCACGCTACCTTGTTTGCCTGCGTTTCACGGGTCACTTCGACCAGTGGAAAGGCCGCCCCGAGCTGACTTTGATGAAAAGCTGCAGTCTAATCCTGTTTGCGTAAAACAAACCTGATCCCTTGCAGGTTAGGGCTTGCGGCTATGTCCCTGTCACAACAAGTCTGAGATAAGTTTGAAAGAACAGATCAGCACAAGATTGACTCAAATCGTCTTCAACGAAACCACAAGAAGTCAGTAAACCACAGAGGAACTGCAGTGCCCCAGGAGCAGGACTGAGACAGCATGCCTTATCAAACAGGCGATCGGATGTGGGAGAGGATGAGGCTTCTTGTTTGACTCTCATGTTCCTGAAGGGCCTGACTGCTGCCAGGGAAAGTGTGTTCTCTCGCAATATTTTCAGACCATTATCGAGTACAAGCAGGGCCTCCCGGCCTCAATTAAACCACTGATGGCAGCGGTATGATTCCAACCAACGGCACCATAGAGACTGGAGCCTAAATACAGTACATTAGACCACTTGGCCACGCTACCCTGGTGGGAGTCCCTTTTGTTCGTCTTTGGGCTTTATACCATCAAGAAATAGAAGCGACGGCCTCCACAAACCTTATTCAGTAAACATGTCCAATGCGGCCAAGGAAAGCTCTTTATTCGGCCATGGCAGCAAAAAGTGTCTCCCGAAATGGAGCCCCTGGCAGCGGTGGGATTCAAAACCACGCCCCTAAAGAGACTGGGGAAAAACAGAAAGAACCTCTTGGCCACGCTACCAGATAATGCCCTTTACCCCAGGCACTATTCCACCAACTTTTTCCTTGTCGAGCTTCGCCACAAGATAACGTCTTGAATTTCTCCAAGGTTGAGGCTTCCTTCTTGAAGGGTTATGCAGTACTACCCCTGGAGGACCCCTTCCTGGAGAGTGCATGTCCTTCTCTTATAAAACACACCTGAATGCACTAATGAAGGCCCTTAGGGCTGTTCTGAAAATGGCAGATAGCTGAGCATTAGCCGTTATACTCAAAAAAGTAAAAAATCCAAACATTTTTTCACCAAAAACTTTCAACGAGTGACATTGGCTGTTACCATCCTTTATGATACTTATTACTTTTCACTATTTCAAATTATATTCAAGTACTTTTTCCTGTTTTGAAGTAACTTCACTATAATTGTAAATTATTGGTGTCCCTACTTCAACTGGGTGCCTCTTTTAGAAAGGAGCAGAGGCTGGGACAGGCCTCCAGCGCTGACTTGGCTAAAAAGCAAGGAAAGCAAAAGCAGCTCAATTCGGATGTTCACACAGCATCACTTTGCAAAGCCACAGCAGTCTTCCAAAAGGCTTTCCTGGCAGCGGTGGGATTCAAACCCACGCCTCCGAAGAGACTGGAGCCTTAATCCAGCGCCTTAGACCGCTCGGCCACGCTACCTTGTTTGCCTGCGTTTCACGGGTCACTTCGACCAGTGGAAAGGCCGCCCCGAGCTGACTTTGATGAAAAGCTGCAGTCTAATCCTGTTTGCGTAAAACAAACCTGATCCCTTGCAGGTTAGGGCTTGCGGCTATGTCCCTGTCACAACAAGTCTGAGATAAGTTTGAAAGAACAGATCAGCACAAGATTGACTCAAATCGTCTTCAACGAAACCACAAGAAGTCAGTAAACCACAGAGGAAGTGCAGTGCCCCAGGAGCAGGACTGAGACAGCATGCCTTATCAAACAGGCGATCGGATGTGGGAGAGGATGAGGCTTCTTGTTTGACTCTCATGTTCCTGAAGGGCCTGACTGCTGCCAGGGAAAGTGTGTTCTCTCGCAATATTTTCAGACCATTATCGAGTACAAGCAGGGCCTCCCGGCCTCAATTAAACCACTGATGGCAGCGGTATGATTCCAACCAACGGCACCATAGAGACTGGAGCCTAAATACAGTACATTAGACCACTTGGCCACGCTACCCTGGTGGGAGTCCCTTTTGTTCGTCTTTGGGCTTTATACCATCCAGAAATAGAAGCGACGGCCTCCACAAACCTTATTCAGTAAACATGTCCAATGCGGCCAAGGAAAGCTCTTTATTCGGCCATGGCAGCAAAAAGTGTCTCCCGAAATGGAGCCCCTGGCGGCGGTGGGATTCAAAACCACGCCCCTAAAGAGACTGGGGAAAAACAGAAAGAACCTCTTGGCCACGCTACCAGATAATGCCCTTTACCCCAGGCACTATTCCACCAACTTTTTCCTTGTCGAGCTTCGCCACAAGATAACGTCTTGAATTTCTCCAAGGTTGAGGCTTCCTTCTTGAAGGGTTATGCAGTACTACCCATGGAGGACCCCTTCCTGGAGAGTGCATGTCCTTCTCTTATAAAACACACCTGAATGCACTAATGAAGGCCCTTAGGGCTGTTCTGAAAATGGCAGATAGCTGAGCATTAGCCGTTATACTCAAAAAAGTAAAAAATCCAAACATTTTTTCACCAAAAACTTTCAACGAGTGACATTGGCTGTTACCATCCTTTATGATACTTATTACTTTTCACTATTTCAAATTATATTCAAGTACTTTTTCCTGTTTTGAAGTAACTTCACTATAATTGTAAATTATTGGTGTCCCTACTTCAACTGGGTGCCTCTTTTAGAAAGGAGCAGAGGCTGGGACAGACCTCCAGCGCTGACTTGGCTAAAAAGCAAGGAAAGCAAAAGCAGCTCAATTCGGATGTTCACACAGCATCACTTTGCAAAGCCACAGCAGTCTTCCAAAAGGCTTTCCTGGCAGCGGTGGGATTCGAACCCACGCCCCCGAAGAGACTGGAGCCTTAATCCAGCGCCTTAGACCGCTCGGCCACGCTACCTTGTTTGCCTGCGTTTCACGGGTCACTTCGACCAGTGGAAAGGCCACCCCGAGCTGACTTTGATGAAAAGCTGCAGTCTAATCCTGTTTGCGTAAAACAAACCTGATCCCTTGCAGGTTAGGGCTTGCGGCTATGTCCCTGTTACAACAAGTCTGAGATAAGTTTGAAAGAACAGATCAGCACAAGATTGACTCAAATCGTCTTCAACGAAACCACAAGAAGTCAGTAAACCACAGAGGAAGTGCAGTGCCCCAGGAGCAGGACTGAGACAGCATGCCTTATCAAACAGGCGATCGGATGTGGGAGAGGATGAGGCTTCTTGTTTGACTCTCATGTTCCTGAAGGGCCTGACTGCTGCCAGGGAAAGTGTGTTCTCTCGCAATATTTTCAGACCATTATTGAGTACAAGCAGGGCCTCCCGGCCTCAATTAAACCACTGATGGCAGCGGTATGATTCCAACCAACGGCACCATAGAGACTGGAGCCTAAATACAGTACATTAGACCACTTGGCCACGCTACCCTGGTGGGAGTCCCTTTTGTTCGTCTTTGGGCTTTATACCATCCAGAAATAGAAGCGACGGCCTCCACAAACCTTATTCAGTAAACATGTCCAATGCGGCCAAGGAAAGCTCTTTATTCGGCCATGGCAGCAAAAAGTGTCTCCCGAAATGGAGCCCCTGGCAGCGGTGGGATTCAAAACCACGCCCCTAAAGAGACTGGGGAAAAACAGAAAGAACCTCTTGGCCACGCTACCAGATAATGCCCTTTACCCCAGGCACTATTCCACCAACTTTTTCCTTGTCGAGCTTCGCCACAAGATAACGTCTTGAATTTCTCCAAGGTTGAGGCTTCCTTCTTGAAGGGTTATGCAGTACTACCCCTGGAGGACCCCTTCCTGGAGAGTGCATGTCCTTCTCTTATAAAACACACCTGAATGCACTAATGAAGGCCCTTAGGGCTGTTCTGAAAATGGCAGATAGCTGAGCATTAGCCGTTATACTCAAAAAAGTAAAAAATCCAAACATTTTTTCACCAAAAACTTTCAACGAGTGACATTGGCTGTTACCATCCTTTATGATACTTATTACTTTTCACTATTTCAAATTATATTCAAGTACTTTTTCCTGTTTTGAAGTAACTTCACTATAATTGTAAATTATTGGTGTCCCTACTTCAACTGGGTGCCTCTTTTAGAAAGGAGCAGAGGCTGGGACAGGCCTCCAGCGCTGACTTGGCTAAAAAGCAAGGAAAGCAAAAGCAGCTCAATTCGGATGTTCACACAGCATCACTTTGCAAAGCCACAGCAGTCTTCCAAAAGGCTTTCCTGGCAGCGGTGGGATTCGAACCCACGCCCCCGAAGAGACTGGAGCCTTAATCCAGCACCTTAGACCGCTCGGCCACGCTACCTTGTTTGCCTGCGTTTCACGGGTCACTTCGACCAGTGGAAAGGCCACCCCGAGCTGACTTTGATGAAAAGCTGCAGTCTAATCCTGTTTGCGTAAAACAAACCTGATCCCTTGCAGGTTAGGGCTTGCGGCTATGTCCCTGTCACAACAAGTCTGAGATAAGTTTGAAAGAACAGATCAGCACAAGATTGACTCAAATCGTCTTCAACGAAACCACAAGAAGTCAGTAAACCACAGAGGAAGTGCAGTGCCCCAGGAGCAGGACTGAGACAGCATGCCTTATCAAACAGGCGATCGGATGTGGGAGAGGATGAGGCTTCTTGTTTGACTCTCATGTTCCTGAAGGGCCTGACTGCTGCCAGGGAAAGTGTGTTCTCTCGCAATATTTTCAGACCATTATCGAGTACAAGCAGGGCCTCCCGGCCTCAATTAAACCACTGATGGCAGCGGTATGATTCCAACCAACGGCACCATAGAGACTGGAGCCTAAATACAGTACATTAGACCACTTGGCCACGCTACCCTGGTGGGAGTCCCTTTTGTTCGTCTTTGGGCTTTATACCATCCAGAAATAGAAGCGACGGCCTCCACAAACCTTATTCAGTAAACATGTCCAATGCGGCCAAGGAAAGCTCTTTATTCGGCCATGGCAGCAAAAAGTGTCTCCCGAAATGGAGCCCCTGGCAGCGGTGGGATTCAAAACCACGCCCCTAAAGAGACTGGGGAAAAACAGAAAGAACCTCTTGGCCACGCTACCAGATAATGCCCTTTACCCCAGGCACTATTCCACCAACTTTTTCCTTGTCGAGCTTCGCCACAAGATAACGTCTTGAATTTCTCCAAGGTTGAGGCTTCCTTCTTGAAGGGTTATGCAGTACTACCCCTGGAGGACCCCTTCCTGGAGAGTGCATGTCCTTCTCTTATAAAACACACCTGAATGCACTAATGAAGGCCCTTAGGGCTGTTCTGAAAATGGCAGATAGCTGAGCATTAGCCGTTATACTCAAAAAAGTAAAAAATCCAAACATTTTTTCACCAAAAACTTTCAACGAGTGACATTGGCTGTTACCATCCTTTATGATACTTATTACTTTTCACTATTTCAAATTATATTCAAGTACTTTTTCCTGTTTTGAAGTAACTTCACTATAATTGTAAATTATTGGTGTCCCTACTTCAACTGGGTGCCTCTTTTAGAAAGGAGCAGAGGCTGGGACAGGCCTCCAGCGCTGACTTGGCTAAAAAGCAAGGAAAGCAAAAGCAGCTCAATTCGGATGTTCACACAGCATCACTTTGCAAAGCCACAGCAGTCTTCCAAAAGGCTTTCCTGGCAGCGGTGGGATTCGAACCCACGCCCCCGAAGAGACTGGAGCCTTAATCCAGCACCTTAGACCGCTCGGCCACGCTACCTTGTTTGCCTGCGTTTCACGGGTCACTTCGACCAGTGGAAAGGCCACCCCGAGCTGACTTTGATGAAAAGCTGCAGTCTAATCCTGTTTGCGTAAAACAAACCTGATCCCTTGCAGGTTAGGGCTTGCGGCTATGTCAATGTCACAACAAGTCTGAGATAAGTTTGAAAGAACAGCAAAAAGTTGGCAGCAAAAAGTGTCTCCCGAAATGGAGCCCCTGGCAGCGGTGGGATTCAAAACCACGCCCCTAAAGAGACTGGGGAAAAACAGAAAGAACCTCTTGGCCACGCTACCAGATAATGCCCTTTACCCCAGGCACTATTCCACCAACTTTTTCCTTGTCGAGCTTCGCCACAAGATAACGTCTTGAATTTCTCCAAGGTTGAGGCTTCCTTCTTGAAGGGTTATGCAGTACTACCCCTGGAGGACCCCTTCCTGGAGAGTGCATGTCCTTCTCTTATAAAACACACCTGAATGCACTAATGAAGGCCCTTAGGGCTGTTCTGAAAATGGCAGATAGCTGAGCATTAGCCGTTATACTCAAAAAAGTAAAAAATCCAAACATTTTTTCACCAAAAACTTTCAACGAGTGACATTGGCTGTTACCATCCTTTATGATACTTATTACTTTTCACTATTTCAAATTATATTCAAGTACTTTTTCCTGTTTTGAAGTAACTTCACTATAATTGTAAATTATTGGTGTCCCTACTTCAACTGGGTGCAACCTGCAGTCTAATCCTGTTTGCGTAAAACAAACCTGATCCCTTGCAGGTTAGGGCTTGCGGCTATGTCCCTGTCACAACAAGTCTGAGATAAGTTTGAAAGAACAGATCAGCACAAGATTGACTCAAATCGTCTTCAACGAAACCACAAGAAGTCAGTAAACCACAGAGGAAGTGCAGTGCCCCAGGAGCAGGACTGAGACAGCATGCCTTATCAAACAGGCGATCGGATGTGGGAGAGGATGAGGCTTCTTGTTTGACTCTCATTTTCCTGAAGGGCCTGACTGCTGCCAGGGAAAGTGTGTTCTCTCGCAATATTTTCAGACCATTATCGAGTACAAGCAGGGCCTCCCGGCCTCAATTAAACCACTGATGGCAGCGGTATGATTCCAACCAACGGCACCATAGAGACTGGAGCCTAAATACAGTACATTAGACCACTTGGCCACGCTACCCTGGTGGGAGTCCCTTTTGTTCGTCTTTGGGCTTTATACCATCCAGAAATAGAAGCGACGGCCTCCACAAACCTTATTCAGTAAACATGTCCAATGCGGCCAAGGAAAGCTCTTTATTCGGCCATGGCAGCAAAAAGTGTCTCCCGAAATGGAGCCCCTGGCAGCGGTGGGATTCAAAACCACGCCCCTAAAGAGACTGGGGAAAAACAGAAAGAACCTCTTGGCCACGCTACCAGATAATGCCTTTTACCCCAGGCACTATTCCACCAACTTTTTCCTTGTCGAGCTTCGCCACAAGATAACGTCTTGAATTTCTCCAAGGTTGAGGCTTCCTTCTTGAAGGGTTATGCAGTACTACCCCTGGAGGACCCCTTCCTGGAGAGTGCATGTCCTTCTCTTATAAAACACACCTGAATGCACTAATGAAGGCCCTTAGGGCTGTTCTGAAAATGGCAGATAGCTGAGCATTAGCCGTTATACTCAAAAAAGTAAAAAATCCAAACATTTTTTTCACCAAAAACTTTCAACGAGTGACATTGGCTGTTACCATCCTTTATGATACTTATTACTTTTCACTATTTCAAATTATATTCAAGTACTTTTTCCTGTTTTGAAGTAACTTCACTATAATTGTAAATTATTGGTGTCCCTACTTCAACTGGGTGCCTCTTTTAGAAAGGAGCAGAGGCTGGGACAGGCCTCCAGCGCTGACTTGGCTAAAAAGCAAGGAAAGCAAAAGCAGCTCAATTCGGATGTTCACACAGCATCACTTTGCAAAGCCACAGCAGTCTTCCAAAAGGCTTTCCTGGCAGCGGTGGGATTCGAACCCACGCCCCCAAAGAGACTGGAGCCTTAATCCAGCGCCTTAGACCGCTCGGCCACGCTACCTTGTTTGCTTGCGGTTCACGGGTCACTTCGACCAGTGGAAAGGCCGCCCCGAGCTGACTTTGATGAAAAGCTGCAGTCTAATCCTGTTTGCGTAAAACAAACCTGATCCCTTGCAGGTTAGGGCTTGCGGCTATGTCCCTGTCACAACAAGTCTGAGATAAGTTTGAAAGAACAGATCAGCACAAGATTGACTCAAATCGTCTTCAACGAAACCACAAGAAGTCAGTAAACCACAGAGGAAGTGCAGTGCCCCAGGAGCAGGACTGAGACAGCATGCCTTATCAAACAGGCGATCGGATGTGGGAGAGGATGAGGCTTCTTGTTTGACTCTCATGTTCCTGAAGGGCCTGACTGCTGCCAGGGAAAGTGTGTTCTCTCGCAATATTTTCAGACCATTATCGAGTACAAGCAGGGCCTCCCGGCCTCAATTAAACCACTGATGGCAGCGGTATGATTCCAACCAACGGCACCATAGAGACTGGAGCCTAAATACAGTACATTAGACCACTTGGCCACGCTACCCTGGTGGGAGTCCCTTTTGTTCGTCTTTGGGCTTTATACCATCCAGAAATAGAAGCGACGGCCTCCACAAACCTTATTCAGTAAACATGTCCAATGCGGCCAAGGAAAGCTCTTTATTCGGCCATGGCAGCAAAAAGTGTCTCCCGAAATGGAGCCCCTGGCAGCGGTGGGATTCAAAACCACGCCCCTAAAGAGACTGGGGAAAAACAGAAAGAACCTCTTGGCCACGCTACCAGATAATGCCCTTTACCCCAGGCACTATTCCACCAACTTTTTCCTTGTCGAGCTTCGCCACAAGATAACGTCTTGAATTTCTCCAAGGTTGAGGCTTCCTTCTTGAAGGGTTATGCAGTACTACCCCTGGAGGACCCCTTCCTGGAGAGTGCATGTCCTTCTCTTATAAAACACACCTGAATGCACTAATGAAGGCCCTTAGGGCTGTTCTGAAAATGGCAGATAGCTGAGCATTAGCCGTTATACTCAAAAAAGTAAAAAATCCAAACATTTTTTCACCAAAAACTTTCAACGAGTGACATTGGCTGTTACCATCCTTTATGATACTTATTACTTTTCACTATTTCAAATTATATTCAAGTACTTTTTCCTGTTTTGAAGTAACTTCACTATAATTGTAAATTATTGGTGTCCCTACTTCAACTGGGTGCCTCTTTTAGAAAGGAGCAGAGGCTGGGACAGGCCTCCAGCGCTGACTTGGCTAAAAAGCAAGGAAAGCAAAAGCAGCTCAATCCGGATGTTCACACAGCATCACTTTGCAAAGCCACAGCAGTCTTCCAAAAGGCTTTCCTGGCAGCGGTGGGATTCGAACCCACTCCCCCGAAGAGACTGGAGCCTTAATCCAGCGCCTTAGACCGCTCGGCCACGCTACCTTGTTTGCCTGCGTTTCACGGGTCACTTGGACCAGTGGAAAGGCCGCCCCGAGCTGACTTTGATGAAAAGCTGCAGTCTAATCCTGTTTGCGTAAAACAAACCTGATCCCTTGCAGGTTAGGGCTTGCGGCTATGTCCCTGTCACAACAAGTCTGAGATAAGTTTGAAAGAACAGATCAGCACAAGATTGACTCAAATCGTCTTCAACGAAACCACAAGAAGTCAGTAAACCACAGAGGAAGTGCAGTGCCCCAGGAGCAGGACTGAGACAGCATGCCTTATCAAACAGGCGATCGGATGTGGGAGAGGATGAGGCTTCTTGTTTGACTCTCATGTTCCTGAAGGGCCTGACTGCTGCCAGGGAAAGTGTGTTCTCTCGCAATATTTTCAGACCATTATCGAGTACAAGCAGGGCCTCCCGGCCTCAATTAAACCACTGATGGCAGCGGTATGATTCCAACCAACGGCACCATAGAGACTGGAGCCTAAATACAGTACATTAGACCACTTGGCCACGCTACCCTGGTGGGAGTCCCTTTTGTTCGTCTTTGGGCTTTATACCATCCAGAAATAGAAGCGACGGCCTCCACAAACCTTATTCAGTAAACATGTCCAATGCGGCCAAGGAAAGCTCTTTATTCGGCCATGGCAGCAAAAAGTGTCTCCCGAAATGGAGCCCCTGGCAGCGGTGGGATTCAAAACCACGCCCCTAAAGAGACTGGGGAAAAACAGAAAGAACCTCTTGGCCACGCTACCAGATAATGCCCTTTACCCCAGGCACTATTCCACCAACTTTTTCCTTGTCGAGCTTCGCCACAAGATAACGTCTTGAATTTCTCCAAGGTTGAGGCTTCCTTCTTGAAGGGTTATGCAGTACTACCCCTGGAGGACCCCTTCCTGGAGAGTGCATGTCCTTCTCTTATAAAACACACCTGAATGCACTAATGAAGGCCCTTAGGGCTGTTCTGAAAATGGCAGATAGCTGAGCATTAGCCGTTATACTCAAAAAAGTAAAAAATCCAAACATTTTTTCAGCCAAAAACTTTCAACGAGTGACATTGGCTGTTACCATCCTTTATGATACTTATTACTTTTCACTATTTCAAATTATATTCAAGTACTTTTTCCTGTTTTGAAGTAACTTCATTATAATTGTAAATTATTGGTGTCCCTACTTCAACTGGGTGCCTCTTTTAGAAAGGAGCAGAGGCTGGGACAGGCCTCCAGCGCTGACTTGGCTAAAAAGCAAGGAAAGCAAAAGCAGCTCAATTCGGATGTTCACACAGCATCACTTTGCAAAGCCACAGCAGTCTTCCAAAAGGCTTTCCTGGCAGCTGTGGGATTCGAACGCACGCCCCCGAAGAGACTGGAGCCTTAATCCAGCGCCTTAGACCGCTCGGCCACGCTACCTTGTATGCCAGCGGTTCACGGGTCACTTGGACCAGTGGAAAGGCCGCCCCGAGCTGACTGATGAAAAGCTGCAGTCTAATCCTGTTTGCGTAAAACAAACCTGATCCCTTGCAGGTTAGGGCTTGCGGCTATGTCCCTGTCACAACAAGTCTGAGATAAGTTTGAAAGAACAGATCAGCACAAGATTGACTCAAATCGTCTTCAACGAAACCACAAGAAGTCAGTAAACCACAGAGGAAGTGCAGTGCCCCAGGAGCAGGACTGAGACAGCATGCCTTATCAAACAGGCGATCGGATGTGGGAGAGGATGAGGCTTCTTGTTTGACTCTCATTTTCCTGAAGGGCCTGACTGCTGCCAGGGAAAGTGTGTTCTCTCGCAATATTTTCAGACCATTATCGAGTACAAGCAGGGCCTCCCGGCCTCAATTAAACCACTGATGGCAGCGGTATGATTCCAACCAACGGCACCATAGAGACTGGAGCCTAAATACAGTACATTAGACCACTTGGCCACGCTACCCTGGTGGGAGTCCCTTTTGTTCGTCTTTGGGCTTTATACCATCCAGAAATAGAAGCGACGGCCTCCACAAACCTTATTCAGTAAACATGTCCAATGCGGCCAAGGAAAGCTCTTTATTCGGCCATGGCAGCAAAAAGTGTCTCCCGAAATGGAGCCCCTGGCAGCGGTGGGATTCAAAACCACGCCCCTAAAGAGACTGGGGAAAAACAGAAAGAACCTCTTGGCCACGCTACCAGATAATGCCTTTTACCCCAGGCACTATTCCACCAACTTTTTCCTTGTCGAGCTTCGCCACAAGATAACGTCTTGAATTTCTCCAAGGTTGAGGCTTCCTTCTTGAAGGGTTATGCAGTACTACCCCTGGAGGACCCCTTCCTGGAGAGTGCATGTCCTTCTCTTATAAAACACACCTGAATGCACTAATGAAGGCCCTTAGGGCTGTTCTGAAAATGGCAGATAGCTGAGCATTAGCCGTTATACTCAAAAAAGTAAAAAATCCAAACATTTTTTTCACCAAAAACTTTCAACGAGTGACATTGGCTGTTACCATCCTTTATGATACTTATTACTTTTCACTATTTCAAATTATATTCAAGTACTTTTTCCTGTTTTGAAGTAACTTCACTATAATTGTAAATTATTGGTGTCCCTACTTCAACTGGGTGCCTCTTTTAGAAAGGAGCAGAGGCTGGGACAGGCCTCCAGCGCTGACTTGGCTAAAAAGCAAGGAAAGCAAAAGCAGCTCAATTCGGATGTTCACACAGCATCACTTTGCAAAGCCACAGCAGTCTTCCAAAAGGCTTTCCTGGCAGCGGTGGGATTCGAACCCACGCCCCCGAAGAGACTGGAGCCTTAATCCAGCACCTTAGACCGCTCGGCCACGCTACCTTGTTTGCTTGCGGTTCACGGGTCACTTCGACCAGTGGAAAGGCCGCCCCGAGCTGACTTTGATGAAAAGCTGCAGTCTAATCCTGTTTGCGTAAAACAAACCTGATCCCTTGCAGGTTAGGGCTTGCGGCTATGTCCCTGTCACAACAAGTCTGAGATAAGTTTGAAAGAACAGATCAGCACAAGATTGACTCAAATCGTCTTCAACGAAACCACAAGAAGTCAGTAAACCACAGAGGAAGTGCAGTGCCCCAGGAGCAGGACTGAGACAGCATGCCTTATCAAACAGGCGATCGGATGTGGGAGAGGATGAGGCTTCTTGTTTGACTCTCATGTTCCTGAAGGGCCTGACTGCTGCCAGGGAAAGTGTGTTCTCTCGCAATATTTTCAGACCATTATCGAGTACAAGCAGGGCCTCCCGGCCTCAATTAAACCACTGATGGCAGCGGTATGATTCCAACCAACGGCACCATAGAGACTGGAGCCTAAATACAGTACATTAGACCACTTGGCCACGCTACCCTGGTGGGAGTCCCTTTTGTTCGTCTTTGGGCTTTATACCATCCAGAAATAGAAGCGACGGCCTCCACAAACCTTATTCAGTAAACATGTCCAATGCGGCCAAGGAAAGCTCTTTATTCGGCCATGGCAGCAAAAAGTGTCTCCCGAAATGGAGCCCCTGGCAGCGGTGGGATTCAAAACCACGCCCCTAAAGAGACTGGGGAAAAACAGAAAGAACCTCTTGGCCACGCTACCAGATAATGCCCTTTACCCCAGGCACTATTCCACCAACTTTTTCCTTGTCGAGCTTCGCCACAAGATAACGTCTTGAATTTCTCCAAGGTTGAGGCTTCCTTCTTGAAGGGTTATGCAGTACTACCCCTGGAGGACCCCTTCCTGGAGAGTGCATGTCCTTCTCTTATAAAACACACCTGAATGCACTAATGAAGGCCCTTAGGGCTGTTCTGAAAATGGCAGATAGCTGAGCATTAGCCGTTATACTCAAAAAAGTAAAAAATCCAAACATTTTTTCACCAAAAACTTTCAACGAGTGACATTGGCTGTTACCATCCTTTATGATACTTATTACTTTTCACTATTTCAAATTATATTCAAGTACTTTTTCCTGTTTTGAAGTAACTTCACTATAATTGTAAATTATTGGTGTCCCTACTTCAACTGGGTGCCTCTTTTAGAAAGGAGCAGAGGCTGGGACAGGCCTCCAGCGCTGACTTGGCTAAAAAGCAAGGAAAGCAAAAGCAGCTCAATCCGGATGTTCACACAGCATCACTTTGCAAAGCCACAGCAGTCTTCCAAAAGGCTTTCCTGGCAGCGGTGGGATTCGAACCCACGCCCCCGAAGAGACTGGAGCCTTAATCCAGCGCCTTAGACCGCTCGGCCACGCTACCTTGTTTGCCTGCGTTTCACGGGTCACTTGGACCAGTGGAAAGGCCGCCCCGAGCTGACTTTGATGAAAAGCTGCAGTCTAATCCTGTTTGCGTAAAACAAACCTGATCCCTTGCAGGTTAGGGCTTGCGGCTATGTCCCTGTCACAACAAGTCTGAGATAAGTTTGAAAGAACAGATCAGCACAAGATTGACTCAAATCGTCTTCAACGAAACCACAAGAAGTCAGTAAACCACAGAGGAAGTGCAGTGCCCCAGGAGCAGGACTGAGACAGCATGCCTTATCAAACAGGCGATCGGATGTGGGAGAGGATGAGGCTTCTTGTTTGACTCTCATGTTCCTGAAGGGCCTGACTGCTGCCAGGGAAAGTGTGTTCTCTCGCAATATTTTCAGACCATTATCGAGTACAAGCAGGGCCTCCCGGCCTCAATTAAACCACTGATGGCAGCGGTATGATTCCAACCAACGGCACCATAGAGACTGGAGCCTAAATACAGTACATTAGACCACTTGGCCACGCTACCCTGGTGGGAGTCCCTTTTGTTCGTCTTTGGGCTTTATACCATCCAGAAATAGAAGCGACGGCCTCCACAAACCTTATTCAGTAAACATGTCCAATGCGGCCAAGGAAAGCTCTTTATTCGGCCATGGCAGCAAAAAGTGTCTCCCGAAATGGAGCCCCTGGCAGCGGTGGGATTCAAAACCACGCCCCTAAAGAGACTGGGGAAAAACAGAAAGAACCTCTTGGCCACGCTACCAGATAATGCCCTTTACCCCAGGCACTATTCCACCAACTTTTTCCTTGTCGAGCTTCGCCACAAGATAACGTCTTGAATTTCTCCAAGGTTGAGGCTTCCTTCTTGAAGGGTTATGCAGTACTACCCCTGGAGGACCCCTTCCTGGAGAGTGCATGTCCTTCTCTTATAAAACACACCTGAATGCACTAATGAAGGCCCTTAGGGCTGTTCTGAAAATGGCAGATAGCTGAGCATTAGCCGTTATACTCAAAAAAGTAAAAAATCCAAACATTTTTTCAGCCAAAAACTTTCAACGAGTGACATTGGCTGTTACCATCCTTTATGATACTTATTACTTTTCACTATTTCAAATTATATTCAAGTACTTTTTCCTGTTTTGAAGTAACTTCACTATAATTGTAAATTATTGGTGTCCCTACTTCAACTGGGTGCCTCTTTTAGAAAGGAGCAGAGGCTGGGACAGGCCTCCAGCGCTGACTTGGCTAAAAAGCAAGGAAAGCAAAAGCAGCTCAATTCGGATGTTCACACAGCATCACTTTGCAAAGCCACAGCAGTCTTCCAAAAGGCTTTCCTGGCAGCGGTGGGATTCGAACCCACGCCCCCGAAGAGACTGGAGCCTTAATCCAGCGCCTTAGACCGCTCGGCCACGCTACCTTGTATGCCAGCGGTTCACGGGTCACTTGGACCAGTGGAAAGGCCGCCCCGAGCTGACTTTGATGAAAAGCTGCAGTCTAATCCTGTTTGCGTAAAACAAACCTGATCCCTTGCAGGTTAGGGCTTGCGGCTATGTCCCTGTCACAACAAGTCTGAGATAAGTTTGAAAGAACAGATCAGCACAAGATTGACTCAAATCGTCTTCAACGAAACCACAAGAAGTCAGTAAACCACAGAGGAAGTGCAGTGCCCCAGGAGCAGGACTGAGACAGCATGCCTTATCAAACAGGCGATCGGATGTGGGAGAGGATGAGGCTTCTTGTTTGACTCTCATGTTCCTGAAGGGCCTGACTGCTGCCAGGGAAAGTGTGTTCTCTCGCAATATTTTCAGACCATTATCGAGTACAAGCAGGGCCTCCCGGCCTCAATTAAACCACTGATGGCAGCGGTATGATTCCAACCAACGGCACCATAGAGACTGGAGCCTAAATACAGTACATTAGACCACTTGGCCACGCTACCCTGGTGGGAGTCCCTTTTGTTCGTCTTTGGGCTTTATACCATCCAGAAATAGAAGCGACGGCCTCCACAAACCTTATTCAGTAAACATGTCCAATGCGGCCAAGGAAAGCTCTTTATTCGGCCATGGCAGCAAAAAGTGTCTCCCGAAATGGAGCCCCTGGCAGCGGTGGGATTCAAAACCACGCCCCTAAAGAGACTGGGGAAAAACAGAAAGAACCTCTTGGCCACGCTACCAGATAATGCCCTTTACCCCAGGCACTATTCCACCAACTTTTTCCTTGTCGAGCTTCGCCACAAGATAACGTCTTGAATTTCTCCAAGGTTGAGGCTTCCTTCTTGAAGGGTTATGCAGTACTACCCCTGGAGGACCCCTTCCTGGAGAGTGCATGTCCTTCTCTTATAAAACACACCTGAATGCACTAATGAAGGCCCTTAGGGCTGTTCTGAAAATGGCAGATAGCTGAGCATTAGCCGTTATACTCAAAAAAGTAAAAAATCCAAACATTTTTTCACCAAAAACTTTCAACGAGTGACATTGGCTGTTACCATCCTTTATGATACTTATTACTTTTCACTATTTCAAATTATATTCAAGTACTTTTTCCTGTTTTGAAGTAACTTCACTATAATTGTAAATTATTGGTGTCCCTACTTCAACTGGGTGCCTCTTTTAGAAAGGAGCAGAGGCTGGGACAGGCCTCCAGCGCTGACTTGGCTAAAAAGCAAGGAAAGCAAAAGCAGCTCAATCCGGATGTTCACACAGCATCACTTTGCAAAGCCACAGCAGTCTTCCAAAAGGCTTTCCTGGCAGCGGTGGGATTCGAACCCACGCCCCCGAAGAGACTGGAGCCTTAATCCAGCGCCTTAGACCGCTCGGCCACGCTACCTTGTTTGCCTGCGTTTCACGGGTCACTTGGACCAGTGGAAAGGCCGCCCCGAGCTGACTTTGATGAAAAGCTGCAGTCTAATCCTGTTTGCGTAAAACAAACCTGATCCCTTGCAGGTTAGGGCTTGCGGCTATGTCCCTGTCACAACAAGTCTGAGATAAGTTTGAAAGAACAGATCAGCACAAGATTGACTCAAATCGTCTTCAACGAAACCACAAGAAGTCAGTAAACCACAGAGGAAGTGCAGTGCCCCAGGAGCAGGACTGAGACAGCATGCCTTATCAAACAGGCGATCGGATGTGGGAGAGGATGAGGCTTCTTGTTTGACTCTCATGTTCCTGAAGGGCCTGACTGCTGCCAGGGAAAGTGTGTTCTCTCGCAATATTTTCAGACCATTATCGAGTACAAGCAGGGCCTCCCGGCCTCAATTAAACCACTGATGGCAGCGGTATGATTCCAACCAACGGCACCATAGAGACTGGAGCCTAAATACAGTACATTAGACCACTTGGCCACGCTACCCTGGTGGGAGTCCCTTTTGTTCGTCTTTGGGCTTTATACCATCCAGAAATAGAAGCGACGGCCTCCACAAACCTTATTCAGTAAACATGTCCAATGCGGCCAAGGAAAGCTCTTTATTCGGCCATGGCAGCAAAAAGTGTCTCCCGAAATGGAGCCCCTGGCAGCGGTGGGATTCAAAACCACGCCCCTAAAGAGACTGGGGAAAAACAGAAAGAACCTCTTGGCCACGCTACCAGATAATGCCCTTTACCCCAGGCACTATTCCACCAACTTTTTCCTTGTCGAGCTTCGCCACAAGATAACGTCTTGAATTTCTCCAAGGTTGAGGCTTCCTTCTTGAAGGGTTATGCAGTACTACCCCTGGAGGACCCCTTCCTGGAGAGTGCATGTCCTTCTCTTATAAAACACACCTGAATGCACTAATGAAGGCCCTTAGGGCTGTTCTGAAAATGGCAGATAGCTGAGCATTAGCCGTTATACTCAAAAAAGTAAAAAATCCAAACATTTTTTCAGCCAAAAACTTTCAACGAGTGACATTGGCTGTTACCATCCTTTATGATACTTATTACTTTTCACTATTTCAAATTATATTCAAGTACTTTTTCCTGTTTTGAAGTAACTTCACTATAATTGTAAATTATTGGTGTCCCTACTTCAACTGGGTGCCTCTTTTAGAAAGGAGCAGAGGCTGGGACAGGCCTCCAGCGCTGACTTGGCTAAAAAGCAAGGAAAGCAAAAGCAGCTCAATTCGGATGTTCACACAGCATCACTTTGCAAAGCCACAGCAGTCTTCCAAAAGGCTTTCCTGGCAGCGGTGGGATTCGAACCCACGCCCCCGAAGAGACTGGAGCCTTAATCCAGCGCCTTAGACCGCTCGGCCACGCTACCTTGTATGCCAGCGGTTCACGGGTCACTTGGACCAGTGGAAAGGCCGCCCCGAGCTGACTTTGATGAAAAGCTGCAGTCTAATCCTGTTTGCGTAAAACAAACCTGATCCCTTGCAGGTTAGGGCTTGCGGCTATGTCCCTGTCACAACAAGTCTGAGATAAGTTTGAAAGAACAGATCAGCACAAGATTGACTCAAATCGTCTTCAACGAAACCACAAGAAGTCAGTAAACCACAGAGGAAGTGCAGTGCCCCAGGAGCAGGACTGAGACAGCATGCCTTATCAAACAGGCGATCGGATGTGGGAGAGGATGAGGCTTCTTGTTTGACTCTCATGTTCCTGAAGGGCCTGACTGCTGCCAGGGAAAGTGTGTTCTCTCGCAATATTTTCAGACCATTATCGAGTACAAGCAGGGCCTCCCGGCCTCAATTAAACCACTGATGGCAGCGGTATGATTCCAACCAACGGCACCATAGAGACTGGAGCCTAAATACAGTACATTAGACCACTTGGCCACGCTACCCTGGTGGGAGTCCCTTTTGTTCGTCTTTGGGCTTTATACCATCCAGAAATAGAAGCGACGGCCTCCACAAACCTTATTCAGTAAACATGTCCAATGCGGCCAAGGAAAGCTCTTTATTCGGCCATGGCAGCAAAAAGTGTCTCCCGAAATGGAGCCCCTGGCAGCGGTGGGATTCAAAACCACGCCCCTAAAGAGACTGGGGAAAAACAGAAAGAACCTCTTGGCCACGCTACCAGATAATGCCCTTTACCCCAGGCACTATTCCACCAACTTTTTCCTTGTCGAGCTTCGCCACAAGATAACGTCTTGAATTTCTCCAAGGTTGAGGCTTCCTTCTTGAAGGGTTATGCAGTACTACCCCTGGAGGACCCCTTCCTGGAGAGTGCATGTCCTTCTCTTATAAAACACACCTGAATGCACTAATGAAGGCCCTTAGGGCTGTTCTGAAAATGGCAGATAGCTGAGCATTAGCCGTTATACTCAAAAAAGTAAAAAATCCAAACATTTTTTCACCAAAAACTTTCAACGAGTGACATTGGCTGTTACCATCCTTTATGATACTTATTACTTTTCACTATTTCAAATTATATTCAAGTACTTTTTCCTGTTTTGAAGTAACTTCACTATAATTGTAAATTATTGGTGTCCCTACTTCAACTGGGTGCCTCTTTTAGAAAGGAGCAGAGGCTGGGACAGGCCTCCAGCGCTGACTTGGCTAAAAAGCAAGGAAAGCAAAAGCAGCTCAATCCGGATGTTCACACAGCATCACTTTGCAAAGCCACAGCAGTCTTCCAAAAGGCTTTCCTGGCAGCGGTGGGATTCGAACCCACGCCCCCGAAGAGACTGGAGCCTTAATCCAGCGCCTTAGACCGCTCGGCCACGCTACCTTGTTTGCCTGCGTTTCACGGGTCACTTGGACCAGTGGAAAGGCCGCCCCGAGCTGACTTTGATGAAAAGCTGCAGTCTAATCCTGTTTGCGTAAAACAAACCTGATCCCTTGCAGGTTAGGGCTTGCGGCTATGTCCCTGTCACAACAAGTCTGAGATAAGTTTGAAAGAACAGATCAGCACAAGATTGACTCAAATCGTCTTCAACGAAACCACAAGAAGTCAGTAAACCACAGAGGAAGTGCAGTGCCCCAGGAGCAGGACTGAGACAGCATGCCTTATCAAACAGGCGATCGGATGTGGGAGAGGATGAGGCTTCTTGTTTGACTCTCATGTTCCTGAAGGGCCTGACTGCTGCCAGGGAAAGTGTGTTCTCTCGCAATATTTTCAGACCATTATCGAGTACAAGCAGGGCCTCCCGGCCTCAATTAAACCACTGATGGCAGCGGTATGATTCCAACCAACGGCACCATAGAGACTGGAGCCTAAATACAGTACATTAGACCACTTGGCCACGCTACCCTGGTGGGAGTCCCTTTTGTTCGTCTTTGGGCTTTATACCATCCAGAAATAGAAGCGACGGCCTCCACAAACCTTATTCAGTAAACATGTCCAATGCGGCCAAGGAAAGCTCTTTATTCGGCCATGGCAGCAAAAAGTGTCTCCCGAAATGGAGCCCCTGGCAGCGGTGGGATTCAAAACCACGCCCCTAAAGAGACTGGGGAAAAACAGAAAGAACCTCTTGGCCACGCTACCAGATAATGCCCTTTACCCCAGGCACTATTCCACCAACTTTTTCCTTGTCGAGCTTCGCCACAAGATAACGTCTTGAATTTCTCCAAGGTTGAGGCTTCCTTCTTGAAGGGTTATGCAGTACTACCCCTGGAGGACCCCTTCCTGGAGAGTGCATGTCCTTCTCTTATAAAACACACCTGAATGCACTAATGAAGGCCCTTAGGGCTGTTCTGAAAATGGCAGATAGCTGAGCATTAGCCGTTATACTCAAAAAAGTAAAAAATCCAAACATTTTTTCAGCCAAAAACTTTCAACGAGTGACATTGGCTGTTACCATCCTTTATGATACTTATTACTTTTCACTATTTCAAATTATATTCAAGTACTTTTTCCTGTTTTGAAGTAACTTCACTATAATTGTAAATTATTGGTGTCCCTACTTCAACTGGGTGCCTCTTTTAGAAAGGAGCAGAGGCTGGGACAGGCCTCCAGCGCTGACTTGGCTAAAAAGCAAGGAAAGCAAAAGCAGCTCAATTCGGATGTTCACACAGCATCACTTTGCAAAGCCACAGCAGTCTTCCAAAAGGCTTTCCTGGCAGCGGTGGGATTCGAACCCACGCCCCCGAAGAGACTGGAGCCTTAATCCAGCGCCTTAGACCGCTCGGCCACGCTACCTTGTATGCCAGCGGTTCACGGGTCACTTGGACCAGTGGAAAGGCCGCCCCGAGCTGACTTTGATGAAAAGCTGCAGTCTAATCCTGTTTGCGTAAAACAAACCTGATCCCTTGCAGGTTAGGGCTTGCGGCTATGTCCCTGTCACAACAAGTCTGAGATAAGTTTGAAAGAACAGATCAGCACAAGATTGACTCAAATCGTCTTCAACGAAACCACAAGAAGTCAGTAAACCACAGAGGAAGTGCAGTGCCCCAGGAGCAGGACTGAGACAGCATGCCTTATCAAACAGGCGATCGGATGTGGGAGAGGATGAGGCTTCTTGTTTGACTCTCATGTTCCTGAAGGGCCTGACTGCTGCCAGGGAAAGTGTGTTCTCTCGCAATATTTTCAGACCATTATCGAGTACAAGCAGGGCCTCCCGGCCTCAATTAAACCACTGATGGCAGCGGTATGATTCCAACCAACGGCACCATAGAGACTGGAGCCTAAATACAGTACATTAGACCACTTGGCCACGCTACCCTGGTGGGAGTCCCTTTTGTTCGTCTTTGGGCTTTATACCATCCAGAAATAGAAGCGACGGCCTCCACAAACCTTATTCAGTAAACATGTCCAATGCGGCCAAGGAAAGCTCTTTATTCGGCCATGGCAGCAAAAAGTGTCTCCCGAAATGGAGCCCCTGGCAGCGGTGGGATTCAAAACCACGCCCCTAAAGAGACTGGGGAAAAACAGAAAGAACCTCTTGGCCACGCTACCAGATAATGCCCTTTACCCCAGGCACTATTCCACCAACTTTTTCCTTGTCGAGCTTCGCCACAAGATAACGTCTTGAATTTCTCCAAGGTTGAGGCTTCCTTCTTGAAGGGTTATGCAGTACTACCCCTGGAGGACCCCTTCCTGGAGAGTGCATGTCCTTCTCTTATAAAACACACCTGAATGCACTAATGAAGGCCCTTAGGGCTGTTCTGAAAATGGCAGATAGCTGAGCATTAGCCGTTATACTCAAAAAAGTAAAAAATCCAAACATTTTTTCACCAAAAACTTTCAACGAGTGACATTGGCTGTTACCATCCTTTATGATACTTATTACTTTTCACTATTTCAAATTATATTCAAGTACTTTTTCCTGTTTTGAAGTAACTTCACTATAATTGTAAATTATTGGTGTCCCTACTTCAACTGGGTGCCTCTTTTAGAAAGGAGCAGAGGCTGGGACAGGCCTCCAGCGCTGACTTGGCTAAAAAGCAAGGAAAGCAAAAGCAGCTCAATCCGGATGTTCACACAGCATCACTTTGCAAAGCCACAGCAGTCTTCCAAAAGGCTTTCCTGGCAGCGGTGGGATTCGAACCCACGCCCCCGAAGAGACTGGAGCCTTAATCCAGCGCCTTAGACCGCTCGGCCACGCTACCTTGTTTGCCTGCGTTTCACGGGTCACTTGGACCAGTGGAAAGGCCGCCCCGAGCTGACTTTGATGAAAAGCTGCAGTCTAATCCTGTTTGCGTAAAACAAACCTGATCCCTTGCAGGTTAGGGCTTGCGGCTATGTCCCTGTCACAACAAGTCTGAGATAAGTTTGAAAGAACAGATCAGCACAAGATTGACTCAAATCGTCTTCAACGAAACCACAAGAAGTCAGTAAACCACAGAGGAAGTGCAGTGCCCCAGGAGCAGGACTGAGACAGCATGCCTTATCAAACAGGCGATCGGATGTGGGAGAGGATGAGGCTTCTTGTTTGACTCTCATGTTCCTGAAGGGCCTGACTGCTGCCAGGGAAAGTGTGTTCTCTCGCAATATTTTCAGACCATTATCGAGTACAAGCAGGGCCTCCCGGCCTCAATTAAACCACTGATGGCAGCGGTATGATTCCAACCAACGGCACCATAGAGACTGGAGCCTAAATACAGTACATTAGACCACTTGGCCACGCTACCCTGGTGGGAGTCCCTTTTGTTCGTCTTTGGGCTTTATACCATCCAGAAATAGAAGCGACGGCCTCCACAAACCTTATTCAGTAAACATGTCCAATGCGGCCAAGGAAAGCTCTTTATTCGGCCATGGCAGCAAAAAGTGTCTCCCGAAATGGAGCCCCTGGCAGCGGTGGGATTCAAAACCACGCCCCTAAAGAGACTGGGGGAAAACAGAAAGAACCTCTTGGCCACGCTACCAGATAATGCCCTTTACCCCAGGCACTATTCCACCAACTTTTTCCTTGTCGAGCTTCGCCACAAGATAACGTCTTGAATTTCTCCAAGGTTGAGGCTTCCTTCTTGAAGGGTTATGCAGTACTACCCCTGGAGGACCCCTTCCTGGAGAGTGCATGTCCTTCTCTTATAAAACACACCTGAATGCACTAATGAAGGCCCTTAGGGCTGTTCTGAAAATGGCAGATAGCTGAGCATTAGCCGTTATACTCAAAAAAGTAAAAAATCCAAACATTTTTTCACCAAAAACTTTCAACGAGTGACATTGGCTGTTACCATCCTTTATGATACTTATTACTTTTCACTATTTCAAATTATATTCAAGTACTTTTTCCTGTTTTGAAGTAACTTCACTATAATTGTAAATTATTGGTGTCCCTACTTCAACTGGGTGCCTCTTTTAGAAAGGAGCAGAGGCTGGGACAGGCCTCCAGCGCTGACTTGGCTAAAAAGCAAGGAAAGCAAAAGCAGCTCAATCCGGATGTTCACACAGCATCACTTTGCAAAGCCACAGCAGTCTTCCAAAAGGCTTTCCTGGCAGCGGTGGGATTCGAACCCACGCCCCCGAAGAGACTGGAGCCTTAATCCAGCGCCTTAGACCGCTCGGCCACGCTACCTTGTTTGCCTGCGTTTCACGGGTCACTTGGACCAGTGGAAAGGCCGCCCCGAGCTGACTTTGATGAAAAGCTGCAGTCTAATCCTGTTTGCGTAAAACAAACCTGATCCCTTGCAGGTTAGGGCTTGCGGCTATGTCCCTGTCACAACAAGTCTGAGATAAGTTTGAAAGAACAGATCAGCACAAGATTGACTCAAATCGTCTTCAACGAAACCACAAGAAGTCAGTAAACCACAGAGGAAGTGCAGTGCCCCAGGAGCAGGACTGAGACAGCATGCCTTATCAAACAGGCGATCGGATGTGGGAGAGGATGAGGCTTCTTGTTTGACTCTCATGTTCCTGAAGGGCCTGACTGCTGCCAGGGAAAGTGTGTTCTCTCGCAATATTTTCAGACCATTATCGAGTACAAGCAGGGCCTCCCGGCCTCAATTAAACCACTGATGGCAGCGGTATGATTCCAACCAACGGCACCATAGAGACTGGAGCCTAAATACAGTACATTAGACCACTTGGCCACGCTACCCTGGTGGGAGTCCCTTTTGTTCGTCTTTGGGCTTTATACCATCCAGAAATAGAAGCGACGGCCTCCACAAACCTTATTCAGTAAACATGTCCAATGCGGCCAAGGAAAGCTCTTTATTCGGCCATGGCAGCAAAAAGTGTCTCCCGAAATGGAGCCCCTGGCAGCGGTGGGATTCAAAACCACGCCCCTAAAGAGACTGGGGAAAAACAGAAAGAACCTCTTGGCCACGCTACCAGATAATGCCCTTTACCCCAGGCACTATTCCACCAACTTTTTCCTTGTCGAGCTTCGCCACAAGATAACGTCTTGAATTTCTCCAAGGTTGAGGCTTCCTTCTTGAAGGGTTATGCAGTACTACCCCTGGAGGACCCCTTCCTGGAGAGTGCATGTCCTTCTCTTATAAAACACACCTGAATGCACTAATGAAGGCCCTTAGGGCTGTTCTGAAAATGGCAGATAGCTGAGCATTAGCCGTTATACTCAAAAAAGTAAAAAATCCAAACATTTTTTCAGCCAAAAACTTTCAACGAGTGACATTGGCTGTTACCATCCTTTATGATACTTATTACTTTTCACTATTTCAAATTATATTCAAGTACTTTTTCCTGTTTTGAAGTAACTTCACTATAATTGTAAATTATTGGTGTCCCTACTTCAACTGGGTGCCTCTTTTAGAAAGGAGCAGAGGCTGGGACAGGCCTCCAGCGCTGACTTGGCTAAAAAGCAAGGAAAGCAAAAGCAGCTCAATTCGGATGTTCACACAGCATCACTTTGCAAAGCCACAGCAGTCTTTCAAAAGGCTTTCCTGGCAGCGGTGGGATTCGAACCCACGCCCCCGAAGAGACTGGAGCCTAAATCCAGCGCCTTAGACCGCTCGGCCACGCTACCTTGTATGCCAGCGGTTCACGGGTCACTTGGACCAGTGGAAAGGCCGCCCCGAGCTGACTTTGATGAAAAGCTGCAGTCTAATCCTGTTTGCGTAAAACAAACCTGATCCCTTGCAGGTTAGGGCTTGCGGCTATGTCCCTGTCACAACAAGTCTGAGATAAGTTTGAAAGAACAGATCAGCACAAGATTGACTCAAATCGTCTTCAACGAAACCACAAGAAGTCAGTAAACCACAGAGGAAGTGCAGTGCCCCAGGAGCAGGACTGAGACAGCATGCCTTATCAAACAGGCGATCGGATGTGGGAGAGGATGAGGCTTCTTGTTTGACTCTCATGTTCCTGAAGGGCCTGACTGCTGCCAGGGAAAGTGTGTTCTCTCGCAATATTTTCAGACCATTATCGAGTACAAGCAGGGCCTCCCGGCCTCAATTAAACCACTGATGGCAGCGGTATGATTCCAACCAACGGCACCATAGAGACTGGAGCCTAAATACAGTACATTAGACCACTTGGCCACGCTACCCTGGTGGGAGTCCCTTTTGTTCGTCTTTGGGCTTTATACCATCCAGAAATAGAAGCGACGGCCTCCACAAACCTTATTCAGTAAACATGTCCAATGCGGCCAAGGAAAGCTCTTTATTCGGCCATGGCAGCAAAAAGTGTCTCCCGAAATGGAGCCCCTGGCAGCGGTGGGATTCAAAACCACGCCCCTAAAGAGACTGGGGAAAAACAGAAAGAACCTCTTGGCCACGCTACCAGATAATGCCCTTTACCCCAGGCACTATTCCACCAACTTTTTCCTTGTCGAGCTTCGCCACAAGATAACGTCTTGAATTTCTCCAAGGTTGAGGCTTCCTTCTTGAAGGGTTATGCAGTACTACCCCTGGAGGAACCCTTCCTGGAGAGTGCATGTCCTTCTCTTATAAAACACACCTGAATGCACTAATGAAGGCCCTTAGGGCTGTTCTGAAAATGGCAGATAGCTGAGCATTAGCCGTTATACTCAAAAAAGTAAAAAATCCAAACATTTTTTCACCAAAAACTTTCAACGAGTGACATTGGCTGTTACCATCCTTTATGATACTTATTACTTTTCACTATTTCAAATTATATTCAAGTACTTTTTCCTGTTTTGAAGTAACTTCACTATAATTGTAAATTATTGGTGTCCCTACTTCAACTGGGTGCCTCTTTTAGAAAGGAGCAGAGGCTGGGACAGGCCTCCAGCGCTGACTTGGCTAAAAAGCAAGGAAAGCAAAAGCAGCTCAATCCGGATGTTCACACAGCATCACTTTGCAAAGCCACAGCAGTCTTCCAAAAGGCTTTCCTGGCAGCGGTGGGATTCGAACCCACACCCCCGAAGAGACTGGAGCCTTAATCCAGCGCCTTAGACCGCTCGGCCACGCTACCTTGTTTGCCTGCGTTTCACGGGTCACTTCGACCAGTGGAAAGGCCGCCCCGAGCTGACTTTGATGAAAAGCTGCAGTCTAATCCTGTTTGCGTAAAACAAACCTGATCCCTTGCAGGTTAGGGCTTGCGGCTATGTCCCTGTCACAACAAGTCTGAGATAAGTTTGAAAGAACAGATCAGCACAAGATTGACTCAAATCGTCTTCAACGAAACCACAAGAAGTCAGTAAACCACAGAGGAAGTGCAGTGCCCCAGGAGCAGGACTGAGACAGCATGCCTTATCAAACAGGCGATCGGATGTGGGAGAGGATGAGGCTTCTTGTTTGACTCTCATGTTCCTGAAGGGCCTGACTGCTGCCAGGGAAAGTGTGTTCTCTCGCAATATTTTCAGACCATTATCGAGTACAAGCAGGGCCTCCCGGCCTCAATTAAACCACTGATGGCAGCGGTATGATTCCAACCAACGGCACCATAGAGACTGGAGCCTAAATACAGTACATTAGACCACTTGGCCACGCTACCCTGGTGGGAGTCCCTTTTGTTCGTCTTTGGGCTTTATACCATCCAGAAATAGAAGCGACGGCCTCCACAAACCTTATTCAGTAAACATGTCCAATGCGGCCAAGGAAAGCTCTTTATTCGGCCATGGCAGCAAAAAGTGTCTCCCGAAATGGAGCCCCTGGCAGCGGTGGGATTCAAAACCACGCCCCTAAAGAGACTGGGGAAAAACAGAAAGAACCTCTTGGCCACGCTACCAGATAATGCCCTTTACCCCAGGCACTATTCCACCAACTTTTTCCTTGTCGAGCTTCGCCACAAGATAACGTCTTGAATTTCTCCAAGGTTGAGGCTTCCTTCTTGAAGGGTTATGCAGTACTACCCCTGGAGGAACCCTTCCTGGAGAGTGCATGTCCTTCTCTTATAAAACACACCTGAATGCACTAATGAAGGCCCTTAGGGCTGTTCTGAAAATGGCAGATAGCTGAGCATTAGCCGTTATACTCAAAAAAGTAAAAAATCCAAACATTTTTTCACCAAAAACTTTCAACGAGTGACATTGGCTGTTACCATCCTTTATGATACTTATTACTTTTCACTATTTCAAATTATATTCAAGTACTTTTTCCTGTTTTGAAGTAACTTCACTATAATTGTAAATTATTGGTGTCCCTACTTCAACTGGGTGCCTCTTTTAGAAAGGAGCAGAGGCTGGGACAGGCCTCCAGCGCTGACTTGGCTAAAAAGCAAGGAAAGCAAAAGCAGCTCAATTCGGATGTTCACACAGCATCACTTTGCAAAGCCACAGCAGTCTTCCAAAAGGCTTTCCTGGCAGCGGTGGGATTCGAACCCACGCCCCCGAAGAGACTGGAGCCTTAATCCAGCGCCTTAGACCGCTCGGCCACGCTACCTTGTTTGCCTGCGTTTCACGGGTCACTTGGACCAGTGGAAAGGCCACCCCGAGCTGACTTTGATGAAAAGCTGCAGTCTAATCCTGTTTGCGTAAAACAAACCTGATCCCTTGCAGGTTAGGGCTTGCGGCTATGTCCCTGTCACAACAAGTCTGAGATAAGTTTGAAAGAACAGATCAGCACAAGATTGACTCAAATCGTCTTCAACGAAACCACAAGAAGTCAGTAAACCACAGAGGAAGTGCAGTGCCCCAGGAGCAGGACTGAGACAGCATGCCTTATCAAACAGGCGATCGGATGTGGGAGAGGATGAGGCTTCTTGTTTGACTCTCATGTTCCTGAAGGGCCTGACTGCTGCCAGGGAAAGTGTGTTCTCTCGCAATATTTTCAGACCATTATCGAGTACAAGCAGGGCCTCCCGGCCTCAATTAAACCACTGATGGCAGCGGTATGATTCCAACCAACGGCACCATAGAGACTGGAGCCTAAATACAGTACATTAGACCACTTGGCCACGCTACCCTGGTGGGAGTCCCTTTTGTTCGTCTTTGGGCTTTATACCATCCAGAAATAGAAGCGACGGCCTCCACAAACCTTATTCAGTAAACATGTCCAATGCGGCCAAGGAAAGCTCTTTATTCGGCCATGGCAGCAAAAAGTGTCTCCCGAAATGGAGCCCCTGGCAGCGGTGGGATTCAAAACCACGCCCCTAAAGAGACTGGGGAAAAACAGAAAGAACCTCTTGGCCACGCTACCAGATAATGCCCTTTACCCCAGGCACTATTCCACCAACTTTTTCCTTGTCGAGCTTCGCCACAAGATAACGTCTTGAATTTCTCCAAGGTTGAGGCTTCCTTCTTGAAGGGTTATGCAGTACTACCCCTGGAGGACCCCTTCCTGGAGAGTGCATGTCCTTCTCTTATAAAACACACCTGAATGCACTAATGAAGGCCCTTAGGGCTGTTCTGAAAATGGCAGATAGCTGAGCATTAGCCGTTATACTCAAAAAAGTAAAAAATCCAAACATTTTTTCACCAAAAACTTTCAACGAGTGACATTGGCTGTTACCATCCTTTATGATACTTATTACTTTTCACTATTTCAAATTATATTCAAGTACTTTTTCCTGTTTTGAAGTAACTTCACTATAATTGTAAATTATTGGTGTCCCTACTTCAACTGGGTGCCTCTTTTAGAAAGGAGCAGAGGCTGGGACAGGCCTCCAGCGCTGACTTGGCTAAAAAGCAAGGAAAGCAAAAGCAGCTCAATTCGGATGTTCACACAGCATCACTTTGCAAAGCCACAGCAGTCTTCCAAAAGGCTTTCCTGGCAGCGGTGGGATTCGAACCCACGCCCCCGAAGAGACTGGAGCCTTAATCCAGCGCCTTAGACCGCTCGGCCACGCTACCTTGTATGCCAGCGGTTCACGGGTCACTTGGACCAGTGGAAAGGCCGCCCCGAGCTGACTTTGATGAAAAGCTGCAGTCTAATCCTGTTTGCGTAAAACAAACCTGATCCCTTGCAGGTTAGGGCTTGCGGCTATGTCCCTGTCACAACAAGTCTGAGATAAGTTTGAAAGAACAGATCAGCACAAGATTGACTCAAATCGTCTTCAACGAAACCACAAGAAGTCAGTAAACCACAGAGGAAGTGCAGTGCCCCAGGAGCAGGACTGAGACAGCATGCCTTATCAAACAGGCGATCGGATGTGGGAGAGGATGAGGCTTCTTGTTTGACTCTCATGTTCCTGAAGGGCCTGACTGCTGCCAGGGAAAGTGTGTTCTCTCGCAATATTTTCAGACCATTATCGAGTACAAGCAGGGCCTCCCGGCCTCAATTAAACCACTGATGGCAGCGGTATGATTCCAACCAACGGCACCATAGAGACTGGAGCCTAAATACAGTACATTAGACCACTTGGCCACGCTACCCTGGTGGGAGTCCCTTTTGTTCGTCTTTGGGCTTTATACCATCCAGAAATAGAAGCGACGGCCTCCACAAACCTTATTCAGTAAACATGTCCATTGCGGCCAAGGAAAGCTCTTTATTCGGCCATGGCAGCAAAAAGTGTCTCCCGAAATGGAGCCCCTGGCAGCGGTGGGATTCAAAACCACGCCCCTAAAGAGACTGGGGAAAAACAGAAAGAACCTCTTGGCCACGCTACCAGATAATGCCCTTTACCCCAGGCACTATTCCACCAACTTTTTCCTTGTCGAGCTTCGCCACAAGATAACGTCTTGAATTTCTCCAAGGTTGAGGCTTCCTTCTTGAAGGGTTATGCAGTACTACCCCTGGAGGAACCCTTCCTGGAGAGTGCATGTCCTTCTCTTATAAAACACACCTGAATGCACTAATGAAGGCCCTTAGGGCTGTTCTGAAAATGGCAGATAGCTGAGCATTAGCCGTTATACTCAAAAAAGTAAAAAATCCAAACATTTTTTCACCAAAAACTTTCAACGAGTGACATTGGCTGTTACCATCCTTTATGATACTTATTACTTTTCACTATTTCAAATTATATTCAAGTACTTTTTCCTGTTTTGAAGTAACTTCACTATAATTGTAAATTATTGGTGTCCCTACTTCAACTGGGTGCCTCTTTTAGAAAGGAGCAGAGGCTGGGACAGGCCTCCAGCGCTGACTTGGCTAAAAAGCAAGGAAAGCAAAAGCAGCTCAATTCGGATGTTCACACAGCATCACTTTGCAAAGCCACAGCAGTCTTCCAAAAGGCTTTCCTGGCAGCGGTGGGATTCGAACCCACGCCCCCGAAGAGACTGGAGCCTTAATCCAGCGCCTTAGACCGCTCGGCCACGCTACCTTGTTTGCCTGCATTTCACGGGTCACTTCGACCAGTGGAAAGGCCACCCCGAGCTGACTTTGATGAAAAGCTGCAGTCTAATCCTGTTTGCATAAAACAAACCTGATCCCTTGCAGGTTAGGGCTTGCGGCTATGTCCCTGTCACAACAAGTCTGAGATAAGTTTGAAAGAACAGATCAGCACAAGATTGACTCAAATCGTCGTCAACGAAACCACAAGAAGTCAGTAAACCACAGAGGAAGTGCAGTGCCCCAGGAGCAGGACTGAGACAGCATGCCTTATCAAACAGGCGATCGGATGTGGGAGAGGATGAGGCTTCTTGTTTGACTCTCATGTTCCTGAAGGGCCTGACTGCTGCCAGGGAAAGTGTGTTCTCTCGCAATATTTTCAGACCATTATCGAGTACAAGCAGGGCCTCCCGGCCTCAATTAAACCACTGATGGCAGCGGTATGATTCCAACCAACGGCACCATAGAGACTGGAGCCTAAATACAGTACATTAGACCACTTGGCCACGCTACCCTGGTGGGAGTCCCTTTTGTTCGTCTTTGGGCTTTATACCATCCAGAAATAGAAGCGACGGCCTCCACAAACCTTATTCAGTAAACATGTCCAATGCGGCCAAGGAAAGCTCTTTATTCGGCCATGGCAGCAAAAAGTGTCTCCCGAAATGGAGCCCCTGGCAGCGGTGGGATTCAAAACCACGCCCCTAAAGAGACTGGGGAAAAACAGAAAGAACCTCTTGGCCACGCTACCAGATAATGCCCTTTACCCCAGGCACTATTCCACCAACTTTTTCCTTGTCGAGCTTCGCCACAAGATAACGTCTTGAATTTCTCCAAGGTTGAGGCTTCCTTCTTGAAGGGTTATGCAGTACTACCCCTGGAGGACCCCTTCCTGGAGAGTGCATGTCCTTCTCTTATAAAACACACCTGAATGCACTAATGAAGGCCCTTAGGGCTGTTCTGAAAATGGCAGATAGCTGAGCATTAGCCGTTATACTCAAAAAAGTAAAAAATCCAAACATTTTTTCAGCCAAAAACTTTCAACGAGTGACATTGGCTGTTACCATCCTTTATGATACTTATTACTTTTCACTATTTCAAATTATATTCAAGTACTTTTTCCTGTTTTGAAGTAACTTCACTATAATTGTAAATTATTGGTGTCCCTACTTCAACTGGGTGCCTCTTTTAGAAAGGAGCAGAGGCTGGGACAGGCCTCCAGCGCTGACTTGGCTAAAAAGCAAGGAAAGCAAAAGCAGCTCAATTCGGATGTTCACACAGCATCACTTTGCAAAGCCACAGCAGTCTTCCAAAAGGCTTTCCTGGCAGCGGTGGGATTCGAACCCACGCCCCCGAAGAGACTGGAGCCTTAATCCAGCGCCTTAGACCGCTCGGCCACGCTACCTTGTATGCTAGCGGTTCACGGGTCACTTGGACCAGTGGAAAGGCCGCCCCGAGCTGACTTTGATGAAAAGCTGCAGTCTAATCCTGTTTGCGTAAAACAAACCTGATCCCTTGCAGGTTAGGGCTTGCGGCTATGTCCCTGTCACAACAAGTCTGAGATAAGTTTGAAAGAACAGATCAGCACAAGATTGACTCAAATCGTCTTCAACGAAACCACAAGAAGTCAGTAAACCACAGAGGAAGTGCAGTGCCCCGGGAGCAGGACTGAGACAGCATGCCTTATCAAACAGGCGATCGGATGTGGGAGAGGATGAGGCTTCTTGTTTGACTCTCATGTTCCTGAAGGGCCTGACTGCTGCCAGGGAAAGTGTGTTCTCTCGCAATATTTTCAGACCATTATCGAGTACAAGCAGGGCCTCCCGGCCTCAATTAAACCACTGATGGCAGCGGTATGATTCCAACCAATGGCACCATAGAGACTGGAGCCTAAATACAGTACATTAGACCACTTGGCCACGCTACCCTGGTGGGAGTCCCTTTTGTTCGTCTTTGGGCTTTATACCATCCAGAAATAGAAGCGACGGCCTCCACAAACCTTATTCAGTAAACATGTCCAATGCGGCCAAGGAAAGCTCTTTATTCGGCCATGGCAGCAAAAAGTGTCTCCCGAAATGGAGCCCCTGGCGGCGGTGGGATTCAAAACCACGCCCCTAAAGAGACTGGGGAAAAACAGAAAGAACCTCTTGGCCACGCTACCAGATAATGCCCTTTACCCCAGGCACTATTCCACCAACTTTTTCCTTGTCGAGCTTCGCCACAAGATAACGTCTTGAATTTCTCCAAGGTTGAGGCTTCCTTCTTGAAGGGTTATGCAGTACTACCCCTGGAGGACCCCTTCCTGGAGAGTGCATGTCCTTCTCTTATAAAACACACCTGAATGCACTAATGAAGGCCCTTAGGGCTGTTCTGAAAATGGCAGATAGCTGAGCATTAGCAGTTATACTCAAAAAAGTAAAAAATCCAAACATTTTTTCACCAAAAACTTTCAACGAGTGACATTGGCTGTTACCATCCTTTATGATACTTATTACTTTTCACTATTTCAAATTATATTCAAGTACTTTTTCCTGTTTTGAAGTAACTTCACTATAATTGTAAATTATTGGTGTCCCTACTTCAACTGGGTGCCTCTTTTAGAAAGGAGCAGAGGCTGGGACAGGCCTCCAGCGCTGACTTGGCTAAAAAGCAAGGAAAGCAAAAGCAGCTCAATCCGGATGTTCACACAGCATCACTTTGCAAAGCCACAGCAGTCTTCCGAAAGGCTTTCCTGGCAGCGGTGGGATTCGAACCCACGCCCCCGAAGAGACTGGAGCCTTAATCCAGCGCCTTAGACCGCTCGGCCACGCTACCTTGTTTGCCTGCGTTTCACGGGTCACTTGGACCAGTGGAAAGGCCGCCCCGAGCTGACTTTGATGAAAAGCTGCAGTCTAATCCTGTTTGCGTAAAACAAACCTGATCCCTTGCAGGTTAGGGCTTGCGGCTATGTCCCTGTCACAACAAGTCTGAGATAAGTTTGAAAGAACAGATCAGCACAAGATTGACTCAAATCGTCTTCAACGAAACCACAAGAAGTCAGTAAACCACAGAGGAAGTGCAGTGCCCCAGGAGCAGGACTGAGACAGCATGCCTTATCAAACAGGCGATCGGATGTGGGAGAGGATGAGGCTTCTTGTTTGACTCTCATGTTCCTGAAGGGCCTGACTGCTGCCAGGGAAAGTGTGTTCTCTCGCAATATTTTCAGACCATTATCGAGTACAAGCAGGGCCTCCCGGCCTCAATTAAACCACTGATGGCAGCGGTATGATTCCAACCAACGGCACCATAGAGACTGGAGCCTAAATACAGTACATTAGACCACTTGGCCACGCTACCCTGGTGGGAGTCCCTTTTGTTCGTCTTTGGGCTTTATACCATCCAGAAATAGAAGCGACGGCCTCCACAAACCTTATTCAGTAAACATGTCCAATGCGGCCAAGGAAAGCTCTTTATTCGGCCATGGCAGCAAAAAGTGTCTCCCGAAATGGAGCCCCTGGCGGCGGTGGGATTCAAAACCACGCCCCTAAAGAGACTGGGGAAAAACAGAAAGAACCTCTTGGCCACGCTACCAGATAATGCCCTTTACCCCAGGCACTATTCCACCAACTTTTTCCTTGTCGAGCTTCGCCACAAGATAACGTCTTGAATTTCTCCAAGGTTGAGGCTTCCTTCTTGAAGGGTTATGCAGTACTACCCCTGGAGGACCCCTTCCTGGAGAGTGCATGTCCTTCTCTTATAAAACACACCTGAATGCACTAATGAAGGCCCTTAGGGCTGTTCTGAAAATGGCAGATAGCTGAGCATTAGCCGTTATACTCAAAAAAGTAAAAAATCCAAACATTTTTTCACCAAAAACTTTCAACGAGTGACATTGGCTGTTACCATCCTTTATGATACTTATTACTTTTCACTATTTCAAATTATATTCAAGTACTTTTTCCTGTTTTGAAGTAACTTCACTATAATTGTAAATTATTGGTGTCCCTACTTCAACTGGGTGCCTCTTTTAGAAAGGAGCAGAGGCTGGGACAGGCCTCCAGCGCTGACTTGGCTAAAAAGCAAGGAAAGCAAAAGCAGCTCAATCCGGATGTTCACACAGCATCACTTTGCAAAGCCACAGCAGTCTTCCGAAAGGCTTTCCTGGCAGCGGTGGGATTCGAACCCACGCCCCCGAAGAGACTGGAGCCTTAATCCAGCGCCTTAGACCGCTCGGCCACGCTACCTTGTTTGCCTGCGTTTCACGGGTCACTTCGACCAGTGGAAAGGCCGCCCCGAGCTGACTTTGATGAAAAGCTGCAGTCTAATCCTGTTTGCGTAAAACAAACCTGATCCCTTGCAGGTTAGGGCTTGCGGCTATGTCCCTGTCACAACAAGTCTGAGATAAGTTTGAAAGAACAGATCAGCACAAGATTGACTCAAATCGTCTTCAACGAAACCACAAGAAGTCAGTAAACCACAGAGGAAGTGCAGTGCCCCAGGAGCAGGACTGAGACAGCATGCCTTATCAAACAGGCGATCGGATGTGGGAGAGGATGAGGCTTCTTGTTTGACTCTCATGTTCCTGAAGGGCCTGACTGCTGCCAGGGAAAGTGTGTTCTCTCGCAATATTTTCAGACCATTATCGAGTACAAGCAGGGCCTCCCGGCCTCAATTAAACCACTGATGGCAGCGGTATGATTCCAACCAACGGCACCATAGAGACTGGAGCCTAAATACAGTACATTAGACCACTTGGCCACGCTACCCTGGTGGGAGTCCCTTTTGTTCGTCTTTGGGCTTTATACCATCCAGAAATAGAAGCGACGGCCTCCACAAACCTTATTCAGTAAACATGTCCATTGCGGCCAAGGAAAGCTCTTTATTCGGCCATGGCAGCAAAAAGTGTCTCCCGAAATGGAGCCCCTGGCAGCGGTGGGATTCAAAACCACGCCCCTAAAGAGACTGGGGAAAAACAGAAAGAACCTCTTGGCCACGCTACCAGATAATGCCCTTTACCCCAGGCACTATTCCACCAACTTTTTCCTTGTCGAGCTTCGCCACAAGATAACGTCTTGAATTTCTCCAAGGTTGAGGCTTCCTTCTTGAAGGGTTATGCAGTACTACCCCTGGAGGAACCCTTCCTGGAGAGTGCATGTCCTTCTCTTATAAAACACACCTGAATGCACTAATGAAGGCCCTTAGGGCTGTTCTGAAAATGGCAGATAGCTGAGCATTAGCCGTTATACTCAAAAAAGTAAAAAATCCAAACATTTTTTCACCAAAAACTTTCAACGAGTGACATTGGCTGTTACCATCCTTTATGATACTTATTACTTTTCACTATTTCAAATTATATTCAAGTACTTTTTCCTGTTTTGAAGTAACTTCACTATAATTGTAAATTATTGGTGTCCCTACTTCAACTGGGTGCCTCTTTTAGAAAGGAGCAGAGGCTGGGACAGGCCTCCAGCGCTGACTTGGCTAAAAAGCAAGGAAAGCAAAAGCAGCTCAATTCGGATGTTCACACAGCATCACTTTGCAAAGCCACAGCAGTCTTCCAAAAGGCTTTCCTGGCAGCGGTGGGATTCGAACCCACGCCCCCGAAGAGACTGGAGCCTTAATCCAGCGCCTTAGACCGCTCGGCCACGCTACCTTGTTTGCCTGCGTTTCACGGGTCACTTCGACCAGTGGAAAGGCCACCCCGAGCTGACTTTGATGAAAAGCTGCAGTCTAATCCTGTTTGCGTAAAACAAACCTGATCCCTTGCAGGTTAGGGCTTGCGGCTATGTCCCTGTCACAACAAGTCTGAGATAAGTTTGAAAGAACAGATCAGCACAAGATTGACTCAAATCGTCGTCAACGAAACCACAAGAAGTCAGTAAACCACAGAGGAAGTGCAGTGCCCCAGGAGCAGGACTGAGACAGCATGCCTTATCAAACAGGCGATCGGATGTGGGAGAGGATGAGGCTTCTTGTTTGACTCTCATGTTCCTGAAGGGCCTGACTGCTGCCAGGGAAAGTGTGTTCTCTCGCAATATTTTCAGACCATTATCGAGTACAAGCAGGGCCTCCCGGCCTCAATTAAACCACTGATGGCAGCGGTATGATTCCAACCAACGGCACCATAGAGACTGGAGCCTAAATACAGTACATTAGACCACTTGGCCACGCTACCCTGGTGGGAGTCCCTTTTGTTCGTCTTTGGGCTTTATACCATCCAGAAATAGAAGCGACGGCCTCCACAAACCTTATTCAGTAAACATGTCCAATGCGGCCAAGGAAAGCTCTTTATTCGGCCATGGCAGCAAAAAGTGTCTCCCGAAATGGAGCCCCTGGCAGCGGTGGGATTCAAAACCACGCCCCTAAAGAGACTGGGGAAAAACAGAAAGAACCTCTTGGCCACGCTACCAGATAATGCCCTTTACCCCAGGCACTATTCCACCAACTTTTTCCTTGTCGAGCTTCGCCACAAGATAACGTCTTGAATTTCTCCAAGGTTGAGGCTTCCTTCTTGAAGGGTTATGCAGTACTACCCCTGGAGGACCCCTTCCTGGAGAGTGCATGTCCTTCTCTTATAAAACACACCTGAATGCACTAATGAAGGCCCTTAGGGCTGTTCTGAAAATGGCAGATAGCTGAGCATTAGCCGTTATACTCAAAAAAGTAAAAAATCCAAACATTTTTTCACCAAAAACTTTCAACGAGTGACATTGGCTGTTACCATCCTTTATGATACTTATTACTTTTCACTATTTCAAATTATATTCAAGTACTTTTTCCTGTTTTGAAGTAACTTCACTATAATTGTAAATTATTGGTGTCCCTACTTCAACTGGGTGCCTCTTTTAGAAAGGAGCAGAGGCTGGGACAGGCCTCCAGCGCTGACTTGGCTAAAAAGCAAGGAAAGCAAAAGCAGCTCAATCCGGATGTTCACACAGCATCACTTTGCAAAGCCACAGCAGTCTTCCAAAAGGCTTTCCTGGCAGCGGTGGGATTCGAACCCACGCCCCCGAAGAGACTGGAGCCTTAATCCAGCGCCTTAGACCGCTCGGCCACGCTACCTTGTATGCTAGTGGTTCACGGGTCACTTGGACCAGTGGAAAGGCCGCCCCGAGCTGACTTTGATGAAAAGCTGCAGTCTAATCCTGTTTGCGTAAAACAAACCTGATCCCTTGCAGGTTAGGGCTTGCGGCTATGTCCCTGTCACAACAAGTCTGAGATAAGTTTGAAAGAACAGATCAGCACAAGATTGACTCAAATCGTCTTCAACGAAACCACAAGAAGTCAGTAAACCACAGAGGAAGTGCAGTGCCCCGGGAGCAGGACTGAGACAGCATGCCTTATCAAACAGGCGATCGGATGTGGGAGAGGATGAGGCTTCTTGTTTGACTCTCATGTTCCTGAAGGGCCTGACTGCTGCCAGGGAAAGTGTGTTCTCTCGCAATATTTTCAGACCATTATCGAGTACAAGCAGGGCCTCCCGGCCTCAATTAAACCACTGATGGCAGCGGTATGATTCCAACCAACGGCACCATAGAGACTGGAGCCTAAATACAGTACATTAGACCACTTGGCCACGCTACCCTGGTGGGAGTCCCTTTTGTTCGTCTTTGGGCTTTATACCATCCAGAAATAGAAGCGACGGCCTCCACAAACCTTATTCAGTAAACATGTCCAATGCGGCCAAGGAAAGCTCTTTATTCGGCCATGGCAGCAAAAAGTGTCTCCCGAAATGGAGCCCCTGGCAGCGGTGGGATTCAAAACCACGCCCCTAAAGAGACTGGGGAAAAACAGAAAGAACCTCTTGGCCACGCTACCAGATAATGCCCTTTACCCCAGGCACTATTCCACCAACTTTTTCCTTGTCGAGCTTCGCCACAAGATAACGTCTTGAATTTCTCCAAGGTTGAGGCTTCCTTCTTGAAGGGTTATGCAGTACTACCCCTGGAGGACCCCTTCCTGGAGAGTGCATGTCCTTCTCTTATAAAACACACCTGAATGCACTAATGAAGGCCCTTAGGGCTGTTCTGAAAATGGCAGATAGCTGAGCATTAGCCGTTATACTCAAAAAAGTAAAAAATCCAAACATTTTTTCAGCCAAAAACTTTCAACGAGTGACATTGGCTGTTACCATCCTTTATGATACTTATTACTTTTCACTATTTCAAATTATATTCAAGTACTTTTTCCTGTTTTGAAGTAACTTCACTATAATTGTAAATTATTGGTGTCCCTACTTCAACTGGGTGCCTCTTTTAGAAAGGAGCAGAGGCTGGGACAGGCCTCCAGCGCTGACTTGGCTAAAAAGCAAGGAAAGCAAAAGCAGCTCAATTCGGATGTTCACACAGCATCACTTTGCAAAGCCACAGCAGTCTTCCAAAAGGCTTTCCTGGCAGCGGTGGGATTCGAACCCACGCCCCCGAAGAGACTGGAGGCTTAATCCAGCGCCTTAGACCGCTCGGCCACGCTACCTTGTTTGCCTGCGTTTCACGGGTCACTTGCACCAGTGGAAAGGCCGCCCCGAGCTGACTTTGATGAAAAGCTGCAGTCTAATCCTGTTTGCGTAAAACAAACCTGATCCCTTGCAGGTTAGGGCTTGCGGCTATGTCCCTGTCACAACAAGTCTGAGATAAGTTTGAAAGAACAGATCAGCACAAGATTGACTCAAATCGTCTTCAACGAAACCACAAGAAGTCAGTAAACCACAGAGGAAGTGCAGTGCCCCAGGAGCAGGACTGAGACAGCATGCCTTATCAAACAGGCGATCGGATGTGGGAGAGGATGAGGCTTCTTGTTTGACTCTCATGTTCCTGAAGGGCCTGACTGCTGCCAGGGAAAGTGTGTTCTCTCGCAATATTTTCAGACCATTATCGAGTACAAGCAGGGCCTCCCGGCCTCAATTAAACCACTGATGGCAGCGGTATGATTCCAACCAACGGCACCATAGAGACTGGAGCCTAAATACAGTACATTAGACCACTTGGCCACGCTACCCTGGTGGGAGTCCCTTTTGTTCGTCTTTGGGCTTTATACCATCCAGAAATAGAAGCGACGGCCTCCACAAACCTTATTCAGTAAACATGTCCAATGCGGCCAAGGAAAGCTCTTTATTCGGCCATGGCAGCAAAAAGTGTCTCCCGAAATGGAGCCCCTGGCGGCGGTGGGATTCAAAACCACGCCCCTAAAGAGACTGGGGAAAAACAGAAAGAACCTCTTGGCCACGCTACCAGATAATGCCCTTTACCCCAGGCACTATTCCACCAACTTTTTCCTTGTCGAGCTTCGCCACAAGATAACGTCTTGAATTTCTCCAAGGTTGAGGCTTCCTTCTTGAAGGGTTATGCAGTACTACCCCTGGAGGACCCCTTCCTGGAGAGTGCATGTCCTTCTCTTATAAAACACACCTGAATGCACTAATGAAGGCCCTTAGGGCTGTTCTGAAAATGGCAGATAGCTGAGCATTAGCCGTTATACTCAAAAAAGTAAAAAATCCAAACATTTTTTCACCAAAAACTTTCAACGAGTGACATTGGCTGTTACCATCCTTTATGATACTTATTACTTTTCACTATTTCAAATTATATTCAAGTACTTTTTCCTGTTTTGAAGTAACTTCACTATAATTGTAAATTATTGGTGTCCCTACTTCAACTGGGTGCCTCTTTTAGAAAGGAGCAGAGGCTGGGACAGGCCTCCAGCGCTGACTTGGCTAAAAAGCAAGGAAAGCAAAAGCAGCTCAATCCGGATGTTCACACAGCATCACTTTGCAAAGCCACAGCAGTCTTCCAAAAGGCTTTCCTGGCAGCGGTGGGATTCAAACCCACGCCCCCGAAGAGACTGGAGCCTTAATCCAGCGCCTTAGACCGCTCGGCCACGCTACCTTGTTTGCCTGCGTTTCACGGGTCACTTGGACCAGTGGAAAGGCCGCCCCGAGCTGACTTTGATGAAAAGCTGCAGTCTAATCCTGTTTGCGTAAAACAAACCTGATCCCTTGCAGGTTAGGGCTTGCGGCTATGTCCCTGTCACAACAAGTCTGAGATAAGTTTGAAAGAACAGATCAGCACAAGATTGACTCAAATCGTCTTCAACGAAACCACAAGAAGTCAGTAAACCACAGAGGAAGTGCAGTGCCCCAGGAGCAGGACTGAGACAGCATGCCTTATCAAACAGGCGATCGGATGTGGGAGAGGATGAGGCTTCTTGTTTGACTCTCATGTTCCTGAAGGGCCTGACTGCTGCCAGGGAAAGTGTGTTCTCTCGCAATATTTTCAGACCATTATCGAGTACAAGCAGGGCCTCCCGGCCTCAATTAAACCACTGATGGCAGCGGTATGATTCCAACCAACGGCACCATAGAGACTGGAGCCTAAATACAGTACATTAGACCACTTGGCCACGCTACCCTGGTGGGAGTCCCTTTTGTTCGTCTTTGGGCTTTATACCATCCAGAAATAGAAGCGACGGCCTCCACAAACCTTATTCAGTAAACATGTCCAATGCGGCCAAGGAAAGCTCTTTATTCGGCCATGGCAGCAAAAAGTGTCTCCCGAAATGGAGCCCCTGGCAGCGGTGGGATTCAAAACCACGCCCCTAAAGAGACTGGGGAAAAACAGAAAGAACCTCTTGGCCACGCTACCAGATAATGCCCTTTACCCCAGGCACTATTCCACCAACTTTTTCCTTGTCGAGCTCCGCCACAAGATAACGTCTTGAATTTCTCCAAGGTTGAGGCTTCCTTCTTGAAGGGTTATGCAGTACTACCCCTGGAGGACCCCTTCCTGGAGAGTGCATGTCCTTCTCTTATAAAACACACCTGAATGCACTAATGAAGGCCCTTAGGGCTGTTCTGAAAATGGCAGATAGCTGAGCATTAGCCGTTATACTCAAAAAAGTAAAAAATCCAAACATTTTTTCACCAAAAACTTTCAACGAGTGACATTGGCTGTTACCATCCTTTATGATACTTATTACTTTTCACTATTTCAAATTATATTCAAGTACTTTTTCCTGTTTTGAAGTAACTTCACTATAATTGTAAATTATTGGTGTCCCTACTTCAACTGGGTGCCTCTTTTAGAAAGGAGCAGAGGCTGGGACAGGCCTCCAGCGCTGACTTGGCTAAAAAGCAAGGAAAGCAAAAGCAGCTCAATTCGGATGTTCACACAGCATCACTTTGCAAAGCCACAGCAGTCTTCCAAAAGGCTTTCCTGGCAGCGGTGGGATTCGAACCCACGCCCCCGAAGAGACTGGAGCCTTAATCCAGCGCCTTAGACCGCTCGGCCACGCTACCTTGTTTACCTGCGTTTCACGGGTCACTTGGACCAGTGGAAAGGCCGCCCCGAGCTGACTTTGATGAAAAGCTGCAGTCTAATCCTGTTTGCGTAAAACAAACCTGATCCCTTGCAGGTTAGGGCTTGCGGCTATGTCCCTGTCACAACAAGTCTGAGATAAGTTTGAAAGAACAGATCAGCACAAGATTGACTCAAATCGTCTTCAACGAAACCACAAGAAGTCAGTAAACCACAGAGGAAGTGCAGTGCCCCAGGAGCAGGACTGAGACAGCATGCCTTATCAAACAGGCGATCGGATGTGGGAGAGGATGAGGCTTCTTGTTTGACTCTCATGTTCCTGAAGGGCCTGACTGCTGCCAGGGAAAGTGTGTTCTCTCGCAATATTTTCAGACCATTATCGAGTACAAGCAGGGCCTCCCGGCCTCAATTAAACCACTGATGGCAGCGGTATGATTCCAACCAACGGCACCATAGAGACTGGAGCCTAAATACAGTACATTAGACCACTTGGCCACGCTACCCTGGTGGGAGTCCCTTTTGTTCGTCTTTGGGCTTTATACCATCCAGAAATAGAAGCGACGGCCTCCACAAACCTTATTCAGTAAACATGTCCAATGCGGCCAAGGAAAGCTCTTTATTCGGCCATGGCAGCAAAAAGTGTCTCCCGAAATGGAGCCCCTGGCAGCGGTGGGATTCAAAACCACGCCCCTAAAGAGACTGGGGAAAAACAGAAAGAACCTCTTGGCCACGCTACCAGATAATGCCCTTTACCCCAGGCACTATTCCACCAACTTTTTCCTTGTCGAGCTTCGCCACAAGATAACGTCTTGAATTTCTCCAAGGTTGAGGCTTCCTTCTTGAAGGGTTATGCAGTACTACCCCTGGAGGACCCCTTCCTGGAGAGTGCATGTCCTTCTCTTATAAAACACACCTGAATGCACTAATGAAGGCCCTCAGGGCTGTTCTGAAAATGGCAGATAGCTGAGCATTAGCCGTTATACTCAAAAAAGTAAAAAATCCAAACATTTTTTCACCAAAAACTTTCAACGAGTGACATTGGCTGTTACCATCCATTATGATACTTATTACTTTTCACTATTTCAAATTATATTCAAGTACTTTTTCCTGTTTTGAAGTAACTTCACTATAATTGTAAATTATTGGTGTCCCTACTTCAACTGGGTGCCTCTTTTAGAAAGGAGCAGAGGCTGGGACAGGCCTCCAGCGCTGACTTGGCTAAAAAGCAAGGAAAGCAAAAGCAGCTCAATCCGGATGTTCACACAGCATCACTTTGCAAAGCCACAGCAGTCTTCCAAAAGGCTTTCCTGGCAGCGGTGGGATTCGAACCCACGCCCCCGAAGAGACTGGAGCCTTAATCCAGCGCCTTAGACCGCTCGGCCACGCTACCTTGTTTGCCTGCGTTTCACGGGTCACTTGGACCAGTGGAAAGGCCGCCCCGAGCTGACTTTGATGAAAAGCTGCAGTCTAATCCTGTTTGCGTAAAACAAACCTGATCCCTTGCAGGTTAGGGCTTGCGGCTATGTCCCTGTCACAACAAGTCTGAGATAAGTTTGAAAGAACAGATCAGCACAAGATTGACTCAAATCGTCTTCAACGAAACCACAAGAAGTCAGTAAACCACAGAGGAAGTGCAGTGCCCCAGGAGCAGGACTGAGACAGCATGCCTTATCAAACAGGCGATCGGATGTGGGAGAGGATGAGGCTGCTTGTTTGACTCTCATGTTCCTGAAGGGCCTGACTGCTGCCAGGGAAAGTGTGTTCTCTCGCAATATTTTCAGACCATTATCGAGTACAAGCAGGGCCTCCCGGCCTCAATTAAACCACTGATGGCAGCGGTATGATTCCAACCAACGGCACCATAGAGACTGGAGCCTAAATACAGTACATTAGACCACTTGGCCACGCTACCCTGGTGGGAGTCCCTTTTGTTCGTCTTTGGGCTTTATACCATCCAGAAATAGAAGCGACGGCCTCCACAAACCTTATTCAGTAAACATGTCCAATGCGGCCAAGGAAAGCTCTTTATTCGGCCATGGCAGCAAAAAGTGTCTCCCGAAATGGAGCCCCTGGCAGCGGTGGGATTCAAAACCACGCCCCTAAAGAGACTGGGGAAAAACAGAAAGAACCTCTTGGCCACGCTACCAGATAATGCCCTTTACCCCAGGCACTATTCCACCAACTTTTTCCTTGTCGAGCTTCGCCACAAGATAACGTCTTGAATTTCTCCAAGGTTGAGGCTTCCTTCTTGAAGGGTTATGCAGTACTACCCCTGGAGGACCCCTTCCTGGAGAGTGCATGTCCTTCTCTTATAAAACACACCTGAATGCACTAATGAAGGCCCTTAGGGCTGTTCTGAAAATGGCAGATAGCTGAGCATTAGCCGTTATACTCAAAAAAGTAAAAAATCCAAACATTTTTTCACCAAAAACTTTCAACGAGTGACATTGGCTGTTACCATCCTTTATGATACTTATTACTTTTCACTATTTCAAATTATATTCAAGTACTTTTTCCTGTTTTGAAGTAACTTCACTATAATTGTAAATTATTGGTGTCCCTACTTCAACTGGGTGCCTCTTTTAGAAAGGAGCAGAGGCTGGGACAGGCCTCCAGCGCTGACTTGGCTAAAAAGCAAGGAAAGCAAAAGCAGCTCAATCCGGATGTTCACACAGCATCACTTTGCAAAGCCACAGCAGTCTTCCAAAAGGCTTTCCTGGCAGCGGTGGGATTCGAACCCACGCCCCCGAAGAGACTGGAGCCTTAATCCAGCGCCTTAGACCGCTCGGCCACGCTACCTTGTTTGCCTGCGTTTCACGGGTCACTTGGACCAGTGGAAAGGCCGCCCCGAGCTGACTTTGATGAAAAGCTGCAGTCTAATCCTGTTTGCGTAAAACAAACCTGATCCCTTGCAGGTTAGGGCTTGCGGCTATGTCCCTGTCACAACAAGTCTGAGATAAGTTTGAAAGAACAGATCAGCACAAGATTGACTCAAATCGTCTTCAACGAAACCACAAGAAGTCAGTAAACCACAGAGGAAGTGCAGTGCCCCAGGAGCAGGACTGAGACAGCATGCCTTATCAAACAGGCGATCGGATGTGGGAGAGGATGAGGCTTCTTGTTTGACTCTCATGTTCCTGAAGGGCCTGACTGCTGCCAGGGAAAGTGTGTTCTCTCGCAATATTTTCAGACCATTATCGAGTACAAGCAGGGCCTCCCGGCCTCAATTAAACCACTGATGGCAGCGGTATGATTCCAACCAACGGCACCATAGAGACTGGAGCCTAAATACAGTACATTAGACCACTTGGCCACGCTACCCTGGTGGGAGTCCCTTTTGTTCGTCTTTGGGCTTTATACCATCCAGAAATAGAAGCGACGGCCTCCACAAACCTTATTCAGTAAACATGTCCAATGCGGCCAAGGAAAGCTCTTTATTCGGCCATGGCAGCAAAAAGTGTCTCCCGAAATGGAGCCCCTGGCAGCGGTGGGATTCAAAACCACGCCCCTAAAGAGACTGGGGAAAAACAGAAAGAACCTCTTGGCCACGCTACCAGATAATGCCCTTTACCCCAGGCACTATTCCACCAACTTTTTCCTTGTCGAGCTTCGCCACAAGATAACGTCTTGAATTTCTCCAAGGTTGAGGCTTCCTTCTTGAAGGGTTATGCAGTACTACCCCTGGAGGACCCCTTCCTGGAGAGTGCATGTCCTTCTCTTATAAAACACACCTGAATGCACTAATGAAGGCCCTTAGGGCTGTTCTGAAAATGGCAGATAGCTGAGCATTAGCCGTTATACTCAAAAAAGTAAAAAATCCAAACATTTTTTCACCAAAAACTTTCAACGAGTGACATTGGCTGTTACCATCCTTTATGATACTTATTACTTTTCACTATTTCAAATTATATTCAAGTACTTTTTCCTGTTTTGAAGTAACTTCACTATAATTGTAAATTATTGGTGTCCCTACTTCAACTGGGTGCCTCTTTTAGAAAGGAGCAGAGGCTGGGACAGGCCTCCAGCGCTGACTTGGCTAAAAAGCAAGGAAAGCAAAAGCAGCTCAATCCGGATGTTCACACAGCATCACTTTGCAAAGCCACAGCAGTCTTCCAAAAGGCTTTCCTGGCAGCGGTGGGATTCGAACCCACGCCCCCGAAGAGACTGGAGCCTTAATCCAGCACCTTAGACCGCTCGGCCACGCTACCTTGTTTGCCTGCGTTTCACGGGTCACTTGGACCAGTGGAAAGGCCGCCCCGAGCTGACTTTGATGAAAAGCTGCAGTCTAATCCTGTTTGCGTAAAACAAACCTGATCCCTTGCAGGTTAGGGCTTGCGGCTATGTCCCTGTCACAACAAGTCTGAGATAAGTTTGAAAGAACAGATCAGCACAAGATTGACTCAAATCGTCTTCAACGAAACCACAAGAAGTCAGTAAACCACAGAGGAAGTGCAGTGCCCCAGGAGCAGGACTGAGACAGCATGCCTTATCAAACAGGCGATCGGATGTGGGAGAGGATGAGGCTGCTTGTTTGACTCTCATGTTCCTGAAGGGCCTGACTGCTGCCAGGGAAAGTGTGTTCTCTCGCAATATTTTCAGACCATTATCGAGTACAAGCAGGGCCTCCCGGCCTCAATTAAACCACTGATGGCAGCGGTATGATTCCAACCAACGGCACCATAGAGACTGGAGCCTAAATACAGTACATTAGACCACTTGGCCACGCTACCCTGGTGGGAGTCCCTTTTGTTCGTCTTTGGGCTTTATACCATCCAGAAATAGAAGCGACGGCCTCCACAAACCTTATTCAGTAAACATGTCCAATGCGGCCAAGGAAAGCTCTTTATTCGGCCATGGCAGCAAAAAGTGTCTCCCGAAATGGAGCCCCTGGCAGCGGTGGGATTCAAAACCACGCCCCTAAAGAGACTGGGGAAAAACAGAAAGAACCTCTTGGCCACGCTACCAGATAATGCCCTTTACCCCAGGCACTATTCCACCAACTTTTTCCTTGTCGAGCTTCGCCACAAGATAACGTCTTGAATTTCTCCAAGGTTGAGGCTTCCTTCTTGAAGGGTTATGCAGTACTACCCCTGGAGGACCCCTTCCTGGAGAGTGCATGTCCTTCTCTTATAAAACACACCTGAATGCACTAATGAAGGCCCTTAGGGCTGTTCTGAAAATGGCAGATAGCTGAGCATTAGCCGTTATACTCAAAAAAGTAAAAAATCCAAACATTTTTTCACCAAAAACTTTCAACGAGTGACATTGGCTGTTACCATCCTTTATGATACTTATTACTTTTCACTATTTCAAATTATATTCAAGTACTTTTTCCTGTTTTGAAGTAACTTCACTATAATTGTAAATTATTGGTGTCCCTACTTCAACTGGGTGCCTCTTTTAGAAAGGAGCAGAGGCTGGGACAGGCCTCCAGCGCTGACTTGGCTAAAAAGCAAGGAAAGCAAAAGCAGCTCAATCCGGATGTTCACACAGCATCACTTTGCAAAGCCACAGCAGTCTTCCAAAAGGCTTTCCTGGCAGCGGTGGGATTCGAACCCACGCCCCCGAAGAGACTGGAGCCTTAATCCAGCGCCTTAGACCGCTCGGCCACGCTACCTTGTTTGCCTGCGTTTCACGGGTCACTTGGACCAGTGGAAAGGCCGCCCCGAGCTGACTTTGATGAAAAGCTGCAGTCTAATCCTGTTTGCGTAAAACAAACCTGATCCCTTGCACGTTAGGGCTTGCGGCTATGTCCCTGTCACAACAAGTCTGAGATAAGTTTGAAAGAACAGATCAGCACAAGATTGACTCAAATCGTCTTCAACGAAACCACAAGAAGTCAGTAAACCACAGAGGAAGTGCAGTGCCCCAGGAGCAGGACTGAGACAGCATGCCTTATCAAACAGGCGATCGGATGTGGGAGAGGATGAGGCTTCTTGTTTGACTCTCATGTTCCTGAAGGGCCTGACTGCTGCCAGGGAAAGTGTGTTCTCTCGCAATATTTTCAGACCATTATCGAGTACAAGCAGGGCCTCCCGGCCTCAATTAAACCACTGATGGCAGCGGTATGATTCCAACCAACGGCACCATAGAGACTGGAGCCTAAATACAGTACATTAGACCACTTGGCCACGCTACCCTGGTGGGAGTCCCTTTTGTTCGTCTTTGGGCTTTATACCATCCAGAAATAGAAGCGACGGCCTCCACAAACCTTATTCAGTAAACATGTCCAATGCGGCCAAGGAAAGCTCTTTATTCGGCCATGGCAGCAAAAAGTGTCTCCCGAAATGGAGCCCCTGGCAGCGGTGGGATTCAAAACCACGCCCCTAAAGAGACTGGGGAAAAACAGAAAGAACCTCTTGGCCACGCTACCAGATAATGCCCTTTACCCCAGGCACTATTCCACCAACTTTTTCCTTGTCGAGCTTCGCCACAAGATAACGTCTTGAATTTCTCCAAGGTTGAGGCTTCCTTCTTGAAGGGTTATGCAGTACTACCCCTGGAGGACCCCTTCCTGGAGAGTGCATGTCCTTCTCTTATAAAACACACCTGAATGCACTAATGAAGGCCCTTAGGGCTGTTCTGAAAATGGCAGATAGCTGAGCATTAGCCGTTATACTCAAAAAAGTAAAAAATCCAAACATTTTTTCACCAAAAACTTTCAACGAGTGACATTGGCTGTTACCATCCTTTATGATACTTATTACTTTTCACTATTTCAAATTATATTCAAGTACTTTTTCCTGTTTTGAAGTAACTTCACTATAATTGTAAATTATTGGTGTCCCTACTTCAACTGGGTGCCTCTTTTAGAAAGGAGCAGAGGCTGGGACAGGCCTCCAGCGCTGACTTGGCTAAAAAGCAAGGAAAGCAAAAGCAGCTCAATCCGGATGTTCACACAGCATCACTTTGCAAAGCCACAGCAGTCTTCCAAAAGGCTTTCCTGGCAGCGGTGGGATTCGAACCCACGCCCCCGAAGAGACTGGAGCCTTAATCCAGCACCTTAGACCGCTCGGCCACGCTACCTTGTTTGCCTGCGTTTCACGGGTCACTTGGACCAGTGGAAAGGCCGCCCCGAGCTGACTTTGATGAAAAGCTGCAGTCTAATCCTGTTTGCGTAAAACAAACCTGATCCCTTGCAGGTTAGGGCTTGCGGCTATGTCCCTGTCACAACAAGTCTGAGATAAGTTTGAAAGAACAGATCAGCACAAGATTGACTCAAATCGTCTTCAACGAAACCACAAGAAGTCAGTAAACCACAGAGGAAGTGCAGTGCCCCAGGAGCAGGACTGAGACAGCATGCCTTATCAAACAGGCGATCGGATGTGGGAGAGGATGAGGCTTCTTGTTTGACTCTCATGTTCCTGAAGGGCCTGACTGCTGCCAGGGAAAGTGTGTTCTCTCGCAATATTTTCAGACCATTATCGAGTACAAGCAGGGCCTCCCGGCCTCAATTAAACCACTGATGGCAGCGGTATGATTCCAACCATGGCACCATAGAGACTGGAGCCTAAATACAGTACATTAGACCACTTGGCCACGCTACCCTGGTGGGAGTCCCTTTTGTTCGTCTTTGGGCTTTATACCATCCAGAAATAGAAGCGACGGCCTCCACAAACCTTATTCAGTAAACATGTCCAATGCGGCCAAGGAAAGCTCTTTATTCGGCCATGGCAGCAAAAAGTGTCTCCCGAAATGGAGCCCCTGGCAGCGGTGGGATTCAAAACCACGCCCCTAAAGAGACTGGGGAAAAACAGAAAGAACCTCTTGGCCACGCTACCAGATAATGCCCTTTACCCCAGGCACTATTCCACCAACTTTTTCCTTGTCGAGCTTCGCCACAAGATAACGTCTTGAATTTCTCCAAGGTTGAGGCTTCCTTCTTGAAGGGTTATGCAGTACTACCCCTGGAGGACCCCTTCCTGGAGAGTGCATGTCCTTCTCTTATAAAACACACCTGAATGCACTAATGAAGGCCCTTAGGGCTGTTCTGAAAATGGCAGATAGCTGAGCATTAGCCGTTATACTCAAAAAAGTAAAAAATCCAAACATTTTTTCACCAAAAACTTTCAACGAGTGACATTGGCTGTTACCATCCTTTATGATACTTATTAATTTTCACTATTTCAAATTATATTCAAGTACTTTTTCCTGTTTTGAAGTAACTTCACTATAATTGTAAATTATTGGTGTCCCTACTTCAACTGGGTGCCTCTTTTAGAAAGGAGCAGAGGCTGGGACAGGCCTCCAGCGCTGACTTGGCTAAAAAGCAAGGAAAGCAAAAGCAGCTCAATCCGGATGTTCACACAGCATCACTTTGCAAAGCCACAGCAGTCTTCCAAAAGGCTTTCCTGGCAGCGGTGGGATTCGAACCCACGCCCCCGAAGAGACTGGAGCCTTAATCCAGCGCCTTAGACCGCTCGGCCACGCTACCTTGTTTGCCTGCGTTTCACGGGTCACTTGGACCAGTGGAAAGGCCGCCCCGAGCTGACTTTGATGAAAAGCTGCAGTCTAATCCTGTTTGCGTAAAACAAACCTGATCCCTTGCAGGTTAGGGCTTGCGGCTATGTCCCTGTCACAACAAGTCTGAGATAAGTTTGAAAGAACAGATCAGCACAAGATTGACTCAAATCGTCTTCAACGAAACCACAAGAAGTCAGTAAACCACAGAGGAAGTGCAGTGCCCCAGGAGCAGGACTGAGACAGCATGCCTTATCAAACAGGCGATCGGATGTGGGAGAGGATGAGGCTTCTTGTTTGACTCTCATGTTCCTGAAGGGCCTGACTGCTGCCAGGGAAAGTGTGTTCTCTCGCAATATTTTCAGACCATTATCGAGTACAAGCAGGGCCTCCCGGCCTCAATTAAACCACTGATGGCAGCGGTATGATTCCAACCAACGGCACCATAGAGACTGGAGCCTAAATACAGTACATTAGACCACTTGGCCACGCTACCCTGGTGGGAGTCCCTTTTGTTCGTCTTTGGGCTTTATACCATCCAGAAATAGAAGCGACGGCCTCCACAAACCTTATTCAGTAAACATGTCCAATGCGGCCAAGGAAAGCTCTTTATTCGGCCATGGCAGCAAAAAGTGTCTCCCGAAATGGAGCCCCTGGCAGCGGTGGGATTCAAAACCACGCCCCTAAAGAGACTGGGGAAAAACAGAAAGAACCTCTTGGCCACGCTACCAGATAATGCCCTTTACCCCAGGCACTATTCCACCAACTTTTTCCTTGTCGAGCTTCGCCACAAGATAACGTCTTGAATTTCTCCAAGGTTGAGGCTTCCTTCTTGAAGGGTTATGCAGTACTACCCCTGGAGGACCCCTTCCTGGAGAGTGCATGTCCTTCTCTTATAAAACACACCTGAATGCACTAATGAAGGCCCTTAGGGCTGTTCTGAAAATGGCAGATAGCTGAGCATTAGCCGTTATACTCAAAAAAGTAAAAAATCCAAACATTTTTTCACCAAAAACTTTCAACGAGTGACATTGGCTGTTACCATCCTTTATGATACTTATTACTTTTCACTATTTCAAATTATATTCAAGTACTTTTTCCTGTTTTGAAGTAACTTCACTATAATTGTAAATTATTGGTGTCCCTACTTCAACTGGGTGCCTCTTTTAGAAAGGAGCAGAGGCTGGGACAGGCCTCCAGCGCTGACTTGGCTAAAAAGCAAGGAAAGCAAAAGCAGCTCAATCCGGATGTTCACACAGCATCACTTTGCAAAGCCACAGCAGTCTTCCAAAAGGCTTTCCTGGCAGCGGTGGGATTCGAACCCACGCCCCCGAAGAGACTGGAGCCTTAATCCAGCGCCTGAGACCGCTCGGCCACGCTACCTTGTTTGCCTGCGTTTCACGGGTCACTTGGACCAGTGGAAAGGCCGCCCCGAGCTGACTTTGATGAAAAGCTGCAGTCTAATCCTGTTTGCGTAAAACAAACCTGATCCCTTGCAGGTTAGGGCTTGCGGCTATGTCCCTGTCACAACAAGTCTGAGATAAGTTTGAAAGAACAGATCAGCACAAGATTGACTCAAATCGTCTTCAACGAAACCACAAGAAGTCAGTAAACCACAGAGGAAGTGCAGTGCCCCAGGAGCAGGACTGAGACAGCATGCCTTATCAAACAGGCGATCGGATGTGGGAGAGGATGAGGCTTCTTGTTTGACTCTCATGTTCCTGAAGGGCCTGACTGCTGCCAGGGAAAGTGTGTTCTCTCGCAATATTTTCAGACCATTATCGAGTACAAGCAGGGCCTCCCGGCCTCAATTAAACCACTGATGGCAGCGGTATGATTCCAACCAACGGCACCATAGAGACTGGAGCCTAAATACAGTACATTAGACCACTTGGCCACGCTACCCTGGTGGGAGTCCCTTTTGTTCGTCTTTGGGCTTTATACCATCCAGAAATAGAAGCGACGGCCTCCACAAACCTTATTCAGTAAACATGTCCAATGCGGCCAAGGAAAGCTCTTTATTCGGCCATGGCAGCAAAAAGTGTCTCCCGAAATGGAGCCCCTGGCAGCGGTGGGATTCAAAACCACGCCCCTAAAGAGACTGGGGAAAAACAGAAAGAACCTCTTGGCCACGCTACCAGATAATGCCCTTTACCCCAGGCACTATTCCACCAACTTTTTCCTTGTCGAGCTTCGCCACAAGATAACGTCTTGAATTTCTCCAAGGTTGAGGCTTCCTTCTTGAAGGGTTATGCAGTACTACCCCTGGAGGACCCCTTCCTGGAGAGTGCATGTCCTTCTCTTATAAAACACACCTGAATGCACTAATGAAGGCCCTTAGGGCTGTTCTGAAAATGGCAGATAGCTGAGCATTAGCCGTTATACTCAAAAAAGTAAAAAATCCAAACATTTTTTCACCAAAAACTTTCAACGAGTGACATTGGCTGTTACCATCCTTTATGATACTTATTACTTTTCACTATTTCAAATTATATTCAAGTACTTTTTCCTGTTTTGAAGTAACTTCACTATAATTGTAAATTATTGGTGTCCCTACTTCAACTGGGTGCCTCTTTTAGAAAGGAGCAGAGGCTGGGACAGGCCTCCAGCGCTGACTTGGCTAAAAAGCAAGGAAAGCAAAAGCAGCTCAATCCGGATGTTCACACAGCATCACTTTGCAAAGCCACAGCAGTCTTCCAAAAGGCTTTCCTGGCAGCGGTGGGATTCGAACCCACGCCCCCGAAGAGACTGGAGCCTTAATCCAGCGCCTTAGACCGCTCGGCCACGCTACCTTGTTTGCCTGCGTTTCACGGGTCACTTGGACCAGTGGAAAGGCCGCCCCGAGCTGACTTTGATGAAAAGCTGCAGTCTAATCCTGTTTGCGTAAAACAAACCTGATCCCTTGCAGGTTAGGGCTTGCGGCTATGTCCCTGTCACAACAAGTCTGAGATAAGTTTGAAAGAACAGATCAGCACAAGATTGACTCAAATCGTCTTCAACGAAACCACAAGAAGTCAGTAAACCACAGAGGAAGTGCAGTGCCCCAGGAGCAGGACTGAGACAGCATGCCTTATCAAACAGGCGATCGGATGTGGGAGAGGATGAGGCTTCTTGTTTGACTCTCATGTTCCTGAAGGGCCTGACTGCTGCCAGGGAAAGTGTGTTCTCTCGCAATATTTTCAGACCATTATCGAGTACAAGCAGGGCCTCCCGGCCTCAATTAAACCACTGATGGCAGCGGTATGATTCCAACCAACGGCACCATAGAGACTGGAGCCTAAATACAGTACATTAGACCACTTGGCCACGCTACCCTGGTGGGAGTCCCTTTTGTTCGTCTTTGGGCTTTATACCATCCAGAAATAGAAGCGACGGCCTCCACAAACCTTATTCAGTAAACATGTCCAATGCGGCCAAGGAAAGCTCTTTATTCGGCCATGGCAGCAAAAAGTGTCTCCCGAAATGGAGCCCCTGGCAGCGGTGGGATTCAAAACCACGCCCCTAAAGAGACTGGGGAAAAACAGAAAGAACCTCTTGGCCACGCTACCAGATAATGCCCTTTACCCCAGGCACTATTCCACCAACTTTTTCCTTGTCGAGCTTCGCCACAAGATAACGTCTTGAATTTCTCCAAGGTTGAGGCTTCCTTCTTGAAGGGTTATGCAGTACTACCCCTGGAGGACCCCTTCCTGGAGAGTGCATGTCCTTCTCTTATAAAACACACCTGAATGCACTAATGAAGGCCCTTAGGGCTGTTCTGAAAATGGCAGATAGCTGAGCATTAGCCGTTATACTCAAAAAAGTAAAAAATCCAAACATTTTTTCACCAAAAACTTTCAACGAGTGACATTGGCTGTTACCATCCTTTATGATACTTATTACTTTTCACTATTTCAAATTATATTCAAGTACTTTTTCCTGTTTTGAAGTAACTTCACTATAATTGTAAATTATTGGTGTCCCTACTTCAACTGGGTGCCTCTTTTAGAAAGGAGCAGAGGCTGGGACAGGCCTCCAGCGCTGACTTGGCTAAAAAGCAAGGAAAGCAAAAGCAGCTCAATCCGGATGTTCACACAGCATCACTTTGCAAAGCCACAGCAGTCTTCCAAAAGGCTTTCCTGGCAGCGGTGGGATTCGAACCCACACCCCCGAAGAGACTGGAGCCTTAATCCAGCGCCTGAGACCGCTCGGCCTCGCTACCTTGTTTGCCTGCGTTTCACGGGTCACTTGGACCAGTGGAAAGGCCGCCCCGAGCTGACTTTGATGAAAAGCTGCAGTCTAATCCTGTTTGCGTAAAACAAACCTGATCCCTTGCAGGTTAGGGCTTGCGGCTATGTCCCTGTCACAACAAGTCTGAGATAAGTTTGAAAGAACAGATCAGCACAAGATTGACTCAAATCGTCTTCAACGAAACCACAAGAAGTCAGTAAACCACAGAGGAAGTGCAGTGCCCCAGGAGCAGGACTGAGACAGCATGCCTTATCAAACAGGCGATCGGATGTGGGAGAGGATGAGGCTTCTTGTTTGACTCTCATGTTCCTGAAGGGCCTGACTGCTGCCAGGGAAAGTGTGTTCTCTCGCAATATTTTCAGACCATTATCGAGTACAAGCAGGGCCTCCCGGCCTCAATTAAACCACTGATGGCAGCGGTATGATTCCAACCAACGGCACCATAGAGACTGGAGCCTAAATACAGTACATTAGACCACTTGGCCACGCTACCCTGGTGGGAGTCCCTTTTGTTCGTCTTTGGGCTTTATACCATCCAGAAATAGAAGCGACGGCCTCCACAAACCTTATTCAGTAAACATGTCCAATGCGGCCAAGGAAAGCTCTTTATTCGGCCATGGCAGCAAAAAGTGTCTCCCGAAATGGAGCCCCTGGCAGCGGTGGGATTCAAAACCACGCCCCTAAAGAGACTGGGGAAAAACAGAAAGAACCTCTTGGCCACGCTACCAGATAATGCCCTTTACCCCAGGCACTATTCCACCAACTTTTTCCTTGTCGAGCTTCGCCACAAGATAACGTCTTGAATTTCTCCAAGGTTGAGGCTTCCTTCTTGAAGGGTTATGCAGTACTACCCCTGGAGGACCCCTTCCTGGAGAGTGCATGTCCTTCTCTTATAAAACACACCTGAATGCACTAATGAAGGCCCTTAGGGCTGTTCTGAAAATGGCAGATAGCTGAGCATTAGCCGTTATACTCAAAAAAGTAAAAAATCCAAACATTTTTTCACCAAAAACTTTCAACGAGTGACATTGGCTGTTACCATCCTTTATGATACTTATTACTTTTCACTATTTCAAATTATATTCAAGTACTTTTTCCTGTTTTGAAGTAACTTCACTATAATTGTAAATTATTGGTGTCCCTACTTCAACTGGGTGCCTCTTTTAGAAAGGAGCAGAGGCTGGGACAGGCCTCCAGCGCTGACTTGGCTAAAAAGCAAGGAAAGCAAAAGCAGCTCAATCCGGATGTTCACACAGCATCACTTTGCAAAGCCACAGCAGTCTTCCAAAAGGCTTTCCTGGCAGCGGTGGGATTCGAACCCACGCCCCCGAAGAGACTGGAGCCTTAATCCAGCGCCTGAGACCGCTCGGCCTCGCTACCTTGTTTGCCTGCGTTTCACGGGTCACTTGGACCAGTGGAAAGGCCGCCCCGAGCTGACTTTGATGAAAAGCTGCAGTCTAATCCTGTTTGCGTAAAACAAACCTGATCCCTTGCAGGTTAGGGCTTGCGGCTATGTCCCTGTCACAACAAGTCTGAGATAAGTTTGAAAGAACAGATCAGCACAAGATTGACTCAAATCGTCTTCAACGAAACCACAAGAAGTCAGTAAACCACAGAGGAAGTGCAGTGCCCCAGGAGCAGGACTGAGACAGCATGCCTTATCAAACAGGCGATCGGATGTGGGAGAGGATGAGGCTTCTTGTTTGACTCTCATGTTCCTGAAGGGCCTGACTGCTGCCAGGGAAAGTGTGTTCTCTCGCAATATTTTCAGACCATTATCGAGTACAAGCAGGGCCTCCCGGCCTCAATTAAACCACTGATGGCAGCGGTATGATTCCAACCAACGGCACCATAGAGACTGGAGCCTAAATACAGTACATTAGACCACTTGGCCACGCTACCCTGGTGGGAGTCCCTTTTGTTCGTCTTTGGGCTTTATACCATCCAGAAATAGAAGCGACGGCCTCCACAAACCTTATTCAGTAAACATGTCCAATGCGGCCAAGGAAAGCTCTTTATTCGGCCATGGCAGCAAAAAGTGTCTCCCGAAATGGAGCCCCTGGCAGCGGTGGGATTCAAAACCACGCCCCTAAAGAGACTGGGGAAAAACAGAAAGAACCTCTTGGCCACGCTACCAGATAATGCCCTTTACCCCAGGCACTATTCCACCAACTTTTTCCTTGTCGAGCTTCGCCACAAGATAACGTCTTGAATTTCTCCAAGGTTGAGGCTTCCTTCTTGAAGGGTTATGCAGTACTACCCCTGGAGGACCCCTTCCTGGAGAGTGCATGTCCTTCTCTTATAAAACACACCTGAATGCACTAATGAAGGCCCTTAGGGCTGTTCTGAAAATGGCAGATAGCTGAGCATTAGCCGTTATACTCAAAAAAGTAAAAAATCCAAACATTTTTTCACCAAAAACTTTCAACGAGTGACATTGGCTGTTACCATCCTTTATGATACTTATTACTTTTCACTATTTCAAATTATATTCAAGTACTTTTTCCTGTTTTGAAGTAACTTCACTATAATTGTAAATTATTGGTGTCCCTACTTCAACTGGGTGCCTCTTTTAGAAAGGAGCAGAGGCTGGGACAGGCCTCCAGCGCTGACTTGGCTAAAAAGCAAGGAAAGCAAAAGCAGCTCAATCCGGATGTTCACACAGCATCACTTTGCAAAGCCACAGCAGTCTTCCAAAAGGCTTTCCTGGCAGCGGTGGGATTCGAACCCACGCCCCCGAAGAGACTGGAGCCTTAATCCAGCGCCTGAGACCGCTCGGCCACGCTACCTTGTTTGCCTGCGTTTCACGGGTCACTTGGACCAGTGGAAAGGCCGCCCCGAGCTGACTTTGATGAAAAGCTGCAGTCTAATCCTGTTTGCGTAAAACAAACCTGATCCCTTGCAGGTTAGGGCTTGCGGCTATGTCCCTGTCACAACAAGTCTGAGATAAGTTTGAAAGAACAGATCAGCACAAGATTGACTCAAATCGTCTTCAACGAAACCACAAGAAGTCAGTAAACCACAGAGGAAGTGCAGTGCCCCAGGAGCAGGACTGAGACAGCATGCCTTATCAAACAGGCGATCGGATGTGGGAGAGGATGAGGCTTCTTGTTTGACTCTCATGTTCCTGAAGGGCCTGACTGCTGCCAGGGAAAGTGTGTTCTCTCGCAATATTTTCAGACCATTATCGAGTACAAGCAGGGCCTCCCGGCCTCAATTAAACCACTGATGGCAGCGGTATGATTCCAACCAACGGCACCATAGAGACTGGAGCCTAAATACAGTACATTAGACCACTTGGCCACGCTACCCTGGTGGGAGTCCCTTTTGTTCGTCTTTGGGCTTTATACCATCCAGAAATAGAAGCGACGGCCTCCACAAACCTTATTCAGTAAACATGTCCAATGCGGCCAAGGAAAGCTCTTTATTCGGCCATGGCAGCAAAAAGTGTCTCCCGAAATGGAGCCCCTGGCAGCGGTGGGATTCAAAACCACGCCCCTAAAGAGACTGGGGAAAAACAGAAAGAACCTCTTGGCCACGCTACCAGATAATGCCCTTTACCCCAGGCACTATTCCACCAACTTTTTCCTTGTCGAGCTTCGCCACAAGATAACGTCTTGAATTTCTCCAAGGTTGAGGCTTCCTTCTTGAAGGGTTATGCAGTACTACCCCTGGAGGACCCCTTCCTGGAGAGTGCATGTCCTTCTCTTATAAAACACACCTGAATGCACTAATGAAGGCCCTTAGGGCTGTTCTGAAAATGGCAGATAGCTGAGCATTAGCCGTTATACTCAAAAAAGTAAAAAATCCAAACATTTTTTCACCAAAAACTTTCAACGAGTGACATTGGCTGTTACCATCCTTTATGATACTTATTACTTTTCACTATTTCAAATTATATTCAAGTACTTTTTCCTGTTTTGAAGTAACTTCACTATAATTGTAAATTATTGGTGTCCCTACTTCAACTGGGTGCCTCTTTTAGAAAGGAGCAGAGGCTGGGACAGGCCTCCAGCGCTGACTTGGCTAAAAAGCAAGGAAAGCAAAAGCAGCTCAATCCGGATGTTCACACAGCATCACTTTGCAAAGCCACAGCAGTCTTCCAAAAGGCTTTCCTGGCAGCGGTGGGATTCGAACCCACGCCCCCGAAGAGACTGGAGCCTTAATCCAGCGCCTGAGACCGCTCGGCCTCGCTACCTTGTTTGCCTGCGTTTCACGGGTCACTTGGACCAGTGGAAAGGCCGCCCCGAGCTGACTTTGATGAAAAGCTGCAGTCTAATCCTGTTTGCGTAAAACAAACCTGATCCCTTGCAGGTTAGGGCTTGCGGCTATGTCCCTGTCACAACAAGTCTGAGATAAGTTTGAAAGAACAGATCAGCACAAGATTGACTCAAATCGTCTTCAACGAAACCACAAGAAGTCAGTAAACCACAGAGGAAGTGCAGTGCCCCAGGAGCAGGACTGAGACAGCATGCCTTATCAAACAGGCGATCGGATGTGGGAGAGGATGAGGCTTCTTGTTTGACTCTCATGTTCCTGAAGGGCCTGACTGCTGCCAGGGAAAGTGTGTTCTCTCGCAATATTTTCAGACCATTATCGAGTACAAGCAGGGCCTCCCGGCCTCAATTAAACCACTGATGGCAGCGGTATGATTCCAACCAACGGCACCATAGAGACTGGAGCCTAAATACAGTACATTAGACCACTTGGCCACGCTACCCTGGTGGGAGTCCCTTTTGTTCGTCTTTGGGCTTTATACCATCCAGAAATAGAAGCGACGGCCTCCACAAACCTTATTCAGTAAACATGTCCAATGCGGCCAAGGAAAGCTCTTTATTCGGCCATGGCAGCAAAAAGTGTCTCCCGAAATGGAGCCCCTGGCAGCGGTGGGATTCAAAACCACGCCCCTAAAGAGACTGGGGAAAAACAGAAAGAACTGCTTGGCCACGCTACCAGATAATGCCCTTTACCCCAGGCACTATTCCACCAACTTTTTCCTTGTCGAGCTTCGCCACAAGATAACGTCTTGAATTTCTCCAAGGTTGAGGCTTCCTTCTTGAAGGGTTATGCAGTACTACCCCTGGAGGACCCCTTCCTGGAGAGTGCATGTCCTTCTCTTATAAAACACACCTGAATGCACTAATGAAGGCCCTTAGGGCTGTTCTGAAAATGGCAGATAGCTGAGCATTAGCCGTTATACTCAAAAAAGTAAAAAATCCAAACATTTTTTCACCAAAAACTTTCAACGAGTGACATTGGCTGTTACCATCCTTTATGATACTTATTACTTTTCACTATTTCAAATTATATTCAAGTACTTTTTCCTGTTTTGAAGTAACTTCACTATAATTGTAAATTATTGGTGTCCCTACTTCAACTGGGTGCCTCTTTTAGAAAGGAGCAGAGGCTGGGACAGGCCTCCAGCGCTGACTTGGCTAAAAAGCAAGGAAAGCAAAAGCAGCTCAATCCGGATGTTCACACAGCATCACTTTGCAAAGCCACAGCAGTCTTCCAAAAGGCTTTCCTGGCAGCGGTGGGATTCGAACCCACGCCCCCGAAGAGACTGGAGCCTTAATCCAGCGCCTGAGACCGCTCGGCCACGCTACCTTGTTTGCCTGCGTTTCACGGGTCACTTGGACCAGTGGAAAGGCCGCCCCGAGCTGACTTTGATGAAAAGCTGCAGTCTAATCCTGTTTGCGTAAAACAAACCTGATCCCTTGCAGGTTAGGGCTTGCGGCTATGTCCCTGTCACAACAAGTCTGAGATAAGTTTGAAAGAACAGATCAGCACAAGATTGACTCAAATCGTCTTCAACGAAACCACAAGAAGTCAGTAAACCACAGAGGAAGTGCAGTGCCCCAGGAGCAGGACTGAGACAGCATGCCTTATCAAACAGGCGATCGGATGTGGGAGAGGATGAGGCTTCTTGTTTGACTCTCATGTTCCTGAAGGGCCTGACTGCTGCCAGGGAAAGTGTGTTCTCTCGCAATATTTTCAGACCATTATCGAGTACAAGCAGGGCCTCCCGGCCTCAATTAAACCACTGATGGCAGCGGTATGATTCCAACCAACGGCACCATAGAGACTGGAGCCTAAATACAGTACATTAGACCACTTGGCCACGCTACCCTGGTGGGAGTCCCTTTTGTTCGTCTTTGGGCTTTATACCATCCAGAAATAGAAGCGACGGCCTCCACAAACCTTATTCAGTAAACATGTCCAATGCGGCCAAGGAAAGCTCTTTATTCGGCCATGGCAGCAAAAAGTGTCTCCCGAAATGGAGCCCCTGGCAGCGGTGGGATTCAAAACCACGCCCCTAAAGAGACTGGGGAAAAACAGAAAGAACCTCTTGGCCACGCTACCAGATAATGCCCTTTACCCCAGGCACTATTCCACCAACTTTTTCCTTGTCGAGCTTCGCCACAAGATAACGTCTTGAATTTCTCCAAGGTTGAGGCTTCCTTCTTGAAGGGTTATGCAGTACTACCCCTGGAGGACCCCTTCCTGGAGAGTGCATGTCCTTCTCTTATAAAACACACCTGAATGCACTAATGAAGGCCCTTAGGGCTGTTCTGAAAATGGCAGATAGCTGAGCATTAGCCGTTATACTCAAAAAAGTAAAAAATCCAAACATTTTTTCACCAAAAACTTTCAACGAGTGACATTGGCTGTTACCATCCTTTATGATACTTATTACTTTTCACTATTTCAAATTATATTCAAGTACTTTTTCCTGTTTTGAAGTAACTTCACTATAATTGTAAATTATTGGTGTCCCTACTTCAACTGGGTGCCTCTTTTAGAAAGGAGCAGAGGCTGGGACAGGCCTCCAGCGCTGACTTGGCTAAAAAGCAAGGAAAGCAAAAGCAGCTCAATCCGGATGTTCACACAGCATCACTTTGCAAAGCCACAGCAGTCTTCCAAAAGGCTTTCCTGGCAGCGGTGGGATTCGAACCCACGCCCCCGAAGAGACTGGAGCCTTAATCCAGCGCCTGAGACCGCTCGGCCACGCTACCTTGTTTGCCTGCGTTTCACGGGTCACTTGGACCAGTGGAAAGGCCGCCCCGAGCTGACTTTGATGAAAAGCTGCAGTCTAATCCTGTTTGCGTAAAACAAACCTGATCCCTTGCAGGTTAGGGCTTGCGGCTATGTCCCTGTCACAACAAGTCTGAGATAAGTTTGAAAGAACAGATCAGCACAAGATTGACTCAAATCGTCTTCAACGAAACCACAAGAAGTCAGTAAACCACAGAGGAAGTGCAGTGCCCCAGGAGCAGGACTGAGACAGCATGCCTTATCAAACAGGCGATCGGATGTGGGAGAGGATGAGGCTTCTTGTTTGACTCTCATGTTCCTGAAGGGCCTGACTGCTGCCAGGGAAAGTGTGTTCTCTCGCAATATTTTCAGACCATTATCGAGTACAAGCAGGGCCTCCCGGCCTCAATTAAACCACTGATGGCAGCGGTATGATTCCAACCAACGGCACCATAGAGACTGGAGCCTAAATACAGTACATTAGACCACTTGGCCACGCTACCCTGGTGGGAGTCCCTTTTGTTCGTCTTTGGGCTTTATACCATCCAGAAATAGAAGCGACGGCCTCCACAAACCTTATTCAGTAAACATGTCCAATGCGGCCAAGGAAAGCTCTTTATTCGGCCATGGCAGCAAAAAGTGTCTCCCGAAATGGAGCCCCTGGCAGCGGTGGGATTCAAAACCACGCCCCTAAAGAGACTGGGGAAAAACAGAAAGAACCTCTTGGCCACGCTACCAGATAATGCCCTTTACCCCAGGCACTATTCCACCAACTTTTTCCTTGTCGAGCTTCGCCACAAGATAACGTCTTGAATTTCTCCAAGGTTGAGGCTTCCTTCTTGAAGGGTTATGCAGTACTACCCCTGGAGGACCCCTTCCTGGAGAGTGCATGTCCTTCTCTTATAAAACACACCTGAATGCACTAATGAAGGCCCTTAGGGCTGTTCTGAAAATGGCAGATAGCTGAGCATTAGCCGTTATACTCAAAAAAGTAAAAAATCCAAACATTTTTTCACCAAAAACTTTCAACGAGTGACATTGGCTGTTACCATCCTTTATGATACTTATTACTTTTCACTATTTCAAATTATATTCAAGTACTTTTTCCTGTTTTGAAGTAACTTCACTATAATTGTAAATTATTGGTGTCCCTACTTCAACTGGGTGCCTCTTTTAGAAAGGAGCAGAGGCTGGGACAGGCCTCCAGCGCTGACTTGGCTAAAAAGCAAGGAAAGCAAAAGCAGCTCAATCCGGATGTTCACACAGCATCACTTTGCAAAGCCACAGCAGTCTTCCAAAAGGCTTTCCTGGCAGCGGTGGGATTCGAACCCACGCCCCCGAAGAGACTGGAGCCTTAATCCAGCGCCTGAGACCGCTCGGCCTCGCTACCTTGTTTGCCTGCGTTTCACGGGTCACTTGGACCAGTGGAAAGGCCGCCCCGAGCTGACTTTGATGAAAAGCTGCAGTCTAATCCTGTTTGCGTAAAACAAACCTGATCCCTTGCAGGTTAGGGCTTGCGGCTATGTCCCTGTCACAACAAGTCTGAGATAAGTTTGAAAGAACAGATCAGCACAAGATTGACTCAAATCGTCTTCAACGAAACCACAAGAAGTCAGTAAACCACAGAGGAAGTGCAGTGCCCCAGGAGCAGGACTGAGACAGCATGCCTTATCAAACAGGCGATCGGATGTGGGAGAGGATGAGGCTTCTTGTTTGACTCTCATGTTCCTGAAGGGCCTGACTGCTGCCAGGGAAAGTGTGTTCTCTCGCAATATTTTCAGACCATTATCGAGTACAAGCAGGGCCTCCCGGCCTCAATTAAACCACTGATGGCAGCGGTATGATTCCAACCAACGGCACCATAGAGACTGGAGCCTAAATACAGTACATTAGACCACTTGGCCACGCTACCCTGGTGGGAGTCCCTTTTGTTCGTCTTTGGGCTTTATACCATCCAGAAATAGAAGCGACGGCCTCCACAAACCTTATTCAGTAAACATGTCCAATGCGGCCAAGGAAAGCTCTTTATTCGGCCATGGCAGCAAAAAGTGTCTCCCGAAATGGAGCCCCTGGCAGCGGTGGGATTCAAAACCACGCCCCTAAAGAGACTGGGGAAAAACAGAAAGAACCTCTTGGCCACGCTACCAGATAATGCCCTTTACCCCAGGCACTATTCCACCAACTTTTTCCTTGTCGAGCTTCGCCACAAGATAACGTCTTGAATTTCTCCAAGGTTGAGGCTTCCTTCTTGAAGGGTTATGCAGTACTACCCCTGGAGGACCCCTTCCTGGAGAGTGCATGTCCTTCTCTTATAAAACACACCTGAATGCACTAATGAAGGCCCTCAGGGCTGTTCTGAAAATGGCAGATAGCTGAGCATTAGCCGTTATACTCAAAAAAGTAAAAAATCCAAACATTTTTTCACCAAAAACTTTCAACGAGTGACATTGGCTGTTACCATCCATTATGATACTTATTACTTTTCACTATTTCAAATTATATTCAAGTACTTTTTCCTGTTTTGAAGTAACTTCACTATAATTGTAAATTATTGGTGTCCCTACTTCAACTGGGTGCCTCTTTTAGAAAGGAGCAGAGGCTGGGACAGGCCTCCAGCGCTGACTTGGCTAAAAAGCAAGGAAAGCAAAAGCAGCTCAATCCGGATGTTCACACAGCATCACTTTGCAAAGCCACAGCAGTCTTCCAAAAGGCTTTCCTGGCAGCGGTGGGATTCGAACCCACGCCCCCGAAGAGACTGGAGCCTTAATCCAGCGCCTTAGACCGCTCGGCCACGCTACCTTGTTTGCCTGCGTTTCACGGGTCACTTGGACCAGTGGAAAGGCCGCCCCGAGCTGACTTTGATGAAAAGCTGCAGTCTAATCCTGTTTGCGTAAAACAAACCTGATCCCTTGCACGTTAGGGCTTGCGGCTATGTCCCTGTCACAACAAGTCTGAGATAAGTTTGAAAGAACAGATCAGCACAAGATTGACTCAAATCGTCTTCAACGAAACCACAAGAAGTCAGTAAACCACAGAGGAAGTGCAGTGCCCCAGGAGCAGGACTGAGACAGCATGCCTTATCAAACAGGCGATCGGATGTGGGAGAGGATGAGGCTTCTTGTTTGACTCTCATGTTCCTGAAGGGCCTGACTGCTGCCAGGGAAAGTGTGTTCTCTCGCAATATTTTCAGACCATTATCGAGTACAAGCAGGGCCTCCCGGCCTCAATTAAACCACTGATGGCAGCGGTATGATTCCAACCAACGGCACCATAGAGACTGGAGCCTAAATACAGTACATTAGACCACTTGGCCACGCTACCCTGGTGGGAGTCCCTTTTGTTCGTCTTTGGGCTTTATACCATCCAGAAATAGAAGCGACGGCCTCCACAAACCTTATTCAGTAAACATGTCCAATGCGGCCAAGGAAAGCTCTTTATTCGGCCATGGCAGCAAAAAGTGTCTCCCGAAATGGAGCCCCTGGCAGCGGTGGGATTCAAAACCACGCCCCTAAAGAGACTGGGGAAAAACAGAAAGAACCTCTTGGCCACGCTACCAGATAATGCCCTTTACCCCAGGCACTATTCCACCAACTTTTTCCTTGTCGAGCTTCGCCACAAGATAACGTCTTGAATTTCTCCAAGGTTGAGGCTTCCTTCTTGAAGGGTTATGCAGTACTACCCCTGGAGGACCCCTTCCTGGAGAGTGCATGTCCTTCTCTTATAAAACACACCTGAATGCACTAATGAAGGCCCTTAGGGCTGTTCTGAAAATGGCAGATAGCTGAGCATTAGCCGTTATACTCAAAAAAGTAAAAAATCCAAACATTTTTTCACCAAAAACTTTCAACGAGTGACATTGGCTGTTACCATCCTTTATGATACTTATTACTTTTCACTATTTCAAATTATATTCAAGTACTTTTTCCTGTTTTGAAGTAACTTCACTATAATTGTAAATTATTGGTGTCCCTACTTCAACTGGGTGCCTCTTTTAGAAAGGAGCAGAGGCTGGGACAGGCCTCCAGCGCTGACTTGGCTAAAAAGCAAGGAAAGCAAAAGCAGCTCAATCCGGATGTTCACACAGCATCACTTTGCAAAGCCACAGCAGTCTTCCAAAAGGCTTTCCTGGCAGCGGTGGGATTCGAACCCACGCCCCCGAAGAGACTGGAGCCTTAATCCAGCACCTTAGACCGCTCGGCCACGCTACCTTGTTTGCCTGCGTTTCACGGGTCACTTGGACCAGTGGAAAGGCCGCCCCGAGCTGACTTTGATGAAAAGCTGCAGTCTAATCCTGTTTGCGTAAAACAAACCTGATCCCTTGCAGGTTAGGGCTTGCGGCTATGTCCCTGTCACAACAAGTCTGAGATAAGTTTGAAAGAACAGATCAGCACAAGATTGACTCAAATCGTCTTCAACGAAACCACAAGAAGTCAGTAAACCACAGAGGAAGTGCAGTGCCCCAGGAGCAGGACTGAGACAGCATGCCTTATCAAACAGGCGATCGGATGTGGGAGAGGATGAGGCTTCTTGTTTGACTCTCATGTTCCTGAAGGGCCTGACTGCTGCCAGGGAAAGTGTGTTCTCTCGCAATATTTTCAGACCATTATCGAGTACAAGCAGGGCCTCCCGGCCTCAATTAAACCACTGATGGCAGCGGTATGATTCCAACCATGGCACCATAGAGACTGGAGCCTAAATACAGTACATTAGACCACTTGGCCACGCTACCCTGGTGGGAGTCCCTTTTGTTCGTCTTTGGGCTTTATACCATCCAGAAATAGAAGCGACGGCCTCCACAAACCTTATTCAGTAAACATGTCCAATGCGGCCAAGGAAAGCTCTTTATTCGGCCATGGCAGCAAAAAGTGTCTCCCGAAATGGAGCCCCTGGCAGCGGTGGGATTCAAAACCACGCCCCTAAAGAGACTGGGGAAAAACAGAAAGAACCTCTTGGCCACGCTACCAGATAATGCCCTTTACCCCAGGCACTATTCCACCAACTTTTTCCTTGTCGAGCTTCGCCACAAGATAACGTCTTGAATTTCTCCAAGGTTGAGGCTTCCTTCTTGAAGGGTTATGCAGTACTACCCCTGGAGGACCCCTTCCTGGAGAGTGCATGTCCTTCTCTTATAAAACACACCTGAATGCACTAATGAAGGCCCTTAGGGCTGTTCTGAAAATGGCAGATAGCTGAGCATTAGCCGTTATACTCAAAAAAGTAAAAAATCCAAACATTTTTTCACCAAAAACTTTCAACGAGTGACATTGGCTGTTACCATCCTTTATGATACTTATTAATTTTCACTATTTCAAATTATATTCAAGTACTTTTTCCTGTTTTGAAGTAACTTCACTATAATTGTAAATTATTGGTGTCCCTACTTCAACTGGGTGCCTCTTTTAGAAAGGAGCAGAGGCTGGGACAGGCCTCCAGCGCTGACTTGGCTAAAAAGCAAGGAAAGCAAAAGCAGCTCAATCCGGATGTTCACACAGCATCACTTTGCAAAGCCACAGCAGTCTTCCAAAAGGCTTTCCTGGCAGCGGTGGGATTCGAACCCACGCCCCCGAAGAGACTGGAGCCTTAATCCAGCGCCTTAGACCGCTCGGCCACGCTACCTTGTTTGCCTGCGTTTCACGGGTCACTTGGACCAGTGGAAAGGCCGCCCCGAGCTGACTTTGATGAAAAGCTGCAGTCTAATCCTGTTTGCGTAAAACAAACCTGATCCCTTGCAGGTTAGGGCTTGCGGCTATGTCCCTGTCACAACAAGTCTGAGATAAGTTTGAAAGAACAGATCAGCACAAGATTGACTCAAATCGTCTTCAACGAAACCACAAGAAGTCAGTAAACCACAGAGGAAGTGCAGTGCCCCAGGAGCAGGACTGAGACAGCATGCCTTATCAAACAGGCGATCGGATGTGGGAGAGGATGAGGCTTCTTGTTTGACTCTCATGTTCCTGAAGGGCCTGACTGCTGCCAGGGAAAGTGTGTTCTCTCGCAATATTTTCAGACCATTATCGAGTACAAGCAGGGCCTCCCGGCCTCAATTAAACCACTGATGGCAGCGGTATGATTCCAACCAACGGCACCATAGAGACTGGAGCCTAAATACAGTACATTAGACCACTTGGCCACGCTACCCTGGTGGGAGTCCCTTTTGTTCGTCTTTGGGCTTTATACCATCCAGAAATAGAAGCGACGGCCTCCACAAACCTTATTCAGTAAACATGTCCAATGCGGCCAAGGAAAGCTCTTTATTCGGCCATGGCAGCAAAAAGTGTCTCCCGAAATGGAGCCCCTGGCAGCGGTGGGATTCAAAACCACGCCCCTAAAGAGACTGGGGAAAAACAGAAAGAACCTCTTGGCCACGCTACCAGATAATGCCCTTTACCCCAGGCACTATTCCACCAACTTTTTCCTTGTCGAGCTTCGCCACAAGATAACGTCTTGAATTTCTCCAAGGTTGAGGCTTCCTTCTTGAAGGGTTATGCAGTACTACCCCTGGAGGACCCCTTCCTGGAGAGTGCATGTCCTTCTCTTATAAAACACACCTGAATGCACTAATGAAGGCCCTTAGGGCTGTTCTGAAAATGGCAGATAGCTGAGCATTAGCCGTTATACTCAAAAAAGTAAAAAATCCAAACATTTTTTCACCAAAAACTTTCAACGAGTGACATTGGCTGTTACCATCCTTTATGATACTTATTACTTTTCACTATTTCAAATTATATTCAAGTACTTTTTCCTGTTTTGAAGTAACTTCACTATAATTGTAAATTATTGGTGTCCCTACTTCAACTGGGTGCCTCTTTTAGAAAGGAGCAGAGGCTGGGACAGGCCTCCAGCGCTGACTTGGCTAAAAAGCAAGGAAAGCAAAAGCAGCTCAATCCGGATGTTCACACAGCATCACTTTGCAAAGCCACAGCAGTCTTCCAAAAGGCTTTCCTGGCAGCGGTGGGATTCGAACCCACGCCCCCGAAGAGACTGGAGCCTTAATCCAGCGCCTGAGACCGCTCGGCCACGCTACCTTGTTTGCCTGCGTTTCACGGGTCACTTGGACCAGTGGAAAGGCCGCCCCGAGCTGACTTTGATGAAAAGCTGCAGTCTAATCCTGTTTGCGTAAAACAAACCTGATCCCTTGCAGGTTAGGGCTTGCGGCTATGTCCCTGTCACAACAAGTCTGAGATAAGTTTGAAAGAACAGATCAGCACAAGATTGACTCAAATCGTCTTCAACGAAACCACAAGAAGTCAGTAAACCACAGAGGAAGTGCAGTGCCCCAGGAGCAGGACTGAGACAGCATGCCTTATCAAACAGGCGATCGGATGTGGGAGAGGATGAGGCTTCTTGTTTGACTCTCATGTTCCTGAAGGGCCTGACTGCTGCCAGGGAAAGTGTGTTCTCTCGCAATATTTTCAGACCATTATCGAGTACAAGCAGGGCCTCCCGGCCTCAATTAAACCACTGATGGCAGCGGTATGATTCCAACCAACGGCACCATAGAGACTGGAGCCTAAATACAGTACATTAGACCACTTGGCCACGCTACCCTGGTGGGAGTCCCTTTTGTTCGTCTTTGGGCTTTATACCATCCAGAAATAGAAGCGACGGCCTCCACAAACCTTATTCAGTAAACATGTCCAATGCGGCCAAGGAAAGCTCTTTATTCGGCCATGGCAGCAAAAAGTGTCTCCCGAAATGGAGCCCCTGGCAGCGGTGGGATTCAAAACCACGCCCCTAAAGAGACTGGGGAAAAACAGAAAGAACCTCTTGGCCACGCTACCAGATAATGCCCTTTACCCCAGGCACTATTCCACCAACTTTTTCCTTGTCGAGCTTCGCCACAAGATAACGTCTTGAATTTCTCCAAGGTTGAGGCTTCCTTCTTGAAGGGTTATGCAGTACTACCCCTGGAGGACCCCTTCCTGGAGAGTGCATGTCCTTCTCTTATAAAACACACCTGAATGCACTAATGAAGGCCCTTAGGGCTGTTCTGAAAATGGCAGATAGCTGAGCATTAGCCGTTATACTCAAAAAAGTAAAAAATCCAAACATTTTTTCACCAAAAACTTTCAACGAGTGACATTGGCTGTTACCATCCTTTATGATACTTATTACTTTTCACTATTTCAAATTATATTCAAGTACTTTTTCCTGTTTTGAAGTAACTTCACTATAATTGTAAATTATTGGTGTCCCTACTTCAACTGGGTGCCTCTTTTAGAAAGGAGCAGAGGCTGGGACAGGCCTCCAGCGCTGACTTGGCTAAAAAGCAAGGAAAGCAAAAGCAGCTCAATCCGGATGTTCACACAGCATCACTTTGCAAAGCCACAGCAGTCTTCCAAAAGGCTTTCCTGGCAGCGGTGGGATTCGAACCCACGCCCCCGAAGAGACTGGAGCCTTAATCCAGCGCCTTAGACCGCTCGGCCACGCTACCTTGTTTGCCTGCGTTTCACGGGTCACTTGGACCAGTGGAAAGGCCGCCCCGAGCTGACTTTGATGAAAAGCTGCAGTCTAATCCTGTTTGCGTAAAACAAACCTGATCCCTTGCAGGTTAGGGCTTGCGGCTATGTCCCTGTCACAACAAGTCTGAGATAAGTTTGAAAGAACAGATCAGCACAAGATTGACTCAAATCGTCTTCAACGAAACCACAAGAAGTCAGTAAACCACAGAGGAAGTGCAGTGCCCCAGGAGCAGGACTGAGACAGCATGCCTTATCAAACAGGCGATCGGATGTGGGAGAGGATGAGGCTTCTTGTTTGACTCTCATGTTCCTGAAGGGCCTGACTGCTGCCAGGGAAAGTGTGTTCTCTCGCAATATTTTCAGACCATTATCGAGTACAAGCAGGGCCTCCCGGCCTCAATTAAACCACTGATGGCAGCGGTATGATTCCAACCAACGGCACCATAGAGACTGGAGCCTAAATACAGTACATTAGACCACTTGGCCACGCTACCCTGGTGGGAGTCCCTTTTGTTCGTCTTTGGGCTTTATACCATCCAGAAATAGAAGCGACGGCCTCCACAAACCTTATTCAGTAAACATGTCCAATGCGGCCAAGGAAAGCTCTTTATTCGGCCATGGCAGCAAAAAGTGTCTCCCGAAATGGAGCCCCTGGCAGCGGTGGGATTCAAAACCACGCCCCTAAAGAGACTGGGGAAAAACAGAAAGAACCTCTTGGCCACGCTACCAGATAATGCCCTTTACCCCAGGCACTATTCCACCAACTTTTTCCTTGTCGAGCTTCGCCACAAGATAACGTCTTGAATTTCTCCAAGGTTGAGGCTTCCTTCTTGAAGGGTTATGCAGTACTACCCCTGGAGGACCCCTTCCTGGAGAGTGCATGTCCTTCTCTTATAAAACACACCTGAATGCACTAATGAAGGCCCTTAGGGCTGTTCTGAAAATGGCAGATAGCTGAGCATTAGCCGTTATACTCAAAAAAGTAAAAAATCCAAACATTTTTTCACCAAAAACTTTCAACGAGTGACATTGGCTGTTACCATCCTTTATGATACTTATTACTTTTCACTATTTCAAATTATATTCAAGTACTTTTTCCTGTTTTGAAGTAACTTCACTATAATTGTAAATTATTGGTGTCCCTACTTCAACTGGGTGCCTCTTTTAGAAAGGAGCAGAGGCTGGGACAGGCCTCCAGCGCTGACTTGGCTAAAAAGCAAGGAAAGCAAAAGCAGCTCAATCCGGATGTTCACACAGCATCACTTTGCAAAGCCACAGCAGTCTTCCAAAAGGCTTTCCTGGCAGCGGTGGGATTCGAACCCACACCCCCGAAGAGACTGGAGCCTTAATCCAGCGCCTGAGACCGCTCGGCCTCGCTACCTTGTTTGCCTGCGTTTCACGGGTCACTTGGACCAGTGGAAAGGCCGCCCCGAGCTGACTTTGATGAAAAGCTGCAGTCTAATCCTGTTTGCGTAAAACAAACCTGATCCCTTGCAGGTTAGGGCTTGCGGCTATGTCCCTGTCACAACAAGTCTGAGATAAGTTTGAAAGAACAGATCAGCACAAGATTGACTCAAATCGTCTTCAACGAAACCACAAGAAGTCAGTAAACCACAGAGGAAGTGCAGTGCCCCAGGAGCAGGACTGAGACAGCATGCCTTATCAAACAGGCGATCGGATGTGGGAGAGGATGAGGCTTCTTGTTTGACTCTCATGTTCCTGAAGGGCCTGACTGCTGCCAGGGAAAGTGTGTTCTCTCGCAATATTTTCAGACCATTATCGAGTACAAGCAGGGCCTCCCGGCCTCAATTAAACCACTGATGGCAGCGGTATGATTCCAACCAACGGCACCATAGAGACTGGAGCCTAAATACAGTACATTAGACCACTTGGCCACGCTACCCTGGTGGGAGTCCCTTTTGTTCGTCTTTGGGCTTTATACCATCCAGAAATAGAAGCGACGGCCTCCACAAACCTTATTCAGTAAACATGTCCAATGCGGCCAAGGAAAGCTCTTTATTCGGCCATGGCAGCAAAAAGTGTCTCCCGAAATGGAGCCCCTGGCAGCGGTGGGATTCAAAACCACGCCCCTAAAGAGACTGGGGAAAAACAGAAAGAACCTCTTGGCCACGCTACCAGATAATGCCCTTTACCCCAGGCACTATTCCACCAACTTTTTCCTTGTCGAGCTTCGCCACAAGATAACGTCTTGAATTTCTCCAAGGTTGAGGCTTCCTTCTTGAAGGGTTATGCAGTACTACCCCTGGAGGACCCCTTCCTGGAGAGTGCATGTCCTTCTCTTATAAAACACACCTGAATGCACTAATGAAGGCCCTTAGGGCTGTTCTGAAAATGGCAGATAGCTGAGCATTAGCCGTTATACTCAAAAAAGTAAAAAATCCAAACATTTTTTCACCAAAAACTTTCAACGAGTGACATTGGCTGTTACCATCCTTTATGATACTTATTACTTTTCACTATTTCAAATTATATTCAAGTACTTTTTCCTGTTTTGAAGTAACTTCACTATAATTGTAAATTATTGGTGTCCCTACTTCAACTGGGTGCCTCTTTTAGAAAGGAGCAGAGGCTGGGACAGGCCTCCAGCGCTGACTTGGCTAAAAAGCAAGGAAAGCAAAAGCAGCTCAATCCGGATGTTCACACAGCATCACTTTGCAAAGCCACAGCAGTCTTCCAAAAGGCTTTCCTGGCAGCGGTGGGATTCGAACCCACGCCCCCGAAGAGACTGGAGCCTTAATCCAGCGCCTGAGACCGCTCGGCCTCGCTACCTTGTTTGCCTGCGTTTCACGGGTCACTTGGACCAGTGGAAAGGCCGCCCCGAGCTGACTTTGATGAAAAGCTGCAGTCTAATCCTGTTTGCGTAAAACAAACCTGATCCCTTGCAGGTTAGGGCTTGCGGCTATGTCCCTGTCACAACAAGTCTGAGATAAGTTTGAAAGAACAGATCAGCACAAGATTGACTCAAATCGTCTTCAACGAAACCACAAGAAGTCAGTAAACCACAGAGGAAGTGCAGTGCCCCAGGAGCAGGACTGAGACAGCATGCCTTATCAAACAGGCGATCGGATGTGGGAGAGGATGAGGCTTCTTGTTTGACTCTCATGTTCCTGAAGGGCCTGACTGCTGCCAGGGAAAGTGTGTTCTCTCGCAATATTTTCAGACCATTATCGAGTACAAGCAGGGCCTCCCGGCCTCAATTAAACCACTGATGGCAGCGGTATGATTCCAACCAACGGCACCATAGAGACTGGAGCCTAAATACAGTACATTAGACCACTTGGCCACGCTACCCTGGTGGGAGTCCCTTTTGTTCGTCTTTGGGCTTTATACCATCCAGAAATAGAAGCGACGGCCTCCACAAACCTTATTCAGTAAACATGTCCAATGCGGCCAAGGAAAGCTCTTTATTCGGCCATGGCAGCAAAAAGTGTCTCCCGAAATGGAGCCCCTGGCAGCGGTGGGATTCAAAACCACGCCCCTAAAGAGACTGGGGAAAAACAGAAAGAACCTCTTGGCCACGCTACCAGATAATGCCCTTTACCCCAGGCACTATTCCACCAACTTTTTCCTTGTCGAGCTTCGCCACAAGATAACGTCTTGAATTTCTCCAAGGTTGAGGCTTCCTTCTTGAAGGGTTATGCAGTACTACCCCTGGAGGACCCCTTCCTGGAGAGTGCATGTCCTTCTCTTATAAAACACACCTGAATGCACTAATGAAGGCCCTTAGGGCTGTTCTGAAAATGGCAGATAGCTGAGCATTAGCCGTTATACTCAAAAAAGTAAAAAATCCAAACATTTTTTCACCAAAAACTTTCAACGAGTGACATTGGCTGTTACCATCCTTTATGATACTTATTACTTTTCACTATTTCAAATTATATTCAAGTACTTTTTCCTGTTTTGAAGTAACTTCACTATAATTGTAAATTATTGGTGTCCCTACTTCAACTGGGTGCCTCTTTTAGAAAGGAGCAGAGGCTGGGACAGGCCTCCAGCGCTGACTTGGCTAAAAAGCAAGGAAAGCAAAAGCAGCTCAATCCGGATGTTCACACAGCATCACTTTGCAAAGCCACAGCAGTCTTCCAAAAGGCTTTCCTGGCAGCGGTGGGATTCGAACCCACGCCCCCGAAGAGACTGGAGCCTTAATCCAGCGCCTGAGACCGCTCGGCCACGCTACCTTGTTTGCCTGCGTTTCACGGGTCACTTGGACCAGTGGAAAGGCCGCCCCGAGCTGACTTTGATGAAAAGCTGCAGTCTAATCCTGTTTGCGTAAAACAAACCTGATCCCTTGCAGGTTAGGGCTTGCGGCTATGTCCCTGTCACAACAAGTCTGAGATAAGTTTGAAAGAACAGATCAGCACAAGATTGACTCAAATCGTCTTCAACGAAACCACAAGAAGTCAGTAAACCACAGAGGAAGTGCAGTGCCCCAGGAGCAGGACTGAGACAGCATGCCTTATCAAACAGGCGATCGGATGTGGGAGAGGATGAGGCTTCTTGTTTGACTCTCATGTTCCTGAAGGGCCTGACTGCTGCCAGGGAAAGTGTGTTCTCTCGCAATATTTTCAGACCATTATCGAGTACAAGCAGGGCCTCCCGGCCTCAATTAAACCACTGATGGCAGCGGTATGATTCCAACCAACGGCACCATAGAGACTGGAGCCTAAATACAGTACATTAGACCACTTGGCCACGCTACCCTGGTGGGAGTCCCTTTTGTTCGTCTTTGGGCTTTATACCATCCAGAAATAGAAGCGACGGCCTCCACAAACCTTATTCAGTAAACATGTCCAATGCGGCCAAGGAAAGCTCTTTATTCGGCCATGGCAGCAAAAAGTGTCTCCCGAAATGGAGCCCCTGGCAGCGGTGGGATTCAAAACCACGCCCCTAAAGAGACTGGGGAAAAACAGAAAGAACCTCTTGGCCACGCTACCAGATAATGCCCTTTACCCCAGGCACTATTCCACCAACTTTTTCCTTGTCGAGCTTCGCCACAAGATAACGTCTTGAATTTCTCCAAGGTTGAGGCTTCCTTCTTGAAGGGTTATGCAGTACTACCCCTGGAGGACCCCTTCCTGGAGAGTGCATGTCCTTCTCTTATAAAACACACCTGAATGCACTAATGAAGGCCCTTAGGGCTGTTCTGAAAATGGCAGATAGCTGAGCATTAGCCGTTATACTCAAAAAAGTAAAAAATCCAAACATTTTTTCACCAAAAACTTTCAACGAGTGACATTGGCTGTTACCATCCTTTATGATACTTATTACTTTTCACTATTTCAAATTATATTCAAGTACTTTTTCCTGTTTTGAAGTAACTTCACTATAATTGTAAATTATTGGTGTCCCTACTTCAACTGGGTGCCTCTTTTAGAAAGGAGCAGAGGCTGGGACAGGCCTCCAGCGCTGACTTGGCTAAAAAGCAAGGAAAGCAAAAGCAGCTCAATCCGGATGTTCACACAGCATCACTTTGCAAAGCCACAGCAGTCTTCCAAAAGGCTTTCCTGGCAGCGGTGGGATTCGAACCCACGCCCCCGAAGAGACTGGAGCCTTAATCCAGCGCCTGAGACCGCTCGGCCTCGCTACCTTGTTTGCCTGCGTTTCACGGGTCACTTGGACCAGTGGAAAGGCCGCCCCGAGCTGACTTTGATGAAAAGCTGCAGTCTAATCCTGTTTGCGTAAAACAAACCTGATCCCTTGCAGGTTAGGGCTTGCGGCTATGTCCCTGTCACAACAAGTCTGAGATAAGTTTGAAAGAACAGATCAGCACAAGATTGACTCAAATCGTCTTCAACGAAACCACAAGAAGTCAGTAAACCACAGAGGAAGTGCAGTGCCCCAGGAGCAGGACTGAGACAGCATGCCTTATCAAACAGGCGATCGGATGTGGGAGAGGATGAGGCTTCTTGTTTGACTCTCATGTTCCTGAAGGGCCTGACTGCTGCCAGGGAAAGTGTGTTCTCTCGCAATATTTTCAGACCATTATCGAGTACAAGCAGGGCCTCCCGGCCTCAATTAAACCACTGATGGCAGCGGTATGATTCCAACCAACGGCACCATAGAGACTGGAGCCTAAATACAGTACATTAGACCACTTGGCCACGCTACCCTGGTGGGAGTCCCTTTTGTTCGTCTTTGGGCTTTATACCATCCAGAAATAGAAGCGACGGCCTCCACAAACCTTATTCAGTAAACATGTCCAATGCGGCCAAGGAAAGCTCTTTATTCGGCCATGGCAGCAAAAAGTGTCTCCCGAAATGGAGCCCCTGGCAGCGGTGGGATTCAAAACCACGCCCCTAAAGAGACTGGGGAAAAACAGAAAGAACTGCTTGGCCACGCTACCAGATAATGCCCTTTACCCCAGGCACTATTCCACCAACTTTTTCCTTGTCGAGCTTCGCCACAAGATAACGTCTTGAATTTCTCCAAGGTTGAGGCTTCCTTCTTGAAGGGTTATGCAGTACTACCCCTGGAGGACCCCTTCCTGGAGAGTGCATGTCCTTCTCTTATAAAACACACCTGAATGCACTAATGAAGGCCCTTAGGGCTGTTCTGAAAATGGCAGATAGCTGAGCATTAGCCGTTATACTCAAAAAAGTAAAAAATCCAAACATTTTTTCACCAAAAACTTTCAACGAGTGACATTGGCTGTTACCATCCTTTATGATACTTATTACTTTTCACTATTTCAAATTATATTCAAGTACTTTTTCCTGTTTTGAAGTAACTTCACTATAATTGTAAATTATTGGTGTCCCTACTTCAACTGGGTGCCTCTTTTAGAAAGGAGCAGAGGCTGGGACAGGCCTCCAGCGCTGACTTGGCTAAAAAGCAAGGAAAGCAAAAGCAGCTCAATCCGGATGTTCACACAGCATCACTTTGCAAAGCCACAGCAGTCTTCCAAAAGGCTTTCCTGGCAGCGGTGGGATTCGAACCCACGCCCCCGAAGAGACTGGAGCCTTAATCCAGCGCCTGAGACCGCTCGGCCACGCTACCTTGTTTGCCTGCGTTTCACGGGTCACTTGGACCAGTGGAAAGGCCGCCCCGAGCTGACTTTGATGAAAAGCTGCAGTCTAATCCTGTTTGCGTAAAACAAACCTGATCCCTTGCAGGTTAGGGCTTGCGGCTATGTCCCTGTCACAACAAGTCTGAGATAAGTTTGAAAGAACAGATCAGCACAAGATTGACTCAAATCGTCTTCAACGAAACCACAAGAAGTCAGTAAACCACAGAGGAAGTGCAGTGCCCCAGGAGCAGGACTGAGACAGCATGCCTTATCAAACAGGCGATCGGATGTGGGAGAGGATGAGGCTTCTTGTTTGACTCTCATGTTCCTGAAGGGCCTGACTGCTGCCAGGGAAAGTGTGTTCTCTCGCAATATTTTCAGACCATTATCGAGTACAAGCAGGGCCTCCCGGCCTCAATTAAACCACTGATGGCAGCGGTATGATTCCAACCAACGGCACCATAGAGACTGGAGCCTAAATACAGTACATTAGACCACTTGGCCACGCTACCCTGGTGGGAGTCCCTTTTGTTCGTCTTTGGGCTTTATACCATCCAGAAATAGAAGCGACGGCCTCCACAAACCTTATTCAGTAAACATGTCCAATGCGGCCAAGGAAAGCTCTTTATTCGGCCATGGCAGCAAAAAGTGTCTCCCGAAATGGAGCCCCTGGCAGCGGTGGGATTCAAAACCACGCCCCTAAAGAGACTGGGGAAAAACAGAAAGAACCTCTTGGCCACGCTACCAGATAATGCCCTTTACCCCAGGCACTATTCCACCAACTTTTTCCTTGTCGAGCTTCGCCACAAGATAACGTCTTGAATTTCTCCAAGGTTGAGGCTTCCTTCTTGAAGGGTTATGCAGTACTACCCCTGGAGGACCCCTTCCTGGAGAGTGCATGTCCTTCTCTTATAAAACACACCTGAATGCACTAATGAAGGCCCTTAGGGCTGTTCTGAAAATGGCAGATAGCTGAGCATTAGCCGTTATACTCAAAAAAGTAAAAAATCCAAACATTTTTTCACCAAAAACTTTCAACGAGTGACATTGGCTGTTACCATCCTTTATGATACTTATTACTTTTCACTATTTCAAATTATATTCAAGTACTTTTTCCTGTTTTGAAGTAACTTCACTATAATTGTAAATTATTGGTGTCCCTACTTCAACTGGGTGCCTCTTTTAGAAAGGAGCAGAGGCTGGGACAGGCCTCCAGCGCTGACTTGGCTAAAAAGCAAGGAAAGCAAAAGCAGCTCAATCCGGATGTTCACACAGCATCACTTTGCAAAGCCACAGCAGTCTTCCAAAAGGCTTTCCTGGCAGCGGTGGGATTCGAACCCACGCCCCCGAAGAGACTGGAGCCTTAATCCAGCGCCTGAGACCGCTCGGCCACGCTACCTTGTTTGCCTGCGTTTCACGGGTCACTTGGACCAGTGGAAAGGCCGCCCCGAGCTGACTTTGATGAAAAGCTGCAGTCTAATCCTGTTTGCGTAAAACAAACCTGATCCCTTGCAGGTTAGGGCTTGCGGCTATGTCCCTGTCACAACAAGTCTGAGATAAGTTTGAAAGAACAGATCAGCACAAGATTGACTCAAATCGTCTTCAACGAAACCACAAGAAGTCAGTAAACCACAGAGGAAGTGCAGTGCCCCAGGAGCAGGACTGAGACAGCATGCCTTATCAAACAGGCGATCGGATGTGGGAGAGGATGAGGCTTCTTGTTTGACTCTCATGTTCCTGAAGGGCCTGACTGCTGCCAGGGAAAGTGTGTTCTCTCGCAATATTTTCAGACCATTATCGAGTACAAGCAGGGCCTCCCGGCCTCAATTAAACCACTGATGGCAGCGGTATGATTCCAACCAACGGCACCATAGAGACTGGAGCCTAAATACAGTACATTAGACCACTTGGCCACGCTACCCTGGTGGGAGTCCCTTTTGTTCGTCTTTGGGCTTTATACCATCCAGAAATAGAAGCGACGGCCTCCACAAACCTTATTCAGTAAACATGTCCAATGCGGCCAAGGAAAGCTCTTTATTCGGCCATGGCAGCAAAAAGTGTCTCCCGAAATGGAGCCCCTGGCAGCGGTGGGATTCAAAACCACGCCCCTAAAGAGACTGGGGAAAAACAGAAAGAACCTCTTGGCCACGCTACCAGATAATGCCCTTTACCCCAGGCACTATTCCACCAACTTTTTCCTTGTCGAGCTTCGCCACAAGATAACGTCTTGAATTTCTCCAAGGTTGAGGCTTCCTTCTTGAAGGGTTATGCAGTACTACCCCTGGAGGACCCCTTCCTGGAGAGTGCATGTCCTTCTCTTATAAAACACACCTGAATGCACTAATGAAGGCCCTTAGGGCTGTTCTGAAAATGGCAGATAGCTGAGCATTAGCCGTTATACTCAAAAAAGTAAAAAATCCAAACATTTTTTCACCAAAAACTTTCAACGAGTGACATTGGCTGTTACCATCCTTTATGATACTTATTACTTTTCACTATTTCAAATTATATTCAAGTACTTTTTCCTGTTTTGAAGTAACTTCACTATAATTGTAAATTATTGGTGTCCCTACTTCAACTGGGTGCCTCTTTTAGAAAGGAGCAGAGGCTGGGACAGGCCTCCAGCGCTGACTTGGCTAAAAAGCAAGGAAAGCAAAAGCAGCTCAATCCGGATGTTCACACAGCATCACTTTGCAAAGCCACAGCAGTCTTCCAAAAGGCTTTCCTGGCAGCGGTGGGATTCGAACCCACGCCCCCGAAGAGACTGGAGCCTTAATCCAGCGCCTGAGACCGCTCGGCCTCGCTACCTTGTTTGCCTGCGTTTCACGGGTCACTTGGACCAGTGGAAAGGCCGCCCCGAGCTGACTTTGATGAAAAGCTGCAGTCTAATCCTGTTTGCGTAAAACAAACCTGATCCCTTGCAGGTTAGGGCTTGCGGCTATGTCCCTGTCACAACAAGTCTGAGATAAGTTTGAAAGAACAGATCAGCACAAGATTGACTCAAATCGTCTTCAACGAAACCACAAGAAGTCAGTAAACCACAGAGGAAGTGCAGTGCCCCAGGAGCAGGACTGAGACAGCATGCCTTATCAAACAGGCGATCGGATGTGGGAGAGGATGAGGCTTCTTGTTTGACTCTCATGTTCCTGAAGGGCCTGACTGCTGCCAGGGAAAGTGTGTTCTCTCGCAATATTTTCAGACCATTATCGAGTACAAGCAGGGCCTCCCGGCCTCAATTAAACCACTGATGGCAGCGGTATGATTCCAACCAACGGCACCATAGAGACTGGAGCCTAAATACAGTACATTAGACCACTTGGCCACGCTACCCTGGTGGGAGTCCCTTTTGTTCGTCTTTGGGCTTTATACCATCCAGAAATAGAAGCGACGGCCTCCACAAACCTTATTCAGTAAACATGTCCAATGCGGCCAAGGAAAGCTCTTTATTCGGCCATGGCAGCAAAAAGTGTCTCCCGAAATGGAGCCCCTGGCAGCGGTGGGATTCAAAACCACGCCCCTAAAGAGACTGGGGAAAAACAGAAAGAACCTCTTGGCCACGCTACCAGATAATGCCCTTTACCCCAGGCACTATTCCACCAACTTTTTCCTTGTCGAGCTTCGCCACAAGATAACGTCTTGAATTTCTCCAAGGTTGAGGCTTCCTTCTTGAAGGGTTATGCAGTACTACCCCTGGAGGACCCCTTCCTGGAGAGTGCATGTCCTTCTCTTATAAAACACACCTGAATGCACTAATGAAGGCCCTCAGGGCTGTTCTGAAAATGGCAGATAGCTGAGCATTAGCCGTTATACTCAAAAAAGTAAAAAATCCAAACATTTTTTCACCAAAAACTTTCAACGAGTGACATTGGCTGTTACCATCCATTATGATACTTATTACTTTTCACTATTTCAAATTATATTCAAGTACTTTTTCCTGTTTTGAAGTAACTTCACTATAATTGTAAATTATTGGTGTCCCTACTTCAACTGGGTGCCTCTTTTAGAAAGGAGCAGAGGCTGGGACAGGCCTCCAGCGCTGACTTGGCTAAAAAGCAAGGAAAGCAAAAGCAGCTCAATCCGGATGTTCACACAGCATCACTTTGCAAAGCCACAGCAGTCTTCCAAAAGGCTTTCCTGGCAGCGGTGGGATTCGAACCCACGCCCCCGAAGAGACTGGAGCCTTAATCCAGCGCCTTAGACCGCTCGGCCACGCTACCTTGTTTGCCTGCGTTTCACGGGTCACTTGGACCAGTGGAAAGGCCGCCCCGAGCTGACTTTGATGAAAAGCTGCAGTCTAATCCTGTTTGCGTAAAACAAACCTGATCCCTTGCAGGTTAGGGCTTGCGGCTATGTCCCTGTCACAACAAGTCTGAGATAAGTTTGAAAGAACAGATCAGCACAAGATTGACTCAAATCGTCTTCAACGAAACCACAAGAAGTCAGTAAACCACAGAGGAAGTGCAGTGCCCCAGGAGCAGGACTGAGACAGCATGCCTTATCAAACAGGCGATCGGATGTGGGAGAGGATGAGGCTGCTTGTTTGACTCTCATGTTCCTGAAGGGCCTGACTGCTGCCAGGGAAAGTGTGTTCTCTCGCAATATTTTCAGACCATTATCGAGTACAAGCAGGGCCTCCCGGCCTCAATTAAACCACTGATGGCAGCGGTATGATTCCAACCAACGGCACCATAGAGACTGGAGCCTAAATACAGTACATTAGACCACTTGGCCACGCTACCCTGGTGGGAGTCCCTTTTGTTCGTCTTTGGGCTTTATACCATCCAGAAATAGAAGCGACGGCCTCCACAAACCTTATTCAGTAAACATGTCCAATGCGGCCAAGGAAAGCTCTTTATTCGGCCATGGCAGCAAAAAGTGTCTCCCGAAATGGAGCCCCTGGCAGCGGTGGGATTCAAAACCACGCCCCTAAAGAGACTGGGGAAAAACAGAAAGAACCTCTTGGCCACGCTACCAGATAATGCCCTTTACCCCAGGCACTATTCCACCAACTTTTTCCTTGTCGAGCTTCGCCACAAGATAACGTCTTGAATTTCTCCAAGGTTGAGGCTTCCTTCTTGAAGGGTTATGCAGTACTACCCCTGGAGGACCCCTTCCTGGAGAGTGCATGTCCTTCTCTTATAAAACACACCTGAATGCACTAATGAAGGCCCTTAGGGCTGTTCTGAAAATGGCAGATAGCTGAGCATTAGCCGTTATACTCAAAAAAGTAAAAAATCCAAACATTTTTTCACCAAAAACTTTCAACGAGTGACATTGGCTGTTACCATCCTTTATGATACTTATTACTTTTCACTATTTCAAATTATATTCAAGTACTTTTTCCTGTTTTGAAGTAACTTCACTATAATTGTAAATTATTGGTGTCCCTACTTCAACTGGGTGCCTCTTTTAGAAAGGAGCAGAGGCTGGGACAGGCCTCCAGCGCTGACTTGGCTAAAAAGCAAGGAAAGCAAAAGCAGCTCAATCCGGATGTTCACACAGCATCACTTTGCAAAGCCACAGCAGTCTTCCAAAAGGCTTTCCTGGCAGCGGTGGGATTCGAACCCACGCCCCCGAAGAGACTGGAGCCTTAATCCAGCGCCTTAGACCGCTCGGCCACGCTACCTTGTTTGCCTGCGTTTCACGGGTCACTTGGACCAGTGGAAAGGCCGCCCCGAGCTGACTTTGATGAAAAGCTGCAGTCTAATCCTGTTTGCGTAAAACAAACCTGATCCCTTGCAGGTTAGGGCTTGCGGCTATGTCCCTGTCACAACAAGTCTGAGATAAGTTTGAAAGAACAGATCAGCACAAGATTGACTCAAATCGTCTTCAACGAAACCACAAGAAGTCAGTAAACCACAGAGGAAGTGCAGTGCCCCAGGAGCAGGACTGAGACAGCATGCCTTATCAAACAGGCGATCGGATGTGGGAGAGGATGAGGCTTCTTGTTTGACTCTCATGTTCCTGAAGGGCCTGACTGCTGCCAGGGAAAGTGTGTTCTCTCGCAATATTTTCAGACCATTATCGAGTACAAGCAGGGCCTCCCGGCCTCAATTAAACCACTGATGGCAGCGGTATGATTCCAACCAACGGCACCATAGAGACTGGAGCCTAAATACAGTACATTAGACCACTTGGCCACGCTACCCTGGTGGGAGTCCCTTTTGTTCGTCTTTGGGCTTTATACCATCCAGAAATAGAAGCGACGGCCTCCACAAACCTTATTCAGTAAACATGTCCAATGCGGCCAAGGAAAGCTCTTTATTCGGCCATGGCAGCAAAAAGTGTCTCCCGAAATGGAGCCCCTGGCAGCGGTGGGATTCAAAACCACGCCCCTAAAGAGACTGGGGAAAAACAGAAAGAACCTCTTGGCCACGCTACCAGATAATGCCCTTTACCCCAGGCACTATTCCACCAACTTTTTCCTTGTCGAGCTTCGCCACAAGATAACGTCTTGAATTTCTCCAAGGTTGAGGCTTCCTTCTTGAAGGGTTATGCAGTACTACCCCTGGAGGACCCCTTCCTGGAGAGTGCATGTCCTTCTCTTATAAAACACACCTGAATGCACTAATGAAGGCCCTTAGGGCTGTTCTGAAAATGGCAGATAGCTGAGCATTAGCCGTTATACTCAAAAAAGTAAAAAATCCAAACATTTTTTCACCAAAAACTTTCAACGAGTGACATTGGCTGTTACCATCCTTTATGATACTTATTACTTTTCACTATTTCAAATTATATTCAAGTACTTTTTCCTGTTTTGAAGTAACTTCACTATAATTGTAAATTATTGGTGTCCCTACTTCAACTGGGTGCCTCTTTTAGAAAGGAGCAGAGGCTGGGACAGGCCTCCAGCGCTGACTTGGCTAAAAAGCAAGGAAAGCAAAAGCAGCTCAATCCGGATGTTCACACAGCATCACTTTGCAAAGCCACAGCAGTCTTCCAAAAGGCTTTCCTGGCAGCGGTGGGATTCGAACCCACGCCCCCGAAGAGACTGGAGCCTTAATCCAGCGCCTGAGACCGCTCGGCCACGCTACCTTGTTTGCCTGCGTTTCACGGGTCACTTGGACCAGTGGAAAGGCCGCCCCGAGCTGACTTTGATGAAAAGCTGCAGTCTAATCCTGTTTGCGTAAAACAAACCTGATCCCTTGCAGGTTAGGGCTTGCGGCTATGTCCCTGTCACAACAAGTCTGAGATAAGTTTGAAAGAACAGATCAGCACAAGATTGACTCAAATCGTCTTCAACGAAACCACAAGAAGTCAGTAAACCACAGAGGAAGTGCAGTGCCCCAGGAGCAGGACTGAGACAGCATGCCTTATCAAACAGGCGATCGGATGTGGGAGAGGATGAGGCTTCTTGTTTGACTCTCATGTTCCTGAAGGGCCTGACTGCTGCCAGGGAAAGTGTGTTCTCTCGCAATATTTTCAGACCATTATCGAGTACAAGCAGGGCCTCCCGGCCTCAATTAAACCACTGATGGCAGCGGTATGATTCCAACCAACGGCACCATAGAGACTGGAGCCTAAATACAGTACATTAGACCACTTGGCCACGCTACCCTGGTGGGAGTCCCTTTTGTTCGTCTTTGGGCTTTATACCATCCAGAAATAGAAGCGACGGCCTCCACAAACCTTATTCAGTAAACATGTCCAATGCGGCCAAGGAAAGCTCTTTATTCGGCCATGGCAGCAAAAAGTGTCTCCCGAAATGGAGCCCCTGGCAGCGGTGGGATTCAAAACCACGCCCCTAAAGAGACTGGGGAAAAACAGAAAGAACCTCTTGGCCACGCTACCAGATAATGCCCTTTACCCCAGGCACTATTCCACCAACTTTTTCCTTGTCGAGCTTCGCCACAAGATAACGTCTTGAATTTCTCCAAGGTTGAGGCTTCCTTCTTGAAGGGTTATGCAGTACTACCCCTGGAGGACCCCTTCCTGGAGAGTGCATGTCCTTCTCTTATAAAACACACCTGAATGCACTAATGAAGGCCCTTAGGGCTGTTCTGAAAATGGCAGATAGCTGAGCATTAGCCGTTATACTCAAAAAAGTAAAAAATCCAAACATTTTTTCACCAAAAACTTTCAACGAGTGACATTGGCTGTTACCATCCTTTATGATACTTATTACTTTTCACTATTTCAAATTATATTCAAGTACTTTTTCCTGTTTTGAAGTAACTTCACTATAATTGTAAATTATTGGTGTCCCTACTTCAACTGGGTGCCTCTTTTAGAAAGGAGCAGAGGCTGGGACAGGCCTCCAGCGCTGACTTGGCTAAAAAGCAAGGAAAGCAAAAGCAGCTCAATCCGGATGTTCACACAGCATCACTTTGCAAAGCCACAGCAGTCTTCCAAAAGGCTTTCCTGGCAGCGGTGGGATTCGAACCCACGCCCCCGAAGAGACTGGAGCCTTAATCCAGCGCCTGAGACCGCTCGGCCACGCTACCTTGTTTGCCTGCGTTTCACGGGTCACTTGGACCAGTGGAAAGGCCGCCCCGAGCTGACTTTGATGAAAAGCTGCAGTCTAATCCTGTTTGCGTAAAACAAACCTGATCCCTTGCAGGTTAGGGCTTGCGGCTATGTCCCTGTCACAACAAGTCTGAGATAAGTTTGAAAGAACAGATCAGCACAAGATTGACTCAAATCGTCTTCAACGAAACCACAAGAAGTCAGTAAACCACAGAGGAAGTGCAGTGCCCCAGGAGCAGGACTGAGACAGCATGCCTTATCAAACAGGCGATCGGATGTGGGAGAGGATGAGGCTTCTTGTTTGACTCTCATGTTCCTGAAGGGCCTGACTGCTGCCAGGGAAAGTGTGTTCTCTCGCAATATTTTCAGACCATTATCGAGTACAAGCAGGGCCTCCCGGCCTCAATTAAACCACTGATGGCAGCGGTATGATTCCAACCAACGGCACCATAGAGACTGGAGCCTAAATACAGTACATTAGACCACTTGGCCACGCTACCCTGGTGGGAGTCCCTTTTGTTCGTCTTTGGGCTTTATACCATCCAGAAATAGAAGCGACGGCCTCCACAAACCTTATTCAGTAAACATGTCCAATGCGGCCAAGGAAAGCTCTTTATTCGGCCATGGCAGCAAAAAGTGTCTCCCGAAATGGAGCCCCTGGCAGCGGTGGGATTCAAAACCACGCCCCTAAAGAGACTGGGGAAAAACAGAAAGAACTGCTTGGCCACGCTACCAGATAATGCCCTTTACCCCAGGCACTATTCCACCAACTTTTTCCTTGTCGAGCTTCGCCACAAGATAACGTCTTGAATTTCTCCAAGGTTGAGGCTTCCTTCTTGAAGGGTTATGCAGTACTACCCCTGGAGGACCCCTTCCTGGAGAGTGCATGTCCTTCTCTTATAAAACACACCTGAATGCACTAATGAAGGCCCTTAGGGCTGTTCTGAAAATGGCAGATAGCTGAGCATTAGCCGTTATACTCAAAAAAGTAAAAAATCCAAACATTTTTTCACCAAAAACTTTCAACGAGTGACATTGGCTGTTACCATCCTTTATGATACTTATTACTTTTCACTATTTCAAATTATATTCAAGTACTTTTTCCTGTTTTGAAGTAACTTCACTATAATTGTAAATTATTGGTGTCCCTACTTCAACTGGGTGCCTCTTTTAGAAAGGAGCAGAGGCTGGGACAGGCCTCCAGCGCTGACTTGGCTAAAAAGCAAGGAAAGCAAAAGCAGCTCAATCCGGATGTTCACACAGCATCACTTTGCAAAGCCACAGCAGTCTTCCAAAAGGCTTTCCTGGCAGCGGTGGGATTCGAACCCACGCCCCCGAAGAGACTGGAGCCTTAATCCAGCGCCTGAGACCGCTCGGCCACGCTACCTTGTTTGCCTGCGTTTCACGGGTCACTTGGACCAGTGGAAAGGCCGCCCCGAGCTGACTTTGATGAAAAGCTGCAGTCTAATCCTGTTTGCGTAAAACAAACCTGATCCCTTGCAGGTTAGGGCTTGCGGCTATGTCCCTGTCACAACAAGTCTGAGATAAGTTTGAAAGAACAGATCAGCACAAGATTGACTCAAATCGTCTTCAACGAAACCACAAGAAGTCAGTAAACCACAGAGGAAGTGCAGTGCCCCAGGAGCAGGACTGAGACAGCATGCCTTATCAAACAGGCGATCGGATGTGGGAGAGGATGAGGCTTCTTGTTTGACTCTCATGTTCCTGAAGGGCCTGACTGCTGCCAGGGAAAGTGTGTTCTCTCGCAATATTTTCAGACCATTATCGAGTACAAGCAGGGCCTCCCGGCCTCAATTAAACCACTGATGGCAGCGGTATGATTCCAACCAACGGCACCATAGAGACTGGAGCCTAAATACAGTACATTAGACCACTTGGCCACGCTACCCTGGTGGGAGTCCCTTTTGTTCGTCTTTGGGCTTTATACCATCCAGAAATAGAAGCGACGGCCTCCACAAACCTTATTCAGTAAACATGTCCAATGCGGCCAAGGAAAGCTCTTTATTCGGCCATGGCAGCAAAAAGTGTCTCCCGAAATGGAGCCCCTGGCAGCGGTGGGATTCAAAACCACGCCCCTAAAGAGACTGGGGAAAAACAGAAAGAACCTCTTGGCCACGCTACCAGATAATGCCCTTTACCCCAGGCACTATTCCACCAACTTTTTCCTTGTCGAGCTTGGCCACAAGATAACGTCTTGAATTTCTCCAAGGTTGAGGCTTCCTTCTTGAAGGGTTATGCAGTACTACCCCTGGAGGACCCCTTCCTGGAGAGTGCATGTCCTTCTCTTATAAAACACACCTGAATGCACTAATGAAGGCCCTTAGGGCTGTTCTGAAAATGGCAGATAGCTGAGCATTAGCCGTTATACTCAAAAAAGTAAAAAATCCAAACATTTTTTCACCAAAAACTTTCAACGAGTGACATTGGCTGTTACCATCCTTTATGATACTTATTACTTTTCACTATTTCAAATTATATTCAAGTACTTTTTCCTGTTTTGAAGTAACTTCACTATAATTGTAAATTATTGGTGTCCCTACTTCAACTGGGTGCCTCTTTTAGAAAGGAGCAGAGGCTGGGACAGGCCTCCAGCGCTGACTTGGCTAAAAAGCAAGGAAAGCAAAAGCAGCTCAATCCGGATGTTCACACAGCATCACTTTGCAAAGCCACAGCAGTCTTCCAAAAGGCTTTCCTGGCAGCGGTGGGATTCGAACCCACGCCCCCGAAGAGACTGGAGCCTTAATCCAGCGCCTTAGACCGCTCGGCCACGCTACCTTGTTTGCCTGCGTTTCACGGGTCACTTGGACCAGTGGAAAGGCCGCCCCGAGCTGACTTTGATGAAAAGCTGCAGTCTAATCCTGTTTGCGTAAAACAAACCTGATCCCTTGCAGGTTAGGGCTTGCGGCTATGTCCCTGTCACAACAAGTCTGAGATAAGTTTGAAAGAACAGATCAGCACAAGATTGACTCAAATCGTCTTCAACGAAACCACAAGAAGTCAGTAAACCACAGAGGAAGTGCAGTGCCCCAGGAGCAGGACTGAGACAGCATGCCTTATCAAACAGACGATCGGATGTGGGAGAGGATGAGGCTTCTTGTTTGACTCTCATGTTCCTGAAGGGCCTGACTGCTGCCAGGGAAAGTGTGTTCTCTCGCAATATTTTCAGACCATTATCGAGTACAAGCAGGGCCTCCCGGCCTCAATTAAACCACTGATGGCAGCCGTATGATTCCAACCAACGGCACCATAGAGACTGGAGCCTACATACAGTACATTAGACCACTTGGCCACGCTACCCTGGTGGGAGTCCCTTTTGTTCGTCTTTGGGCTTTATACCATCCAGAAATAGAAGCGACGGCCTCCACAAACCTTATTCAGTAAACATGTCCAATGCGGCCAAGGAAAGCTCTTTATTCGGCCATGGCAGCAAAAAGTGTCTCCCGAAATGGAGCCCCTGGCAGCGGTGGGATTCAAAACCACGCCCCTAAAGAGACTGGGGAAAAACAGAAAGAACCTCTTGGCCACGCTACCAGATAATGCCCTTTACCCCAGGCACTATTCCACCAACTTTTTCCTTGTCGAGCTTCGCCACAAGATAACGTCTTGAATTTCTCCAAGGTTGAGGCTTCCTTCTTGAAGGGTTATGCAGTACTACCCCTGGAGGACCCCTTCCTGGAGAGTGCATGTCCTTCTCTTATAAAACACACCTGAATGCACTAATGAAGGCCCTTAGGGCTGTTCTGAAAATGGCAGATAGCTGAGCATTAGCCGTTATACTCAAAAAAGTAAAAAATCCAAACATTTTTTCACCAAAAACTTTCAACGAGTGACATTGGCTGTTACCATCCTTTATGATACTTATTACTTTTCACTATTTCAAATTATATTCAAGTACTTTTTCCTGTTTTGAAGTAACTTCACTATAATTGTAAATTATTGGTGTCCCTACTTCAACTGGGTGCCTCTTTTAGAAAGGAGCAGAGGCTGGGACAGGCCTCCAGCGCTGACTTGGCTAAAAAGCAAGGAAAGCAAAAGCAGCTCAATCCGGATGTTCACACAGCATCACTTTGCAAAGCCACAGCAGTCTTCCAAAAGGCTTTCCTGGCAGCGGTGGGATTCGAACCCACGCCCCCGAAGAGACTGGAGCCTTAATCCAGCGCCTTAGACCGCTCGGCCACGCTACCTTGTTTGCCTGCGTTTCACGGGTCACTTGGACCAGTGGAAAGGCCGCCCCGAGCTGACTTTGATGAAAAGCTGCAGTCTAATCCTGTTTGCGTAAAACAAACCTGATCCCTTGCAGGTTAGGGCTTGCGGCTATGTCCCTGTCACAACAAGTCTGAGATAAGTTTGAAAGAACAGATCAGCACAAGATTGACTCAAATCGTCTTCAACGAAACCACAAGAAGTCAGTAAACCACAGAGGAAGTGCAGTGCCCCAGGAGCAGGACTGAGACAGCATGCCTTATCAAACAGACGATCGGATGTGGGAGAGGATGAGGCTTCTTGTTTGACTCTCATGTTCCTGAAGGGCCTGACTGCTGCCAGGGAAAGTGTGTTCTCTCGCAATATTTTCAGACCATTATCGAGTACAAGCAGGGCCTCCCGGCCTCAATTAAACCACTGATGGCAGCCGTATGATTCCAACCAACGGCACCATAGAGACTGGAGCCTACATACAGTACATTAGACCACTTGGCCACGCTACCCTGGTGGGAGTCCCTTTTGTTCGTCTTTGGGCTTTATACCATCCAGAAATAGAAGCGACGGCCTCCACAAACCTTATTCAGTAAACATGTCCAATGCGGCCAAGGAAAGCTCTTTATTCGGCCATGGCAGCAAAAAGTGTCTCCCGAAATGGAGCCCCTGGCAGCGGTGGGATTCAAAACCACGCCCCTAAAGAGACTGGGGAAAAACAGAAAGAACCTCTTGGCCACGCTACCAGATAATGCCCTTTACCCCAGGCACTATTCCACCAACTTTTTCCTTGTCGAGCTTGGCCACAAGATAACGTCTTGAATTTCTCCAAGGTTGAGGCTTCCTTCTTGAAGGGTTATGCAGTACTACCCCTGGAGGACCCCTTCCTGGAGAGTGCATGTCCTTCTCTTATAAAACACACCTGAATGCACTAATGAAGGCCCTTAGGGCTGTTCTGAAAATGGCAGATAGCTGAGCATTAGCCGTTATACTCAAAAAAGTAAAAAATCCAAACATTTTTTCACCAAAAACTTTCAACGAGTGACATTGGCTGTTACCATCCTTTATGATACTTATTACTTTTCACTATTTCAAATTATATTCAAGTACTTTTTCCTGTTTTGAAGTAACTTCACTATAATTGTAAATTATTGGTGTCCCTACTTCAACTGGGTGCCTCTTTTAGAAAGGAGCAGAGGCTGGGACAGGCCTCCAGCGCTGACTTGGCTAAAAAGCAAGGAAAGCAAAAGCAGCTCAATCCGGATGTTCACACAGCATCACTTTGCAAAGCCACAGCAGTCTTCCAAAAGGCTTTCCTGGCAGCGGTGGGATTCGAACCCACGCCCCCGAAGAGACTGGAGCCTTAATCCAGCGCCTTAGACCGCTCGGCCACGCTACCTTGTTTGCCTGCGTTTCACGGGTCACTTGGACCAGTGGAAAGGCCGCCCCGAGCTGACTTTGATGAAAAGCTGCAGTCTAATCCTGTTTGCGTAAAACAAACCTGATCCCTTGCAGGTTAGGGCTTGCGGCTATGTCCCTGTCACAACAAGTCTGAGATAAGTTTGAAAGAACAGATCAGCACAAGATTGACTCAAATCGTCTTCAACGAAACCACAAGAAGTCAGTAAACCACAGAGGAAGTGCAGTGCCCCAGGAGCAGGACTGAGACAGCATGCCTTATCAAACAGACGATCGGATGTGGGAGAGGATGAGGCTTCTTGTTTGACTCTCATGTTCCTGAAGGGCCTGACTGCTGCCAGGGAAAGTGTGTTCTCTCGCAATATTTTCAGACCATTATCGAGTACAAGCAGGGCCTCCCGGCCTCAATTAAACCACTGATGGCAGCCGTATGATTCCAACCAACGGCACCATAGAGACTGGAGCCTACATACAGTACATTAGACCACTTGGCCACGCTACCCTGGTGGGAGTCCCTTTTGTTCGTCTTTGGGCTTTATACCATCCAGAAATAGAAGCGACGGCCTCCACAAACCTTATTCAGTAAACATGTCCAATGCGGCCAAGGAAAGCTCTTTATTCGGCCATGGCAGCAAAAAGTGTCTCCCGAAATGGAGCCCCTGGCAGCGGTGGGATTCAAAACCACGCCCCTAAAGAGACTGGGGAAAAACAGAAAGAACCTCTTGGCCACGCTACCAGATAATGCCCTTTACCCCAGGCACTATTCCACCAACTTTTTCCTTGTCGAGCTTCGCCACAAGATAACGTCTTGAATTTCTCCAAGGTTGAGGCTTCCTTCTTGAAGGGTTATGCAGTACTACCCCTGGAGGACCCCTTCCTGGAGAGTGCATGTCCTTCTCTTATAAAACACACCTGAATGCACTAATGAAGGCCCTTAGGGCTGTTCTGAAAATGGCAGATAGCTGAGCATTAGCCGTTATACTCAAAAAAGTAAAAAATCCAAACATTTTTTCACCAAAAACTTTCAACGAGTGACATTGGCTGTTACCATCCTTTATGATACTTATTACTTTTCACTATTTCAAATTATATTCAAGTACTTTTTCCTGTTTTGAAGTAACTTCACTATAATTGTAAATTATTGGTGTCCCTACTTCAACTGGGTGCCTCTTTTAGAAAGGAGCAGAGGCTGGGACAGGCCTCCAGCGCTGACTTGGCTAAAAAGCAAGGAAAGCAAAAGCAGCTCAATCCGGATGTTCACACAGCATCACTTTGCAAAGCCACAGCAGTCTTCCAAAAGGCTTTCCTGGCAGCGGTGGGATTCGAACCCACGCCCCCGAAGAGACTGGAGCCTTAATCCAGCGCCTTAGACCGCTCGGCCACGCTACCTTGTTTGCCTGCGTTTCACGGGTCACTTGGACCAGTGGAAAGGCCGCCCCGAGCTGACTTTGATGAAAAGCTGCAGTCTAATCCTGTTTGCGTAAAACAAACCTGATCCCTTGCAGGTTAGGGCTTGCGGCTATGTCCCTGTCACAACAAGTCTGAGATAAGTTTGAAAGAACAGATCAACACAAGATTGACTCAAATCGTCTTCAACGAAACCACAAGAAGTCAGTAAACCACAGAGGAAGTGCAGTGCCCCAGGAGCAGGACTGAGACAGCATGCCTTATCAAACAGACGATCGGATGTGGGAGAGGATGAGGCTTCTTGTTTGACTCTCATGTTCCTGAAGGGCCTGACTGCTGCCAGGGAAAGTGTGTTCTCTCGCAATATTTTCAGACCATTATCGAGTACAAGCAGGGCCTCCCGGCCTCAATTAAACCACTGATGGCAGCCGTATGATTCCAACCAACGGCACCATAGAGACTGGAGCCTACATACAGTACATTAGACCACTTGGCCACGCTACCCTGGTGGGAGTCCCTTTTGTTCGTCTTTGGGCTTTATACCATCCAGAAATAGAAGCGACGGCCTCCACAAACCTTATTCAGTAAACATGTCCAATGCGGCCAAGGAAAGCTCTTTATTCGGCCATGGCAGCAAAAAGTGTCTCCCGAAATGGAGCCCCTGGCAGCGGTGGGATTCAAAACCACGCCCCTAAAGAGACTGGGGAAAAACAGAAAGAACCTCTTGGCCACGCTACCAGATAATGCCCTTTACCCCAGGCACTATTCCACCAACTTTTTCCTTGTCGAGCTTCGCCACAAGATAACGTCTTGAATTTCTCCAAGGTTGAGGCTTCCTTCTTGAAGGGTTATGCAGTACTACCCCTGGAGGACCCCTTCCTGGAGAGTGCATGTCCTTCTCTTATAAAACACACCTGAATGCACTAATGAAGGCCCTTAGGGCTGTTCTGAAAATGGCAGATAGCTGAGCATTAGCCGTTATACTCAAAAAAGTAAAAAATCCAAACATTTTTTCACCAAAAACTTTCAACGAGTGACATTGGCTGTTACCATCCTTTATGATACTTATTACTTTTCACTATTTCAAATTATATTCAAGTACTTTTTCCTGTTTTGAAGTAACTTCACTATAATTGTAAATTATTGGTGTCCCTACTTCAACTGGGTGCCTCTTTTAGAAAGGAGCAGAGGCTGGGACAGGCCTCCAGCGCTGACTTGGCTAAAAAGCAAGGAAAGCAAAAGCAGCTCAATCCGGATGTTCACACAGCATCACTTTGCAAAGCCACAGCAGTCTTCCAAAAGGCTTTCCTGGCAGCGGTGGGATTCGAACCCACGCCCCCGAAGAGACTGGAGCCTTAATCCAGCGCCTTAGACCGCTCGGCCACGCTACCTTGTTTGCCTGCGTTTCACGGGTCACTTGTACCAGTGGAAAGGCCGCCCCGAGCTGACTTTGATGAAAAGCTGCAGTCTAATCCTGTTTGCGTAAAACAAACCTGATCCCTTGCAGGTTAGGGCTTGCGGCTATGTCCCTGTCACAACAAGTCTGAGATAAGTTTGAAAGAACAGATCAGCACAAGATTGACTCAAATCGTCTTCAACGAAACCACAAGAAGTCAGTAAACCACAGAGGAAGTGCAGTGCCCCAGGAGCAGGACTGAGACAGCATGCCTTATCAAACAGACGATCGGATGTGGGAGAGGATGAGGCTTCTTGTTTGACTCTCATGTTCCTGAAGGGCCTGACTGCTGCCAGGGAAAGTGTGTTCTCTCGCAATATTTTCAGACCATTATCGAGTACAAGCAGGGCCTCCCGGCCTCAATTAAACCACTGATGGCAGCGGTATGATTCCAACCAACGGCACCATAGAGACTGGAGCCTAAATACAGTACATTAGACCACTTGGCCACGCTACCCTGGTGGGAGTCCCTTTTGTTCGTCTTTGGGCTTTATACCATCCAGAAATAGAAGCGACGGCCTCCACAAACCTTATTCAGTAAACATGTCCAATGCGGCCAAGGAAAGCTCTTTATTCGGCCATGGCAGCAAAAAGTGTCTCCCGAAATGGAGCCCCTGGCAGCGGTGGGATTCAAAACCACGCCCCTAAAGAGACTGGGGAAAAACAGAAAGAACCTCTTGGCCACGCTACCAGATAATGCCCTTTACCCCAGGCACTATTCCACCAACTTTTTCCTTGTCGAGCTTGGCCACAAGATAACGTCTTGAATTTCTCCAAGGTTGAGGCTTCCTTCTTGAAGGGTTATGCAGTACTACCCCTGGAGGACCCCTTCCTGGAGAGTGCATGTCCTTCTCTTATAAAACACACCTGAATGCACTAATGAAGGCCCTTAGGGCTGTTCTGAAAATGGCAGATAGCTGAGCATTAGCCGTTATACTCAAAAAAGTAAAAAATCCAAACATTTTTTCACCAAAAACTTTCAACGAGTGACATTGGCTGTTACCATCCTTTATGATACTTATTACTTTTCACTATTTCAAATTATATTCAAGTACTTTTTCCTGTTTTGAAGTAACTTCACTATAATTGTAAATTATTGGTGTCCCTACTTCAACTGGGTGCCTCTTTTAGAAAGGAGCAGAGGCTGGGACAGGCCTCCAGCGCTGACTTGGCTAAAAAGCAAGGAAAGCAAAAGCAGCTCAATCCGGATGTTCACACAGCATCACTTTGCAAAGCCACAGCAGTCTTCCAAAAGGCTTTCCTGGCAGCGGTGGGATTCGAACCCACGCCCCCGAAGAGACTGGAGCCTTAATCCAGCGCCTTAGACCGCTCGGCCACGCTACCTTGTTTGCCTGCGTTTCACGGGTCACTTGGACCAGTGGAAAGGCCGCCCCGAGCTGACTTTGATGAAAAGCTGCAGTCTAATCCTGTTTGCGTAAAACAAACCTGATCCCTTGCAGGTTAGGGCTTGCGGCTATGTCCCTGTCACAACAAGTCTGAGATAAGTTTGAAAGAACAGATCAGCACAAGATTGACTCAAATCGTCTTCAACGAAACCACAAGAAGTCAGTAAACCACAGAGGAAGTGCAGTGCCCCAGGAGCAGGACTGAGACAGCATGCCTTATCAAACAGACGATCGGATGTGGGAGAGGATGAGGCTTCTTGTTTGACTCTCATGTTCCTGAAGGGCCTGACTGCTGCCAGGGAAAGTGTGTTCTCTCGCAATATTTTCAGACCATTATCGAGTACAAGCAGGGCCTCCCGGCCTCAATTAAACCACTGATGGCAGCCGTATGATTCCAACCAACGGCACCATAGAGACTGGAGCCTACATACAGTACATTAGACCACTTGGCCACGCTACCCTGGTGGGAGTCCCTTTTGTTCGTCTTTGGGCTTTATACCATCCAGAAATAGAAGCGACGGCCTCCACAAACCTTATTCAGTAAACATGTCCAATGCGGCCAAGGAAAGCTCTTTATTCGGCCATGGCAGCAAAAAGTGTCTCCCGAAATGGAGCCCCTGGCAGCGGTGGGATTCAAAACCACGCCCCTAAAGAGACTGGGGAAAAACAGAAAGAACCTCTTGGCCACGCTACCAGATAATGCCCTTTACCCCAGGCACTATTCCACCAACTTTTTCCTTGTCGAGCTTCGCCACAAGATAACGTCTTGAATTTCTCCAAGGTTGAGGCTTCCTTCTTGAAGGGTTATGCAGTACTACCCCTGGAGGACCCCTTCCTGGAGAGTGCATGTCCTTCTCTTATAAAACACACCTGAATGCACTAATGAAGGCCCTTAGGGCTGTTCTGAAAATGGCAGATAGCTGAGCATTAGCCGTTATACTCAAAAAAGTAAAAAATCCAAACATTTTTTCACCAAAAACTTTCAACGAGTGACATTGGCTGTTACCATCCTTTATGATACTTATTACTTTTCACTATTTCAAATTATATTCAAGTACTTTTTCCTGTTTTGAAGTAACTTCACTATAATTGTAAATTATTGGTGTCCCTACTTCAACTGGGTGCCTCTTTTAGAAAGGAGCAGAGGCTGGGACAGGCCTCCAGCGCTGACTTGGCTAAAAAGCAAGGAAAGCAAAAGCAGCTCAATCCGGATGTTCACACAGCATCACTTTGCAAAGCCACAGCAGTCTTCCAAAAGGCTTTCCTGGCAGCGGTGGGATTCGAACCCACGCCCCCGAAGAGACTGGAGCCTTAATCCAGCGCCTTAGACCGCTCGGCCACGCTACCTTGTTTGCCTGCGTTTCACGGGTCACTTGGACCAGTGGAAAGGCCGCCCCGAGCTGACTTTGATGAAAAGCTGCAGTCTAATCCTGTTTGCGTAAAACAAACCTGATCCCTTGCAGGTTAGGGCTTGCGGCTATGTCCCTGTCACAACAAGTCTGAGATAAGTTTGAAAGAACAGATCAGCACAAGATTGACTCAAATCGTCTTCAACGAAACCACAAGAAGTCAGTAAACCACAGAGGAAGTGCAGTGCCCCAGGAGCAGGACTGAGACAGCATGCCTTATCAAACAGACGATCGGATGTGGGAGAGGATGAGGCTTCTTGTTTGACTCTCATGTTCCTGAAGGGCCTGACTGCTGCCAGGGAAAGTGTGTTCTCTCGCAATATTTTCAGACCATTATCGAGTACAAGCAGGGCCTCCCGGCCTCAATTAAACCACTGATGGCAGCGGTATGATTCCAACCAACGGCACCATAGAGACTGGAGCCTACATACAGTACATTAGACCACTTGGCCACGCTACCCTGGTGGGAGTCCCTTTTGTTCGTCTTTGGGCTTTATACCATCCAGAAATAGAAGCGACGGCCTCCACAAACCTTATTCAGTAAACATGTCCAATGCGGCCAAGGAAAGCTCTTTATTCGGCCATGGCAGCAAAAAGTGTCTCCCGAAATTGAGCCCCTGGCAGCGGTGGGATTCAAAACCACGCCCCTAAAGAGACTGGGGAAAAACAGAAAGAACCTCTTGGCCACGCTACCAAATAATGCCCTTTACCCCAGGCACTATTCCACCAACTTTTTCCTTGTCGAGCTTCGCCACAAGATAACGTCTTGAATTTCTCCAAGGTTGAGGCTTCCTTCTTGAAGGGTTATGCAGTACTACCCCTGGAGGACCCCTTCCTGGAGAGTGCATGTCCTTCTCTTATAAAACACACCTGAATGCACTAATGAAGGCCCTTAGGGCTGTTCTGAAAATGGCAGATAGCTGAGCATTAGCCGTTATACTCAAAAAAGTAAAAAATCCAAACATTTTTTCACCAAAAACTTTCAACGAGTGACATTGGCTGTTACCATCCTTTATGATACTTATTACTTTTCACTATTTCAAATTATATTCAAGTACTTTTTCCTGTTTTGAAGTAACTTCACTATAATTGTAAATTATTGGTGTCCCTACTTCAACTGGGTGCCTCTTTTAGAAAGGAGCAGAGGCTGGGACAGGCCTCCAGCGCTGACTTGGCTAAAAAGCAAGGAAAGCAAAAGCAGCTCAATCCGGATGTTCACACAGCATCACTTTGCAAAGCCACAGCAGTCTTCCAAAAGGCTTTCCTGGCAGCGGTGGGATTCGAACCCACGCCCCCGAAGAGACTGGAGCCTTAATCCAGCGCCTTAGACCGCTCGGCCACGCTACCTTGTTTGCCTGCGTTTCACGGGTCACTTGGACCAGTGGAAAGGCCGCCCCGAGCTGACTTTGATGAAAAGCTGCAGTCTAATCCTGTTTGCGTAAAACAAACCTGATCCCTTGCAGGTTAGGGCTTGCGGCTATGTCCCTGTCACAACAAGTCTGAGATAAGTTTGAAAGAACAGATCAGCACAAGATTGACTCAAATCGTCTTCAACGAAACCACAAGAAGTCAGTAAACCACAGAGGAAGTGCAGTGCTCCAGGAGCAGGACTGAGACAGCATGCCTTATCAAACAGGCGATCGGATGTGGGAGAGGATGAGGCTTCTTGTTTGACTCTCATGTTCCTGAAGGGCCTGACTGCTGCCAGGGAAAGTGTGTTCTCTCGCAATATTTTCAGACCATTATCGAGTACAAGCAGGGCCTCCCGGCCTCAATTAAACCACTGATGGCAGCGGTATGATTCCAACCAACGGCACCATAGAGACTGGAGCCTAAATACAGTACATTAGACCACTTGGCCACGCTACCCTGGTGGGAGTCCCTTTTGTTCGTCTTTGGGCTTTATACCATCCAGAAATAGAAGCGACGGCCTCCACAAACCTTATTCAGTAAACATGTCCAATGCGGCCAAGGAAAGCTCTTTATTCGGCCATGGCAGCAAAAAGTGTCTCCCGAAATGGAGCCCCTGGCAGCGGTGGGATTCAAAACCACGCCCCTAAAGAGACTGGGGAAAAACAGAAAGAACCTCTTGGCCACGCTACCAGATAATGCCCTTTACCCCAGGCACTATTCCACCAACTTTTTCCTTGTCGAGCTTCGCCACAAGATAACGTCTTGAATTTCTCCAAGGTTGAGGCTTCCTTCTTGAAGGGTTATGCAGTACTACCCCTGGAGGACCCCTTCCTGGAGAGTGCATGTCCTTCTCTTATAAAACACACCTGAATGCACTAATGAAGGCCCTTAGGGCTGTTCTGAAAATGGCAGATAGCTGAGCATTAGCCGTTATACTCAAAAAAGTAAAAAATCCAAACATTTTTTCACCAAAAACTTTCAACGAGTGACATTGGCTGTTACCATCCTTTATGATACTTATTACTTTTCACTATTTCAAATTATATTCAAGTACTTTTTCCTGTTTTGAAGTAACTTCACTATAATTGTAAATTATTGGTGTCCCTACTTCAACTGGGTGCCTCTTTTAGAAAGGAGCAGAGGCTGGGACAGGCCTCCAGCGCTGACTTGGCTAAAAAGCAAGGAAAGCAAAAGCAGCTCCAATTCGGATGTTCACACAGCATCACGTTGCAAAGCCACAGCAGTCTTCCGAAAGGCTTTCCTGGCAGCGGTGGGATTCGAACCCACGCCCCCGAAGAGACTGGAGCCTTAATCCAGCGCCTTAGACCGCTCGGCCACGCTACCTTGTTTGCCTGCGTTTCACGGGTCACTTCGACCAGTGGAAAGGCCGCCCCGAGCTGACTTTGATGAAAAGCTGCAGTCTAATCCTGTTTGCGTAAAACAAACCTGATCCCTTGCAGGTTAGGGCTTGCGGCTATGTCCCTGTCACAACAAGTCTGAGATAAGTTTGAAAGAACAGATCAGCACAAGATTGACTCAAATCGTCTTCAACGAAACCACAAGAAGTCAGTAAACCACAGAGGAAGTGCAGTGCCCCAGGAGCAGGACTGAGACAGCATGCCTTATCAAACAGGCGATCGGATGTGGGAGAGGATGAGGCTTCTTGTTTGACTCTCATGTTCCTGAAGGGCCTGACTGCTGCCAGGGAAAGTGTGTTCTCTCGCAATATTTTCAGACCATTATCGAGTACAAGCAGGGCCTCCCGGCCTCAATTAAACCACTGATGGCAGCGGTATGATTCCAACCAACGGCACCATAGAGACTGGAGCCTAAATACAGTACATTAGACCACTTGGCCACGCTACCCTGGTGGGAGTCCCTTTTGTTCGTCTTTGGGCTTTATACCATCCAGAAATAGAAGCGACGGCCTCCACAAACCTTATTCAGTAAACATGTCCAATGCGGCCAAGGAAAGCTCTTTATTCGGCCATGGCAGCAAAAAGTGTCTCCCGAAATGGAGCCCCTGGCAGCGGTGGGATTCAAAACCACGCCCCTAAAGAGACTGGGGAAAAACAGAAAGAACCTCTTGGCCACGCTACCAGATAATGCCCTTTACCCCAGGCACTATTCCACCAACTTTTTCCTTGTCGAGCTTCGCCACAAGATAACGTCTTGAATTTCTCCAAGGTTGAGGCTTCCTTCTTGAAGGGTTATGCAGTACTACCCCTGGAGGACCCCTTCCTGGAGAGTGCATGTCCTTCTCTTATAAAACACACCTGAATGCACTAATGAAGGCCCTTAGGGCTGTTCTGAAAATGGCAGATAGCTGAGCATTAGCCGTTATACTCAAAAAAGTAAAAAATCCAAACATTTTTTCACCAAAAACTTTCAACGAGTGACATTGGCTGTTACCATCCTTTATGATACTTATTACTTTTCACTATTTCAAATTATATTCAAGTACTTTTTCCTGTTTTGAAGTAACTTCACTATAATTGTAAATTATTGGTGTCCCTACTTCAACTGGGTGCCTCTTTTAGAAAGGAGCAGAGGCTGGGACAGGCCTCCAGCGCTGACTTGGCTAAAAAGCAAGGAAAGCAAAAGCAGCTCAAATTCGGATGTTCACACAGCATCACTTTGCAAAGCCACAGCAGTCTTCCGAAAGGCTTTCCTGGCAGCGGTGGGATTCGAACCCACGCCCCCGAAGAGACTGGAGCCTTAATCCAGCGCCTTAGACCGCTCGGCCACGCTACCTTGTTTGCCTGCGTTTCACGGGTCACTTCGACCAGTGGAAAGGCCGCCCCGAGCTGACTTTGATGAAAAGCTGCAGTCTAATCCTGTTTGCGTAAAACAAACCTGATCCCTTGCAGGTTAGGGCTTGCGGCTATGTCCCTGTCACAACAAGTCTGAGATAAGTTTGAAAGAACAGATCAGCACAAGATTGACTCAAATCGTCTTCAACGAAACCACAAGAAGTCAGTAAACCACAGAGGAAGTGCAGTGCCCCAGGAGCAGGACTGAGACAGCATGCCTTATCAAACAGGCGATCGGATGTGGGAGAGGATGAGGCTTCTTGTTTGACTCTCATGTTCCTGAAGGGCCTGACTGCTGCCAGGGAAAGTGTGTTCTCTCGCAATATTTTCAGACCATTATCGAGTACAAGCAGGGCCTCCCGGCCTCAATTAAACCACTGATGGCAGCGGTATGATTCCAACCAACGGCACCATAGAGACTGGAGCCTAAATACAGTACATTAGACCACTTGGCCACGCTACCCTGGTGGGAGTCCCTTTTGTTCGTCTTTGGGCTTTATACCATCCAGAAATAGAAGCGACGGCCTCCACAAACCTTATTCAGTAAACATGTCCAATGCGGCCAAGGAAAGCTCTTTATTCGGCCATGGCAGCAAAAAGTGTCTCCCGAAATGGAGCCCCTGGCAGCGGTGGGATTCAAAACCACGCCCCTAAAGAGACTGGGGAAAAACAGAAAGAACCTCTTGGCCACGCTACCAGATAATGCCCTTTACCCCAGGCACTATTCCACCAACTTTTTCCTTGTCGAGCTTCGCCACAAGATAACGTCTTGAATTTCTCCAAGGTTGAGGCTTCCTTCTTGAAGGGTTATGCAGTACTACCCCTGGAGGACCCCTTCCTGGAGAGTGCATGTCCTTCTCTTATAAAACACACCTGAATGCACTAATGAAGGCCCTTAGGGCTGTTCTGAAAATGGCAGATAGCTGAGCATTAGCCGTTATACTCAAAAAAGTAAAAAATCCAAACATTTTTTCACCAAAAACTTTCAACGAGTGACATTGGCTGTTACCATCCTTTATGATACTTATTACTTTTCACTATTTCAAATTATATTCAAGTACTTTTTCCTGTTTTGAAGTAACTTCACTATAATTGTAAATTATTGGTGTCCCTACTTCAACTGGGTGCCTCTTTTAGAAAGGAGCAGAGGCTGGGACAGGCCTCCAGCGCTGACTTGGCTAAAAAGCAAGGAAAGCAAAAGCAGCTCAAATTCGGATGTTCACACAGCATCACTTTGCAAAGCCACAGCAGTCTTCCGAAAGGCTTTCCTGGCAGCGGTGGGATTCGAACCCACGCCCCCGAAGAGACTGGAGCCTTAATCCAGCGCCTTAGACCGCTCGGCCACGCTACCTTGTTTGCCTGCGTTTCACGGGTCACTTCGACCAGTGGAAAGGCCGCCCCGAGCTGACTTTGATGAAAAGCTGCAGTCTAATCCTGTTTGCGTAAAACAAACCTGATCCCTTGCAGGTTAGGGCTTGCGGCTATGTCCCTGTCACAACAAGTCTGAGATAAGTTTGAAAGAACAGATCAGCACAAGATTGACTCAAATCGTCTTCAACGAAACCACAAGAAGTCAGTAAACCACAGAGGAAGTGCAGTGCCCCAGGAGCAGGACTGAGACAGCATGCCTTATCAAACAGGCGATCGGATGTGGGAGAGGATGAGGCTTCTTGTTTGACTCTCATGTTCCTGAAGGGCCTGACTGCTGCCAGGGAAAGTGTGTTCTCTCGCAATATTTTCAGACCATTATCGAGTACAAGCAGGGCCTCCCGGCCTCAATTAAACCACTGATGGCAGCGGTATGATTCCAACCAACGGCACCATAGAGACTGGAGCCTAAATACAGTACATTAGACCACTTGGCCACGCTACCCTGGTGGGAGTCCCTTTTGTTCGTCTTTGGGCTTTATACCATCCAGAAATAGAAGCGACGGCCTCCACAAACCTTATTCAGTAAACATGTCCAATGCGGCCAAGGAAAGCTCTTTATTCGGCCATGGCAGCAAAAAGTGTCTCCCGAAATGGAGCCCCTGGCAGCGGTGGGATTCAAAACCACGCCCCTAAAGAGACTGGGGAAAAACAGAAAGAACCTCTTGGCCACGCTACCAGATAATGCCCTTTACCCCAGGCACTATTCCACCAACTTTTTCCTTGTCGAGCTTCGCCACAAGATAACGTCTTGAATTTCTCCAAGGTTGAGGCTTCCTTCTTGAAGGGTTATGCAGTACTACCCCTGGAGGACCCCTTCCTGGAGAGTGCATGTCCTTCTCTTATAAAACACACCTGAATGCACTAATGAAGGCCCTTAGGGCTGTTCTGAAAATGGCAGATAGCTGAGCATTAGCCGTTATACTCAAAAAAGTAAAAAATCCAAACATTTTTTCACCAAAAACTTTCAACGAGTGACATTGGCTGTTACCATCCTTTATGATACTTATTACTTTTCACTATTTCAAATTATATTCAAGTACTTTTTCCTGTTTTGAAGTAACTTCACTATAATTGTAAATTATTGGTGTCCCTACTTCAACTGGGTGCCTCTTTTAGAAAGGAGCAGAGGCTGGGACAGGCCTCCAGCGCTGACTTGGCTAAAAAGCAAGGAAAGCAAAAGCAGCTCAAATTCGGATGTTCACACAGCATCACTTTGCAAAGCCACAGCAGTCTTCCGAAAGGCTTTCCTGGCAGCGGTGGGATTCGAACCCACGCCCCCGAAGAGACTGGAGCCTTAATCCAGCGCCTTAGACCGCTCGGCCACGCTACCTTGCTTGCCTGCGTTTCACGGGTCACTTGGACCAGTGGAAAGGCCGCCCCGAGCTGACTTTGATGAAAAGCTGCAGTCTAATCCTGTTTGCGTAAAACAAACCTGATCCCTTGCAGGTTAGGGCTTGCGGCTATGTCCCTGTCACAACAAGTCTGAGATAAGTTTGAAAGAACAGATCAGCACAAGATTGACTCAAATCGTCTTCAACGAAACCACAAGAAGTCAGTAAACCACAGAGGAAGTGCAGTGCCCCAGGAGCAGGACTGAGACAGCATGCCTTATCAAACAGGCGATCGGATGTGGGAGAGGATGAGGCTTCTTGTTTGACTCTCATGTTCCTGAAGGGCCTGACTGCTGCCAGGGAAAGTGTGTTCTCTCGCAATATTTTCAGACCATTATCGAGTACAAGCAGGGCCTCCCGGCCTCAATTAAACCACTGATGGCAGCGGTATGATTCCAACCAACGGCACCATAGAGACTGGAGCCTAAATACAGTACATTAGACCACTTGGCCACGCTACCCTGGTGGGAGTCCCTTTTGTTCGTCTTTGGGCTTTATACCATCCAGAAATAGAAGCGACGGCCTCCACAAACCTTATTCAGTAAACATGTCCAATGCGGCCAAGGAAAGCTCTTTATTCGGCCATGGCAGCAAAAAGTGTCTCCCGAAATGGAGCCCCTGGCAGCGGTGGGATTCAAAACCACGCCCCTAAAGAGACTGGGGAAAAACAGAAAGAACCTCTTGGCCACGCTACCAGATAATGCCCTTTACCCCAGGCACTATTCCACCAACTTTTTCCTTGTCGAGCTTCGCCACAAGATAACGTCTTGAATTTCTCCAAGGTTGAGGCTTCCTTCTTGAAGGGTTATGCAGTACTACCCCTGGAGGACCCCTTCCTGGAGAGTGCATGTCCTTCTCTTATAAAACACACCTGAATGCACTAATGAAGGCCCTTAGGGCTGTTCTGAAAATGGCAGATAGCTGAGCATTAGCCGTTATACTCAAAAAAGTAAAAAATCCAAACATTTTTTCACCAAAAACTTTCAACGAGTGACATTGGCTGTTACCATCCTTTATGATACTTATTACTTTTCACTATTTCAAATTATATTCAAGTACTTTTTCCTGTTTTGAAGTAACTTCACTATAATTGTAAATTATTGGTGTCCCTATTTCAACTGGGTGCCTCTTTTAGAAAGGAGCAGAGGCTGGGACAGGCCTCCAGCGCTGACTTGGCTAAAAAGCAAGGAAAGCAAAAGCAGCTCAAATTCGGATGTTCACACAGCATCACTTTGCAAAGCCACAGCAGTCTTCCGAAAGGCTTTCCTGGCAGCGGTGGGATTCAAACCCACGCCCCCGAAGAGACTGGAGCCTTAATCCAGCGCCTTAGACCGCTCGGCCACGCTACCTTGTTTGCCTGCGTTTCACGGGTCACTTCGACCAGTGGAAAGGCCGCCCCGAGCTGACTTTGATGAAAAGCTGCAGTCTAATCCTGTTTGCGTAAAACAAACCTGATCCCTTGCAGGTTAGGGCTTGCGGCTATGTCCCTGTCACAACAAGTCTGAGATAAGTTTGAAAGAACAGATCAGCACAAGATTGACTCAAATCGTCTTCAACGAAACCACAAGAAGTCAGTAAACCACAGAGGAAGTGCAGTGCCCCAGGAGCAGGACTGAGACAGCATGCCTTATCAAACAGGCGATCGGATGTGGGAGAGGATGAGGCTTCTTGTTTGACTCTCATGTTCCTGAAGGGCCTGACTGCTGCCAGGGAAAGTGTGTTCTCTCGCAATATTTTCAGACCATTATCGAGTACAAGCAGGGCCTCCCGGCCTCAATTAAACCACTGATGGCAGCGGTATGATTCCAACCAACGGCACCATAGAGACTGGAGCCTAAATACAGTACATTAGACCACTTGGCCACGCTACCCTGGTGGGAGTCCCTTTTGTTCGTCTTTGGGCTTTATACCATCCAGAAATAGAAGCGACGGCCTCCACAAACCTTATTCAGTAAACATGTCCAATGCGGCCAAGGAAAGCTCTTTATTCGGCCATGGCAGCAAAAAGTGTCTCCCGAAATGGAGCCCCTGGCAGCGGTGGGATTCAAAACCACGCCCCTAAAGAGACTGGGGAAAAACAGAAAGAACCTCTTGGCCACGCTACCAGATAATGCCCTTTACCCCAGGCACTATTCCACCAACTTTTTCCTTGTCGAGCTTCGCCACAAGATAACGTCTTGAATTTCTCCAAGGTTGAGGCTTCCTTCTTGAAGGGTTATGCAGTACTACCCCTGGAGGACCCCTTCCTGGAGAGTGCATGTCCTTCTCTTATAAAACACACCTGAATGCACTAATGAAGGCCCTTAGGGCTGTTCTGAAAATGGCAGATAGCTGAGCATTAGCCGTTATACTCAAAAAAGTAAAAAATCCAAACATTTTTTCACCAAAAACTTTCAACGAGTGACATTGGCTGTTACCATCCTTTATGATACTTATTACTTTTCACTATTTCAAATTATATTCAAGTACTTTTTCCTGTTTTGAAGTAACTTCACTATAATTGTAAATTATTGGTGTCCCTACTTCAACTGGGTGCCTCTTTTAGAAAGGAGCAGAGGCTGGGACAGGCCTCCAGCGCTGACTTGGCTAAAAAGCAAGGAAAGCAAAAGCAGCTCAATCCGGATGTTCACACAGCATCACTTTGCAAAGCCACAGCAGTCTTCCAAAAGGCTTTCCTGGCAGCGGTGGGATTCGAACCCACGCCCCCGAAGAGACTGGAGCCTTAATCCAGCGCCTTAGACCGCTCGGCCACGCTACCTTGTTTGCCTGCGTTTCACGGGTCACTTGGACCAGTGGAAAGGCCGCCCCGAGCTGACTTTGATGAAAAGCTGCAGTCTAATCCTGTTTGCGTAAAACAAACCTGATCCCTTGCAGGTTAGGGCTTGCGGCTATGTCCCTGTCACAACAAGTCTGAGATAAGTTTGAAAGAACAGATCAGCACAAGATTGACTCAAATCGTCTTCAACGAAACCACAAGAAGTCAGTAAACCACAGAGGAAGTGCAGTGCCCCAGGAGCAGGACTGAGACAGCATGCCTTATCAAACAGGCGATCGGATGTGGGAGAGGATGAGGCTTCTTGTTTGACTCTCATGTTCCTGAAGGGCCTGACTGCTGCCAGGGAAAGTGTGTTCTCTCGCAATATTTTCAGACCATTATCGAGTACAAGCAGGGCCTCCCGGCCTCAATTAAACCACTGATGGCAGCGGTATGATTCCAACCAACGGCACCATAGAGACTGGAGCCTAAATACAGTACATTAGACCACTTGGCCACGCTACCCTGGTGGGAGTCCCTTTTGTTCGTCTTTGGGCTTTATACCATCCAGAAATAGAAGCGACGGCCTCCACAAACCTTATTCAGTAAACATGTCCAATGCGGCCAAGGAAAGCTCTTTATTCGGCCATGGCAGCAAAAAGTGTCTCCCGAAATGGAGCCCCTGGCAGCGGTGGGATTCAAAACCACGCCCCTAAAGAGACTGGGGAAAAACAGAAAGAACCTCTTGGCCACGCTACCAGATAATGCCCTTTACCCCAGGCACTATTCCACCAACTTTTTCCTTGTCGAGCTTCGCCACAAGATAACGTCTTGAATTTCTCCAAGGTTGAGGCTTCCTTCTTGAAGGGTTATGCAGTACTACCCCTGGAGGACCCCTTCCTGGAGAGTGCATGTCCTTCTCTTATAAAACACACCTGAATGCACTAATGAAGGCCCTTAGGGCTGTTCTGAAAATGGCAGATAGCTGAGCATTAGCCGTTATACTCAAAAAAGTAAAAAATCCAAACATTTTTTCACCAAAAACTTTCAACGAGTGACATTGGCTGTTACCATCCTTTATGATACTTATTACTTTTCACTATTTCAAATTATATTCAAGTACTTTTTCCTGTTTTGAAGTAACTTCACTATAATTGTAAATTATTGGTGTCCCTACTTCAACTGGGTGCCTCTTTTAGAAAGGAGCAGAGGCTGGGACAGGCCTCCAGCGCTGACTTGGCTAAAAAGCAAGGAAAGCAAAAGCAGCTCAATCCGGATGTTCACACAGCATCACTTTGCAAAGCCACAGCAGTCTTCCAAAAGGCTTTCCTGGCAGCGGTGGGATTCGAACCCACGCCCCCGAAGAGACTGGAGCCTTAATCCAGCGCCTTAGACCGCTCGGCCACGCTACCTTGTTTGCCTGCGTTTCACGGGTCACTTGGACCAGTGGAAAGGCCGCCCCGAGCTGACTTTGATGAAAAGCTGCAGTCTAATCCTGTTTGCGTAAAACAAACCTGATCCCTTGCAGGTTAGGGCTTGCGGCTATGTCCCTGTCACAACAAGTCTGAGATAAGTTTGAAAGAACAGATCAGCACAAGATTGACTCAAATCGTCTTCAACGAAACCACAAGAAGTCAGTAAACCACAGAGGAAGTGCAGTGCCCCAGGAGCAGGACTGAGACAGCATGCCTTATCAAACAGGCGATCGGATGTGGGAGAGGATGAGGCTTCTTGTTTGACTCTCATGTTCCTGAAGGGCCTGACTGCTGCCAGGGAAAGTGTGTTCTCTCGCAATATTTTCAGACCATTATCGAGTACAAGCAGGGCCTCCCGGCCTCAATTAAACCACTGATGGCAGCGGTATGATTCCAACCAACGGCACCATAGAGACTGGAGCCTAAATACAGTACATTAGACCACTTGGCCACGCTACCCTGGTGGGAGTCCCTTTTGTTCGTCTTTGGGCTTTATACCATCCAGAAATAGAAGCGACGGCCTCCACAAACCTTATTCAGTAAACATGTCCAATGCGGCCAAGGAAAGCTCTTTATTCGGCCATGGCAGCAAAAAGTGTCTCCCGAAATGGAGCCCCTGGCAGCGGTGGGATTCAAAACCACGCCCCTAAAGAGACTGGGGAAAAACAGAAAGAACCTCTTGGCCACGCTACCAGATAATGCCCTTTACCCCAGGCACTATTCCACCAACTTTTTCCTTGTCGAGCTTCGCCACAAGATAACGTCTTGAATTTCTCCAAGGTTGAGGCTTCCTTCTTGAAGGGTTATGCAGTACTACCCCTGGAGGACCCCTTCCTGGAGAGTGCATGTCCTTCTCTTATAAAACACACCTGAATGCACTAATGAAGGCCCTTAGGGCTGTTCTGAAAATGGCAGATAGCTGAGCATTAGCCGTTATACTCAAAAAAGTAAAAAATCCAAACATTTTTTCACCAAAAACTTTCAACGAGTGACATTGGCTGTTACCATCCTTTATGATACTTATTACTTTTCACTATTTCAAATTATATTCAAGTACTTTTTCCTGTTTTGAAGTAACTTCACTATAATTGTAAATTATTGGTGTCCCTACTTCAACTGGGTGCCTCTTTTAGAAAGGAGCAGAGGCTGGGACAGGCCTCCAGCGCTGACTTGGCTAAAAAGCAAGGAAAGCAAAAGCAGCTCAATCCGGATGTTCACACAGCATCACTTTGCAAAGCCACAGCAGTCTTCCAAAAGGCTTTCCTGGCAGCGGTGGGATTCGAACCCACGCCCCCGAAGAGACTGGAGCCTTAATCCAGCGCCTGAGACCGCTCGGCCACGCTACCTTGTTTGCCTGCGTTTCACGGGTCACTTGGACCAGTGGAAAGGCCGCCCCGAGCTGACTTTGATGAAAAGCTGCAGTCTAATCCTGTTTGCGTAAAACAAACCTGATCCCTTGCAGGTTAGGGCTTGCGGCTATGTCCCTGTCACAACAAGTCTGAGATAAGTTTGAAAGAACAGATCAGCACAAGATTGACTCAAATCGTCTTCAACGAAACCACAAGAAGTCAGTAAACCACAGAGGAAGTGCAGTGCCCCAGGAGCAGGACTGAGACAGCATGCCTTATCAAACAGGCGATCGGATGTGGGAGAGGATGAGGCTTCTTGTTTGACTCTCATGTTCCTGAAGGGCCTGACTGCTGCCAGGGAAAGTGTGTTCTCTCGCAATATTTTCAGACCATTATCGAGTACAAGCAGGGCCTCCCGGCCTCAATTAAACCACTGATGGCAGCGGTATGATTCCAACCAACGGCACCATAGAGACTGGAGCCTAAATACAGTACATTAGACCACTTGGCCACGCTACCCTGGTGGGAGTCCCTTTTGTTCGTCTTTGGGCTTTATACCATCCAGAAATAGAAGCGACGGCCTCCACAAACCTTATTCAGTAAACATGTCCAATGCGGCCAAGGAAAGCTCTTTATTCGGCCATGGCAGCAAAAAGTGTCTCCCGAAATGGAGCCCCTGGCAGCGGTGGGATTCAAAACCACGCCCCTAAAGAGACTGGGGAAAAACAGAAAGAACCTCTTGGCCACGCTACCAGATAATGCCCTTTACCCCAGGCACTATTCCACCAACTTTTTCCTTGTCGAGCTTGGCCACAAGATAACGTCTTGAATTTCTCCAAGGTTGAGGCTTCCTTCTTGAAGGGTTATGCAGTACTACCCCTGGAGGACCCCTTCCTGGAGAGTGCATGTCCTTCTCTTATAAAACACACCTGAATGCACTAATGAAGGCCCTTAGGGCTGTTCTGAAAATGGCAGATAGCTGAGCATTAGCCGTTATACTCAAAAAAGTAAAAAATCCAAACATTTTTTCACCAAAAACTTTCAACGAGTGACATTGGCTGTTACCATCCTTTATGATACTTATTACTTTTCACTATTTCAAATTATATTCAAGTACTTTTTCCTGTTTTGAAGTAACTTCACTATAATTGTAAATTATTGGTGTCCCTACTTCAACTGGGTGCCTCTTTTAGAAAGGAGCAGAGGCTGGGACAGGCCTCCAGCGCTGACTTGGCTAAAAAGCAAGGAAAGCAAAAGCAGCTCAATCCGGATGTTCACACAGCATCACTTTGCAAAGCCACAGCAGTCTTCCAAAAGGCTTTCCTGGCAGCGGTGGGATTCGAACCCACGCCCCCGAAGAGACTGGAGCCTTAATCCAGCGCCTTAGACCGCTCGGCCACGCTACCTTGTTTGCCTGCGTTTCACGGGTCACTTGGACCAGTGGAAAGGCCGCCCCGAGCTGACTTTGATGAAAAGCTGCAGTCTAATCCTGTTTGCGTAAAACAAACCTGATCCCTTGCAGGTTAGGGCTTGCGGCTATGTCCCTGTCACAACAAGTCTGAGATAAGTTTGAAAGAACAGATCAGCACAAGATTGACTCAAATCGTCTTCAACGAAACCACAAGAAGTCAGTAAACCACAGAGGAAGTGCAGTGCCCCAGGAGCAGGACTGAGACAGCATGCCTTATCAAACAGACGATCGGATGTGGGAGAGGATGAGGCTTCTTGTTTGACTCTCATGTTCCTGAAGGGCCTGACTGCTGCCAGGGAAAGTGTGTTCTCTCGCAATATTTTCAGACCATTATCGAGTACAAGCAGGGCCTCCCGGCCTCAATTAAACCACTGATGGCAGCCGTATGATTCCAACCAACGGCACCATAGAGACTGGAGCCTACATACAGTACATTAGACCACTTGGCCACGCTACCCTGGTGGGAGTCCCTTTTGTTCGTCTTTGGGCTTTATACCATCCAGAAATAGAAGCGACGGCCTCCACAAACCTTATTCAGTAAACATGTCCAATGCGGCCAAGGAAAGCTCTTTATTCGGCCATGGCAGCAAAAAGTGTCTCCCGAAATGGAGCCCCTGGCAGCGGTGGGATTCAAAACCACGCCCCTAAAGAGACTGGGGAAAAACAGAAAGAACCTCTTGGCCACGCTACCAGATAATGCCCTTTACCCCAGGCACTATTCCACCAACTTTTTCCTTGTCGAGCTTCGCCACAAGATAACGTCTTGAATTTCTCCAAGGTTGAGGCTTCCTTCTTGAAGGGTTATGCAGTACTACCCCTGGAGGACCCCTTCCTGGAGAGTGCATGTCCTTCTCTTATAAAACACACCTGAATGCACTAATGAAGGCCCTTAGGGCTGTTCTGAAAATGGCAGATAGCTGAGCATTAGCCGTTATACTCAAAAAAGTAAAAAATCCAAACATTTTTTCACCAAAAACTTTCAACGAGTGACATTGGCTGTTACCATCCTTTATGATACTTATTACTTTTCACTATTTCAAATTATATTCAAGTACTTTTTCCTGTTTTGAAGTAACTTCACTATAATTGTAAATTATTGGTGTCCCTACTTCAACTGGGTGCCTCTTTTAGAAAGGAGCAGAGGCTGGGACAGGCCTCCAGCGCTGACTTGGCTAAAAAGCAAGGAAAGCAAAAGCAGCTCAATCCGGATGTTCACACAGCATCACTTTGCAAAGCCACAGCAGTCTTCCAAAAGGCTTTCCTGGCAGCGGTGGGATTCGAACCCACGCCCCCGAAGAGACTGGAGCCTTAATCCAGCGCCTTAGACCGCTCGGCCACGCTACCTTGTTTGCCTGCGTTTCACGGGTCACTTGGACCAGTGGAAAGGCCGCCCCGAGCTGACTTTGATGAAAAGCTGCAGTCTAATCCTGTTTGCGTAAAACAAACCTGATCCCTTGCAGGTTAGGGCTTGCGGCTATGTCCCTGTCACAACAAGTCTGAGATAAGTTTGAAAGAACAGATCAGCACAAGATTGACTCAAATCGTCTTCAACGAAACCACAAGAAGTCAGTAAACCACAGAGGAAGTGCAGTGCCCCAGGAGCAGGACTGAGACAGCATGCCTTATCAAACAGGCGATCGGATGTGGGAGAGGATGAGGCTTCTTGTTTGACTCTCATGTTCCTGAAGGGCCTGACTGCTGCCAGGGAAAGTGTGTTCTCTCGCAATATTTTCAGACCATTATCGAGTACAAGCAGGGCCTCCCGGCCTCAATTAAACCACTGATGGCAGCGGTATGATTCCAACCAACGGCACCATAGAGACTGGAGCCTAAATACAGTACATTAGACCACTTGGCCACGCTACCCTGGTGGGAGTCCCTTTTGTTCGTCTTTGGGCTTTATACCATCCAGAAATAGAAGCGACGGCCTCCACAAACCTTATTCAGTAAACATGTCCAATGCGGCCAAGGAAAGCTCTTTATTCGGCCATGGCAGCAAAAAGTGTCTCCCGAAATGGAGCCCCTGGCAGCGGTGGGATTCAAAACCACGCCCCTAAAGAGACTGGGGAAAAACAGAAAGAACCTCTTGGCCACGCTACCAGATAATGCCCTTTACCCCAGGCACTATTCCACCAACTTTTTCCTTGTCGAGCTTCGCCACAAGATAACGTCTTGAATTTCTCCAAGGTTGAGGCTTCCTTCTTGAAGGGTTATGCAGTACTACCCCTGGAGGACCCCTTCCTGGAGAGTGCATGTCCTTCTCTTATAAAACACACCTGAATGCACTAATGAAGGCCCTTAGGGCTGTTCTGAAAATGGCAGATAGCTGAGCATTAGCCGTTATACTCAAAAAAGTAAAAAATCCAAACATTTTTTCACCAAAAACTTTCAACGAGTGACATTGGCTGTTACCATCCTTTATGATACTTATTACTTTTCACTATTTCAAATTATATTCAAGTACTTTTTCCTGTTTTGAAGTAACTTCACTATAATTGTAAATTATTGGTGTCCCTACTTCAACTGGGTGCCTCTTTTAGAAAGGAGCAGAGGCTGGGACAGGCCTCCAGCGCTGACTTGGCTAAAAAGCAAGGAAAGCAAAAGCAGCTCAATCCGGATGTTCACACAGCATCACTTTGCAAAGCCACAGCAGTCTTCCAAAAGGCTTTCCTGGCAGCGGTGGGATTCGAACCCACGCCCCCGAAGAGACTGGAGCCTTAATCCAGCGCCTTAGACCGCTCGGCCACGCTACCTTGTTTGCCTGCGTTTCACGGGTCACTTGGACCAGTGGAAAGGCCGCCCCGAGCTGACTTTGATGAAAAGCTGCAGTCTAATCCTGTTTGCGTAAAACAAACCTGATCCCTTGCAGGTTAGGGCTTGCGGCTATGTCCCTGTCACAACAAGTCTGAGATAAGTTTGAAAGAACAGATCAGCACAAGATTGACTCAAATCGTCTTCAACGAAACCACAAGAAGTCAGTAAACCACAGAGGAAGTGCAGTGCCCCAGGAGCAGGACTGAGACAGCATGCCTTATCAAACAGGCGATCGGATGTGGGAGAGGATGAGGCTTCTTGTTTGACTCTCATGTTCCTGAAGGGCCTGACTGCTGCCAGGGAAAGTGTGTTCTCTCGCAATATTTTCAGACCATTATCGAGTACAAGCAGGGCCTCCCGGCCTCAATTAAACCACTGATGGCAGCGGTATGATTCCAACCAACGGCACCATAGAGACTGGAGCCTAAATACAGTACATTAGACCACTTGGCCACGCTACCCTGGTGGGAGTCCCTTTTGTTCGTCTTTGGGCTTTATACCATCCAGAAATAGAAGCGACGGCCTCCACAAACCTTATTCAGTAAACATGTCCAATGCGGCCAAGGAAAGCTCTTTATTCGGCCATGGCAGCAAAAAGTGTCTCCCGAAATGGAGCCCCTGGCAGCGGTGGGATTCAAAACCACGCCCCTAAAGAGACTGGGGAAAAACAGAAAGAACCTCTTGGCCACGCTACCAGATAATGCCCTTTACCCCAGGCACTATTCCACCAACTTTTTCCTTGTCGAGCTTCGCCACAAGATAACGTCTTGAATTTCTCCAAGGTTGAGGCTTCCTTCTTGAAGGGTTATGCAGTACTACCCCTGGAGGACCCCTTCCTGGAGAGTGCATGTCCTTCTCTTATAAAACACACCTGAATGCACTAATGAAGGCCCTTAGGGCTGTTCTGAAAATGGCAGATAGCTGAGCATTAGCCGTTATACTCAAAAAAGTAAAAAATCCAAACATTTTTTCACCAAAAACTTTCAACGAGTGACATTGGCTGTTACCATCCTTTATGATACTTATTACTTTTCACTATTTCAAATTATATTCAAGTACTTTTTCCTGTTTTGAAGTAACTTCACTATAATTGTAAATTATTGGTGTCCCTACTTCAACTGGGTGCCTCTTTTAGAAAGGAGCAGAGGCTGGGACAGGCCTCCAGCGCTGACTTGGCTAAAAAGCAAGGAAAGCAAAAGCAGCTCAATCCGGATGTTCACACAGCATCACTTTGCAAAGCCACAGCAGTCTTCCAAAAGGCTTTCCTGGCAGCGGTGGGATTCGAACCCACGCCCCCGAAGAGACTGGAGCCTTAATCCAGCGCCTTAGACCGCTCGGCCACGCTACCTTGTTTGCCTGCGTTTCACGGGTCACTTGGACCAGTGGAAAGGCCGCCCCGAGCTGACTTTGATGAAAAGCTGCAGTCTAATCCTGTTTGCGTAAAACAAACCTGATCCCTTGCAGGTTAGGGCTTGCGGCTATGTCCCTGTCACAACAAGTCTGAGATAAGTTTGAAAGAACAGATCAGCACAAGATTGACTCAAATCGTCTTCAACGAAACCACAAGAAGTCAGTAAACCACAGAGGAAGTGCAGTGCCCCAGGAGCAGGACTGAGACAGCATGCCTTATCAAACAGGCGATCGGATGTGGGAGAGGATGAGGCTTCTTGTTTGACTCTCATGTTCCTGAAGGGCCTGACTGCTGCCAGGGAAAGTGTGTTCTCTCGCAATATTTTCAGACCATTATCGAGTACAAGCAGGGCCTCCCGGCCTCAATTAAACCACTGATGGCAGCGGTATGATTCCAACCAACGGCACCATAGAGACTGGAGCCTAAATACAGTACATTAGACCACTTGGCCACGCTACCCTGGTGGGAGTCCCTTTTGTTCGTCTTTGGGCTTTATACCATCCAGAAATAGAAGCGACGGCCTCCACAAACCTTATTCAGTAAACATGTCCAATGCGGCCAAGGAAAGCTCTTTATTCGGCCATGGCAGCAAAAAGTGTCTCCCGAAATGGAGCCCCTGGCAGCGGTGGGATTCAAAACCACGCCCCTAAAGAGACTGGGGAAAAACAGAAAGAACCTCTTGGCCACGCTACCAGATAATGCCCTTTACCCCAGGCACTATTCCACCAACTTTTTCCTTGTCGAGCTTCGCCACAAGATAACGTCTTGAATTTCTCCAAGGTTGAGGCTTCCTTCTTGAAGGGTTATGCAGTACTACCCCTGGAGGACCCCTTCCTGGAGAGTGCATGTCCTTCTCTTATAAAACACACCTGAATGCACTAATGAAGGCCCTTAGGGCTGTTCTGAAAATGGCAGATAGCTGAGCATTAGCCGTTATACTCAAAAAAGTAAAAAATCCAAACATTTTTTCACCAAAAACTTTCAACGAGTGACATTGGCTGTTACCATCCTTTATGATACTTATTACTTTTCACTATTTCAAATTATATTCAAGTACTTTTTCCTGTTTTGAAGTAACTTCACTATAATTGTAAATTATTGGTGTCCCTACTTCAACTGGGTGCCTCTTTTAGAAAGGAGCAGAGGCTGGGACAGGCCTCCAGCGCTGACTTGGCTAAAAAGCAAGGAAAGCAAAAGCAGCTCAATCCGGATGTTCACACAGCATCACTTTGCAAAGCCACAGCAGTCTTCCAAAAGGCTTTCCTGGCAGCGGTGGGATTCGAACCCACGCCCCCGAAGAGACTGGAGCCTTAATCCAGCGCCTTAGACCGCTCGGCCACGCTACCTTGTTTGCCTGCGTTTCACGGGTCACTTGGACCAGTGGAAAGGCCGCCCCGAGCTGACTTTGATGAAAAGCTGCAGTCTAATCCTGTTTGCGTAAAACAAACCTGATCCCTTGCAGGTTAGGGCTTGCGGCTATGTCCCTGTCACAACAAGTCTGAGATAAGTTTGAAAGAACAGATCAGCACAAGATTGACTCAAATCGTCTTCAACGAAACCACAAGAAGTCAGTAAACCACAGAGGAAGTGCAGTGCCCCAGGAGCAGGACTGAGACAGCATGCCTTATCAAACAGGCGATCGGATGTGGGAGAGGATGAGGCTTCTTGTTTGACTCTCATGTTCCTGAAGGGCCTGACTGCTGCCAGGGAAAGTGTGTTCTCTCGCAATATTTTCAGACCATTATCGAGTACAAGCAGGGCCTCCCGGCCTCAATTAAACCACTGATGGCAGCGGTATGATTCCAACCAACGGCACCATAGAGACTGGAGCCTAAATACAGTACATTAGACCACTTGGCCACGCTACCCTGGTGGGAGTCCCTTTTGTTCGTCTTTGGGCTTTATACCATCCAGAAATAGAAGCGACGGCCTCCACAAACCTTATTCAGTAAACATGTCCAATGCGGCCAAGGAAAGCTCTTTATTCGGCCATGGCAGCAAAAAGTGTCTCCCGAAATGGAGCCCCTGGCAGCGGTGGGATTCAAAACCACGCCCCTAAAGAGACTGGGGAAAAACAGAAAGAACCTCTTGGCCACGCTACCAGATAATGCCCTTTACCCCAGGCACTATTCCACCAACTTTTTCCTTGTCGAGCTTCGCCACAAGATAACGTCTTGAATTTCTCCAAGGTTGAGGCTTCCTTCTTGAAGGGTTATGCAGTACTACCCCTGGAGGACCCCTTCCTGGAGAGTGCATGTCCTTCTCTTATAAAACACACCTGAATGCACTAATGAAGGCCCTTAGGGCTGTTCTGAAAATGGCAGATAGCTGAGCATTAGCCGTTATACTCAAAAAAGTAAAAAATCCAAACATTTTTTCACCAAAAACTTTCAACGAGTGACATTGGCTGTTACCATCCTTTATGATACTTATTACTTTTCACTATTTCAAATTATATTCAAGTACTTTTTCCTGTTTTGAAGTAACTTCACTATAATTGTAAATTATTGGTGTCCCTACTTCAACTGGGTGCCTCTTTTAGAAAGGAGCAGAGGCTGGGACAGGCCTCCAGCGCTGACTTGGCTAAAAAGCAAGGAAAGCAAAAGCAGCTCAAATTCGGATGTTCACACAGCATCACTTTGCAAAGCCACAGCAGTCTTCCGAAAGGCTTTCCTGGCAGCGGTGGGATTCGAAACCACGCCCCCGAAGAGACTGGAGCCTTAATCCAGCGCCTTAGACCGCTCGGCCACGCTACCTTGCTTGCCTGCGTTTCACGGGTCACTTGGACCAGTGGAAAGGCCGCCCCGAGCTGACTTTGATGAAAAGCTGCAGTCTAATCCTGTTTGCGTAAAACAAACCTGATCCCTTGCAGGTTAGGGCTTGCGGCTATGTCCCTGTCACAACAAGTCTGAGATAAGTTTGAAAGAACAGATCAGCACAAGATTGACTCAAATCGTCTTCAACGAAACCACAAGAAGTCAGTAAACCACAGAGGAAGTGCAGTGCCCCAGGAGCAGGACTGAGACAGCATGCCTTATCAAACAGGCGATCGGATGTGGGAGAGGATGAGGCTTCTTGTTTGACTCTCATGTTCCTGAAGGGCCTGACTGCTGCCAGGGAAAGTGTGTTCTCTCGCAATATTTTCAGACCATTATCGAGTACAAGCAGGGCCTCCCGGCCTCAATTAAACCACTGATGGCAGCGGTATGATTCCAACCAACGGCACCATAGAGACTGGAGCCTAAATACAGTACATTAGACCACTTGGCCACGCTACCCTGGTGGGAGTCCCTTTTGTTCGTCTTTGGGCTTTATACCATCCAGAAATAGAAGCGACGGCCTCCACAAACCTTATTCAGTAAACATGTCCAATGCGGCCAAGGAAAGCTCTTTATTCGGCCATGGCAGCAAAAAGTGTCTCCCGAAATGGAGCCCCTGGCAGCGGTGGGATTCAAAACCACGCCCCTAAAGAGACTGGGGAAAAACAGAAAGAACCTCTTGGCCACGCTACCAGATAATGCCCTTTACCCCAGGCACTATTCCACCAACTTTTTCCTTGTCGAGCTTCGCCACAAGATAACGTCTTGAATTTCTCCAAGGTTGAGGCTTCCTTCTTGAAGGGTTATGCAGTACTACCCCTGGAGGACCCCTTCCTGGAGAGTGCATGTCCTTCTCTTATAAAACACACCTGAATGCACTAATGAAGGCCCTTAGGGCTGTTCTGAAAATGGCAGATAGCTGAGCATTAGCCGTTATACTCAAAAAAGTAAAAAATCCAAACATTTTTTCACCAAAAACTTTCAACGAGTGACATTGGCTGTTACCATCCTTTATGATACTTATTACTTTTCACTATTTCAAATTATATTCAAGTACTTTTTCCTGTTTTGAAGTAACTTCACTATAATTGTAAATTATTGGTGTCCCTACTTCAACTGGGTGCCTCTTTTAGAAAGGAGCAGAGGCTGGGACAGGCCTCCAGCGCTGACTTGGCTAAAAAGCAAGGAAAGCAAAAGCAGCTCAAATTCGGATGTTCACACAGCATCACTTTGCAAAGCCACAGCAGTCTTCCGAAAGGCTTTCCTGGCAGCGGTGGGATTCGAACCCACGCCCCCGAAGAGACTGGAGCCTTAATCCAGCGCCTTAGACCGCTCGGCCACGCTACCTTGTTTGCCTGCGTTTCACGGGTCACTTCGACCAGTGGAAAGGCCGCCCCGAGCTGACTTTGATGAAAAGCTGCAGTCTAATCCTGTTTGCGTAAAACAAACCTGATCCCTTGCAGGTTAGGGCTTGCGGCTATGTCCCTGTCACAACAAGTCTGAGATAAGTTTGAAAGAACAGATCAGCACAAGATTGACTCAAATCGTCTTCAACGAAACCACAAGAAGTCAGTAAACCACAGAGGAAGTGCAGTGCCCCAGGAGCAGGACTGAGACAGCATGCCTTATCAAACAGGCGATCGGATGTGGGAGAGGATGAGGCTTCTTGTTTGACTCTCATGTTCCTGAAGGGCCTGACTGCTGCCAGGGAAAGTGTGTTCTCTCGCAATATTTTCAGACCATTATCGAGTACAAGCAGGGCCTCCCGGCCTCAATTAAACCACTGATGGCAGCGGTATGATTCCAACCAACGGCACCATAGAGACTGGAGCCTAAATACAGTACATTAGACCACTTGGCCACGCTACCCTGGTGGGAGTCCCTTTTGTTCGTCTTTGGGCTTTATACCATCCAGAAATAGAAGCGACGGCCTCCACAAACCTTATTCAGTAAACATGTCCAATGCGGCCAAGGAAAGCTCTTTATTCGGCCATGGCAGCAAAAAGTGTCTCCCGAAATGGAGCCCCTGGCAGCGGTGGGATTCAAAACCACGCCCCTAAAGAGACTGGGGAAAAACAGAAAGAACCTCTTGGCCACGCTACCAGATAATGCCCTTTACCCCAGGCACTATTCCACCAACTTTTTCCTTGTCGAGCTTCGCCACAAGATAACGTCTTGAATTTCTCCAAGGTTGAGGCATCCTTCTTGAAGGGTTATGCAGTACTACCCCTGGAGGACCCCTTCCTGGAGAGTGCATGTCCTTCTCTTATAAAACACACCTGAATGCACTAATGAAGGCCCTTAGGGCTGTTCTGAAAATGGCAGATAGCTGAGCATTAGCCGTTATACTCAAAAAAGTAAAAAATCCAAACATTTTTTCACCAAAAACTTTCAACGAGTGACATTGGCTGTTACCATCCTTTATGATACTTATTACTTTTCACTATTTCAAATTATATTCAAGTACTTTTTCCTGTTTTGAAGTAACTTCACTATAATTGTAAATTATTGGTGTCCCTACTTCAACTGGGTGCCTCTTTTAGAAAGGAGCAGAGGCTGGGACAGGCCTCCAGCGCTGACTTGGCTAAAAAGCAAGGAAAGCAAAAGCAGCTCAAATTCGGATGTTCACACAGCATCACTTTGCAAAGCCACAGCAGTCTTCCGAAAGGCTTTCCTGGCAGCGGTGGGATTCGAACCCACGCCCCCGAAGAGACTGGAGCCTTAATCCAGCGCCTTAGACCGCTCGGCCACGCTACCTTGTTTGCCTGCGTTTCACGGGTCACTTCGACCAGTCGAAAGGCCGCCCCGAGCTGACTTTGATGAAAAGCTGCAGTCTAATCCTGTTTGCGTAAAACAAACCTGATCCCTTGCAGGTTAGGGCTTGCGGCTATGTCCCTGTCACAACAAGTCTGAGATAAGTTTGAAAGAACAGATCAGCACAAGATTGACTCAAATCGTCTTCAACGAAACCACAAGAAGTCAGTAAACCACAGAGGAAGTGCAGTGCCCCAGGAGCAGGACTGAGACAGCATGCCTTATCAAACAGGCGATCGGATGTGGGAGAGGATGAGGCTTCTTGTTTGACTCTCATGTTCCTGAAGGGCCTGACTGCTGCCAGGGAAAGTGTGTTCTCTCGCAATATTTTCAGACCATTATCGAGTACAAGCAGGGCCTCCCGGCCTCAATTAAACCACTGATGGCAGCGGTATGATTCCAACCAACGGCACCATAGAGACTGGAGCCTAAATACAGTACATTAGACCACTTGGCCACGCTACCCTGGTGGGAGTCCCTTTTGTTCGTCTTTGGGCTTTATACCATCCAGAAATAGAAGCGACGGCCTCCACAAACCTTATTCAGTAAACATGTCCAATGCGGCCAAGGAAAGCTCTTTATTCGGCCATGGCAGCAAAAAGTGTCTCCCGAAATGGAGCCCCTGGCAGCGGTGGGATTCAAAACCACGCCCCTAAAGAGACTGGGGAAAAACAGAAAGAACCTCTTGGCCACGCTACCAGATAATGCCCTTTACCCCAGGCACTATTCCACCAACTTTTTCCTTGTCGAGCTTCGCCACAAGATAACGTCTTGAATTTCTCCAAGGTTGAGGCTTCCTTCTTGAAGGGTTATGCAGTACTACCCCTGGAGGACCCCTTCCTGGAGAGTGCATGTCCTTCTCTTATAAAACACACCTGAATGCACTAATGAAGGCCCTTAGGGCTGTTCTGAACATGGCAGATAGCTGAGCATTAGCCGTTATACTCAATAAAGTAAAAAATCCAAACATTTTTTCACCAAAAACTTTCAACGAGTGACAATGGCTGTTACCATCCTTTATGATACTTATTACTTTTCACTATTTCAAATTATATTCAAGTACTTTTTCCTGTTTTGAAGTAACTTCACTATAATTGTAAATTATTGGTGTCCCTACTTCAACTGGGTGCCCCTTTTAGAAAGGAGCAGAGGCTGGGACAGGCCTCCAGCGCTGACTTGGCTAAAAAGCAAGGAAAGCAAAAGCAGCTCAAATTCGGATGTTCACACAGCATCACTTTGCAAAGCCACAGCAGTCTTCCGAAAGGCTTTCCTGGCAGCGGTGGGATTCGAACCCACGCCCCCGAAGAGACTGGAGCCTTAATCCAGCGCCTTAGACCGCTCGGCCACGCTACCTTGTTTGCCTGCGTTTCACGGGTCACTTCGACCAGTGGAAAGGCCGCCCCGAGCTGACTTTGATGAAAAGCTGCAGTCTAATCCTGTTTGCGTAAAACAAACCTGATCCCTTGCAGGTTAGGGCTTGCGGCTATGTCCCTGTCACAACAAGTCTGAGATAAGTTTGAAAGAACAGATCAGCACAAGATTGACTCAAATCGTCTTCAACGAAACCACAAGAAGTCAGTAAACCACAGAGGAAGTGCAGTGCCCCAGGAGCAGGACTGAGACAGCATGCCTTATCAAACAGGCGATCGGATGTGGGAGAGGATGAAGCTTCTTGTTTGACTCTCATGTTCCTGAAGGGCCTGACTGCTGCCAGGGAAAGTGTGTTCTCTCGCAATATTTTCAGACCATTATCGAGTACAAGCAGGGCCTCCCGGCCTCAATTAAACCACTGATGGCAGCGGTATGATTCCAACCAACGGCACCATAGAGACTGGAGCCTAAATACAGTACATTAGACCACTTGGCCACGCTACCCTGGTGGGAGTCCCTTTTGTTCGTCTTTGGGCTTTATACCATCCAGAAATAGAAGCGACGGCCTCCACAAACCTTATTCAGTAAACATGTCCAATGCGGCCAAGGAAAGCTCTTTATTCGGCCATGGCAGCAAAAAGTGTCTCCCGAAATGGAGCCCCTGGCAGCGGTGGGATTCAAAACCACGCCCCTAAAGAGACTGGGGAAAAACAGAAAGAACCTCTTGGCCACGCTACCAGATAATGCCCTTTACCCCAGGCACTATTCCACCAACTTTTTCCTTGTCGAGCTTCGCCACAAGATAACGTCTTGAATTTCTCCAAGGTTGAGGCTTCCTTCTTGAAGGGTTATGCAGTACTACCCCTGGAGGACCCCTTCCTGGAGAGTGCATGTCCTTCTCTTATAAAACACACCTGAATGCACTAATGAAGGCCCTTAGGGCTGTTCTGAACATGGCAGATAGCTGAGCATTAGCCGTTATACTCAATAAAGTAAAAAATCCAAACATTTTTTCACCAAAAACTTTCAACGAGTGACATTGGCTGTTACCATCCTTTATGATACTTATTACTTTTCACTATTTCAAATTATATTCAAGTACTTTTTCCTGTTTTGAAGTAACTTCACTATAATTGTAAATTATTGGTGTCCCTACTTCAACTGGGTGCCTCTTTTAGAAAGGAGCAGAGGCTGGGACAGGCCTCCAGCGCTGACTTGGCTAAAAAGCAAGGAAAGCAAAAGCAGCTCAATTCGGATGTTCACACAGCATCAATTTGCAAAGCCACAGCAGTCTTCCGAAAGGCTTTCCTGGCAGCGGTGGGATTCGAACTATGTCAGGTTAGGGCTTGCGGCTATGTCCCTGTCACAACAAGTCTGAGATAAGTTTGAAAGAACAGATCAGCACAAGATTGACTCAAATCGTCTTCAACGAAACCACAAGAAGTCAGTAAACCACAGAGGAAGTGCAGTGCTCCAGGAGCAGGACTGAGACAGCATGCCTTATCAAACAGGCGATCGGATGTGGGAGAGGATGAGGCTTCTTGTTTGACTCTCATGTTCCTGAAGGGCCTGACTGCTGCCATTGAAAGTGTGTTCTCTCGCAATATTTTCAGACCATTATCGAGTACAAGCAGGGCCTCCCGGCCTCAATTAAACCACTGATGGCAGCGGTATGATTCCAACCAACGGCACCATAGAGACTGGAGCCTAAATACAGTACATTAGACCACTTGGCCACGCTACCCTGGTGGGAGTCCCTTTTGTTCGTCTTTGGGCTTTATACCATCCAGAAATAGAAGCGACGGCCTCCACAAACCTTATTCAGTAAACATGTCCAATGCGGCCAAGGAAAGCTCTTTATTCGGCCATGGCAGCAAAAAGTGTCTCCCGAAATGGAGCCCCTGGCAGCGGTGGGATTCAAAACCACGCCCCTAAAGAGACTGGGGAAAAACAGAAAGAACCTCTTGGCCACGCTACCAGATAATGCCCTTTACCCCAGGCACTATTCCACCAACTTTTTCCTTGTCGAGCTTCGCCACAAGATAACGTCTTGAATTTCTCCAAGGTTGAGGCTTCCTTCTTGAAGGGTTATGCAGTACTACCCCTGGAGGACCCCTTCCTGGAGAGTGCATGTCCTTCTCTTATAAAACACACCTGAATGCACTAATGAAGGCCCTTAGGGCTGTTCTGAAAATGGCAGATAGCTGAGCATTAGCCGTTATACTCAAAAAAGTAAAAAATCCAAACATTTTTTCACCAAAAACTTTCAACGAGTGACATTGGCTGTTACCATCCTTTATGATACTTATTACTTTTCACTATTTCAAATTATATTCAAGTACTTTTTCCTGTTTTGAAGTAACTTCACTATAATTGTAAATTATTGGTGTCCCTACTTCAACTGGGTGCCTCTTTTAGAAAGGAGCAGAGGCTGGGACAGGCCTCCAGCGCTGACTTGGCTAAAAAGCAAGGAAAGCAAAAGCAGCTCAAATTCGGATGTTCACACAGCATCACTTTGCAAAGCCACAGCAGTCTTCCGAAAGGCTTTCCTGGCAGCGGTGGGATTCGAACCCACGCCCCCGAAGAGACTGGAGCCTTAATCCAGCGCCTTAGACCGCTCGGCCACGCTACCTTGTTTGCCTGCGTTTCACGGGTCACTTCGACCAGTGGAAAGGCCGCCCCGAGCTGACTTTGATGAAAAGCTGCAGTCTAATCCTGTTTGCGTAAAACAAACCTGATCCCTTGCAGGTTAGGGCTTGCGGCTATGTCCCTGTCACAACAAGTCTGAGATAAGTTTGAAAGAACAGATCAGCACAAGATTGACTCAAATCGTCTTCAACGAAACCACAAGAAGTCAGTAAACCACAGAGGAAGTGCAGTGCCCCAGGAGCAGGACTGAGACAGCATGCCTTATCAAACAGGCGATCGGATGTGGGAGAGGATGAGGCTTCTTGTTTGACTCTCATGTTCCTGAAGGGCCTGACTGCTGCCAGGGAAAGTGTGTTCTCTCGCAATATTTTCAGACCATTATCGAGTACAAGCAGGGCCTCCCGGCCTCAATTAAACCACTGATGGCAGCGGTATGATTCCAACCAACGGCACCATAGAGACTGGAGCCTAAATACAGTACATTAGACCACTTGGCCACGCTACCCTGGTGGGAGTCCCTTTTGTTCGTCTTTGGGCTTTATACCATCCAGAAATAGAAGCGACGGCCTCCACAAACCTTATTCAGTAAACATGTCCAATGCGGCCAAGGAAAGCTCTTTATTCGGCCATGGCAGCAAAAAGTGTCTCCCGAAATGGAGCCCCTGGCAGCGGTGGGATTCAAAACCACGCCCCTAAAGAGACTGGGGAAAAACAGAAAGAACCTCTTGGCCACGCTACCAGATAATGCCCTTTACCCCAGGCACTATTCCACCAACTTTTTCCTTGTCGAGCTTCGCCACAAGATAACGTCTTGAATTTCTCCAAGGTTGAGGCTTCCTTCTTGAAGGGTTATGCAGTACTACCCCTGGAGGACCCCTTCCTGGAGAGTGCATGTCCTTCTCTTATAAAACACACCTGAATGCACTAATGAAGGCCCTTAGGGCTGTTCTGAAAATGGCAGATAGCTGAGCATTAGCCGTTATACTCAAAAAAGTAAAAAATCCAAACATTTTTTCACCAAAAACTTTCAACGAGTGACATTGGCTGTTACCATCCTTTATGATACTTATTACTTTTCACTATTTCAAATTATATTCAAGTACTTTTTCCTGTTTTGAAGTAACTTCACTATAATTGTAAATTATTGGTGTCCCTACTTCAACTGGGTGCCTCTTTTAGAAAGGAGCAGAGGCTGGGACAGGCCTCCAGCGCTGACTTGGCTAAAAAGCAAGGAAAGCAAAAGCAGCTCAAATTCGGATGTTCACACAGCATCACTTTGCAAAGCCACAGCAGTCTTCCGAAAGGCTTTCCTGGCAGCGGAGGGATTCGAACCCACGCCCCCGAAGAGACTGGAGCCTTAATCCAGCGCCTTAGACCGCTCGGCCACGCTACCTTGTTTGCCTGCGTTTCACGGGTCACTTCGACCAGTGGAAAGGCCGCCCCGAGCTGACTTTGATGAAAAGCTGCAGTCTAATCCTGTTTGCGTAAAACAAACCTGATCCCTTGCAGGTTAGGGCTTGCGGCTATGTCCCTGTCACAACAAGTCTGAGATAAGTTTGAAAGAACAGATCAGCACAAGATTGACTCAAATCGTCTTCAACGAAACCACAAGAAGTCAGTAAACCACAGAGGAAGTGCAGTGCCCCAGGAGCAGGACTGAGACAGCATGCCTTATCAAACAGGCGATCGGATGTGGGAGAGGATGAGGCTTCTTGTTTGACTCTCATGTTCCTGAAGGGCCTGACTGCTGCCAGGGAAAGTGTGTTCTCTCGCAATATTTTCAGACCATTATCGAGTACAAGCAGGGCCTCCCGGCCTCAATTAAACCACTGATGGCAGCGGTATGATTCCAACCAACGGCACCATAGAGACTGGAGCCTAAATACAGTACATTAGACCACTTGGCCACGCTACCCTGGTGGGAGTCCCTTTTGTTCGTCTTTGGGCTTTATACCATCCAGAAATAGAAGCGACGGCCTCCACAAACCTTATTCAGTAAACATGTCCAATGCAGCCAAGGAAAGCTCTTTATTCGGCCATGGCAGCAAAAAGTGTCTCCCGAAATGGAGCCCCTGGCAGCGGTGGGATTCAAAACCACGCCCCTAAAGAGACTGGGGAAAAACAGAAAGAACCTCTTGGCCACGCTACCAGATAATGCCCTTTACCCCAGGCACTATTCCACCAACTTTTTCCTTGTCGAGCTTCGCCACAAGATAACGTCTTGAATTTCTCCAAGGTTGAGGCTTCCTTCTTGAAGGGTTATGCAGTACTACCCCTGGAGGACCCCTTCCTGGAGAGTGCATGTCCTTCTCTTATAAAACACACCTGAATGCACTAATGAAGGCCCTTAGGGCTGTTCTGAAAATGGCAGATAGCTGAGCATTAGCCGTTATACTCAAAAAAGTAAAAAATCCAAACATTTTTTCACCAAAAACTTTCAACGAGTGACATTGGCTGTTACCATCCTTTATGATACTTATTACTTTTCACTATTTCAAATTATATTCAAGTACTTTTTCCTGTTTTGAAGTAACTTCACTATAATTGTAAATTATTGGTGTCCCTACTTCAACTGGGTGCCTCTTTTAGAAAGGAGCAGAGGCTGGGACAGGCCTCCAGCGCTGACTTGGCTAAAAAGCAAGGAAAGCAAAAGCAGCTCAAATTCGGATGTTCACACAGCATCACTTTGCAAAGCCACAGCAGTCTTCCGAAAGGCTTTCCTGGCAGCGGAGGGATTCGAACCCACGCCCCCGAAGAGACTGGAGCCTTAATCCAGCGCCTTAGACCGCTCGGCCACGCTACCTTGTTTGCCTGCGTTTCACGGGTCACTTCGACCAGTGGAAAGGCCGCCCCGAGCTGACTTTGATGAAAAGCTGCAGTCTAATCCTGTTTGCGTAAAACAAACCTGATCCCTTGCAGGTTAGGGCTTGCGGCTATGTCCCTGTCACAACAAGTCTGAGATAAGTTTGAAAGAACAGATCAGCACAAGATTGACTCAAATCGTCTTCAACGAAACCACAAGAAGTCAGTAAACCACAGAGGAAGTGCAGTGCCCCAGGAGCAGGACTGAGACAGCATGCCTTATCAAACAGGCGATCGGATGTGGGAGAGGATGAGGCTTCTTGTTTGACTCTCATGTTCCTGAAGGGCCTGACTGCTGCCAGGGAAAGTGTGTTCTCTCGCAATATTTTCAGACCATTATCGAGTACAAGCAGGGCCTCCCGGCCTCAATTAAACCACTGATGGCAGCGGTATGATTCCAACCAACGGCACCATAGAGACTGGAGCCTAAATACAGTACATTAGACCACTTGGCCACGCTACCCTGGTGGGAGTCCCTTTTGTTCGTCTTTGGGCTTTATACCATCCAGAAATAGAAGCGACGGCCTCCACAAACCTTATTCAGTAAACATGTCCAATGCAGCCAAGGAAAGCTCTTTATTCGGCCATGGCAGCAAAAAGTGTCTCCCGAAATGGAGCCCCTGGCAGCGGTGGGATTCAAAACCACGCCCCTAAAGAGACTGGGGAAAAACAGAAAGAACCTCTTGGCCACGCTACCAGATAATGCCCTTTACCCCAGGCACTATTCCACCAACTTTTTCCTTGTCGAGCTTCGCCACAAGATAACGTCTTGAATTTCTCCAAGGTTGAGGCTTCCTTCTTGAAGGGTTATGCAGTACTACCCCTGGAGGACCCCTTCCTGGAGAGTGCATGTCCTTCTCTTATAAAACACACCTGAATGCACTAATGAAGGCCCTTAGGGCTGTTCTGAAAATGGCAGATAGCTGAGCATTAGCCGTTATACTCAAAAAAGTAAAAAATCCAAACATTTTTTCACCAAAAACTTTCAACGAGTGACATTGGCTGTTACCATCCTTTATGATACTTATTACTTTTCACTATTTCAAATTATATTCAAGTACTTTTTCCTGTTTTGAAGTAACTTCACTATAATTGTAAATTATTGGTGTCCCTACTTCAACTGGGTGCCTCTTTTAGAAAGGAGCAGAGGCTGGGACAGGCCTCCAGCGCTGACTTGGCTAAAAAGCAAGGAAAGCAAAAGCAGCTCAAATTCGGATGTTCACACAGCATCACTTTGCAAAGCCACAGCAGTCTTCCGAAAGGCTTTCCTGGCAGCGGTGGGATTCGAACCCACGCCCCCGAAGAGACTGGAGCCTTAATCCAGCGCCTTAGACCGCTCGGCCACGCTACCTTGTTTGCCTGCGTTTCACGGGTCACTTCGACCAGTGGAAAGGCCGCCCCGAGCTGACTTTGATGAAAAGCTGCAGTCTAATCCTGTTTGCGTAAAACAAACCTGATCCCTTGCAGGTTAGGGCTTGCGGCTATGTCCCTGTCACAACAAGTCTGAGATAAGTTTGAAAGAACAGATCAGCACAAGATTGACTCAAATCGTCTTCAACGAAACCACAAGAAGTCAGTAAACCACAGAGGAAGTGCAGTGCCCCAGGAGCAGGACTGAGACAGCATGCCTTATCAAACAGGCGATCGGATGTGGGAGAGGATGAGGCTTCTTGTTTGACTCTCATGTTCCTGAAGGGCCTGACTGCTGCCAGGGAAAGTGTGTTCTCTCGCAATATTTTCAGACCATTATCGAGTACAAGCAGGGCCTCCCGGCCTCAATTAAACCACTGATGGCAGCGGTATGATTCCAACCAACGGCACCATAGAGACTGGAGCCTAAATACAGTACATTAGACCACTTGGCCACGCTACCCTGGTGGGAGTCCCTTTTGTTCGTCTTTGGGCTTTATACCATCCAGAAATAGAAGCGACGGCCTCCACAAACCTTATTCAGTAAACATGTCCAATGCGGCCAAGGAAAGCTCTTTATTCGGCCATGGCAGCAAAAAGTGTCTCCCGAAATGGAGCCCCTGGCAGCGGTGGGATTCAAAACCACGCCCCTAAAGAGACTGGGGAAAAACAGAAAGAACCTCTTGGCCACGCTACCAGATAATGCCCTTTACCCCAGGCACTATTCCACCAACTTTTTCCTTGTCGAGCTTCGCCACAAGATAACGTCTTGAATTTCTCCAAGGTTGAGGCTTCCTTCTTGAAGGGTTATGCAGTACTACCCCTGGAGGACCCCTTCCTGGAGAGTGCATGTCCTTCTCTTATAAAACACACCTGAATGCACTAATGAAGGCCCTTAGGGCTGTTCTGAACATGGCAGATAGCTGAGCATTAGCCGTTATACTCAATAAAGTAAAAAATCCAAACATTTTTTCACCAAAAACTTTCAACGAGTGACAATGGCTGTTACCATCCTTTATGATACTTATTACTTTTCACTATTTCAAATTATATTCAAGTACTTTTTCCTGTTTTGAAGTAACTTCACTATAATTGTAAATTATTGGTGTCCCTACTTCAACTGGGTGCCTCTTTTAGAAAGGAGCAGAGGCTGGGACAGGCCTCCAGCGCTGACTTGGCTAAAAAGCAAGGAAAGCAAAAGCAGCTCAAATTCGGATGTTCACACAGCATCACTTTGCAAAGCCACAGCAGTCTTCCGAAAGGCTTTCCTGGCAGCGGTGGGATTCGAACCCACGCCCCCGAAGAGACTGGAGCCTTAATCCAGCGCCTTAGACCGCTCGGCCACGCTACCTTGTTTGCCTGCGTTTCACGGGTCACTTCGACCAGTGGAAAGGCCGCCCCGAGCTGACTTTGATGAAAAGCTGCAGTCTAATCCTGTTTGCGTAAAACAAACCTGATCCCTTGCAGGTTAGGGCTTGCGGCTATGTCCCTGTCACAACAAGTCTGAGATAAGTTTGAAAGAACAGATCAGCACAAGATTGACTCAAATCGTCTTCAACGAAACCACAAGAAGTCAGTAAACCACAGAGGAAGTGCAGTGCCCCAGGAGCAGGACTGAGACAGCATGCCTTATCAAACAGGCGATCGGATGTGGGAGAGGATGAGGCTTCTTGTTTGACTCTCATGTTCCTGAAGGGCCTGACTGCTGCCAGGGAAAGTGTGTTCTCTCGCAATATTTTCAGACCATTATCGAGTACAAGCAGGGCCTCCCGGCCTCAATTAAACCACTGATGGCAGCGGTATGATTCCAACCAACGGCACCATAGAGACTGGAGCCTAAATACAGTACATTAGACCACTTGGCCACGCTACCCTGGTGGGAGTCCCTTTTGTTCGTCTTTGGGCTTTATACCATCCAGAAATAGAAGCGACGGCCTCCACAAACCTTATTCAGTAAACATGTCCAATGCGGCCAAGGAAAGCTCTTTATTCGGCCATGGCAGCAAAAAGTGTCTCCCGAAATGGAGCCCCTGGCAGCGGTGGGATTCAAAACCACGCCCCTAAAGAGACTGGGGAAAAACAGAAAGAACCTCTTGGCCACGCTACCAGATAATGCCCTTTACCCCAGGCACTATTCCACCAACTTTTTCCTTGTCGAGCTTCGCCACAAGATAACGTCTTGAATTTCTCCAAGGTTGAGGCTTCCTTCTTGAAGGGTTATGCAGTACTACCCCTGGAGGACCCCTTCCTGGAGAGTGCATGTCCTTCTCTTATAAAACACACCTGAATGCACTAATGAAGGCCCTTAGGGCTGTTCTGAAAATGGCAGATAGCTGAGCATTAGCCGTTATACTCAAAAAAGTAAAAAATCCAAACATTTTTTCACCAAAAACTTTCAACGAGTGACATTGGCTGTTACCATCCTTTATGATACTTATTACTTTTCACTATTTCAAATTATATTCAAGTACTTTTTCCTGTTTTGAAGTAACTTCACTATAATTGTAAATTATTGGTGTCCCTACTTCAACTGGGTGCCTCTTTTAGAAAGGAGCAGAGGCTGGGACAGGCCTCCAGCGCTGACTTGGCTAAAAAGCAAGGAAAGCAAAAGCAGCTCAAATTCGGATGTTCACACAGCATCACTTTGCAAAGCCACAGCAGTCTTCCGAAAGGCTTTCCTGGCAGCGGTGGGATTCGAACCCACGCCCCCGAAGAGACTGGAGCCTTAATCCAGCACCTTAGACCGCTCGGCCACGCTACCTTGTTTGCCTGCGTTTCACGGGTCACTTCGACCAGTGGAAAGGCCGCCCCGAGCTGACTTTGATGAAAAGCTGCAGTCTAATCCTGTTTGCGTAAAACAAACCTGATCCCTTGCAGGTTAGGGCTTGCGGCTATGTCCCTGTCACAACAAGTCTGAGATAAGTTTGAAAGAACAGATCAGCACAAGATTGACTCAAATCGTCTTCAACGAAACCACAAGAAGTCAGTAAACCACAGAGGAAGTGCAGTGCCCCAGGAGCAGGACTGAGACAGCATGCCTTATCAAACAGGCGATCGGATGTGGGAGAGGATGAGGCTTCTTGTTTGACTCTCATGTTCCTGAAGGGCCTGACTGCTGCCAGGGAAAGTGTGTTCTCTCACAATATTTTCAGACCATTATCGAGTACAAGCAGGGCCTCCCGGCCTCAATTAAACCACTGATGGCAGCGGTATGATTCCAACCAACGGCACCATAGAGACTGGAGCCTAAATACAGTACATTAGACCACTTGGCCACGCTACCCTGGTGGGAGTCCCTTTTGTTCGTCTTTGGGCTTTATACCATCCAGAAATAGAAGCGACGGCCTCCACAAACCTTATTCAGTAAACATGTCCAATGCGGCCAAGGAAAGCTCTTTATTCGGCCATGGCAGCAAAAAGTGTCTCCCGAAATGGAGCCCCTGGCAGCGGTGGGATTCAAAACCACGCCCCTAAAGAGACTGGGGAAAAACAGAAAGAACCTCTTGGCCACGCTACCAGATAATGCCCTTTACCCCAGGCACTATTCCACCAACTTTTTCCTTGTCGAGCTTCGCCACAAGATAACGTCTTGAATTTCTCCAAGGTTGAGGCTTCCTTCTTGAAGGGTTATGCAGTACTACCCCTGGAGGACCCCTTCCTGGAGAGTGCATGTCCTTCTCTTATAAAACACACCTGAATGCACTAATGAAGGCCCTTAGGGCTGTTCTGAACATGGCAGATAGCTGAGCATTAGCCGTTATACTCAATAAAGTAAAAAATCCAAACATTTTTTCACCAAAAACTTTCAACGAGTGACAATGGCTGTTACCATCCTTTATGATACTTATTACTTTTCACTATTTCAAATTATATTCAAGTACTTTTTCCTGTTTTGAAGTAACTTCACTATAATTGTAAATTATTGGTGTCCCTACTTCAACTGGGTGCCTCTTTTAGAAAGGAGCAGAGGCTGGGACAGGCCTCCAGCGCTGACTTGGCTAAAAAGCAAGGAAAGCAAAAGCAGCTCAAATTCGGATGTTCACACAGCATCACTTTGCAAAGCCACAGCAGTCTTCCGAAAGGCTTTCCTGGCAGCGGTGGGATTCGAACCCACGCCCCCGAAGAGACTGGAGCCTTAATCCAGCGCCTTAGACCGCTCGGCCACGCTACCTTGTTTGCCTGCGTTTCACGGGTCACTTCGACCAGTGGAAAGGCCGCCCCGAGCTGACTTTGATGAAAAGCTGCAGTCTAATCCTGTTTGCGTAAAACAAACCTGATCCCTTGCAGGTTAGGGCTTGCGGCTATGTCCCTGTCACAACAAGTCTGAGATAAGTTTGAAAGAACAGATCAGCACAAGATTGACTCAAATCGTCTTCAACGAAACCACAAGAAGTCAGTAAACCACAGAGGAAGTGCAGTGCCCCAGGAGCAGGACTGAGACAGCATGCCTTATCAAACAGGCGATCGGATGTGGGAGAGGATGAGGCTTCTTGTTTGACTCTCATGTTCCTGAAGGGCCTGACTGCTGCCAGGGAAAGTGTGTTCTCTCGCAATATTTTCAGACCATTATCGAGTACAAGCAGGGCCTCCCGGCCTCAATTAAACCACTGATGGCAGCGGTATGATTCCAACCAACGGCACCATAGAGACTGGAGCCTAAATACAGTACATTAGACCACTTGGCCACGCTACCCTGGTGGGAGTCCCTTTTGTTCGTCTTTGGGCTTTATACCATCCAGAAATAGAAGCGACGGCCTCCACAAACCTTATTCAGTAAACATGTCCAATGCGGCCAAGGAAAGCTCTTTATTCGGCCATGGCAGCAAAAAGTGTCTCCCGAAATGGAGCCCCTGGCAGCGGTGGGATTCAAAACCACGCCCCTAAAGAGACTGGGGAAAAACAGAAAGAACCTCTTGGCCACGCTACCAGATAATGCCCTTTACCCCAGGCACTATTCCACCAACTTTTTCCTTGTCGAGCTTCGCCACAAGATAACGTCTTGAATTTCTCCAAGGTTGAGGCTTCCTTCTTGAAGGGTTATGCAGTACTACCCCTGGAGGACCCCTTCCTGGAGAGTGCATGTCCTTCTCTTATAAAACACACCTGAATGCACTAATGAAGGCCCTTAGGGCTGTTCTGAACATGGCAGATAGCTGAGCATTAGCCGTTATACTCAATAAAGTAAAAAATCCAAACATTTTTTCACCAAAAACTTTCAACGAGTGACATTGGCTGTTACCATCCTTTATGATACTTATTACTTTTCACTATTTCAAATTATATTCAAGTACTTTTTCCTGTTTTGAAGTAACTTCACTATAATTGTAAATTATTGGTGTCCCTACTTCAACTGGGTGCCTCTTTTAGAAAGGAGCAGAGGCTGGGACAGGCCTCCAGCGCTGACTTGGCTAAAAAGCAAGGAAAGCAAAAGCAGCTCAATTCGGATGTTCACACAGCATCAATTTGCAAAGCCACAGCAGTCTTCCGAAAGGCTTTCCTGGCAGCGGTGGGATTCGAACTATGTCAGGTTAGGGCTTGCGGCTATGTCCCTGTCACAACAAGTCTGAGATAAGTTTGAAAGAACAGATCAGCACAAGATTGACTCAAATCGTCTTCAACGAAACCACAAGAAGTCAGTAAACCACAGAGGAAGTGCAGTGCTCCAGGAGCAGGACTGAGACAGCATGCCTTATCAAACAGGCGATCGGATGTGGGAGAGGATGAGGCTTCTTGTTTGACTCTCATGTTCCTGAAGGGCCTGACTGCTGCCAGGGAAAGTGTGTTCTCTCGCAATATTTTCAGACTATTATCGAGTACAAGCAGGGCCTCCCGGCCTCAATTAAACCACTGATGGCAGCGGTATGATTCCAACCAACGGCACCATAGAGACTGGAGCCTAAATACAGTACATTAGACCACTTGGCCACGCTACCCTGGTGGGAGTCCCTTTTGTTCGTCTTTGGGCTTTATACCATCCAGAAATAGAAGCGACGGCCTCCACAAACCTTATTCAGTAAACATGTCCAATGCGGCCAAGGAAAGCTCTTTATTCGGCCATGGCAGCAAAAAGTGTCTCCCGAAATGGAGCCCCTGGCAGCGGTGGGATTCAAAACCACGCCCCTAAAGAGACTGGGGAAAAACAGAAAGAACCTCTTGGCCACGCTACCAGATAATGCCCTTTACCCCAGGCACTATTCCACCAACTTTTTCCTTGTCGAGCTTCGCCACAAGATAACGTCTTGAATTTCTCCAAGGTTGAGGCTTCCTTCTTGAAGGGTTATGCAGTACTACCCCTGGAGGACCCCTTCCTGGAGAGTGCATGTCCTTCTCTTATAAAACACACCTGAATGCACTAATGAAGGCCCTTAGGGCTGTTCTGAAAATGGCAGATAGCTGAGCATTAGCCGTTATACTCAAAAAAGTAAAAAATCCAAACATTTTTTCACCAAAAACTTTCAACGAGTGACATTGGCTGTTACCATCCTTTATGATACTTATTACTTTTCACTATTTCAAATTATATTCAAGTACTTTTTCCTGTTTTGAAGTAACTTCACTATAATTGTAAATTATTGGTGTCCCTACTTCAACTGGGTGCCTCTTTTAGAAAGGAGCAGAGGCTGGGACAGGCCTCCAGCGCTGACTTGGCTAAAAAGCAAGGAAAGCAAAAGCAGCTCAAATTCGGATGTTCACACAGCATCACTTTGCAAAGCCACAGCAGTCTTCCGAAAGGCTTTCCTGGCAGCGGTGGGATTCGAACCCACGCCCCCGAAGAGACTGGAGCCTTAATCCAGCACCTTAGACCGCTCGGCCACGCTACCTTGTTTGCCTGCGTTTCACGGGTCACTTCGACCAGTGGAAAGGCCGCCCCGAGCTGACTTTGATGAAAAGCTGCAGTCTAATCCTGTTTGCGTAAAACAAACCTGATCCCTTGCAGGTTAGGGCTTGCGGCTATGTCCCTGTCACAACAAGTCTGAGATAAGTTTGAAAGAACAGATCAGCACAAGATTGACTCAAATCGTCTTCAACGAAACCACAAGAAGTCAGTAAACCACAGAGGAAGTGCAGTGCCCCAGGAGCAGGACTGAGACAGCATGCCTTATCAAACAGGCGATCGGATGTGGGAGAGGATGAGGCTTCTTGTTTGACTCTCATGTTCCTGAAGGGCCTGACTGCTGCCAGGGAAAGTGTGTTCTCTCGCAATATTTTCAGACCATTATCGAGTACAAGCAGGGCCTCCCGGCCTCAATTAAACCACTGATGGCAGCGGTATGATTCCAACCAACGGCACCATAGAGACTGGAGCCTAAATACAGTACATTAGACCACTTGGCCACGCTACCCTGGTGGGAGTCCCTTTTGTTCGTCTTTGGGCTTTATACCATCCAGAAATAGAAGCGACGGCCTCCACAAACCTTATTCAGTAAACATGTCCAATGCGGCCAAGGAAAGCTCTTTATTCGGCCATGGCAGCAAAAAGTGTCTCCCGAAATGGAGCCCCTGGCAGCGGTGGGATTCAAAACCACGCCCCTAAAGAGACTGGGGAAAAACAGAAAGAACCTCTTGGCCACGCTACCAGATAATGCCCTTTACCCCAGGCACTATTCCACCAACTTTTTCCTTGTCGAGCTTCGCCACAAGATAACGTCTTGAATTTCTCCAAGGTTGAGGCTTCCTTCTTGAAGGGTTATGCAGTACTACCCCTGGAGGACCCCTTCCTGGAGAGTGCATGTCCTTCTCTTATAAAACACACCTGAATGCACTAATGAAGGCCCTTAGGGCTGTTCTGAACATGGCAGATAGCTGAGCATTAGCCGTTATACTCAATAAAGTAAAAAATCCAAACATTTTTTCACCAAAAACTTTCAACGAGTGACAATGGCTGTTACCATCCTTTATGATACTTATTACTTTTCACTATTTCAAATTATATTCAAGTACTTTTTCCTGTTTTGAAGTAACTTCACTATAATTGTAAATTATTGGTGTCCCTACTTCAACTGGGTGCCTCTTTTAGAAAGGAGCAGAGGCTGGGACAGGCCTCCAGCGCTGACTTGGCTAAAAAGCAAGGAAAGCAAAAGCAGCTCAAATTCGGATGTTCACACAGCATCACTTTGCAAAGCCACAGCAGTCTTCCGAAAGGCTTTCCTGGCAGCGGTGGGATTCGAACCCACGCCCCCGAAGAGACTGGAGCTTTAATCCAGCGCCTTAGACCGCTCGGCCACGCTACCTTGTTTGCCTGCGTTTCACGGGTCACTTCGACCAGTGGAAAGGCCGCCCCGAGCTGACTTTGATGAAAAGCTGCAGTCTAATCCTGTTTGCGTAAAACAAACCTGATCCCTTGCAGGTTAGGGCTTGCGGCTATGTCCCTGTCACAACAAGTCTGAGATAAGTTTGAAAGAACAGATCAGCACAAGATTGACTCAAATCGTCTTCAACGAAACCACAAGAAGTCAGTAAACCACAGAGGAAGTGCAGTGCCCCAGGAGCAGGACTGAGACAGCATGCCTTATCAAACAGGCGATCGGATGTGGGAGAGGATGAGGCTTCTTGTTTGACTCTCATGTTCCTGAAGGGCCTGACTGCTGCCAGGGAAAGTGTGTTCTCTCGCAATATTTTCAGACCATTATCGAGTACAAGCAGGGCCTCCCGGCCACAATTAAACCACTGATGGCAGCGGTATGATTCCAACCAACGGCACCATAGAGACTGGAGCCTAAATACAGTACATTAGACCACTTGGCCACGCTACCCTGGTGGGAGTCCCTTTTGTTCGTCTTTGGGCTTTATACCATCCAGAAATAGAAGCGACGGCCTCCACAAACCTTATTCAGTAAACATGTCCAATGCGGCCAAGGAAAGCTCTTTATTCGGCCATGGCAGCAAAAAGTGTCTCCCGAAATGGAGCCCCTGGCAGCGGTGGGATTCAAAACCACGCCCCTAAAGAGACTGGGGAAAAACAGAAAGAACCTCTTGGCCACGCTACCAGATAATGCCCTTTACCCCAGGCACTATTCCACCAACTTTTTCCTTGTCGAGCTTCGCCACAAGATAACGTCTTGAATTTCTCCAAGGTTGAGGCTTCCTTCTTGAAGGGTTATGCAGTACTACCCCTGGAGGACCCCTTCCTGGAGAGTGCATGTCCTTCTCTTATAAAACACACCTGAATGCACTAATGAAGGCCCTTAGGGCTGTTCTGAACATGGCAGATAGCTGAGCATTAGCCGTTATACTCAATAAAGTAAAAAATCCAAACATTTTTTCACCAAAAACTTTCAACGAGTGACATTGGCTGTTACCATCCTTTATGATACTTATTACTTTTCACTATTTCAAATTATATTCAAGTACTTTTTCCTGTTTTGAAGTAACTTCACTATAATTGTAAATTATTGGTGTCCCTACTTCAACTGGGTGCCTCTTTTAGAAAGGAGCAGAGGCTGGGACAGGCCTCCAGCGCTGACTTGGCTAAAAAGCAAGGAAAGCAAAAGCAGCTCAATTCGGATGTTCACACAGCATCAATTTGCAAAGCCACAGCAGTCTTCCGAAAGGCTTTCCTGGCAGCGGTGGGATTCGAACTATGTCAGGTTAGGGCTTGCGGCTATGTCCCTGTCACAACAAGTCTGAGATAAGTTTGAAAGAACAGATCAGCACAAGATTGACTCAAATCGTCTTCAACGAAACCACAAGAAGTCAGTAAACCACAGAGGAAGTGCAGTGCTCCAGGAGCAGGACTGAGACAGCATGCCTTATCAAACAGGCGATCGGATGTGGGAGAGGATGAGGCTTCTTGTTTGACTCTCATGTTCCTGAAGGGCCTGACTGCTGCCAGGGAAAGTGTGTTCTCTCGCAATATTTTCAGACCATTATCGAGTACAAGCAGGGCCTCCCGGCCTCAATTAAACCACTGATGGCAGCGGTATGATTCCAACCAACGGCACCATAGAGACTGGAGCCTAAATACAGTACATTAGACCACTTGGCCACGCTACCCTGGTGGGAGTCCCTTTTGTTCGTCTTTGGGCTTTATACCATCCAGAAATAGAAGCGACGGCCTCCACAAACCTTATTCAGTAAACATGTCCAATGCGGCCAAGGAAAGCTCTTTATTCGGCCATGGCAGCAAAAAGTGTCTCCCGAAATGGAGCCCCTGGCAGCGGTGGGATTCAAAACCACGCCCCTAAAGAGACTGGGGAAAAACAGAAAGAACCTCTTGGCCACGCTACCAGATAATGCCCTTTACCCCAGGCACTATTCCACCAACTTTTTCCTTGTCGAGCTTCGCCACAAGATAACGTCTTGAATTTCTCCAAGGTTGAGGCTTCCTTCTTGAAGGGTTATGCAGTACTACCCCTGGAGGACCCCTTCCTGGAGAGTGCATGTCCTTCTCTTATAAAACACACCTGAATGCACTAATGAAGGCCCTTAGGGCTGTTCTGAAAATGGCAGATAGCTGAGCATTAGCCGTTATACTCAAAAAAGTAAAAAATCCAAACATTTTTTCACCAAAAACTTTCAACGAGTGACATTGGCTGTTACCATCCTTTATGATACTTATTACTTTTCACTATTTCAAATTATATTCAAGTACTTTTTCCTGTTTTGAAGTAACTTCACTATAATTGTAAATTATTGGTGTCCCTACTTCAACTGGGTGCCTCTTTTAGAAAGGAGCAGAGGCTGGGACAGGCCTCCAGCGCTGACTTGGCTAAAAAGCAAGGAAAGCAAAAGCAGCTCAAATTCGGATGTTCACACAGCATCACTTTGCAAAGCCACAGCAGTCTTCCGAAAGGCTTTCCTGGCAGCGGTGGGATTCGAACCCACGCCCCCGAAGAGACTGGAGCCTTAATCCAGCACCTTAGACCGCTCGGCCACGCTACCTTGTTTGCCTGCGTTTCACGGGTCACTTCGACCAGTGGAAAGGCCGCCCCGAGCTGACTTTGATGAAAAGCTGCAGTCTAATCCTGTTTGCGTAAAACAAACCTGATCCCTTTCAGGTTAGGGCTTGCGGCTATGTCCCTGTCACAACAAGTCTGAGATAAGTTTGAAAGAACAGATCAGCACAAGATTGACTCAAATCGTCTTCAACGAAACCACAAGAAGTCAGTAAACCACAGAGGAAGTGCAGTGCCCCAGGAGCAGGACTGAGACAGCATGCCTTATCAAACAGGCGATCGGATGTGGGAGAGGATGAGGCTTCTTGTTTGACTCTCATGTTCCTGAAGGGCCTGACTGCTGCCAGGGAAAGTGTGTTCTCTCGCAATATTTTCAGACCATTATCGAGTACAAGCAGGGCCTCCCGGCCTCAATTAAACCACTGATGGCAGCGGTATGATTCCAACCAACGGCACCATAGAGACTGGAGCCTAAATACAGTACATTAGACCACTTGGCCATGCTACCCTGGTGGGAGTCCCTTTTGTTCGTCTTTGGGCTTTATACCATCCAGAAATAGAAGCGACGGCCTCCACAAACCTTATTCAGTAAACATGTCCAATGCGGCCAAGGAAAGCTCTTTATTCGGCCATGGCAGCAAAAAGTGTCTCCCGAAATGGAGCCCCTGGCAGCGGTGGGATTCAAAACCACGCCCCTAAAGAGACTGGGGAAAAACAGAAAGAACCTCTTGGCCACGCTACCAGATAATGCCCTTTACCCCAGGCACTATTCCACCAACTTTTTCCTTGTCGAGCTTCGCCACAAGATAACGTCTTGAATTTCTCCAAGGTTGAGGCTTCCTTCTTGAAGGGTTATGCAGTACTACCCCTGGAGGACCCCTTCCTGGAGAGTGCATGTCCTTCTCTTATAAAACACACCTGAATGCACTAATGAAGGCCCTTAGGGCTGTTCTGAACATGGCAGATAGCTGAGCATTAGCCGTTATACTCAATAAAGTAAAAAATCCAAACATTTTTTCACCAAAAACTTTCAACGAGTGACAATGGCTGTTACCATCCTTTATGATACTTATTACTTTTCAATATTTCAAATTATATTCAAGTACTTTTTCCTGTTTTGAAGTAACTTCACTATAATTGTAAATTATTGGTGTCCCTACTTCAACTGGGTGCCTCTTTTAGAAAGGAGCAGAGGCTGGGACAGGCCTCCAGCGCTGACTTGGCTAAAAAGCAAGGAAAGCAAAAGCAGCTCAAATTCGGATGTTCACACAGCATCACTTTGCAAAGCCACAGCAGTCTTCCGAAAGGCTTTCCTGGCAGCGGTGGGATTCGAACCCACGCCCCCGAAGAGACTGGAGCCTTAATCCAGCGCCTTAGACCGCTCGGCCACGCTACCTTGTTTGCCTGCGTTTCACGGGTCACTTCGACCAGTGGAAAGGCCGCCCCGAGCTGACTTTGATGAAAAGCTGCAGTCTAATCCTGTTTGCGTAAAACAAACCTGATCCCTTGCAGGTTAGGGCTTGCGGCTATGTCCCTGTCACAACAAGTCTGAGATAAGTTTGAAAGAACAGATCAGCACAAGATTGACTCAAATCGTCTTCAACGAAACCACAAGAAGTCAGTAAACCACAGAGGAAGTGCAGTGCCCCAGGAGCAGGACTGAGACAGCATGCCTTATCAAACAGGCGATCGGATGTGGGAGAGGATGAGGCTTCTTGTTTGACTCTCATGTTCCTGAAGGGCCTGACTGCTGCCAGGGAAAGTGTGTTCTCTCGCAATATTTTCAGACCATTATCGAGTACAAGCAGGGCCTCCCGGCCTCAATTAAACCACTGATGGCAGCGGTATGATTCCAACCAACGGCACCATAGAGACTGGAGCCTAAATACAGTACATTAGACCACTTGGCCACGCTACCCTGGTGGGAGTCCCTTTTGTTCGTCTTTGGGCTTTATACCATCCAGAAATAGAAGCGACGGCCTCCACAAACCTTATTCAGTAAACATGTCCAATGCGGCCAAGGAAAGCTCTTTATTCGGCCATGGCAGCAAAAAGTGTCTCCCGAAATGGAGCCCCTGGCAGCGGTGGGATTCAAAACCACGCCCCTAAAGAGACTGGGGAAAAACAGAAAGAACCTCTTGGCCACGCTACCAGATAATGCCCTTTACCCCAGGCACTATTCCACCAACTTTTTCCTTGTCGAGCTTCGCCACAAGATAACGTCTTGAATTTCTCCAAGGTTGAGGCTTCCTTCTTGAAGGGTTATGCAGTACTACCCCTGGAGGACCCCTTCCTGGAGAGTGCATGTCCTTCTCTTATAAAACACACCTGAATGCACTAATGAAGGCCCTTAGGGCTGTTCTGAACATGGCAGATAGCTGAGCATTAGCCGTTATACTCAATAAAGTAAAAAATCCAAACATTTTTTCACCAAAAACTTTCAACGAGTGACATTGGCTGTTACCATCCTTTATGATACTTATTACTTTTCACTATTTCAAATTATATTCAAGTACTTTTTCCTGTTTTGAAGTAACTTCACTATAATTGTAAATTATTGGTGTCCCTACTAGAGTTGTTCCGATTCCGATACTAGTATCGGAAATATCTCCGATACCACAACAAATTCTGGCATCGGCATCGGCGAGTACATGAACCCATATACCGATCCGATACCATTTTCTTAAAAAAGACCTAGTTATGACCGCAAGCTTTGCCTAACCGCTGCACGGTTCTTCTTCGCTGCTCAAAATGCATTGAAAACACAGGAAGTTGTGCTGTGTTGCCACAAGCAACCCCTGTTTAGAGCAGCGAAGAAGAAATGAAAACGCGTTAGCAGCCCTTATCTATATATGACTGGATCACTCATCACATTCTAAACTGCCAAAACACAGTGAAGCCGCTACTATATTATAGATCAGTGGTTAGCAGTATGTCTCTGTAGTACCGGTAGTTACAGACTCTCGAGTATATTCAGTACCGGCAGCTGCGTTCAGTCGCTTCCGTGTAAGTCAAAGCGCAGGGCTCCAGACAGTAGCCGAATATATACTAGTGTCTGTGAATATTAAACTGCAAAATACTATTTAAATATTACTCCCGCAAAATCTACATCTCTGTGGGTGACTGGCACAGATGCGCGAGAGCTCGCTGTTTTGTAGTCTCTGCTGTGTGTCATGAGGACACGAACGCATAAACCGTCACTTCATGAGAATTTACCGTTTCATTTGAGAATACTGTCATATCATAAACACAGACACTCAAAGATCTTCATGGCAGCCCATTAAAATAAATGTTTGGTTTACATGAGTAAATTGACAATATATAAAGCTACTGTTGTAGCCTACAGTAATAATAATACGTCTCTATAATAATAATAATTATGCCTAGATGGTTGCTTGTTTTTTACTTGTTTTGTTGTAAAGAGATTATCTGATTAATAGATCTTTTTTGTTGCAGTTTTTTTATACAGTTATATTGTAAAACTTAAATACCTTTTTTAGTTTGCGGTGTTAGATTTTTGGCTGCAAAAAGTTCTTTTTTGCATAAGAAAATAAATAATACTGTCAAATTCATGTTAGATAATAAAAATACTGTAATAAATACAGTAGTTCACCATGTATTTGTTCATGTTTTATTGAGGGATCTGTCTGAAGCACACCATAAAAAAATTCTAGCAATTTACACAGGGCTAGTAGTATATACAGCTGTATATACAGATATACACCCAGGTATCGGATCAGTACTCGGTATCGGCCGATACCCTGAGCCCAGGTATCGGAATCGGTATCGGGAAGAGAAAAAGGGTATCGGAACATCTCTAGTCCCTACTTCAACTGGGTGCCTCTTTTAGAAAGGAGCAGAGGCTGGGACAGGCCTCCAGCGCTGACTTGGCTAAAAAGCAAGGAAAGCAAAAGCAGCTCAATTCGGATGTTCACACAGCATCAATTTGCAAAGCCACAGCAGTCTTCCGAAAGGCTTTCCTGGCAGCGGTGGGATTCGAACTATGTCAGGTTAGGGCTTGCGGCTATGTCCCTGTCACAACAAGTCTGAGATAAGTTTGAAAGAACAGATCAGCACAAGATTGACTCAAATCGTCTTCAACGAAACCACAAGAAGTCAGTAAACCACAGAGGAAGTGCAGTGCTCCAGGAGCAGGACTGAGACAGCATGCCTTATCAAACAGGCGATCGGATGTGGGAGAGGATGAGGCTTCTTGTTTGACTCTCATGTTCCTGAAGGGCCTGACTGCTGCCAGGGAAAGTGTGTTCTCTCGCAATATTTTCAGACCATTATCGAGTACAAGCAGGGCCTCCCGGCCTCAATTAAACCACTGATGGCAGCGGTATGATTCCAACCAACGGCACCATAGAGACTGGAGCCTAAATACAGTACATTAGACCACTTGGCCACGCTACCCTGGTGGGAGTCCCTTTTGTTCGTCTTTGGGCTTTATACCATCCAGAAATAGAAGCGACGGCCTCCACAAACCTTATTCAGTAAACATGTCCAATGCGGCCAAGGAAAGCTCTTTATTCGGCCATGGCAGCAAAAAGTGTCTCCCGAAATGGAGCCCCTGGCAGCGGTGGGATTCAAAACCACGCCCCTAAAGAGACTGGGGAAAAACAGAAAGAACCTCTTGGCCACGCTACCAGATAATGCCCTTTACCCCAGGCACTATTCCACCAACTTTTTCCTTGTCGAGCTTCGCCACAAGATAACGTCTTGAATTTCTCCAAGGTTGAGGCTTCCTTCTTGAAGGGTTATGCAGTACTACCCCTGGAGGACCCCTTCCTGGAGAGTGCATGTCCTTCTCTTATAAAACACACCTGAATGCACTAATGAAGGCCCTTAGGGCTGTTCTGAAAATGGCAGATAGCTGAGCATTAGCCGTTATACTCAAAAAAGTAAAAAATCCAAACATTTTTTCACCAAAAACTTTCAACGAGTGACATTGGCTGTTACCATCCTTTATGATACTTATTACTTTTCACTATTTCAAATTATATTCAAGTACTTTTTCCTGTTTTGAAGTAACTTCTGGGTGCCTCTTTTAGAAAGGAGCAGAGGCTGGGACAGGCCTCCAGCGCTGACTTGGCTAAAAAGCAAGGAAAGCAAAAGCAGCTCAAATTCGGATGTTCACACAGCATCACTTTGCAAAGCCACAGCAGTCTTCCGAAAGGCTTTCCTGGCAGCGGTGGGATTCGAACCCACGCCCCCGAAGAGACTGGAGCCTTAATCCAGCACCTTAGACCGCTCGGCCACGCTACCTTGTTTGCCTGCGTTTCACGGGTCACTTCGACCAGTGGAAAGGCCGCCCCGAGCTGACTTTGATGAAAAGCTGCAGTCTAATCCTGTTTGCGTAAAACAAACCTGATCCCTTGCAGGTTAGGGCTTGCGGCTATGTCCCTGTCACAACAAGTCTGAGATAAGTTTGAAAGAACAGATCAGCACAAGATTGACTCAAATCGTCTTCAACGAAACCACAAGAAGTCAGTAAACCACAGAGGAAGTGCAGTGCCCCAGGAGCAGGACTGAGACAGCATGCCTTATCAAACAGGCGATCGGATGTGGGAGAGGATGAGGCTTCTTGTTTGACTCTCATGTTCCTGAAGGGCCTGACTGCTGCCAGGGAAAGTGTGTTCTCTCGCAATATTTTCAGACCATTATCGAGTACAAGCAGGGCCTCCCGGGCTCAATTAAACCACTGATGGCAGCGGTATGATTCCAACCAACGGCACCATAGAGACTGGAGCCTAAATACAGTACATTAGACCACTTGGCCACGCTACCCTGGTGGGAGTCCCTTTTGTTCGTCTTTGGGCTTTATACCATCCAGAAATAGAAGCGACGGCCTCCACAAACCTTATTCAGTAAACATGTCCAATGCGGCCAAGGAAAGCTCTTTATTCGGCCATGGCAGCAAAAAGTGTCTCCCGAAATGGAGCCCCTGGCAGCGGTGGGATTCAAAACCACGCCCCTAAAGAGACTGGGGAAAAACAGAAAGAACCTCTTGGCCACGCTACCAGATAATGCCCTTTACCCCAGGCACTATTCCACCAACTTTTTCCTTGTCGAGCTTCGCCACAAGATAACGTCTTGAATTTCTCCAAGGTTGAGGCTTCCTTCTTGAAGGGTTATGCAGTACTACCCCTGGAGGACCCCTTCCTGGAGAGTGCATGTCCTTCTCTTATAAAACACACCTGAATGCACTAATGAAGGCCCTTAGGGCTGTTCTGAACATGGCAGATAGCTGAGCATTAGCCGTTATACTCAATAAAGTAAAAAATCCAAACATTTTTTCACCAAAAACTTTCAACGAGTGACAATGGCTGTTACCATCCTTTATGATACTTATTACTTTTCACTATTTCAAATTATATTCAAGTACTTTTTCCTGTTTTGAAGTAACTTCACTATAATTGTAAATTATTGGTGTCCCTACTTCAACTGGGTGCCTCTTTTAGAAAGGAGCAGAGGCTGGGACAGGCCTCCAGCGCTGACTTGGCTAAAAAGCAAGGAAAGCAAAAGCAGCTCAAATTCGGATGTTCACACAGCATCACTTTGCAAAGCCACAGCAGTCTTCCGAAAGGCTTTCCTGGCAGCGGTGGGATTCGAACCCACGCCCCCGAAGAAACTGGAGCCTTAATCCAGCGCCTTAGACCGCTCGGCCACGCTACCTTGTTTGCCTGCGTTTCACGGGTCACTTCGACCAGTGGAAAGGCCGCCCCGAGCTGACTTTGATGAAAAGCTGCAGTCTAATCCTGTTTGCGTAAAACAAACCTGATCCCTTGCAGGTTAGGGCTTGCGGCTATGTCCCTGTCACAACAAGTCTGAGATAAGTTTGAAAGAACAGATCAGCACAAGATTGACTCAAATCGTCTTCAACGAAACCACAAGAAGTCAGTAAACCACAGAGGAAGTGCAGTGCCCCAGGAGCAGGACTGAGACAGCATGCCTTATCAAACAGGCGATCGGATGTGGGAGAGGATGAGGCTTCTTGTTTGACTCTCATGTTCCTGAAGGGCCTGACTGCTGCCAGGGAAAGTGTGTTCTCTCGCAATATTTTCAGACCATTATCGAGTACAAGCAGGGCCTCCCGGCCTCAATTAAACCACTGATGGCAGCGGTATGATTCCAACCAACGGCACCATAGAGACTGGAGCCTAAATACAGTACATTAGACCACTTGGCCACGCTACCCTGGTGGGAGTCCCTTTTGTTCGTCTTTGGGCTTTATACCATCCAGAAATAGAAGCGACGGCCTCCACAAACCTTATTCAGTAAACATGTCCAATGCGGCCAAGGAAAGCTCTTTATTCGGCCATGGCAGCAAAAAGTGTCTCCCGAAATGGAGCCCCTGGCAGCGGTGGGATTCAAAACCACGCCCCTAAAGAGACTGGGGAAAAACAGAAAGAACCTCTTGGCCACGCTACCAGATAATGCCCTTTACCCCAGGCACTATTCCACCAACTTTTTCCTTGTCGAGCTTCGCCACAAGATAACGTCTTGAATTTCTCCAAGGTTGAGGCTTCCTTCTTGAAGGGTTATGCAGTACTACCCCTGGAGGACCCCTTCCTGGAGAGTGCATGTCCTTCTCTTATAAAACACACCTGAATGCACTAATGAAGGCCCTTAGGGCTGTTCTGAACATGGCAGATAGCTGAGCATTAGCCGTTATACTCAATAAAGTAAAAAATCCAAACATTTTTTCACCAAAAACTTTCAACGAGTGACATTGGCTGTTACCATCCTTTATGATACTTATTACTTTTCACTATTTCAAATTATATTCAAGTACTTTTTCCTGTTTTGAAGTAACTTCACTATAATTGTAAATTATTGGTGTCCCTACTTCAACTGGGTGCCTCTTTTAGAAAGGAGCAGAGGCTGGGACAGGCCTCCAGCGCTGACTTGGCTAAAAAGCAAGGAAAGCAAAAGCAGCTCAATTCGGATGTTCACACAGCATCAATTTGCAAAGCCACAGCAGTCTTCCGAAAGGCTTTCCTGGCAGCGGTGGGATTCGAACTATGTCAGGTTAGGGCTTGCGGCTATGTCCCTGTCACAACAAGTCTGAGATAAGTTTGAAAGAACAGATCAGCACAAGATTGACTCAAATCGTCTTCAACGAAACCACAAGAAGTCAGTAAACCACAGAGGAAGTGCAGTGCTCCAGGAGCAGGACTGAGACAGCATGCCTTATCAAACAGGCGATCGGATGTGGGAGAGGATGAGGCTTCTTGTTTGACTCTCATGTTCCTGAAGGGCCTGACTGCTGCCAGGGAAAGTGTGTTCTCTCGCAATATTTTCAGACCATTATCGAGTACAAGCAGGGCCTCCCGGCCTCAATTAAACCACTGATGGCAGCGGTATGATTCCAACCAACGGCACCATAGAGACTGGAGCCTAAATACAGTACATTAGACCACTTGGCCACGCTACCCTGGTGGGAGTCCCTTTTGTTCGTCTTTGGGCTTTATACCATCCAGAAATAGAAGCGACGGCCTCCACAAACCTTATTCAGTAAACATGTCCAATGCGGCCAAGGAAAGCTCTTTATTCGGCCATGGCAGCAAAAAGTGTCTCCCGAAATGGAGCCCCTGGCAGCGGTGGGATTCAAAACCACGCCCCTAAAGAGACTGGGGAAAAACAGAAAGAACCTCTTGGCCACGCTACCAGATAATGCCCTTTACCCCAGGCACTATTCCACCAACTTTTTCCTTGTCGAGCTTCGCCACAAGATAACGTCTTGAATTTCTCCAAGGTTGAGGCTTCCTTCTTGAAGGGTTATGCAGTACTACCCCTGGAGGACCCCTTCCTGGAGAGTGCATGTCCTTCTCTTATAAAACACACCTGAATGCACTAATGAAGGCCCTTAGGGCTGTTCTGAAAATGGCAGATAGCTGAGCATTAGCCGTTATACTCAAAAAAGTAAAAAATCCAAACATTTTTTCACCAAAAACTTTCAACGAGTGACATTGGCTGTTACCATCCTTTATGATACTTATTACTTTTCACTATTTCAAATTATATTCAAGTACTTTTTCCTGTTTTGAAGTAACTTCACTATAATTGTAAATTATTGGTGTCCCTACTTCAACTGGGTGCCTCTTTTAGAAAGGAGCAGAGGCTGGGACAGGCCTCCAGCGCTGACTTGGCTAAAAAGCAAGGAAAGCAAAAGCAGCTCAAATTCGGATGTTCACACAGCATCACTTTGCAAAGCCACAGCAGTCTTCCGAAAGGCTTTCCTGGCAGCGGTGGGATTCGAACCCACGCCCCCGAAAAGACTGGAGCCTTAATCCAGCGCCTTAGACCGCTCGGCCACGCTACCTTGTTTGCCTGCGTTTCACGGGTCACTTCGACCAGTGGAAAGGCCGCCCCGAGCTGACTTTGATGAAAAGCTGCAGTCTAATCCTATTTGCGTAAAACAAACCTGATCCCTTGCAGGTTAGGGCTTGCGGCTATGTCCCTGTCACAACAAGTCTGAGATAAGTTTGAAAGAACAGATCAGCACAAGATTGACTCAAATCGTCTTCAACGAAACCACAAGAAGTCAGTAAACCACAGAGGAAGTGCAGTGCTCCAGGAGCAGGACTGAGACAGCATGCCTTATCAAACAGGCGATCGGATGTGGGAGAGGATGAGGCTTCTTGTTTGACTCTCATGTTCCTGAAGGGCCTGACTGCTGCCAGGGAAAGTGTGTTCTCTCGCAATATTTTCAGACCATTATCGAGTACAAGCAGGGCCTCCCGGCCTCAATTAAACCACTGATGGCAGCGGTATGATTCCAACCAACGGCACCATAGAGACTGGAGCCTAAATACAGTACATTAGACCACTTGGCCACGCTACCCTGGTGGGAGTCCCTTTTGTTCGTCTTTGGGCTTTATACCATCCAGAAATAGAAGCGACGGCCTCCACAAACCTTATTCAGTAAACATGTCCAATGCGGCCAAGGAAAGCTCTTTATTCGGCCATGGCAGCAAAAAGTGTCTCCCGAAATGGAGCCCCTGGCAGCGGTGGGATTCAAAACCACGCCCCTAAAGAGACTGGGGAAAAACAGAAAGAACCTCTTGGCCACGCTACCAGATAATGCCCTTTACCCCAGGCACTATTCCACCAACTTTTTCCTTGTCGAGCTTCGCCACAAGATAACGTCTTGAATTTCTCCAAGGTTGAGGCTTCCTTCTTGAAGGGTTATGCAGTACTACCCCTGGAGGACCCCTTCCTGGAGAGTGCATGTCCTTCTCTTATAAAACACACCTGAATGCACTAATGAAGGCCCTTAGGGCTGTTCTGAAAATGGCAGATAGCTGAGCATTAGCCGTTATACTCAAAAAAGTAAAAAATCCAAACATTTTTTCACCAAAAACTTTCAACGAGTGACATTGGCTGTTACCATCCTTTATGATACTTATTACTTTTCACTATTTCAAATTATATTCAAGTACTTTTTCCTGTTTTGAAGTAACTTCACTATAATTGTAAATTATTGGTGTCCCTACTTCAACTGGGTGCCTCTTTTAGAAAGGAGCAGAGGCTGGGACAGGTCTCCAGCGCTGACTTGGCTAAAAAGCAAGGAAAGCAAAAGCAGCTCAATTCGGATGTTCACACAGCATCACTTTGCAAAGCCACAGCAGTCTTCCGAAAGGCTTTCCTGACAGCGGTGGGATTCAAACCTACGCCCCCGAAGAGACTGGAGCCTTAATCCAGCACCTTAGACCGCTCGGCCACGCTACCTTGTTTGCCTGCGTTTCACGGGTCACTTCGACCAGTGGAAAGGCCGCCCCGAGCTGACTTTGATGAAAAGCTGCAGTCTAATCCTGTTTGCGTAAAACAAACCTGATCCCTTGCAGGTTAGGGCTTGCGGCTATGTCCCTGTCACAACAAGTCTGTGATAAGTTTGAAAGAACAGATCAGCACAAGATTGACTCAAATCGTCTTCAACGAAACCACAAGAAGTCAGTAAACCACAGAGGAAGTGCAGTGCCCCAGGAGCAGGACTGAGACAGCATGCCTTATCAAACAGGCGATCGGATGTGGGAGAGGATGAGGCTTCTTGTTTGACTCTCATGTTCCTGAAGGGCCTGACTGCTGCCAGGGAAAGTGTGTTCTCTCGCAATATTTTCAGACCATTATCGAGTACAAGCAGGGCCTCCCGGCCTCAATTAAACCACTGATGGCAGCGGTATGATTCCAACCAACGGCACCATAGAGACTGGAGCCTAAATACAGTACATTAGACCACTTGGCCACGCTACCCTGGTGGGAGTCCCTTTTGTTCGTCTTTGGGCTTTATACCATCCAGAAATAGAAGCGACGGCCTCCACAAACCTTATTCAGTAAACATGTCCAATGCGGCCAAGGAAAGCTCTTTATTCGGCCATGGCAGCAAAAAGTGTCTCCCGAAATGGAGCCCCTGGCAGCGGTGGGATTCAAAACCACGCCCCTAAAGAGACTGGGGAAAAACAGAAAGAACCTCTTGGCCACGCTACCAGATAATGCCCTTTACCCCAGGCACTATTCCACCAACTTTTTCCTTGTCGAGCTTCGCCACAAGATAACGTCTTGAATTTCTCCAAGGTTGAGGCTTCCTTCTTGAAGGGTTATGCAGTACTACCCCTGGAGGACCCCTTCCTGGAGAGTGCATGTCCTTCTCTTATAAAACACACCTGAATGCACTAATGAAGGCCCTTAGGGCTGTTCTGAAAATGGCAGATAGCTGAGCATTAGCCGTTATACTCAAAAAAGTAAAAAATCCAAACATTTTTTCACCAAAAACTTTCAACGAGTGACATTGGCTGTTACCATCCTTTATGATACTTATTACTTTTCACTATTTCAAATTATATTCAAGTACTTTTTCCTGTTTTGAAGTAACTTCACTATAATTGTAAATTATTGGTGTCCCTACTTCAACTGGGTGCCTCTTTTAGAAAGGAGCAGAGGCTGGGACAGGCCTCCAGCGCTGACTTGGCTAAAAAGCAAGGAAAGCAAAAGCAGCTCAATTCGGATGTTCACACAGCATCACTTTGCAAAGCCACAGCAGTCTTCCAAAAGGCTTTCCTGGCAGCGGTGGGATTTGAACCCACGCCCCCGAAGAGACTGGAGCCTTAATCCAGCGCCTTAGACCGCTCGGTCAAGCTACCTTGTTTGCCTGCGTTTCACGGGTCACTTCGACCAGTGGAAAGGCCGCCCCGAGCTGACTTTGATGAAAAGCTGCAGTCTAATCCTGTTTGCGTAAAACAAACCTGATCCCTTGCAGGTTAGGGCTTGCGGCTATGTCCCTGTCACAACAAGTCTGAGATAAGTTTGAAAGAACAGATCAGCACAAGATTGACTCAAATCGTCTTCAACGAAACCACAAGAAGTCAGTAAACCACAGAGGAAGTGCAGTGCTCCAGGAGCAGGACTGAGACAGCATGCCTTATCAAACAGGCGATCGGATGTGGGAGAGGATGAGGCTTCTTGTTTGACTCTCATGTTCCTGAAGGGCCTGACTGCTGCCAGGGAAAGTGTGTTCTCTCGCAATATTTTCAGACCATTATCGAGTACAAGCAGGGCCTTCCGGCCTCAATTAAACCACTGATGGCAGCGGTATGATTCCAACCAACGGCACCATAGAGACTGGAGCCTAAATACAGTACATTAGACCACTTGGCCACGCTACCCTGGTGGGAGTCCCTTTTGTTCGTCTTTGGGCTTTATACCATCCAGAAATAGAAGCGACGGCCTCCACAAACCTTATTCAGTAAACATGTCCAATGCGGCCAAGGAAAGCTCTTTATTCGGCCATGGCAGCAAAAAGTGTCTCCCGAAATGGAGCCCCTGGCAGCGGTGGGATTCAAAACCACGCCCCTAAAGAGACTGGGGAAAAACAGAAAGAACCTCTTGGCCACGCTAAAAGATAATGCCCTTTACCCCAGGCACTATTCCACCAACTTTTTCCTTGTCGAGCTTCGCCACAAGATAACGTCTTGAATTTCTCCAAGGTTGAGGCTTCCTTCTTGAAGGGTTATGCAGTACTACCCCTGGAGGACCCCTTCCTGGAGAGTGCATGTCCTTCTCTTATAAAACACACCTGAATGCCATAATGAAGGCCCTTAGGACTGTTCTGTAAATGGCAGATAGCTGAGCATTAGCCGTTATACTCAAAAAAGTAAAAAATCCAAACATTTTTTCACCAAAAACTTTCAACGAGTGACATTGGCTGTTACCATCCTTTATGATACTTATTACTTTTCACTATTTCAAATTATATTCAAGTACTTTTTCCTGTTTTGAAGTAACTTCACTATAATTGTAAATTATTGGTGTCCCTACTTCAACTGGGTGCCTCTTTTAGAAAGGAGCAGAGGCTGGGACAGGCCTCCAGCGCTGACTTGGCTAAAAAGCAAGGAAAGCAAAAGCAGCTCAATTCGGATGTTCACACAGCATCACTTTGCAAAGCCACAGCAGTCTTCCAAAAGGCTTTCCTGGCAGCGGTGGGATTCGAACCCACGCCCCCGAAGAGACTGGAGCCTTAATCCAGCGCCTTAGACCGCTCGGCCAAGCTACCTTGTTTGCCTGCGTTTCACGGGTCACTTCGACCAGTGGAAAGGCCGCCCCGAGCTGACTTTGATGAAAAGCTGCAGTCTAATCCTGTTTGCATAAAACAAACCTGATCCCTTGCAGGTTAGGGCTTGCGGCTATGTCCCTGTCACAACAAGTCTGAGATAAGTTTGAAAGAACAGATCAGCACAAGATTGACTCAAATCGTCTTCAACGAAACCACAAGAAGTCAGTAAACCACAGAGGAAGTGCAGTGCTCCAGGAGCAGGACTGAGACAGCATGCCTTATCAAACAGGCGATCGGATGTGGGAGAGGATGAGGCTTCTTGTTTGACTCTCATGTTCCTGAAGGGCCTGACTGCTGCCAGGGAAAGTGTGTTCTCTCGCAATATTTTCAGACCATTATCGAGTACAAGCAGGGCCTCCCGGCCTCAATTAAACCACTGATGGCAGCGGTATGATTCCAACCAACGGCACCATAGAGACTGGAGCCTAAATACAGTACATTAGACCACTTGGCCACGCTACCCTGGTGGGAGTCCCTTTTGTTCGTCTTTGGGCTTTATACCATCCAGAAATAGAAGCGACGGCCTCCACAAACCTTATTCAGTAAACATGTCCAATGCGGCCAAGGAAAGCTCTTTATTCGGCCATGGCAGCAAAAAGTGTCTCCCGAAATGGAGCCCCTGGCAGCGGTGGGATTCAAAACCACGCCCCTAAAGAGACTGGGGAAAAACAGAAAGAACCTCTTGGCCACGCTACCAGATAATGCCCTTTACCCCAGGCACTATTCCACCAACTTTTTCCTTGTCGAGCTTCGCCACAAGATAACGTCTTGAATTTCTCCAAGGTTGAGGCTTCCTTCTTGAAGGGTTATGCAGTACTACCCCTGGAGGACCCCTTCCTGGAGAGTGCATGTCCTTCTCTTATAAAACACACCTGAATGCACTAATGAAGGCCCTTAGGGCTGTTCTGAAAATGGCAGATAGCTGAGCATTAGCCGTTATACTCAAAAAAGTAAAAAATCCAAACATTTTTTCACCAAAAACTTTCAACGAGTGACATTGGCTGTTACCATCCTTTATGATACTTATTACTTTTCACTATTTCAAATTATATTCAAGTACTTTTTCCTGTTTTGAAGTAACTTCACTATAATTGTAAATTATTGGTGTCCCTACTTCAACTGGGTGCCTCTTTTAGAAAGGAGCAGAGGCTGGGACAGGTCTCCAGCGCTGACTTGGCTAAAAAGCAAGGAAAGCAAAAGCAGCTCAATTCGGATGTTCACACAGCATCACTTTGCAAAGCCACAGCAGTCTTCCGAAAGGCTTTCCTGACAGCGGTGGGATTCAAACCTACGCCCCCGAAGAGACTGGAGCCTTAATCCAGCACCTTAGACCGCTCGGCCACGCTACCTTGTTTGCCTGCGTTTCACGGGTCACTTCGACCAGTGGAAAGGCCGCCCCGAGCTGACTTTGATGAAAAGCTGCAGTCTAATCCTGTTTGCGTAAAACAAACCTGATCCCTTGCAGGTTAGGGCTTGCGGCTATGTCCCTGTCACAACAAGTCTGTGATAAGTTTGAAAGAACAGATCAGCACAAGATTGACTCAAATCGTCTTCAACGAAACCACAAGAAGTCAGTAAACCACAGAGGAAGTGCAGTGCCCCAGGAGCAGGACTGAGACAGCATGCCTTATCAAACAGGCGATCGGATGTGGGAGAGGATGAGGCTTCTTGTTTGACTCTCATGTTCCTGAAGGGCCTGACTGCTGCCAGGGAAAGTGTGTTCTCTCGCAATATTTTCAGACCATTATCGAGTACAAGCAGGGCCTCCCGGCCTCAATTAAACCACTGATGGCAGCGGTATGATTCCAACCAACGGCACCATAGAGACTGGAGCCTAAATACAGTACATTAGACCACTTGGCCACGCTACCCTGGTGGGAGTCCCTTTTGTTCGTCTTTGGGCTTTATACCATCCAGAAATAGAAGCGACGGCCTCCACAAACCTTATTCAGTAAACATGTCCAATGCGGCCAAGGAAAGCTCTTTATTCGGCCATGGCAGCAAAAAGTGTCTCCCGAAATGGAGCCCCTGGCAGCGGTGGGATTCAAAACCACGCCCCTAAAGAGACTGGGGAAAAACAGAAAGAACCTCTTGGCCACGCTACCAGATAATGCCCTTTACCCCAGGCACTATTCCACCAACTTTTTCCTTGTCGAGCTTCGCCACAAGATAACGTCTTGAATTTCTCCAAGGTTGAGGCTTCCTTCTTGAAGGGTTATGCAGTACTACCCCTGGAGGACCCCTTCCTGGAGAGTGCATGTCCTTCTCTTATAAAACACACCTGAATGCACTAATGAAGGCCCTTAGGGCTGTTCTGAAAATGGCAGATAGCTGAGCATTAGCCGTTATACTCAAAAAAGTAAAAAATCCAAACATTTTTTCACCAAAAACTTTCAACGAGTGACATTGGCTGTTACCATCCTTTATGATACTTATTACTTTTCACTATTTCAAATTATATTCAAGTACTTTTTCCTGTTTTGAAGTAACTTCACTATAATTGTAAATTATTGGTGTCCCTACTTCAACTGGGTGCCTCTTTTAGAAAGGAGCAGAGGCTGGGACAGGCCTCCAGCGCTGACTTGGCTAAAAAGCAAGGAAAGCAAAAGCAGCTCAATTCGGATGTTCACACAGCATCACTTTGCAAAGCCACAGCAGTCTTCCAAAAGGCTTTCCTGGCAGCGGTGGGATTTGAACCCACGCCCCCGAAGAGACTGGAGCCTTAATCCAGCGCCTTAGACCGCTCGGTCAAGCTACCTTGTTTGCCTGCGTTTCACGGGTCACTTCGACCAGTGGAAAGGCCGCCCCGAGCTGACTTTGATGAAAAGCTGCAGTCTAATCCTGTTTGCGTAAAACAAACCTGATCCCTTGCAGGTTAGGGCTTGCGGCTATGTCCCTGTCACAACAAGTCTGAGATAAGTTTGAAAGAACAGATCAGCACAAGATTGACTCAAATCGTCTTCAACGAAACCACAAGAAGTCAGTAAACCACAGAGGAAGTGCAGTGCTCCAGGAGCAGGACTGAGACAGCATGCCTTATCAAACAGGCGATCGGATGTGGGAGAGGATGAGGCTTCTTGTTTGACTCTCATGTTCCTGAAGGGCCTGACTGCTGCCAGGGAAAGTGTGTTCTCTCGCAATATTTTCAGACCATTATCGAGTACAAGCAGGGCCTCCCGGCCTCAATTAAACCACTGATGGCAGCGGTATGATTCCAACCAACGGCACCATAGAGACTGGAGCCTAAATACAGTACATTAGACCACTTGGCCACGCTACCCTGGTGGGAGTCCCTTTTGTTCGTCTTTGGGCTTTATACCATCCAGAAATAGAAGCGACGGCCTCCACAAACCTTATTCAGTAAACATGTCCAATGCGGCCAAGGAAAGCTCTTTATTCGGCCATGGCAGCAAAAAGTGTCTCCCGAAATGGAGCCCCTGGCAGCGGTGGGATTCAAAACCACGCCCCTAAAGAGACTGGGGAAAAACAGAAAGAACCTCTTGGCCACGCTACCAGATAATGCCCTTTACCCCAGGCACTATTCCACCAACTTTTTCCTTGTCGAGCTTCGCCACAAGATAACGTCTTGAATTTCTCCAAGGTTGAGGCTTCCTTCTTGAAGGGTTATGCAGTACTACCCCTGGAGGACCCCTTCCTGGAGAGTGCATGTCCTTCTCTTATAAAACACACCTGAATGCCATAATGAAGGCCCTTAGGACTGTTCTGAAAATGGCAGATAGCTGAGCATTAGCCGTTATACTCAAAAAAGTAAAAAATCCAAACATTTTTTCACCAAAAACTTTCAACGAGTGACATTGGCTGTTACCATCCTTTATGATACTTATTACTTTTCACTATTTCAAATTATATTCAAGTACTTTTTCCTGTTTTGAAGTAACTTCACTATAATTGTAAATTATTGGTGTCCCTACTTCAACTGGGTGCCTCTTTTAGAAAGGAGCAGAGGCTGGGACAGGCCTCCAGCGCTGACTTGGCTAAAAAGCAAGGAAAGCAAAAGCAGCTCAATTCGGATGTTCACACAGCATCACTTTGCAAAGCCACAGCAGTCTTCCAAAAGGCTTTCCTGGCAGCGGTGGGATTCGAACCCACGCCCCCGAAGAGACTGGAGCCTTAATCCAGCGCCTTAGACCGCTCGGCCAAGCTACCTTGTTTGCCTGCGTTTCACGGGTCACTTCGACCAGTGGAAAGGCCGCCCCGAGCTGACTTTGATGAAAAGCTGCAGTCTAATCCTGTTTGCATAAAACAAACCTGATCCCTTGCAGGTTAGGGCTTGCGGCTATGTCCCTGTCACAACAAGTCTGAGATAAGTTTGAAAGAACAGATCAGCACAAGATTGACTCAAATCGTCTTCAACGAAACCACAAGAAGTCAGTAAACCACAGAGGAAGTGCAGTGCTCCAGGAGCAGGACTGAGACAGCATGCCTTATCAAACAGGCGATCGGATGTGGGAGAGGATGAGGCTTCTTGTTTGACTCTCATGTTCCTGAAGGGCCTGACTGCTGCCAGGGAAAGTGTGTTCTCTCGCAATATTTTCAGACCATTATCGAGTACAAGCAGGGCCTCCCGGCCTCAATTAAACCACTGATGGCAGCGGTATGATTCCAACCAACGGCACCATAGAGACTGGAGCCTAAATACAGTACATTAGACCACTTGGCCACGCTACCCTGGTGGGAGTCCTTTTTGTTCGTCTTTGGGCTTTATACCATCCAGAAATAGAAGCGACGGCCTCCACAAACCTTATTCAGTAAACATGTCCAATGCGGCCAAGGAAAGCTCTTTATTCGGCCATGGCAGCAAAAAGTGTCTCCCGAAATGGAGCCCCTGGCAGCGGTGGGATTCAAAACCACGCCCCTAAAGAGACTGGGGAAAAACAGAAAGAACCTCTTGGCCACGCTACCAGATAATGCCCTTTACCCCAGGCACTATTCCACCAACTTTTTCCTTGTCGAGCTTCGCCACAAGATAACGTCTTGAATTTCTCCAAGGTTGAGGCTTCCTTCTTGAAGGGTTATGCAGTACTACCCCTGGAGGACCCCTTCCTGGAGAGTGCATGTCCTTCTCTTATAAAACACACCTGAATGCACTAATGAAGGCCCTTAGGGCTGTTCTGAAAATGGCAGATAGCTGAGCATTAGCCGTTATACTCAAAAAAGTAAAAAATCCAAACATTTTTTCACCAAAAACTTTCAACGAGTGACATTGGCTGTTACCATCCTTTATGATACTTATTACTTTTCACTATTTCAAATTATATTCAAGTACTTTTTCCTGTTTTGAAGTAACTTCACTATAATTGTAAATTATTGGTGTCCCTACTTCAACTGGGTGCCTCTTTTAGAAAGGAGCAGAGGCTGGGACAGGTCTCCAGCGCTGACTTGGCTAAAAAGCAAGGAAAGCAAAAGCAGCTCAATTCGGATGTTCACACAGCATCACTTTGCAAAGCCACAGCAGTCTTCCGAAAGGCTTTCCTGACAGCGGTGGGATTCAAACCTACGCCCCCGAAGAGACTGGAGCCTTAATCCAGCACCTTAGACCGCTCGGCCACGCTACCTTGTTTGCCTGCGTTTCACGGGTCACTTCGACCAGTGGAAAGGCCGCCCCGAGCTGACTTTGATGAAAAGCTGCAGTCTAATCCTGTTTGCGTAAAACAAACCTGATCCCTTGCAGGTTAGGGCTTGCGGCTATGTCCCTGTCACAACAAGTCTGTGATAAGTTTGAAAGAACAGATCAGCACAAGATTGACTCAAATCGTCTTCAACGAAACCACAAGAAGTCAGTAAACCACAGAGGAAGTGCAGTGCCCCAGGAGCAGGACTGAGACAGCATGCCTTATCAAACAGGCGATCGGATGTGGGAGAGGATGAGGCTTCTTGTTTGACTCTCATGTTCCTGAAGGGCCTGACTGCTGCCAGGGAAAGTGTGTTCTCTCGCAATATTTTCAGACCATTATCGAGTACAAGCAGGGCCTCCCGGCCTCAATTAAACCACTGATGGCAGCGGTATGATTCCAACCAACGGCACCATAGAGACTGGAGCCTAAATACAGTACATTAGACCACTTGGCCACGCTACCCTGGTGGGAGTCCCTTTTGTTCGTCTTTGGGCTTTATACCATCCAGAAATAGAAGCGACGGCCTCCACAAACCTTATTCAGTAAACATGTCCAATGCGGCCAAGGAAAGCTCTTTATTCGGCCATGGCAGCAAAAAGTGTCTCCCGAAATGGAGCCCCTGGCAGCGGTGGGATTCAAAACCACGCCCCTAAAGAGACTGGGGAAAAACAGAAAGAACCTCTTGGCCACGCTACCAGATAATGCCCTTTACCCCAGGCACTATTCCACCAACTTTTTCCTTGTCGAGCTTCGCCACAAGATAACGTCTTGAATTTCTCCAAGGTTGAGGCTTCCTTCTTGAAGGGTTATGCAGTACTACCCCTGGAGGACCCCTTCCTGGAGAGTGCATGTCCTTCTCTTATAAAACACACCTGAATGCACTAATGAAGGCCCTTAGGGCTGTTCTGAAAATGGCAGATAGCTGAGCATTAGCCGTTATACTCAAAAAAGTAAAAAATCCAAAAAAAATTTCACCAAAAACTTTCAACGAGTGACATTGGCTGTTACCATCCTTTATGATACTTATTACTTTTCACTATTTCAAATTATATTCAAGTACTTTTTCCTGTTTTGAAGTAACTTCACTATAATTGTAAATTATTGGTGTCCCTACTTCAACTGGGTGCCTCTTTTAGAAAGGAGCAGAGGCTGGGACAGGCCTCCAGCGCTGACTTGGCTAAAAAGCAAGGAAAGCAAAAGCAGCTCAATTCGCATGTTCACACAGCATCACTTTGCAAAGCCACAGCAGTCTTCCAAAAGGCTTTCCTGGCAGCGGTGGGATTCGAACCCACGCCCCCGAAGAGACTGGAGCCTTAATCCAGCGCCTTAGACCGCTCGGCCACGCTACCTTGTTTGCTTCATTTCACGGGTCACTTCGACCAGTGGAAAGGCCGCCCCGAGCTGACTTTGATGAAAAGCTGCAGTCTAATCCTGTTTGCGTAAAACAAACCTGATCCCTTGCAGGTTAGGGCTTGCGGCTATGTCCCTGTCACAACAAGTCTGAGATAAGTTTGAAAGAACAGATCAGCACAAGATTGACTCAAATCGTCTTCAACGAAACCACAAGAAGTCAGTAAACCACAGAGGAAGTGCAGTGCCCCAGGAGCAGGACTGAGACAGCATGCCTTATCAAACAGGCGATCGGATGTGGGAGAGGATGAGGCTTCTTGTTTGACTCTAATGTTCCTGAAGGGCCTGACTGCTGCCAGGGAAAGTGTGTTCTCTCGCAATATTTTCAGACCATTATCGAGTACAAGCAGGGCCTCCCGGCCTCAATTAAACCACTGATGGCAGCGGTATGATTCCAGCCAACGGCACCATAGAGACTGGAGCCTAAATACAGTACATTAGACCACTTGGCCACGCTACCCTGGTGGGAGTCCCTTTTGTTCGTCTTTGGGCTTTATACCATCCAGAAATAGAAGCGACGGCCTCCACAAACCTTATTCAGTAAACATGTCCAATGCGGCCAAGGAAAGCTCTTTATTCGGCCATGGCAGCAAAAAGTGTCTCCCGAAATGGAGCCCCTGGCAGCGGTGGGATTCAAAACCACGCCCCTAAAGAGACTGGGGAAAAACAGAAAGAACCTCTTGGCCACGCTACCAGATAATGCCTTTTACCCCAGGCACTATTCCACCAACTTTTTCCTTGTCGAGCTTCGCCACAAGATAACGTCTTGAATTTCTCCAAGGTTGAGGCTTCCTTCTTGAAGGGTTATGCAGTACTACCCCTGGAGGACCCCTTCCTGGAGAGTGCATGTCCTTCTCTTATAAAACACACCTGAATGCACTAATGAAGGCCCTTAGGGCTGTTCTGAACATGGCAGATAGCTGAGCATTAGCCGTTATACTCAATAAAGTAAAAAATCCAAACATTTTTTCACCAAAAACTTTCAACGAGTGACATTGGCTGTTACCATCCTTTATGATACTTATTACTTTTCACTATTTCAAATTATATTCAAGTACTTTTTCCTGTTTTGAAGTAACTTCACTATAATTGTAAATTATTGGTGTCCCTACTTCAACTGGGTGCCTCTTTTAGAAAGGAGCAGAGGCTGGGACAGGCCTCCAGCGCTGACTTGGCTAAAAAGCAAGGAAAGCAAAAGCAGCTCAATTCGGATGTTCACACAGCATCACTTTGCAAAGCCACAGCAGTCTTCCAAAAGGCTTTCCTGGCAGCGGTGGGATTCGAACCCACGCCCCCGAAGAGACTGGAGCCTTAATCCAGCGCCTTAGACCGCTCGGCCAAGCTACCTTGTTTGCCTGCGTTTCACGGGTCACTTCGACCAGTGGAAAGGCCGCCCCGAGCTGACTTTGATGAAAAGCTGCAGTCTAATCCTGTTTGCATAAAACAAACCTGATCCCTTGCAGGTTAGGGCTTGCGGCTATGTCCCTGTCACAACAAGTCTGAGATAAGTTTGAAAGAACAGATCAGCACAAGATTGACTCAAATCGTCTTCAACGAAACCACAAGAAGTCAGTAAACCACAGAGGAAGTGCAGTGCTCCAGGAGCAGGACTGAGACAGCATGCCTTATCAAACAGGCGATCGGATGTGGGAGAGGATGAGGCTTCTTGTTTGACTCTCATGTTCCTGAAGGGCCTGACTGCTGCCAGGGAAAGTGTGTTCTCTCGCAATATTTTCAGACCATTATCGAGTACAAGCAGGGCCTCCCGGCCTCAATTAAACCACTGATGGCAGCGGTATGATTCCAACCAACGGCACCATAGAGACTGGAGCCTAAATACAGTACATTAGACCACTTGGCCACGCTACCCTGGTGGGAGTCCCTTTTGTTCGTCTTTGGGCTTTATACCATCCAGAAATAGAAGCGACGGCCTCCACAAACCTTATTCAGTAAACATGTCCAATGCGGCCAAGGAAAGCTCTTTATTCGGCCATGGCAGCAAAAAGTGTCTCCCGAAATGGAGCCCCTGGCAGCGGTGGGATTCAAAACCACGCCCCTAAAGAGACTGGGGAAAAACAGAAAGAACCTCTTGGCCACGCTACCAGATAATGCCCTTTACCCCAGGCACTATTCCACCAACTTTTTCCTTGTCGAGCTTCGCCACAAGATAACGTCTTGAATTTCTCCAAGGTTGAGGCTTCCTTCTTGAAGGGTTATGCAGTACTACCCCTGGAGGACCCCTTCCTGGAGAGTGCATGTCCTTCTCTTATAAAACACACCTGAATGCACTAATGAAGGCCCTTAGGGCTGTTCTGAAAATGGCAGATAGCTGAGCATTAGCCGTTATACTCAAAAAAGTAAAAAATCCAAAAAAAATTTCACCAAAAACTTTCAACGAGTGACATTGGCTGTTACCATCCTTTATGATACTTATTACTTTTCACTATTTCAAATTATATTCAAGTACTTTTTCCTGTTTTGAAGTAACTTCACTATAATTGTAAATTATTGGTGTCCCTACTTCAACTGGGTGCCTCTTTTAGAAAGGAGCAGAGGCTGGGACAGGTCTCCAGCGCTGACTTGGCTAAAAAGCAAGGAAAGCAAAAGCAGCTCAATTCGGATGTTCACACAGCATCACTTTGCAAAGCCACAGCAGTCTTCCGAAAGGCTTTCCTGACAGCGGTGGGATTCAAACCTACGCCCCCGAAGAGACTGGAGCCTTAATCCAGCACCTTAGACCGCTCGGCCACGCTACCTTGTTTGCCTGCGTTTCACGGGTCACTTCGACCAGTGGAAAGGCCGCCCCGAGCTGACTTTGATGAAAAGCTGCAGTCTAATCCTGTTTGCGTAAAACAAACCTGATCCCTTGCAGGTTAGGGCTTGCGGCTATGTCCCTGTCACAACAAGTCTGTGATAAGTTTGAAAGAACAGATCAGCACAAGATTGACTCAAATCGTCTTCAACGAAACCACAAGAAGTCAGTAAACCACAGAGGAAGTGCAGTGCCCCAGGAGCAGGACTGAGACAGCATGCCTTATCAAACAGGCGATCGGATGTGGGAGAGGATGAGGCTTCTTGTTTGACTCTCATGTTCCTGAAGGGCCTGACTGCTGCCAGGGAAAGTGTGTTCTCTCGCAATATTTTCAGACCATTATCGAGTACAAGCAGGGCCTCCCGGCCTCAATTAAACCACTGATGGCAGCGGTATGATTCCAACCAACGGCACCATAGAGACTGGAGCCTAAATACAGTACATTAGACCACTTGGCCACGCTACCCTGGTGGGAGTCCCTTTTGTTCGTCTTTGGGCTTTATACCATCCAGAAATAGAAGCGACGGCCTCCACAAACCTTATTCAGTAAACATGTCCAATGCGGCCAAGGAAAGCTCTTTATTCGGCCATGGCAGCAAAAAGTGTCTCCCGAAATGGAGCCCCTGGCAGCGGTGGGATTCAAAACCACGCCCCTAAAGAGACTGGGGAAAAACAGAAAGAACCTCTTGGCCACGCTACCAGATAATGCCCTTTACCCCAGGCACTATTCCACCAACTTTTTCCTTGTCGAGCTTCGCCACAAGATAACGTCTTGAATTTCTCCAAGGTTGAGGCTTCCTTCTTGAAGGGTTATGCAGTACTACCCCTGGAGGACCCCTTCCTGGAGAGTGCATGTCCTTCTCTTATAAAACACACCTGAATGCACTAATGAAGGCCCTTAGGGCTGTTCTGAAAATGGCAGATAGCTGAGCATTAGCCGTTACACTCAAAAAAGTAAAAAATCCAAAAAAAATTTCACCAAAAACTTTCAACGAGTGACATTGGCTGTTACCATCCTTTATGATACTTATTACTTTTCACTATTTCAAATTATATTCAAGTACTTTTTCCTGTTTTGAAGTAACTTCACTATAATTGTAAATTATTGGTGTCCCTACTTCAACTGGGTGCCTCTTTTAGAAAGGAGCAGAGGCTGGGACAGGCCTCCAGCGCTGACTTGGCTAAAAAGCAAGGAAAGCAAAAGCAGCTCAATTCGCATGTTCACACAGCATCACTTTGCAAAGCCACAGCAGTCTTCCAAAAGGCTTTCCTGGCAGCGGTGGGATTCGAACCCACGCCCCCGAAGAGACTGGAGCCTTAATCCAGCGCCTTAGACCGCTCGGCCACGCTACCTTGTTTGCTTCGTTTCACGGGTCACTTCGACCAGTGGAAAGGCCGCCCCGAGCTGACTTTGATGAAAAGCTGCAGTCTAATCCTGTTTGCGTAAAACAAACCTGATCCCTTGCAGGTTAGGGCTTGCGGCTATGTCCCTGTCACAACAAGTCTGAGATAAGTTTGAAAGAACAGATCAGCACAAGATTGACTCAAATCGTCTTCAACGAAACCACAAGAAGTCAGTAAACCACAGAGGAAGTGCAGTGCCCCAGGAGCAGGACTGAGACAGCATGCCTTATCAAACAGGCGATCGGATGTGGGAGAGGATGAGGCTTCTTGTTTGACTCTAATGTTCCTGAAGGGCCTGACTGCTGCCAGGGAAAGTGTGTTCTCTCGCAATATTTTCAGACCATTATCGAGTACAAGCAGGGCCTCCCGGCCTCAATTAAACCACTGATGGCAGCGGTATGATTCCAGCCAACGGCACCATAGAGACTGGAGCCTAAATACAGTACATTAGACCACTTGGCCACGCTACCCTGGTGGGAGTCCCTTTTGTTCGTCTTTGGGCTTTATACCATCCAGAAATAGAAGCGACGGCCTCCACAAACCTTATTCAGTAAACATGTCCAATGCGGCCAAGGAAAGCTCTTTATTCGGCCATGGCAGCAAAAAGTGTCTCCCGAAATGGAGCCCCTGGCAGCGGTGGGATTCAAAACCACGCCCCTAAAGAGACTGGGGAAAAACAGAAAGAACCTCTTGGCCACGCTACCAGATAATGCCTTTTACCCCAGGCACTATTCCACCAACTTTTTCCTTGTCGAGCTTCGCCACAAGATAACGTCTTGAATTTCTCCAAGGTTGAGGCTTCCTTCTTGAAGGGTTATGCAGTACTACCCCTGGAGGACCCCTTCCTGGAGAGTGCATGTCCTTCTCTTATAAAACACACCTGAATGCACTAATGAAGGCCCTTAGGGCTGTTCTGAACATGGCAGATAGCTGAGCATTAGCCGTTATACTCAATAAAGTAAAAAATCCAAACATTTTTTCACCAAAAACTTTCAACGAGTGACATTGGCTGTTACCATCCTTTATGATACTTATTACTTTTCACTATTTCAAATTATATTCAAGTACTTTTTCCTGTTTTGAAGTAACTTCACTATAATTGTAAATTATTGGTGTCCCTACTTCAACTGGGTGCCTCTTTTAGAAAGGAGCAGAGGCTGGGACAGGCCTCCAGCGCTGACTTGGCTAAAAAGCAAGGAAAGCAAAAGCAGCTCAATTCGGATGTTCACACAGCATCACTTTGCAAAGCCACAGCAGTCTTCCAAAAGGCTTTCCTGGCAGCGGTGGGATTCGAACCCACGCCCCCGAAGAGACTGGAGCCTTAATCCAGCGCCTTAGACCGCTCGGCCAAGCTACCTTGTTTGCCTGCGTTTCACGGGTCACTTCGACCAGTGGAAAGGCCGCCCCGAGCTGACTTTGATGAAAAGCTGCAGTCTAATCCTGTTTGCATAAAACAAACCTGATCCCTTGCAGGTTAGGGCTTGCGGCTATGTCCCTGTCACAACAAGTCTGAGATAAGTTTGAAAGAACAGATCAGCACAAGATTGACTCAAATCGTCTTCAACGAAACCACAAGAAGTCAGTAAACCACAGAGGAAGTGCAGTGCTCCAGGAGCAGGACTGAGACAGCATGCCTTATCAAACAGGCGATCGGATGTGGGAGAGGATGAGGCTTCTTGTTTGACTCTCATGTTCCTGAAGGGCCTGACTGCTGCCAGGGAAAGTGTGTTCTCTCGCAATATTTTCAGACCATTATCGAGTACAAGCAGGGCCTCCCGGCCTCAATTAAACCACTGATGGCAGCGGTATGATTCCAACCAACGGCACCATAGAGACTGGAGCCTAAATACAGTACATTAGACCACTTGGCCACGCTACCCTGGTGGGAGTCCCTTTTGTTCGTCTTTGGGCTTTATACCATCCAGAAATAGAAGCGACGGCCTCCACAAACCTTATTCAGTAAACATGTCCAATGCGGCCAAGGAAAGCTCTTTATTCGGCCATGGCAGCAAAAAGTGTCTCCCGAAATGGAGCCCCTGGCAGCGGTGGGATTCAAAACCACGCCCCTAAAGAGACTGGGGAAAAACAGAAAGAACCTCTTGGCCACGCTACCAGATAATGCCCTTTACCCCAGGCACTATTCCACCAACTTTTTCCTTGTCGAGCTTCGCCACAAGATAACGTCTTGAATTTCTCCAAGGTTGAGGCTTCCTTCTTGAAGGGTTATGCAGTACTACCCCTGGAGGACCCCTTCCTGGAGAGTGCATGTCCTTCTCTTATAAAACACACCTGAATGCACTAATGAAGGCCCTTAGGGCTGTTCTGAAAATGGCAGATAGCTGAGCATTAGCCGTTATACTCAAAAAAGTAAAAAATCCAAAAAAAATTTCACCAAAAACTTTCAACGAGTGACATTGGCTGTTACCATCCTTTATGATACTTATTACTTTTCACTATTTCAAATTATATTCAAGTACTTTTTCCTGTTTTGAAGTAACTTCACTATAATTGTAAATTATTGGTGTCCCTACTTCAACTGGGTGCCTCTTTTAGAAAGGAGCAGAGGCTGGGACAGGTCTCCAGCGCTGACTTGGCTAAAAAGCAAGGAAAGCAAAAGCAGCTCAATTCGGATGTTCACACAGCATCACTTTGCAAAGCCACAGCAGTCTTCCGAAAGGCTTTCCTGACAGCGGTGGGATTCAAACCTACGCCCCCGAAGAGACTGGAGCCTTAATCCAGCACCTTAGACCGCTCGGCCACGCTACCTTGTTTGCCTGCGTTTCACGGGTCACTTCGACCAGTGGAAAGGCCGCCCCGAGCTGACTTTGATGAAAAGCTGCAGTCTAATCCTGTTTGCGTAAAACAAACCTGATCCCTTGCAGGTTAGGGCTTGCGGCTATGTCCCTGTCACAACAAGTCTGTGATAAGTTTGAAAGAACAGATCAGCACAAGATTGACTCAAATCGTCTTCAACGAAACCACAAGAAGTCAGTAAACCACAGAGGAAGTGCAGTGCCCCAGGAGCAGGACTGAGACAGCATGCCTTATCAAACAGGCGATCGGATGTGGGAGAGGATGAGGCTTCTTGTTTGACTCTCATGTTCCTGAAGGGCCTGACTGCTGCCAGGGAAAGTGTGTTCTCTCGCAATATTTTCAGACCATTATCGAGTACAAGCAGGGCCTCCCGGCCTCAATTAAACCACTGATGGCAGCGGTATGATTCCAACCAACGGCACCATAGAGACTGGAGCCTAAATACAGTACATTAGACCACTTGGCCACGCTACCCTGGTGGGAGTCCCTTTTGTTCGTCTTTGGGCTTTATACCATCCAGAAATAGAAGCGACGGCCTCCACAAACCTTATTCAGTAAACATGTCCAATGCGGCCAAGGAAAGCTCTTTATTCGGCCATGGCAGCAAAAAGTGTCTCCCGAAATGGAGCCCCTGGCAGCGGTGGGATTCAAAACCACGCCCCTAAAGAGACTGGGGAAAAACAGAAAGAACCTCTTGGCCACGCTACCAGATAATGCCCTTTACCCCAGGCACTATTCCACCAACTTTTTCCTTGTCGAGCTTCGCCACAAGATAACGTCTTGAATTTCTCCAAGGTTGAGGCTTCCTTCTTGAAGGGTTATGCAGTACTACCCCTGGAGGACCCCTTCCTGGAGAGTGCATGTCCTTCTCTTATAAAACACACCTGAATGCACTAATGAAGGCCCTTAGGGCTGTTCTGAAAATGGCAGATAGCTGAGCATTAGCCGTTATACTCAAAAAAGTAAAAAATCCAAAAAAAATTTCACCAAAAACTTTCAACGAGTGACATTGGCTGTTACCATCCTTTATGATACTTATTACTTTTCACTATTTCAAATTATATTCAAGTACTTTTTCCTGTTTTGAAGTAACTTCACTATAATTGTAAATTATTGGTGTCCCTACTTCAACTGGGTGCCTCTTTTAGAAAGGAGCAGAGGCTGGGACAGGCCTCCAGCGCTGACTTGGCTAAAAAGCAAGGAAAGCAAAAGCAGCTCAATTCGGATGTTCACACAGCATCACTTTGCAAAGCCACAGCAGTCTTCCTAAAGGCTTTCCTGACAGCGGTGGGATTCAAACCTACGCCCCCGAAGAGACTGGAGCCTTAATCCAGCACCTTAGACCGCTCGGCCACGCTACCATGTTTGCCTGCGTTTCACGGGTCAATTCGACCAGTGGAAAGGCCGCCCCGAGCTGACTTTGATGAAAAGCTGCAGTCTAATCCTGTTTGCATAAAACAAACCTGATCCCTTGCAGGTTAGGGCTTGCGGCTATGTCCCTGTCACAACAAGTCTGAGATAAGTTTGAAAGAACAGATCAGCACAAGATTGACTCAAATCGTCTTCAACGAAACCACAAGAAGTCAGTAAACCACAGAGGAAGTGCAGTGCCCCAGGAGCAGGACTGAGACAGCATGCCTTATCAAACAGGCGATCGGATGTGGGAGAGGATGAGGCTTCTTGTTTGACTCTCATGTTCCTGAAGGGCCTGACTGCTGCCAGGGAAAGTGTGTTCTCTCGCAATATTTTCAGACCATTATCGAGTACAAGCAGGGCCTCCCGGCCTCAATTAAACCACTGATGGCAGCGGTATGATTCCAACCAACGGCACCATAGAGACTGGAGCCTAAATACAGTACATTAGACCACTTGGCCACGCTACCCTGGTGGGAGTCCCTTTTGTTCGTCTTTGGGCTTTATACCATCCAGAAATAGAAGCGACGGCCTCCACAAACCTTATTCAGTAAACATGTCCAATGCGGCCAAGGAAAGCTCTTTATTCGGCCATGGCAGCAAAAAGTGTCTCCCGAAATGGAGCCCCTGGCAGCGGTGGGATTCAAAACCACGCCCCTAAAGAAACTGGGGAAAAACAGAAAGAACCTCTTGGCCACGCTACCAGATAATGCCCTTTACCCCAGGCACTATTCCACCAACTTTTTCCTTGTCGAGCTTCGCCACAAGATAACGTCTTGAATTTCTCCAAGGTTGAGGCTTCCTTCTTGAAGGGTTATGCAGTACTACCCCTGGAGGACCCCTTCCTGGAGAGTGCATGTCCTTCTCTTATAAAACACACCTGAATGCACTAATGAAGGCCCTTAGGGCTGTTCTGAAAATGGCAGATAGCTGAGCATTAGCCGTTATACTCAAAAAAGTAAAAAATCCAAAAAAAATTTCACCAAAAACTTTCAACGAGTGACATTGGCTGTTACCATCCTTTATGATACTTATTACTTTTCACTATTTCAAATTATATTCAAGTACTTTTTCCTGTTTTGAAGTAACTTCACTATAATTGTAAATTATTGGTGTCCCTACTTCAACTGGGTGCCTCTTTTAGAAAGGAGCAGAGGCTGGGACAGGCCTCCAGCGCTGACTTGGCTAAAAAGCAAGGAAAGCAAAAGCAGCTCAATTCGGATGTTCACACAGCATCACTTTGCAAAGCCACAGCAGTCTTCCTAAAGGCTTTCCTGACAGCGGTGGGATTCAAACCTACGCCCCCGAAGAGACTGGAGCCTTAATCCAGCACCTTAGACCGCTCGGCCACGCTACCATGTTTGCCTGCGTTTCACGGGTCAATTCGACCAGTGGAAAGGCCGCCCCGAGCTGACTTTGATGAAAAGCTGCAGTCTAATCCTGTTTGCGTAAAACAAACCTGATCCCTTGCAGGTTAGGGCTTGCGGCTATGTCCCTGTCACAACAAGTCTGAGATAAGTTTGAAAGAACAGATCAGCACAAGATTGACTCAAATCGTCTTCAACGAAACCACAAGAAGTCAGTAAACCACAGAGGAAGTGCAGTGCCCCAGGAGCAGGACTGAGACAGCATGCCTTATCAAACAGGCGATCGGATGTGGGAGAGGATGAGGCTTCTTGTTTGACTCTCATGTTCCTGAAGGGCCTGACTGCTGCCAGGGAAAGTGTGTTCTCTCGCAATATTTTCAGACCATTATCGAGTACAAGCAGGGCCTCCCGGCCTCAATTAAACCACTGATGGCAGCGGTATGATTCCAACCAACGGCACCATAGAGACTGGAGCCTAAATACAGTACATTAGACCACTTGGCCACGCTACCCTGGTGGGAGTCCCTTTTGTTCGTCTTTGGGCTTTATACCATCCAGAAATAGAAGCGACGGCCTCCACAAACCTTATTCAGTAAACATGTCCAATGCGGCCAAGGAAAGCTCTTTATTCGGCCATGGCAGCAAAAAGTGTCTCCCGAAATGGAGCCCCTGGCAGCGGTGGGATTCAAAACCACGCCCCTAAAGAGACTGGGGAAAAACAGAAAGAACCTCTTGGCCACGCTACCAGATAATGCCCTTTACCCCAGGCACTATTCCACCAACTTTTTCCTTGTCGAGCTTCGCCACAAGATAACGTCTTGAATTTCTCCAAGGTTGAGGCTTCCTTCTTGAAGGGTTATGCAGTACTACCCCTGGAGGACCCCTTCCTGGAGAGTGCATGTCCTTCTCTTATAAAACACACCTGAATGCACTAATGAAGGCCCTTAGGGCTGTTCTGAAAATGGCAGATAGCTGAGCATTAGCCGTTATACTCAAAAAAGTAAAAAATCCAAACATTTTTTCACCAAAAACTTTCAACGAGTGACATTGGCTGTTACCATCCTTTATGATACTTATTACTTTTCACTATTTCAAATTATATTCAAGTACTTTTTCCTGTTTTGAAGTAACTTCACTATAATTGTAAATTATTGGTGTCCCTACTTCAACTGGGTGCCTCTTTTAGAAAGGAGCAGAGGCTGGGACAGGCCTCCAGCGCTGACTTGGCTAAAAAGCAAGGAAAGCAAAAGCAGCTCAATTCGCATGTTCACACAGCATCACTTTGCAAAGCCACAGCAGTCTTCCAAAAGGCTTTCCTGGCAGCGGTGGGATTCGAACCCACGCCCCCGAAGAGACTGGAGCCTTAATCCAGCGCCTTAGACCGCTCGGCCACGCTACCTTGTTTGCTTCGTTTCACGGGTCACTTCGACCAGTGGAAAGGCCGCCCCGAGCTGACTTTGATGAAAAGCTGCAGTCTAATCCTGTTTGCGTAAAACAAACCTGATCCCTTGCAGGTTAGGGCTTGCGGCTATGTCCCTGTCACAACAAGTCTGAGATAAGTTTGAAAGAACAGATCAGCACAAGATTGACTCAAATCGTCTTCAACGAAACCACAAGAAGTCAGTAAACCACAGAGGAAGTGCAGTGCCCCAGGAGCAGGACTGAGACAGCATGCCTTATCAAACAGGCGATCGGATGTGGGAGAGGATGAGGCTTCTTGTTTGACTCTAATGTTCCTGAAGGGCCTGACTGCTGCCAGGGAAAGTGTGTTCTCTCGCAATATTTTCAGACCATTATCGAGTACAAGCAGGGCCTCCCGGCCTCAATTAAACCACTGATGGCAGCGGTATGATTCCAGCCAACGGCACCATAGAGACTGGAGCCTAAATACAGTACATTAGACCACTTGGCCACGCTACCCTGGTGGGAGTCCCTTTTGTTCGTCTTTGGGCTTTATACCATCCAGAAATAGAAGCGACGGCCTCCACAAACCTTATTCAGTAAACATGTCCAATGCGGCCAAGGAAAGCTCTTTATTCGGCCATGGCAGCAAAAAGTGTCTCCCGAAATGGAGCCCCTGGCAGCGGTGGGATTCAAAACCACGCCCCTAAAGAGACTGGGGAAAAACAGAAAGAACCTCTTGGCCACGCTACCAGATAATGCCTTTTACCCCAGGCACTATTCCACCAACTTTTTCCTTGTCGAGCTTCGCCACAAGATAACGTCTTGAATTTCTCCAAGGTTGAGGCTTCCTTCTTGAAGGGTTATGCAGTACTACCCCTGGAGGACCCCTTCCTGGAGAGTGCATGTCCTTCTCTTATAAAACACACCTGAATGCACTAATGAAGGCCCTTAGGGCTGTTCTGAACATGGCAGATAGCTGAGCATTAGCCGTTATACTCAATAAAGTAAAAAATCCAAACATTTTTTCACCAAAAACTTTCAACGAGTGACATTGGCTGTTACCATCCTTTATGATACTTATTACTTTTCACTATTTCAAATTATATTCAAGTACTTTTTCCTGTTTTGAAGTAACTTCACTATAATTGTAAATTATTGGTGTCCCTACTTCAACTGGGTGCCTCTTTTAGAAAGGAGCAGAGGCTGGGACAGGCCTCCAGCGCTGACTTGGCTAAAAAGCAAGGAAAGCAAAAGCAGCTCAAATTCGGATGTTCACACAGCATCACTTTGCAAAGCCACAGCAGTCTTCCGAAAGGCTTTCCTGGCAGCGGTGGGATTCGAACCCACGCCCCCGAAGAGACTGGAGCCTTAATCCAGCGCCTTAGACCGCTCGGCCACGCTACCTTGTTTGCCTGCGTTTCACGGGTCACTTCGACCAGTGGAAAGGCCGCCCCGAGCTGACTTTGATGAAAAGCTGCAGTCTAATCCTGTTTGCGTAAAACAAACCTGATCCCTTGCAGGTTAGGGCTTGCGGCTATGTCCCTGTCACAACAAGTCTGAGATAAGTTTGAAAGAACAGATCAGCACAAGATTGACTCAAATCGTCTTCAACGAAACCACAAGAAGTCAGTAAACCACAGAGGAAGTGCAGTGCCCCAGGAGCAGGACTGAGACAGCATGCCTTATCAAACAGGCGATCGGATGTGGGAGAGGATGAGGCTTCTTGTTTGACTCTCATGTTCCTGAAGGGCCTGACTGCTGCCAGGGAAAGTGTGTTCTCTCGCAATATTTTCAGACCATTATCGAGTACAAGCAGGGCCTCCCGGCCTCAATTAAACCACTGATGGCAGCGGTATGATTCCAACCAACGGCACCATAGAGACTGGAGCCTAAATACAGTACATTAGACCACTTGGCCACGCTACCCTGGTGGGAGTCCCTTTTGTTCGTCTTTGGGCTTTATACCATCCAGAAATAGAAGCGACGGCCTCCACAAACCTTATTCAGTAAACATGTCCAATGCGGCCAAGGAAAGCTCTTTATTCGGCCATGGCAGCAAAAAGTGTCTCCCGAAATGGAGCCCCTGGCAGCGGTGGGATTCAAAACCACGCCCCTAAAGAGACTGGGGAAAAACAGAAAGAACCTCTTGGCCACGCTACCAGATAATGCCCTTTACCCCAGGCACTATTCCACCAACTTTTTCCTTGTCGAGCTTCGCCACAAGATAACGTCTTGAATTTCTCCAAGGTTGAGGCTTCCTTCTTGAAGGGTTATGCAGTACTACCCCTGGAGGACCCCTTCCTGGAGAGTGCATGTCCTTCTCTTATAAAACACACCTGAATGCACTAATGAAGGCCCTTAGGGCTGTTCTGAACATGGCAGATAGCTGAGCATTAGCCGTTATACTCAATAAAGTAAAAAATCCAAACATTTTTTCACCAAAAACTTTCAACGAGTGACATTGGCTGTTACCATCCTTTATGATACTTATTACTTTTCACTATTTCAAATTATATTCAAGTACTTTTTCCTGTTTTGAAGTAACTTCACTATAATTGTAAATTATTGGTGTCCCTACTTCAACTGGGTGCCTCTTTTAGAAAGGAGCAGAGGCTGGGACAGGCCTCCAGCGCTGACTTGGCTAAAAAGCAAGGAAAGCAAAAGCAGCTCAATTCGGATGTTCACACAGCATCACTTTGCAAAGCCACAGCAGTCTTCCGAAAGGCTTTCCTGGCAGCGGTGGGATTCGAACCCACACCCCCGAAGAGACTGGAGCCTTAATCCAGCGCCTTAGACCGCTCGGCCACGCTACCTTGTTTGCCTGCGTTTCACGGGTCACTTGGACCAGTGGAAAGGCCGCCCCGAGCTGACTTTGATGAAAAGCTGCAGTCTAATCCTGTTTGCGTAAAACAAACCTGATCCCTTGCAGGTTAGGGCTTGCGGCTAGTTCCCTGTCACAACAAGTCTGAGATAAGTTTGAAAGAACAGATCAGCACAAGATTGACTCAAATCGTCTTCAACGAAACCACAAGAAGTCAGTAAACCACAGAGGAAGTGCAGTGCCCCAGGAGCAGGACTGAGACAGCATGCCTTATCAAACAGGCGATCGGATGTGGGAGAGGATGAGGCTTCTTGTTTGACTCTCATGTTCCTGAAGGGCCTGACTGCTGCCAGGGAAAGTGTGTTCTCTCGCAATATTTTCAGACCATTATCGAGTACAAGCAGGGCCTCCCGGCCTCAATTAAACCACTGATGGCAGCGGTATGATTCCAACCAACGGCACCATAGAGACTGGAGCCTAAATACAGTACATTAGACCACTTGGCCACGCTACCCTGGTGGGAGTCCCTTTTGTTCGTCTTTGGGCTTTATACCATCCAGAAATAGAAGCGACGGCCTCCACAAACCTTATTCAGTAAACATGTCCAATGCGGCCAAGGAAAGCTCTTTATTCGGCCATGGCAGCAAAAAGTGTCTCCCGAAATGGAGCCCCTGGCAGCGGTGGGATTCAAAACCACGCCCCTAAAGAGACTGGGAAAAAACAGAAAGAACCTCTTGGCCACGCTACCAGATAATGCCCTTTACCCCAGGCACTATTCCACCAACTTTTTCCTTGTCGAGCTTCGCCACAAGATAACGTCTTGAATTTCTCCAAGGTTGAGGCTTCCTTCTTGAAGGGTTATGCAGTACTACCCCTGGAGGACCCCTTCCTGGAGAGTGCATGTCCTTCTCTTATAAAACACACCTGAATGCACTAATGAAGGCCCTTAGGGCTGTTCTGAACATGGCAGATAGCTGAGCATTAGCCGTTATACTCAATAAAGTAAAAAATCCAAACATTTTTTCACCAAAAACTTTCAACGAGTGACATTGCCTGTTACCATCCTTTATGATACTTATTACTTTTCACTATTTCAAATTATATTCAAGTACTTTTTCCTGTTTTGAAGTAACTTCACTATAATTGTAAATTATTGGTGTCCCTACTTCAACTGGGTGCCTCTTTTAGAAAGGAGCAGAGGCTGGGACAGGCCTCCAGCGCTGACTTGGCTAAAAAGCAAGGAAAGCAAAAGCAGCTCAATTCGGATGTTCACACAGCATCACTTTGCAAAGCCACAGCAGTCTTCCGAAAGGCTTTCCTGCCAGCGGTGGGATTCAAACCCACACCCCCGAAGAGACTGGAGCCTTAATCCAGCGCCTTAGACCGCTCGGCCACGCTACCTTGTTTGCCTGCGTTTCACGGGTCACTTGGACCAGTGGAAAGGCCGCCCCGAGCTGACTTTGATGAAAAGCTGCAGTCTAATCCTGTTTGCGTAAAACAAACCTGATCCCTTGCAGGTTAGGGCTTGCGGCTAGTTCCCTGTCACAACAAGTCTGAGATAAGTTTGAAAGAACAGATCAGCACAAGATTGACTCAAATCGTCTTCAACGAAACCACAAGAAGTCAGTAAACCACAGAGGAAGTGCAGTGCCCCAGGAGCAGGACTGAGACAGCATGCCTTATCAAACAGGCGATCGGATGTGGGAGAGGATGAGGCTTCTTGTTTGACTCTCATGTTCCTGAAGGGCCTGACTGCTGCCAGGGAAAGTGTGTTCTCTCGCAATATTTTCAGACCATTATCGAGTACAAGCAGGGCCTCCCGGCCTCAATTAAACCACTGATGGCAGCGGTATGATTCCAACCAACGGCACCATAGAGACTGGAGCCTAAATACAGTACATTAGACCACTTGGCCACGCTACCCTGGTGGGAGTCCCTTTTGTTCGTCTTTGGGCTTTATACCATCCAGAAATAGAAGCGACGGCCTCCACAAACCTTATTCAGTAAACATGTCCAATGCGGCCAAGGAAAGCTCTTTATTCGGCCATGGCAGCAAAAAGTGTCTCCCGAAATGGAGCCCCTGGCAGCGGTGGGATTCAAAACCACGCCCCTAAAGAGACTGGGGAAAAACAGAAAGAACCTCTTGGCCACGCTACCAGATAATGCCCTTTACCCCAGGCACTATTCCACCAACTTTTTCCTTGTCGAGCTTCGCCACAAGATAACGTCTTGAATTTCTCCAAGGTTGAGGCTTCCTTCTTGAAGGGTTATGCAGTACTACCCCTGGAGGACCCCTTCCTGGAGAGTGCATGTCCTTCTCTTATAAAACACACCTGAATGCACTAATGAAGGCCCTTAGGGCTGTTCTGAAAATGGCAGATAGCTGAGCATTAGCCGTTATACTCAAAAAAGTAAAAAATCTAAACATTTTTTCACCAAAAACTTTCAACGAGTGACATTGGCTGTTACCATCCTTTATGATACTTATTACTTTTCACTATTTCAAATTATATTCAAGTACTTTTTCCTGTTTTGAAGTAACTTCACTATAATTGTAAATTATTGGTGTCCCTACTTCAACTGGGTGCCTCTTTTAGAAAGGAGCAGAGGCTGGGACAGGCCTCCAGCGCTGACTTGGCTAAAAAGCAAGGAAAGCAAAAGCAGCTCAATTCAGATGTTCACACAGCATCACTTTGCAAAGCCACAGCAGTCTTCCAAAAGGCTTTCCTGGCAGCGGTGGGATTCGAACCCACGCCCCCGAAGAGACTGGAGCCTTAATCCAGCGCCTTAGACCGCTCGGCCAAGCTACCTTGTTTGCCTGCGTTTCACGGGTCACTTCGACCAGTGGAAAGGCCGCCCCGAGCTGACTTTGATGAAAAGCTGCAGTCTAATCCTGTTTGCGTAAAACAAACCTGATCCCTTGCAGGTTAGGGCTTGCGGCTATGTCCCTGTCACAACAAGTCTGAGATAAGTTTGAAAGAACAGATCAGCACAAGATTGACTCAAATCGTCTTCAACGAAACCACAAGAAGTCAGTAAACCACAGAGGAAGTGCAGTGCTCCAGGAGCAGGACTGAGACAGCATGCCTTATCAAACAGGCGATCGGATGTGGGAGAGGATGAGGCTTCTTGTTTGACTCTCATGTTCCTGAAGGGCCTGACTGCTGCCAGGGAAAGTGTGTTCTCTCGCAATATTTTCAGACCATTATCGAGTACAAGCAGGGCCTCCCGGCCTCAATTAAACCACTGATGGCAGCGGTATGATTCCAACCAACGGCACCATAGAGACTGGAGCCTAAATACAGTACATTAGACCACTTGGCCACGCTACCCTGGTGGGAGTCCCTTTTGTTCGTCTTTGGGCTTTATACCATCCAGAAATAGAAGCGACGGCCTCCACAAACCTTATTCAGTAAACATGTCCAATGCGGCCAAGGAAAGCTCTTTATTCGGCCATGGCAGCAAAAAGTGTCTCCCGAAATGGAGCCCCTGGCAGCGGTGGGATTCAAAACCACGCCCCTAAAGAGACTGGGGAAAAACAGAAAGAACCTCTTGGCCACGCTACCAGATAATGCCCTTTACCCCAGGCACTATTCCACCAACTTTTTCCTTGTCGAGCTTCGCCACAAGATAACGTCTTGAATTTCTCCAAGGTTGAGGCTTCCTTCTTGAAGGGTTATGCAGTACTACCCCTGGAGGACCCCTTCCTGGAGAGTGCATGTCCTTCTCTTATAAAACACACCTGAATGCACTAATGAAGGCCCTTAGGGCTCTTCTGAATATGGCAGATAGCTGAGCATTAGCCGTTATACTCAATAAAGTAAAAAATCCAAACATTTTTTCACCAAAAACTTTCAACGAGTGACATTGGCTGTTACCATCCTTTATGATACTTATTACTTTTCACTATTTCAAATTATATTCAAGTACTTTTTCCTGTTTTGAAGTAACTTCACTATAATTGTAAATTATTGGTGTCCCTACTTCAACTGGGTGCCTCTTTTAGAAAGGAGCAGAGGCTGGGACAGGCCTCCAGCGCTGACTTGGCTAAAAAGCAAGGAAAGCAAAAGCAGATCAAATTCGGATGTTCACACAGCATCACTTTGCAAAGCCACAGCAGTCTTCCGAAAGGCTTTCCTGGCAGCGGTGGGATTCGAACCCACGCCCCCGAAGAGACTGGAGCCTTAATCCAGCGCCTTAGACCGCTCGGCCACGCTACCTTGTTTGCCTGCGTTTCACGGGTCACTTCGACCAGTGGAAAGGCCGCCCCGAGCTGACTTTGATGAAAAGCTGCAGTCTAATCCTGTTTGCGTAAAACAAACCTGATCCCTTGCAGGTTAGGGCTTGCGGCTATGTCCCTGTCACAACAAGTCTGAGATAAGTTTGAAAGAACAGATCAGCACAAGATTGACTCAAATCGTCTTCAACGAAACCACAAGAAGTCAGTAAACCACAGAGGAAGTGCAGTGCCCCAGGAGCAGGACTGAGACAGCATGCCTTATCAAACAGGCGATCGGATGTGGGAGAGGATGAGGCTTCTTGTTTGACTCTCATGTTCCTGAAGGGCCTGACTGCTGCCAGGGAAAGTGTGTTCTCTCGCAATATTTTCAGACCATTATCGAGTACAAGCAGGGCCTCCCGGCCTCAATTAAACCACTGATTGCAGCGGTATGATTCCAACCAACGGCACCATAGAGACTGGAGCCTAAATACAGTACATTAGACCACTTGGCCACGCTACCCTGGTGGGAGTCCCTTTTGTTCGTCTTTGGGCTTTATACCATCCAGAAATAGAAGCGACGGCCTCCACAAACCTTATTCAGTAAACATGTCCAATGCGGCCAAGGAAAGCTCTTTATTCGGCCATGGCAGCAAAAAGTGTCTCCCGAAATGGAGCCCCTGGCAGCGGTGGGATTCAAAACCACGCCCCTAAAGAGACTGGGGAAAAACAGAAAGAACCTCTTGGCCACGCTAACGGGTAATGCCCTTTACCCCAGGCACTATTCCACCAACTTTTTCCTTGTCGAGCTTCGCCACAAGATAACGTCTTGAATTTCTCCAAGGTTGAGGCTTCCTTCTTGAAGGGTTATGCAGTACTACCCCTGGAGGACCCCTTCCTGGAGAGTGCATGTCCTTCTCTTATAAAACACACCTGAATGCACTAATGAAGGCCCTTAGGGCTGTTCTGAACATGGCAGATAGCTGAGCATTAGCCGTTATACTCAATAAAGTAAAAAATCCAAACATTTTTTCACCAAAAACTTTCAACGAGTGACATTGGCTGTTACCATCCTTTATGATACTTATTACTTTTCACTATTTCAAATTATATTCAAGTACTTTTTCCTGTTTTGAAGTAACTTCACTATAATTGTAAATTATTGGTGTCCCTACTTCAACTGGGTGCCTCTTTTAGAAAGGAGCAGAGGCTGGGACAGGCCTCCAGCGCTGACTTGGCTAAAAAGCAAGGAAAGCAAAAGCAGCTCAATTCGGATGTTCACACAGCATCACTTTGCAAAGCCACAGCAGTCTTCCGAAAGGCTTTCCTGGCAGCGGTGGGATTCGAACCCACACCCCCGAAGAGACTGGAGCCTTAATCCAGCGCCTTAGACCGCTCGGCCACGCTACCTTGTTTGCCTGCGTTTCACGGGTCACTTGGACCAGTGGAAAGGCCGCCCCGAGCTGACTTTGATGAAAAGCTGCAGTCTAATCCTGTTTGCGTAAAACAAACCTGATCCCTTGCAGGTTAGGGCTTGCGGCTAGTTCCCTGTCACAACAAGTCTGAGATAAGTTTGAAAGAACAGATCAGCACAAGATTGACTCAAATCGTCTTCAACGAAACCACAAGAAGTCAGTAAACCACAGAGGAAGTGCAGTGCCCCAGGAGCAGGACTGAGACAGCATGCCTTATCAAACAGGCGATCGGATGTGGGAGAGGATGAGGCTTCTTGTTTGACTCTCATGTTCCTGAAGGGCCTGACTGCTGCCAGGGAAAGTGTGTTCTCTCGCAATATTTTCAGACCATTATCGAGTACAAGCAGGGCCTCCCGGCCTCAATTAAACCACTGATGGCAGCGGTATGATTCCAACCAACGGCACCATAGAGACTGGAGCCTAAATACAGTACATTAGACCACTTGGCCACGCTACCCTGGTGGGAGTCCCTTTTGTTCGTCTTTGGGCTTTATACCATCCAGAAATAGAAGCGACGGCCTCCACAAACCTTATTCAGTAAACATGTCCAATGCGGCCAAGGAAAGCTCTTTATTCGGCCATGGCAGCAAAAAGTGTCTCCCGAAATGGAGCCCCTGGCAGCGGTGGGATTCAAAACCACGCCCCTAAAGAGACTGGGAAAAAACAGAAAGAACCTCTTGGCCACGCTACCAGATAATGCCCTTTACCCCAGGCACTATTCCACCAACTTTTTCCTTGTCGAGCTTCGCCACAAGATAACGTCTTGAATTTCTCCAAGGTTGAGGCTTCCTTCTTGAAGGGTTATGCAGTACTACCCCTGGAGGACCCCTTCCTGGAGAGTGCATGTCCTTCTCTTATAAAACACACCTGAATGCACTAATGAAGGCCCTTAGGGCTGTTCTGAACATGGCAGATAGCTGAGCATTAGCCGTTATACTCAATAAAGTAAAAAATCCAAACATTTTTTCACCAAAAACTTTCAACGAGTGACATTGGCTGTTACCATCCTTTATGATACTTATTACTTTTCACTATTTCAAATTATATTCAAGTACTTTTTCCTGTTTTGAAGTAACTTCACTATAATTGTAAATTATTGGTGTCCCTACTTTAACTGGGTGCCTCTTTTAGAAAGGAGCAGAGGCTGGGACAGGCCTCCAGCGCTGACTTGGCTAAAAAGCAAGGAAAGCAAAAGCAGCTCAATTCGGATGTTCACACAGCATCACTTTGCAAAGCCACAGCAGTCTTCCGAAAGGCTTTCCTGGCAGCGGTGGGATTCGAACCCACACCCCCGAAGAGACTGGAGCCTTAATCCAGCGCCTTAGACCGCTCGGCCACGCTACCTTGTTTGCCTGCGTTTCACGGGTCACTTGGACCAGTGGAAAGGCCGCCCCGAGCTGACTTTGATGAAAAGCTGCAGTCTAATCCTGTTTGCGTAAAACAAACCTGATCCCTTGCAGGTTAGGGCTTGCGGCTAGTTCCCTGTCACAACAAGTCTGAGATAAGTTTGAAAGAACAGATCAGCACAAGATTGACTCAAATCGTCTTCAACGAAACCACAAGAAGTCAGTAAACCACAGAGGAAGTGCAGTGCCCCAGGAGCAGGACTGAGACAGCATGCCTTATCAAACAGGCGATCGGATGTGGGAGAGGATGAGGCTTCTTGTTTGACTCTCATGTTCCTGAAGGGCCTGACTGCTGCCAGGGAAAGTGTGTTCTCTCGCAATATTTTCAGACCATTATCGAGTACAAGCAGGGCCTCCCGGCCTCAATTAAACCACTGATGGCAGCGGTATGATTCCAACCAACGGCACCATAGAGACTGGAGCCTAAATACAGTACATTAGACCACTTGGCCACGCTACCCTGGTGGGAGTCCCTTTTGTTCGTCTTTGGGCTTTATACCATCCAGAAATAGAAGCGACGGCCTCCACAAACCTTATTCAGTAAACATGTCCAATGCGGCCAAGGAAAGCTCTTTATTCGGCCATGGCAGCAAAAAGTGTCTCCCGAAATGGAGCCCCTGGCAGCGGTGGGATTCAAAACCACGCCCCTAAAGAGACTGGGGAAAAACAGAAAGAACCTCTTGGCCACGCTACCAGATAATGCCCTTTACCCCAGGCACTATTCCACCAACTTTTTCCTTGTCGAGCTTCGCCACAAGATAACGTCTTGAATTTCTCCAAGGTTGAGGCTTCCTTCTTGAAGGGTTATGCAGTACTACCCCTGGAGGACCCCTTCCTGGAGAGTGCATGTCCTTCTCTTATAAAACACACCTGAATGCACTAATGAAGGCCCTTAGGGCTGTTCTGAAAATGGCAGATAGCTGAGCATTAGCCGTTATACTCAAAAAAGTAAAAAATCTAAACATTTTTTCACCAAAAACTTTCAACGAGTGACATTGGCTGTTACCATCCTTTATGATACTTATTACTTTTCACTATTTCAAATTATATTCAAGTACTTTTTCCTGTTTTGAAGTAACTTCACTATAATTGTAAATTATTGGTGTCCCTACTTCAACTGGGTGCCTCTTTTAGAAAGGAGCAGAGGCTGGGACAGGCCTCCAGCGCTGACTTGGCTAAAAAGCAAGGAAAGCAAAAGCAGCTCAATTCGGATGTTCACACAGCATCACTTTGCAAAGCCACAGCAGTCTTCCAAAAGGCTTTCCTGGCAGCGGTGGGATTCGAACCCACGCCCCCGAAGAGACTGGAGCCTTAATCCAGCGCCTTAGACCGCTCGGCCAAGCTACCTTGTTTGCCTGCGTTTCACGGGTCACTTCGACCAGTGGAAAGGCCGCCCCGAGCTGACTTTGATGAAAAGCTGCAGTCTAATCCTGTTTGCGTAAAACAAACCTGATCCCTTGCAGGTTAGGGCTTGCGGCTATGTCCCTGTCACAACAAGTCTGAGATAAGTTTGAAAGAACAGATCAGCACAAGATTGACTCAAATCGTCTTCAACGAAACCACAAGAAGTCAGTAAACCACAGAGGAAGTGCAGTGCTCCAGGAGCAGGACTGAGACAGCATGCCTTATCAAACAGGCGATCGGATGTGGGAGAGGATGAGGCTTCTTGTTTGACTCTCATGTTCCTGAAGGGCCTGACTGCTGCCAGGGAAAGTGTGTTCTCTCGCAATATTTTCAGACCATTATCGAGTACAAGCAGGGCCTCCCGGCCTCAATTAAACCACTGATGGCAGCGGTATGATTCCAACCAACGGCACCATAGAGACTGGAGCCTAAATACAGTACATTAGACCACTTGGCCACGCTACCCTGGTGGGAGTCCCTTTTGTTCGTCTTTGGGCTTTATACCATCCAGAAATAGAAGCGACGGCCTCCACAAACCTTATTCAGTAAACATGTCCAATGCGGCCAAGGAAAGCTCTTTATTCGGCCATGGCAGCAAAAAGTGTCTCCCGAAATGGAGCCCCTGGCAGCGGTGGGATTCAAAACCACGCCCCTAAAGAGACTGGGGAAAAACAGAAAGAACCTCTTGGCCACGCTACCAGATAATGCCCTTTACCCCAGGCACTATTCCACCAACTTTTTCCTTGTCGAGCTTCGCCACAAGATAACGTCTTGAATTTCTCCAAGGTTGAGGCTTCCTTCTTGAAGGGTTATGCAGTACTACCCCTGGAGGACCCCTTCCTGGAGAGTGCATGTCCTTCTCTTATAAAACACACCTGAATGCACTAATGAAGGCCCTTAGGACTGTTCTGAAAATGGCAGATAGCTGAGCATTAGCCGTTATACTCAAAAAAGTAAAAAATCCAAACATTTTTTCACCAAAATCTTTCAACGAGTGACATTGGCTGTTACCATCCTTTATGATACTTATTACTTTTCACTATTTCAAATTATATTCAAGTACTTTTTCCTGTTTTGAAGTAACTTCACTATAATTGTAAATTATTGGTGTCCCTACTTCAACTGGGTGCCTCTTTTAGAAAGGAGCAGAGGCTGGGACAGGCCTCCAGCGCTGACTTGGCTAAAAAGCAAGGAAAGCAAAAGCAGCTCAATTCGGATGTTCACACAGCATCACTTTGCAAAGCCACAGCAGTCTTCCAAAAGGCTTTCCTGGCAGCGGTGGGATTCAAACCCACGCCCCCGAAGAGACTGGAGCCTTAATCCAGCGCCTTAGACCGCTCGGCCACGCTACCTTGTTTGCCTGAGTTTCACGGGTCACTTCGACCAGTGGAAAGGCCGCCCCGAGCTGACTTTGATGAAAAGCTGCAGTCTAATCCTGTTTGCGTAAAACAAACCTGATACCTTGCAGGTAGGGCTTGCGGCCATGTCCCTGTCACAACAAGTCTGAGATAAGTTTGAAGGAACAGATCAGCACAGGATTGACTCACATCGTCTTCAACAAAACCACAAGAAGTCAGTAAACCACAGAGGAAGTTCCCCAGGAGCTGGACTGAGACAGCATGCCTTATCAAACAGGCGATCGGATGTGGGAGAGGATGACGCTCCTTGTTTGGCTCTGATGTTCCTGAAGGGCCTGACTGCTGCCAGGGAAGGTGTGTTCTCTTGCAATATTTTCAGACCATTATCGAGTACAAGGAGGGCTTCCCGGCCTCAATTAAAACCACTGATGGCAGCGGTATGATTCCAACCAACGCCACCATAGAGACTGGAGCCTAAATACAGTACATTAGACCACTTGACCACACTACCCTAGTGGGAGTCCCTTTCCATTCGTCTTTGGGCTTTATATCAATCAATCAATCACCTTTATTTATATAGTGCTTTAAACAAAATACATTGCGTCAAAGCACTGAACAACATTCATTTGGAAAACAGTGTCTCAATAATGCAAAATGATAGTTAAAGGCAGTTCATCATTGAATTCAGTTATGTCATCTCTGTTCAGTTTAATTAGTGTCTGTGCATTTATTTGCAATCAAGTCAATGATATCGCTGTAGATGAAGTGTCCCCAACTAAGCAAGCCAGAGGCGACAGCGGCAAGGAACCGAAACTCCATTGGTGACAGAATGGAGAAAAAAAAATTGGGAGAAACCAGGCTCAGTTGGGGGGCCAGTTCTCCTCTGACCAGACGAAACCATTAGTTCAATTCCAGGCTGCAGCAAAATCAGATTGTGCAGAAGAATCATCTGTTTCCTGTGGTCTTGTCCTGGTGCTCCTCTGAGACAAGGTCTTTACAGGGGATCTGTATCTGGGGCTCTAGTTGTCCTGGCCTCCGCTGTCTTTCAGGGCAGTAGAGGTCCTTTCTAGGTGCTGATCCACCATCTGGTCTGGATACGTACTGGATCCGGGTGACTGCAGTGACCCTCTGATCTGGATACAGACTGGATCTTGTGGCCACGGTAACCTTGGAACAAGAGAGAAACAGACAAAAATATTCTTCTAATGATGTAGAAAGTACGGTGTTATGTGAAGTGTTTCCGGTTCCGGTTTACCTAATTAATACAGCCTAAAAATCCTTTAACGGATTTGGATATTAAAAGCATATTAGTATGTTATGTGTATGCCAGGTTAAAGAGATGCCTCACACGAGGCAGTGTGGAACTTTTTTTTGATAGCTGAGAGTGCTTAGACCAGAGGTATCAAACTAAATTCCTTTACGGCCATAGCCCTTTAGAGTTTTGTTCAAACCCTGCTCAAACACACAAGGCATGTAGTTTTTAAATGAGCTTGAAGGGCGTGATTAGTTGGATCAGGTGTGTTTAATTAGGTTTGAATCTAAACTCTGCAGGTCTCCGTCCTTCCAGGGACTGAGTTTGACACCGGTGGCTTAGAGAGAAAGAGTAAGGTTCTCTGCCCCCTTCCGTGTGGGTTTCCCTGTGTTTCATGGGGGCAAAAGTCCACAGCTTCTCTTCAGGGCAGGTGAAATGACGTTTTGTGGAAAACTGTGAGGTTCCAGGTAAATTCCCTAAATCTCATCCAGCAACATTGCGTGCAGGCCCGTGCCATCCTTTGATATACTATGACGTCGATGTTCCGCGTTCATGCTGGGCTAATTCTGCATGATGGCAGGAATAGCATCCCTCTCATATTCATTGTAACACGTAGCCGCGTCCTCCTGAGGTTTTGTTAAGTTTCAAAGGCCATATTGCTGCACTGGCCCGGTCCTGCAGATTTGCCTTATACAATGTTTGGAAGATTAAACCCTTCCGATCAGAGCAGGCCACACAACTCCTTGTCCAAGCTTTTTTTTTCTCCAGACTGGACTACTGTTATGCTCCCTTGGCGGGTCTTCCGGCACGTACTATCAAGCCTCTATATACCTCAGCAATATACCTAAAGTCGCAGGTTCAGAAATATGCTTGCATTCTGCAAGAGAACGACGCCTCGTGGTGCCATCCCAAAGAGGCACAAAATCTCTCTCAAGGACCTTTTTTTTGGACCGTTCCCAGGTGGTGGATCGGCTTGCCTATCTCAGGTGTCAATCAAGTTGCCGAACCGTGCCGGAGGTGTATGAAAGAATGACATCATCCTCAGGGGGCATGTCAGAAGTAAAAAAGGTTCATTACTTAAGTTCGTGATCTATGACATGGGTCGTTGTCGCGTAGTTCGACATAAAATGTGGTACGAGATTTATCAAAGGGTGAGTGTTTGTTACCTTTGCATGATTGAGAAATTAAAATAAAAAATAATCATCATTGAACATTATTAGTATCTTTGTTTAATGTATTTGCATAAGAGAACAACACATCAGGCTTCAGAACAAACATTTACCTGGTCCCATTCATTTGAACGATGCAATGTGATGGTTGTGTTATGTTATGGCTTACAACAGTGTAAACCAGAGTGTGTCATAATTGTTTATAGAGATTTATGTAATTTTGCAGGTATTTTGAGAAATGTTCCTCTCTTGTATCTTTCTCCTCTAAACAGAGATACCAGTTGTAACATTATATATAAGATAAATGTGACTTGTGTCCTAAAAACGAAGGAATGAATGAATAAATATATGAATTAAAGAAGTTTTTATGCTCTCTTAAGAGACTCACTTGTATTGTGCATTTTATTTGTTATAATGCTTACAGAAATGTCAGATGCTGTCTCGAGGCCAAACAACCTTGCTTGGAGGTGTGCTGAAATGCATCTGTGGTTTTCAAACTCCAAAGGTAACATTAACATAGCAAGTATTTTTATTAGTATAATTAGTATATTTACTGAAAATGTTTCTTTCTGAATTATGTATTTAAATGGGTTTTCTTTTTCATCTTAAGCAGCCCACTGCCTCTACTGACCAGCACAAAGGGTGTTGGAAGAACCTCATGCTGCTGAAACAGCATAGAAGGCCCTGGAGCAGAGTCAGCCTCATCCCCTGCCCCAGCCTACTGCACCTGTGGAAGCAAAAGTTGCAACACAATTTTCAATGGTAAGAATTACTATTTTTTTTATTTTTATAATACCACTCAAGTATGAGCTCAATTAAAATTCAAGGAAGTTCAGAACGTAAGAAGAAGAAAAAATTAAAAAGCAAGAATGCTATGAGATGCTGGCTGAGACCTACCAGTTGTCACCCCTCTTGTACAGTGGGGGAACCTGTTGTCTGCTGATCAGTCGGTTTGAATATCTCAGATTTGATTTAAGTCACATGGTCAAGGATAAATGTAGAATGTAATCTCTCTGCTTTCTCTCTTTCATCTCTGGGCTTTACTCCTGGATTGTCCTCTTCCTCTCTAACTGAGCTCTGCCTGGGTTGAAGGTCGCTGAGCTAGACTCATGTCCCTCATGGCATCTCTCTCAATACTTCTCATGTGTTAAAGCTACATTATTTTTCTTTCTCAATCTCAGGTAACATTCCACATAGACGTACACATATTAACAATTATTCTGTCATGCAAATACTTTGTAGTAATTTCAAGAGTCAGTACTGCTAATAAATCATTCCTCTTATCTAGAAATGTTTTTTTTAAAAACTGCATTTACTTAAAATATTAATATTAATATAAATAGTAATTCTTGCTATTATAACACATTCTTCTCACATTTACAGTTTGCCAAACCAAGATTTACTGGCTCTCACATTGCTGCAGCAAAGGCAAATCTTAGTGAGTGTGGCCAGGAGATGGTGTGGCATAATTTATAAAGTATTCTATGAAGAAATATTCCACGTACCATTCTGTACGAATTATTAAACTTGTAAAAATATTTTTTAATACTAGAAAACCATATTTTTGCTGATGCTTCAGTGTGTGCCAGTGTTCCAGGTTGTGCAAATGGTTCAAAGACTGTCAGTGGTCCATAGGATTCCACTGTTACAGCCTACAGTTGTGCAGGGCACCAATTCACAACCAGCTGCCAATCCACAAACCATGCCCAAGAGACCATACAAGGCAAACACTTGCAGAAAGTGTGGACTATTCAAAACCAGTGCAACGGGACATAGCCAGTACTGGGGCAAGGTGTACTGTCCACAGACTGAGAACGTTACAAAAGAACAGTGGTTAGAGGAAATGCGGAGACTTGTTCGCAAATAATATATACACTGTATATTTTTATTTATTGTTGTGTGTGTATATAGTTGTTTAAACATAGTTCACTATTGTTAATATTTGTGTTGAACATTATTTTATTTCGCTTTATTTACTGCTTTTTTAATCCTATTATCTTTAACTTACTTGTTTTTTAAAACTTTATTTACTGTTTTATTTACCTTATTAATTTATTGTTTGAAAACTTAATTTAATATTCATTACTGTTCTGTTAGCATAATTGTAAAATAAAAAAATAAACAAACTGAGAAATGCTTTTTGATTTCTACATTTATTTTCCTTTTATTTCCCTTTTAGTTGAATGTTTCTTGAAAACTTATATAACATTTTATTAGTTTAATATTCATTACTGTTATGTTGGCATAACTGTAAAAAAAAGAATTATTGCTTTTTTTATTTGTAGTTTAGTAAACATTTCATCAGTACACTGGAACAATAGAATGTACTCCTATAAAAAGATAATTTGTACTTTGTCATTTTTCACAGTCATTTTTCAGCATAATAATGACTATTTTAGCATCCTTTTTTTAATTAGAAATGACAGATTTGAAGGTGTCTTGAATTAATGTAACCTTTAAAAAAGAATCTGATTTAATATCAATAAAACTACAGCTAATAACATGCTTAAAATAAATATGAATACAACTACAAATAATAACATGCCTAATCAGAATAAAGATTAATACAACAACTACTAAATAACTAATAATAACAAAACACATTTCCATTGGTGTATTAAAATTTAATGAAAACCATATCAAACAAAGCACATATGTACATTTAATTAACCTTGAAACTTCATTTATTTAAAGCAATTAACAATATTAAAAAAGTTGTCTTTAGCTGGATTCGAACCTGATCGAGGGGAGCACCTGCAATAGAAAACAGTATAATATAAATGCGCGTTTCTTTTCTTAATTTTTTCTTTCTCTTCTTCCCCTTCTCTTTTTCTTCCTTCCCTCTTTTTCCCTTCCCTTGGACAATGTCGAACTGCACAGCCAATCGCATCGAAGTGCTATGACATTTGGACCAATGGCGTCGAAGCGCCTTAACATTTCCAGCCAATCAAAAAGCGCAATTCATTACATTGACATTCTTGACATTTGACTAATCAGAGAACGGGGGATGTCGACGGCACGTTTTCGCGTACCACCGCTAGGTGGAGGGGTCAGCTCTTCTAGACAGGTGTCAATCAAGTTGCCGAACTGTGCCAAAGTTGTACGAAAGAATTACATAAGCATGTCACAGGTCAAAAAGATTAATTACTGAAGATCGTGACCTGCGACGAGGGTCATTGACGATTAGCTTGACAGAAAAAGTGAGTGTTGGTGAGTGTTTGTTACCTTTGCATGATAGAAAAATAAAAAAAACACCTAACTGTTTGTTGACTTGAATAGTCTAACATTATAAGTATCTTTGTTTAATGTATTTACATAAGAAAACAACACATCAGGCTTCAGTACAAACATTTACCTGGTCCCATTCATTTGAACAATGTAATGTAATGGTTTTATGTTATGGCTTACAAAAGTGTAAACCAGAGTGAGTTATAATTTTTTTATAGACATTTATGTAATGTTGCAGGTATTTTGAGAAATGTTCCTGTCTTGTATCTTTCTCCTCTAAACAGAGATACCAGTTGTAACATTATATATAAGATAAATGTTACTTGTGTCGTAAAAAATAAATCAAATAATGAATAAATATATGAATTATAAGTATATTTTGCTCTCTTAAGGGACTCACTTGTAGTGTGCATTACATTTGTTATAATGCTTACAGATTGAGAAATCTCAGATGCTGTCTAGTGGCCAAACAACCTTGCTTGGAGGTGTGCTGAAATGCATCTGTTGTTTTCAAACTCCAAAGGTATCATTAATTTAGCAAGTATTTTTTGTTAGTATTATTTACTGAAATGTTTTCTTTCTGAATTGTTATATTTAGTTATGTTATTATTATTTATTTATTTTTTTACATTTTTTTTTTTGTCGTCTTAAGCAGCCCACTCCCTCTTCTGGACCAGCACAAAAGGTGGTGGAACTGAAACAGCAAAGAAGGCCATGGAGCAGAGTCAGCCTGACCCCAAGCCTCATCCACTTCCCCTTCCCCAGCCCCAGCCTACTGTACCTGTGGAAGCAAGAGTTGCAAAACAATTTTCAATGGTAAGAATTACTATTCTTTTTTTTTTTAAATAATAGCACTGAAGTATGAGCTCAATTCAAATTCGAGGAAGTTCAGAAAGTAAGAAGAACACAAGGAAAATCAAGAATGCTATGAAATGCTGGCTGAGACCTACTGGGCTAGGTGCACAAGATGGCGCCGGTGAGCTTCAGCGACACGAGTGTGTGCATACTTATTTCCGGTCTTGCGACGCTCGCATTGACTGTAAGGGAAACTTACATACGAAACTTGGCTAGATGTATATAATTAGGGGTGCCGATTACGATCGGCCGATCGTTATGCGCATCTCGTCAGTAAAGCCGGTTATCTAATCAGCAGTTAATTCCATCAGGTGCGTGATTTCACATAGAGCAGCTGTTACTACACAGAGCCGTTGTTAATAGAGAAGATGCGCAAATCCACTTCATTTTTGGCGCATCTTCTCAGTTAACAACGGCTCTGTGTAGTAACAGCTGCTCTATGTGAAATCACGCATTTGGTTTAAGTCACATGGTCAAGGATAAATGTAGAATGTATCCTGTCTGCTTTCTCTCTCTCATACTCTTGGATTGTTCTCTTACTCTCTAACTGAGCTCTGCCTGGGTTAAAGGTCACTGAGCTAGACTCATGTCCCTCATGGCATCTCTCTCAATACTTCTCATGTGTTAAAGAACTTGTAGGTGTTTGCGGACTCGTGGTGTGTTTGCACTCGGACTTGTCTCGGACTTGGTTAATGGACTCGCAAAAAGTTATCGTTGGTCTCGACCGAGTCCAGCAAAAAAAAATAAAAAATTAAATAAATCTCCTTCTAAACAAAACAACATTTGCGTTATATCGTCACTGAAAACGTGTGGAAAATGGTAGGCGTGCCACTTTCTCCTTTTTTCCAAAGCACTCTACGCCTGCGCTCCAGTGGTGTCTGCTGTTGCTAGGCAACCATGACCTGCTCTCCATGAAGACGCAGAAGTTTCAGCAAAAAAAAATATGGATTTCCATTACTAAAAATACATTGCAGTAGCTCAGCTAATAAATTCATAAAAAATGGCTGTCCTTGTACTGCTATGATCAGCTGTTTCTCCATTTGGGCTTAGCTTTCAGCTTTGTTACAGGAAAGGATGTGCATGACCAGCGGCACACTTTCTGCGTTCTGAAAGGTTTAGATGTTTCTAATTTTATTTTCTAACTGTTAAACTGTGTTTTATTTACATCTACGACTAGATAGTCTTAAACTTACCCTTTACAATAATTAAATACTAATTAATGTTGTACAATATAGGGGTTGCAAGACTGATTTCTATTAGTCTAGTTTTTTTATTTAAAATAAATACTTGAGTTACTCTACAACCCTCATGAGAATTAACCATGGTTTAATTATATTAAAACTGTAGTAACCCCTGTTTTGTTGCGTGTTGACTAGCATTAATAATCACAGATTTACTACAACACAAGAGTTTCATGTTCTGAGTTAAGTTTTGTAATGCTGTGTCTCCGAGTCTGACCTCGAGTGCCCGTTTAACTTCAACCAGCCCACACAACTCTGCATCGTCAGCCAACGCCCAACCACGGGCTTCCCAAGACGTCACTTCAGCGGCTACTGAACTTCCAGCCAATCAGCGACATCGGGAAACCCCCTTTCAACGACAACAAAGGGAACCCCTTTACATAGGCAATGCAAGTACCTCCAGACTGATCTATACTGGTGTATTTAATATAATTTTAACCTCACTGAGGAACTCAATGAGAGGGTTATTTAAGTGATTGATGGCTGTTCATGTCTATGCAATTTCACATATTGCTGTAAACTTGGGATTCCACATTTTTATTCTCTTAAACTCATCCTTTCCTAACTTTCTATCTCCCTGCAACTTGTGTGAATGTGTGTGATTATGTGTTAGTTTAGTTTATATGTCTTAGATTTATCTAATAAAGCCTTATTCATATTGAAAATATCTTGTATCTTGTGTTTTGTGCTTACAAGTTAATGTCTTAAACTGCCGATCTTGTTACTGTGCTAATTAATGTTTTCTCTATACTTTGGATATTAATATCCAGTGCAGATTTGATGTTAACCCTTGTGCATTGTTCAAATTCACTTCCCTTTTGTTATGTTCGGGATGAAAACTTCCACTCAATTAAACTGCTGTAAAAATGTATCAGATTCATATTTTTTTCTTTTTTCTTTTTTTTTTTTCATAAATCTGTTAATCAACTTCAGTCTTGATCCAAACTACCAAATGTTTTAAAACAAAATCCAAGTTCATAAATGATGTCACTAATTTGGGGGAAAAAACACACAAAATGACTTATTTTCAATATAAAAGTAATTGTGGCTGGATTTTTTTTTCTTTTTATAACAGTCTTGGACATCAGAAGATTAGTAGCAACATTGGCTTTGATGCATTTTTAGTTTTTGTTCAGCATTAGATTACATTTTTTCCTCCCTAATTTGTTGTTGGTGGCTGTTTTTGCCCCATTGACTTCCATTATAATGACATTTTTTGATTGCAAAGCCATGACACCATATAATCATGCATTCTTGATTGTTTGTGGTTTTCCCTTTTGGGAAGAGGTAAAAAAATATATTTTTTACAGTTGATCACTAGGTGGGACCATTAACCCTTAAAATAGGCCTGTGCAAATAAGCCTTAGTTTCTGGCTTGTATATGGAGTTATATGGAGTATAACAGCAAATTATAGTGTTTGTGTGTGTGAGAGATTCTTGATTGTTGGTGGTTTTCCCTGTTGGGAAGAGGTAACATTTGTTATTTTTACAGTTGATCACTAGGTGGGACCATTAACCCTTTAGATAGGCCTGTGCAAAAAAAACTTAGTCTCTGACTTGTATATGAAGCTATATGGAGTATAACAGCAAATTATAGTGTTTGTGTGTGTGTGAGAAAGAGAGAGAGAGAGAGTATGTGAGAGAGAGGCCTCAACTCGCTTCACTTGAAAATATGACCTCAACAGCCGTTTATGAGCACTGTTTATTCATATTGATAATTTAAGCTAAACGCTTTCCAACTTGTGATATACACTACAGTCCCAAACACAGATAATTTTTATATATAATTTTTTTATATTTATATTTTCATTGTCTGGCTATCTGGGACTTCGGTATGGAGTTAAAGGGTAAGATTATAACTGTTTTGCTAGTATTCTATCACATTGTGAGTTTATATTAGCACATTTTGTTGTTTTCTCGTGGTAACTGATACAGCGTTTGGACACGGAAGCGCTGCTACATGACATCAGACTTAACAAGCGAATAGACTAAACGAAAGCAAAGTACGTGGATTTAAACACTTGCATGCCACTGTGCTGGTCATTTAATGGTGAGAAGAGCAGCAAGCAACACGAGAAAGGGCTTGACTTGTACCAAAGTTTTAGAAATTATTATGTAGCTTGACCCCTCCAGCGAGCTGTAGCTTATTTGAAGTTGGTATTGCATTTTGGTTCATAATACATTATGTTCATAAATTTGATGCAAAGTAGATTTTTTACAGGATTTTAAGGTTTTAAACTGGCTTTACCATCAAGAAAAGATGAGCATTTCACATATAGGCCATCTGTACTTTTCACCATCAAAAGGCAGCAGGTGCATAAACACACTTCTTTGTTTATTGTTTACTCCATGTAGTTCTGAGAGCATGAGGTGCTTATTTGGATTTTTTCAGATACTGTACATCAAGGTAAGTGCACAAAGGTCTCTCTCACACCCTCTCTTTCTCTCTCTCTCGCTCTCTCTCTCTCTCTCTCTCTCTCTCTCTCTCTCTCACACACACACAGACACACTATAATGTGCTATTATACTCCACGTAACTCCATATACAAGCCAGAAACTAAGCCTTTTTTTTTTGCACAGGCCTATCTAAAGGGTTAATGGTCCCACCTAGCGATCAGCTGTAAAAAATAACAAATGTTACCTCTTCTCAACAGGGAAAACCACCAACAATCAAGAATCTCACATACACACAAACACTATAATTTGCTGTTATACACCATATAACTCCATATACAAGCCAGAAACTAAGCCTTTTTTACACAGGCCTATCTTAAAGCTGCAGGAGGTAACTTTTGTAAAAATGTATTTTTTTACATATTTGTTAAACCTGTCATTATGTCCTGACAGTAGAATATGAGACAGATAATCTGTGAAAAAATCAAGCTCCTCTGGCTCCTCCCAGTGGTCCTATTGCCATTTGCAGGAATTCATCCCCCTAGTAAGAAACAACCAATCAGAGCTGCGGTCCGTAACTTTGTTTGTGCTCAAAATGTTGAAAGATTTATATAATAAGCGAGTACACCATGAATCCATTTTCCAAACCGTGTTTTTAGCTTGTCCTGAATCACTAGGGTGCACCTATAATAAGTGTTTATATTCAGACTATTTTAGATTGCATTCGGGGGTACCGCGGCGGAGTAACCCAGTACCTTTGTGATTCTTCATAGACACAAACAGAGAGAAATAGTTACGGCTACGATGTTCTTCCGCAAAACGCAAGCAGTTCTGTTTATTACCCACTAGAGTGTCAAAAGTTACCTACTGCAGCTTTAAGGGTTAATGGTCCCACCTAGTGATCAACTGTAAAAATAAACATTTTTACCTCTTCCCAAGAGGGAAAACCACAAACAATCAAGAATGCATGATTATATGGTGTCATGGCTTTGCAATCAAAAAATTTCGTTATAATGGAAGACAACAGGGCAAAAACAGCGACCAACAACAAATGAGGGAGAAAAAATTAAAATCTAATGCTGCACAAAAACTAACAATGCATCAAAGCCAATCTTGTTACTAATCTCTGACATGCCCAAGACTGTGATAAAAGGTAAAAAAAAATCCAGTCCACAATTGCTTTTTATATTGAAAATATGTAATTTTGTGTGTGTGTTTTTTTCCCAAATCAGTGACATCATTTATGAACTTGGTAATTAAAGAGTTAAAATCTTGGAATTATTTTAAACATTTGGTAATTTTGATCAGGACTGAGGTTGATTAATAGATTTATGCAAAAAAAAAAGAAAAAAAAATATCTGATACATTTTTACAGCAGTTTAATTTAGTGGATGTTTTCATCCACAAACATAACGAAAGGGTAGTGAATTTGCCCACAGTATACTGTTGAGTTTTTGAAAAATTTCAAATTTCCCCTAAAATGGGTCAAAATAAGATTTGGCACCAAAAATCATTCCATTAGCTCAAACACAGAGAAAGTTGTGGCCAAAATAAGACTCAGCTTTACCCCCTAGTGGACAAAAACGTCCCCAATAACGCATAAGGGTTAAACGGCTCGTTCAGTGAATCGCAGGGCGTCTCAGTGATCAGCCATGAAACAGTGATTCTGTCTAAAATCTAAAATGATTCCCTTTGAGCTAAATTGACCTGTTTTCCTTACACCTTAAAAATCTTTACAATACATTGCTTGTACTATACCTTCATGATGTTAAACGTATAACACTTTAGCTTACAATTCAAACACATTTTTTCATAACTTTTTTTTTTCTTATACACACATTTTTCCCTAAGTATAATTACATGATTTACTTCAATGTTAAAATCCACAACACTGCACAAACGAATGCTCACCAACTCCTTCCTTGTTCAAACAAGCTTTAGTCCTGCACTATCACTTTCCAGGCCCGGTGAAGAACTGTGGACTGATATTGCAGGATATTTGGATGCTGATGTTACAGGCCTCACCTCCGGAATACAGGAGCTTGCCACAACTCTAATATTTACATGCCGTATAATGTTCCTGGAGTTAGGGTTGACACTGATGACTCTTCCAAGCGTAAAGTGGCCCCTCAATGCATTCTGATCGCAGATCCAAACAATATTTCCAATTGCAAAATTCCTCTGTGCAGTGTGCCACTTGCTCCTCACAAAAAGATTAGGACCAGCAAGTTGGCTCCAGAATCTCCAGAATTTGTTGACGTGATGCTGCATTTCCTGGAGTCTCTTATAGGGATAGCTTGTAAAGTCAAATGTTTTCCAGTCACCACTTGATGATTCTCTTCCCAGCAGGAGTGTATTGGGCATGATGTACCGCATGGTGTATCTTCAAGGCTCTGCACTCTGACATCAATGGGCCGCTCATTTATCAGATTAGCGGCTCGCTGAAGCATAATCTGAACTCTCTTCCCAGACTCTGGAACGCCTTCTTCACAATCCGAACAGCTACTTCAGCAGAGCCATTCCGATGAGGTGAATCAGCTGGCAGGATTTTCCAATGCCAGTCAGTTCCATTTTGAGCTGAAGTATCCTCCACAGCAGAACTATCCAGGCTGTCCAGGAACTGTTACAACTCCTTCAGAACAGACTTGGCCCCAACAATATTAGTCCCCAGATCGGACCATATCTTCTTAGGGGGGCCTCTAATTGCTGTGAACCTCTGATAAGCCATCAGGAATCTTTCAGTTGACATTGTGTTGGCAAGCTTGCTCTGCTGACCATACAGCAAAATACAACTCCCAGACTTTCATTGTGACTCTTTTCCTAACATCATCTTTGACCTGATAGGGTCCAAACAGGTCAACTGCTATGAACTCAAATGAAGATGCTGGCCTGGTTCTCTCTTGAAGTAGATCACCCATCACTTGCTGACATCTTCTCACTCTGGCTTTCTTGCAGACCACACAGTTCTCAATGACTTTGAGCAATTATTCGTCCCTTGATGACACGTGCTCTCTTTATCACCTTCAATAGAGTCGCAGCCCCACCCTCATGACCCTTGCTGTGAGCTTCCTGAACCGGCAATGTTGAGACCCAGGCGTTGCAAGGTAAGAAAGGGACACCAACTCGGTCTTCATTAAAGGCTTGGACTCGCCCATCACAAACCAGTAACCCAGTTTCTTCCTCTTTGAAGACTACCAGCTGGTCTATTGTGGTTGCTGGAAAGGTCACCCCCTCTTGTGTGGCAAGAAAAAGATCCCTTAAAGCATCTTGGCATTCTATAATGGTGATGGCCCTGACTGATGAAACCAACTCCCACTTTGGAGCTCCCAGGATCTTACTTTTGGCTGCAAAGCATTTTGCTGCCCTCCAGACGCTGACACTGAACCGTCCTTCATCCACCAGGTTTCGGACAGCAGCTCCAGCAAGTGGCCTTCGATGCTCTAGGTCTGGTGGCTCCTTCACCTTAGCTCTTGTGAGAGCCACAGCAAATTATTTAGTTGCCAAAAAAGGTCTGAAAGCTATAGCTCTCACGTTTAATTGAGCAAAGTACTGTTTGGCTATCAACAAAGTGGTAACACTGCTTAACTGCTTAGCATTTGTGTTTGGCCTCTTGAAATGCTCTTCGAACCAAAATCGCTCCTTTCTGCTTTACAAGTTCATCAGACCAACTGGGTCATACAGCCCAGAAACTTAGCTAAGCAACTCTCGTCGTGTCAGTGGGTCTGGTGTCTGAGCTCTCACCTCTTCCTTTTGAAGGTCTTGGCCAAGTCTAATTTTTTTCTTCCTCTTTGAAAAGTTTATACCAACCATAACCTGAAGCTTGTCATCCTCCAGGGTGTAGCCGAGGCCAAGAGCTTTGTTGTACTCCTCCTTGAGCTAATTTGGCATGATTACAGTCTTTGGAGTAGCTTTCTGCTCTTGTTTCCCAAAAGACTCCCTCCTACTTTCACCAGAAAAGACCCACGGCTTCAACTTGAACCCTCCTTCTCCCAGGATCTGCTCCACATTTTCTGTGATAACTTTGAGCTGGTCCAAGTTGTTATGAGAGGTCAAAATATCGTTGACATAGCTGTCCTCCTCTAGAACCCGACACTCAGGTGTTAACCCAAAATTTCAGGAGGTACCGCTTTGTCTTGACAAAGGCTTTCATGCCTCCTACACCATGGACTACAAGTGTGATGTCTTCACTTCTGAGATTGAGCCAACCTGCTGCCTCATGGGTGATATAATTAGAATTAGAGGTTAGGTCGATAAGAGTCCAAATTTTCTGCCCAGAATTTGCTGTTACCTCCAACAGCATCATGATGACAGGCCACTCTGCTAGGCTGCTCTCTACCAGAAGACTTGAATGACTCTTTGCAATATGAGAGGTGCTCACTGCTGTGTTACAGAATGTGTCCTGACATTGTTGTCCTAATTCGGGTGAGAGTTTTCTGAAGAATTCCTCCTGAGCCTCGGTGTAATTCCTCCAGCTCTCACCTCCCACTGTGGTTTTTCTCCTCCTCTGAGCCGTATTGTCTCTGGATACCTCAGCACTGGGACACAGATAGTAGTGATGGTATGTAACTCTCTGCTCTCTACAACCAGGATTTCTGCACAGAAACAAAGTTTTGCAGTGATTGCCCTCGTCATGGACCTCCAGACATTTCCAGCAGTCTCCCAGCTTCCGCACTGCGTCCTTCTTCTCTGTGAGCTTGAGCACAGGAGATTGCTACTTGACTGGATTGATGCTCTGGTCCTAGCTTGCCCTTGCTCAGGTCGGTTTTCTTTCCTCAGTGGCATCCCTCAATTGATCCAGCTATTCGTAGATGCTCTCTTGACTCTTGAGAAAGGCCAGAAGATAGTTGAACGCTTCTCTGGGTCAGTACTGCTTCTCTCAGCTGCATGGAGAAGCCACTTTTTCTTCAGTGCATCTGGAAGCTTACTTTCAATTGACTTTGTCACCAGAGAATTCCTTAAAGTGCCAGTGTCACCCAGGTCTCTCAGGTCTGCAAGGGCCTTCTCCACGGCTTGGATGAGCTCAACAACTTTCTTGGGCTGGTGACATTTGGCAGCTGGAAGTCTCTGGAGCTCCTCTACTATTTCAATAGCGATTGCAGTTTGGCTTCCAAACCGATTCTTTAGGACACAAATGTGTATAACACTGCTGTGTTATAGGTCATCAATCTCGAAGAGCTCTCATTACTTTCTCATCCAAGCTGTTAAGAAGCTGAAACTTTTTGACTTCTTTTGAACCAGTGGGTTCTCCTTGCCTCTGGAGGGCCTCTCAGTCCCTTTTCCAGCTATGAAAGTCTCACCTGATGCCAGTAAACTTGGGGAGGGAACTAGGCTTCAGTCTAACGGCTTCTATTGGATAGCTGAGAGAAGCTGCACTCACAACTCTTTCGGCATCTTCTTTAGCTTTTACTTGAATGAACTCTGCTTTTCCTGACATTAACCTGGGGATGATCTGCTTGAGATCTCTGACCCACAGCTGGAAATCTTTCCATTCAGCAGGAGGAGCCCAACACTTCCACTGTGCGTGCATCTCTTTTGCCCACTTAACCAGTAACAAGTCAAAAACCTCTTTATTTTCACCAGGTCCAAAGGACACCACACTCTCTATTTCCTTCTCCGCAGCCTTAACTGCCATTGCAATTCCTTTTCTCCGAAGTTGGCCCAGAGTGTCTTTTGGGTAAGCTCCTTGAGCTCATTCAGTTTCATCTCAAACTCACGCAGTTCTCCCTATATCAGCCTTTTGCTGCTTATTCAACCTGGGAACTCCTTCGGAATCTGTGTCAAGCTCGGCTTCTACAAGGTACTGGGCCTTGACGTCATCGTTGGCCTCCATGACCTTGTTGGCCTCAATTGTGAGCTTTTTGAAACTGTCCCTGAGCTCCTCTTCTGGTGTGATGGCATGCATTCGGACTACGTTGTTAGCCAGCCGTGAGAACTGTCGCTTTTGCGGATGTCCTATTGCCTTTTAGCTGCACCAGTGTCTTTGAGTCAGCCATCTTCTTTTCAGCAGGATTGGGTGAGATGATTACCCATTTTATCAGGCCTGGCTGGTTGCTGTTCAGAATTCTCTGTTCCAGTCTTCACACCATTTTTTTACTGTCAAGTGCTCTCACTCTAGTGAAGTTCAACCCTGCAGTTTCCCCCACTTGAAAGGGTATGCTTGCTTCTGAAGGTTTGGACTGGATTTAACTCAGTTACCAGGAATCAATTCTTTCTTTTCTTTATTTTATTTGAAAGTTGTCATGGCCAAAAGCAGGTAAAAAAAAACTTAAACACAAACAAAAGTAGGTCAAGAAAAAATACAATAAGCCCAAGTAACCATAATAAAGCATCATAACCCAGGATCAAATACTTAAAATTAAACACTAGAAACTAGTCTTGAAAATAAATGGAAAGAAAAACCCCATATCTAGAGAACCCAAAAAAATTGAAGATACTTTTTACCCTTAAACCCTAACAGCTTTAACCTATAAAATGGCAATTCTTAGTATGGGGACTTTCATCTCCTTTGATCATATTTTATAAAAAACATTTAATTTTGAAAAATTCACACTTTCATAGTTAAATTTACAATGAAAGTACTTTAGGAACCTTTTACCAGTAGTCTATAATTATTTTTTTCACCTTTTTAAACATCATAATACATGCAAATATTGCTGTTTTGTGCTTGTCCCACGCCCAGACTTCTGATCTTCAATAATGAAAAAGAAGTGTAAAAAAATGATTCATGATTTTTATATGATTGAATAAAGTATCAGTATAGGAATCAAAACATAATTGGGGATTTTAAGGTCAGACAACTGTTAATGTGATTTTATATACAAAATGTAGTTGTCCCACAGTATTGCCGTCATTTCCACCACAACGCTGTAATGTCCTTTTAAAAAGTTTTTTTGAAAGATTGTTTGGGTAGATTCTATGGAGATGAACAATGACATCACAGCACATGTCTGACATGGAGGAGATAAATTTCTTCAGCAACTTGGAGAAGGAAACTCAAGGTAAATGTTGCTTGAAATGAAATATTTTTATTGTGTGTCATTTCCAAACATGGCTTAACATCAAATGAGACTGTAAATAAATTGATTTTTAAAACACAAATACATTTATTTTGCATGCATGGAATGCTTGCTACCAATTCATAGCTAAACTGTAATACTAGCTTGGATTTTTTTACAAAATACTGTAGAATTGTCATTTCCATCACTGTCATTTCCACCACATTACCTTCTTGGGTGGAAATGACATTTATGCTTACAAGGTGCAATTCATAGAATGAGTGGCTACATATGAATATTATTTTTTATTGAAATGTACAACGCTTATGTTTTTTAAATATATATTTGTTGAAATTTCATTTTATATGTTTTTAAGATGCCGCAGAAGTCAACTGGAGAAAGGTCTCAGTGGTGCTCAAGTGAAAACAATTACCGGTATTGGGATCAATCGCTTTTATTGGCCACTGAGAGATGATGTCATCTGGTACCAACCCATGGAAATAATAGGCCTAATCCCTGAGCCCTTACCAGTGATAAAACGGCACAAGGAGATTATGGCCCAATCCCAATTCTATTTTATACCCCTTCCCTTATGGTTTAGTGATTTCTAACTATGTCTACGGCAGTTATCGCCCTGATATGAAGGTAGCAAATATTAGCAATTTTTTTTGCAAATATTTATTTGAGTAACATGACCATTAATATGAACTCACAATTGAATGTAACATAAAACAAATGATTACTTTTCGTTAAAATATTTATATATGCCAAAAAAAGCTTACATTTATGTGTCTTTTTGTTTGCTGTAGCAGCCATGTTGCTGAGTTAATTCATACCCCTTCGTTTAAAGTGCGGGGAAGGGCTAAGGGGTATAATTGGGATTGGGCCAAAGACGGAAGTTTGGAAAGAAATCTACAAGATTTGGCCTTGAATCACATCTCTCTCTCTCTCTCTCTCTCTCTCTCTCTCTCTCTCTCTCTCTCTCTCTCTCTCTCTCTCTCTCTCTCTCACACACACACACTCACACACACACACACTCCCTCTCTCATAAACTCTTTCACACACACTACCTCACTTTCATGCACATTATCTCTCACACACATACCGTCTGGTCACCATAATTGCCCTCTGGACAAGCCTCCATGTTACTTTCTCTCTCTCTCTCTCTCTCTCTCTCTCTCTCATACACGCACAGCCCTCGTGATCTAGGTGCTTTACATTTCATGTTATATGATAATTTATATGTTATAGTTTAAGGTGTTTTTTAAATGTTCTCTTCAGAACAGTGTTCATCTGAGAGACCGATTAGAATTGTACAATACCAAACTAACTCACATACAACGTGTGCATGCTCAAGATGCTTATTAGTTCATGTTACAATGTATTGACATGACTAACTTTTTAGGTGTTTTTTAAGTATTCCAAAATTCAAAACAGTGTTCATCTAACCAATTATAATGTTATAATTTTACAATTACAATTTATGTGTTATTTAAATTTTTCATGTGATTATTTGTAGTTTGTTGTTTACAGTAAGGCTGTAACTGTTCATCTGGTTATGGAACCAAACAGACTAATGACTAATGATTTGTTAAATGTGTTTCAAATAAATGTTTTCTGTGTTTCTACATGGACGTCCATTCATTGTCATTTCCACAACACCAAGTCATTTCCACCACCTCATAACTCTTTAAAAAATATGTACAAAATTCTAATCACTCATTAAAAATGTCTGCATAGTTTATGGGATAATGTTTCACTTAATGTAATAACACAAGTAGTAATTTTCAGAAATGTATCTAACCAATTCAATATTATATTTCAGGTTGTGGTGGATGTAAGCTTTGCGTTTGGGCCTCATGACAATTAATTTATTTAATCCACAAATCTATGGTAATTGCAATATAGGTATAAATTGGTAAAACTATGTGTGACAGTGGTCTTACACTGTTAAGAAATGATGTATATCATTGTGGCGAGTGGGGCGGGGCCGAGAGGCGTGGGAACGAGGAGTGAGGCCAGGTGTAGTGATTGGAGATGAGCTACACCTGAGCCCCACCGCTAGTATCGAGTCCCACGTAGGAGATGGAAGGATATAAAACTGGAGTGACGACCGTGAAGGACGAGAGAGGACCAGGCCTGGGATATTATTTTATGTTTTGGCTTTTATTTGTGCGCGTCAGTCGCCGTGAGGGGCTGACGCGCTGTTTTGTTTATTTTGAATATTAAAATTATGTTTTTGATTGTGCGCCGGTTCCCGCCTCCTGCTTCCCGATGTATATGGAGTTTTAATATCGTTACAGTGGTGCCGAAACCCGGGAGAAGGAGGGACGCGCTGCTGAAGATCCCTCGCCACTGTGGTGAATCCGCGGTGCCCTCGAGCAGGCGAGGTATGTGCCGCCAGGGACGCTCGAGGCGGTGGGCTGGAGCGAGTTGCCGGGGACGGGCGAGCTCGCTGCTGGCCGCCCACGATATGGAGGGGCGGCTGCCGTCCGTGAGGGAGCGGAGGAGTCGGCGCCGTTCGCCAGGGGGCCGGAGCCTGCCGCCTCCGCGAAGGAATCCGGAGGGGCAGGGAACGGGGGACTCCTGCCGGCTGCCCAAAACCGGAGGAGCCGTCGCCGTCCATCGGGCGGCGGAGGAGTGTCGCGCCGTCCGCCGAGGGCCGTCCAGTGCCACCGCCGGGCACCGCGGAGGAGATCACCCAGCTGGTGGAGGGCCGAGCAGCAGTGCGTCTGGGAACCGGATTTTTTTTTTTTCCTCTCTCCCCTCTCTCGTCCTTGTCGCTCCTCCTTCCATCTCCTTTTCTCTCGCCTCGTCTGTCCTGCCCCCAGGTTCCCGCAGGTCCCCTTGAGCGGCCTCCCCCGGAGGGAAGGGGGGGAGTAGAGCGCAGTCTCGGGAGTACCCCCCGGCCTGCGAGGGGCGATGGGGGTATGTGGCGAGTGGGGCGGGGCCGAGAGGCGTGGGAACGAGGAGTGAGGCCAGGTGTAGTGATTGGAGATGAGCTACACCTGAGCCCCACCGCTAGTATCGAGTCCCACGTAGGAGATGGAAGGATATAAAACTGGAGTGACGACCGTGAAGGACGAGAGAGGACCAGGCCTGGGATATTATTTTATGTTTTGGCTTTTATTTGTGCGCGTCAGTCGCCGTGAGGGGCTGACGCGCTGTTTTGTTTATTTTGAATATTAAAATTATGTTTTTGATTGTGCGCCGGTTCCCGCCTCCTGCTTCCCGATGTATATGGAGTTTTAATATCGTTACAATCATATTAATTTTAAATAATAATCACATATTTACATGTGATGGAAATTACATTTGTTTAGTGCGGATCGGAAAAGATGTCAAAAAACACCAATTTGTCTTATAATGTAAGTGCGTTCTCTTATGGATCATTAAACTAGACTAACTATATTTAACGATTAGATTGTGACAATTTTGATTTGAACAATTTTTTTCCCTCAAGCTCACAAGGCCAAAAGTGCCTGTAGTTGAAGAACCACCCAAAAACACAATTCCACACTTTCAGCTTTTACCCTTAAAAACCTTTACAATACATTGCTTTTACTATACCTTCATGATGTTAAATGTATAACACTTTAGCTAACTTTCTATCTTCCTGCAACTTGTGAATGTGTGAGTGTGTGTGCTTATGTGTTAGTTTAGTTTATATGTCTTAGATTTATCTAACAAAGCCTTATTCATATTGAAAAGATAAGTATCTTGTGTTTTGTGCTTACAAATTAATGTCTTAAACTCCCGATCTTTTTACTGTGCTAACTGATAGTGTTTTCACTATACTTTGGATATTAATATCCAGTGCAGATTTGATGTTAAACGGCTCATTCAGTGAATCGCAGGGTGTCTCAGTGATCAGCCATGAAACAGTGATTCTGTTCAAATTCCCTATAAAATCTTAAATAATTCCCTTTGAGCTAAATTGAACTGTTTCCCTTAAGCCTGGAACACGCCAAGCCTAGGGTCGGCCGTTGACCGAATAAATCTTCTCAGTGTGTTCCGCACTGTCAGCTGAAATTGGTCCTCGTCGGCTTTGTAATGGCCTACTCAACGTGTTGAATCGGCGTCGGGGCTTGTCAGCCAGTCGGGCCATCTGATCATTCTGATTGGCTGTTCAACCAGCGAACCAGCACGCTAGAAAAGAAAATGGAAGTGACGAAGCAAGGAAACAACGAAATCAATGGGAGCATAGTTGCTTTTCTCATTTGTTTGCATTTCTCATGATTATCATTCGTGATTATTTAAAGATATGGCTGGAACGAGGCAAATGAAGATCAGCATAATCCAGGAAAGGCCGGCCTTGTATGACATTAAATAAAAATCTTATTCCAACCGTGTGGTGAAAGCTGAAATGTGGCGTGAGATCGAAAATAAACTTGTTATATCAGGTAAGATTTCCAGTAGAGCAAAAAATAAATTTTGGCATTACAAATTATCATGAAACTCACAAATAACTAGGCATAATGCTTACAAAATCTTACCTTATCCCTGCGTTATAAGAAACAAGGACCCTCAGGAAGTTTTGGATCTCAGAAGACTGGCAGGCAGCAATGGATCCTGAACCGCCTGTAGATTCTACAGCCTCACACAAAAAAAGGAATGAGAGCACTTCAAATTTAACTATCAGGGTAAATAAATCTATGTGTGTTTTTTTTTTTTTTTCACAGTAAAAAGAAACCTTTTGCTTTTTTAAAGTGGCCACTGATTTTTCAGATGGGTCTATTTACAAGTAACTCAGAATATTATAATATTAATATTAAGCCGTTAAATTCTTTTGTCACATTATCTTACACAATGTGCATTCGTCACTTCCTGTTGGTTGTTGGCGTCTGTACTGTGTTTGAGCTCTGTCACTATATTCTTATTATCGACTATTTTTAACTTAAAAATTAATTGTCCGTTTATATAATGTGTGAATATATCCTCTATTGTATTCTCCAACAAAAACAATCAGAGCGCCTCGCTATCACTAGTTTTATTTTGATCTCCTGGGTCCGCTATTAGCTTATAGCCCATTAGCATCAGCGGCGTGGTTTCAGCTAACTGTCCTTACATTGCTAATACTCTATTCACACACAGTACCACTGCTGTACTCACTGTCATTTGCTTTAATGGCAGATGAATGTCTACCTTTGATTGCAGGCGGGGACAGCTCGAGGCCGTGGGGAAGCAGATTCGCGACCTGGAGGTGAGGCAGGCCCAGCTGAGAGAGCGGGTGTTTCTCTGCACAGGCCCGGTGCACCCAGGACACGATCTTGATGTCCAGATGTCCTTCACTCCGACGCCGGGACACCACGGACCCTGGGTGCATCCACAGCGGAGGAGACACAAGCCGGGCCCCGGGCGACGACTTCTCCCGCGGTCCTGAAGGCCGACGAGAGCCCCAGAGCGGTCGTGCTTCATGCCGGGGTTAACGACACCACGCTGCGGCAGACTGAGACGCTGAAGAGGGACTTCAAGGAGTCTGATCGAGACGGTTCGCAGCACGACACCCGCAGCGACGATCATCGTGCCAGGACCACTGCCCACGTATCGACGAGAACACGAAAGGATCAGTAGACTTTTTGCTTGAAAATGAAGGGTTGTTGTCATGGTGTAAAGAACAGAAACTGCTATTTGTTAATAACTGGAATCTTTTCTGGGAGCGTCCTAGGCTGTTTCGCGCTGATGGATTACACCCCAGCAGAATCGGAGCGGAGCTGCTCTCTGACAACATCTCCAGGACACTTCGCTCCATGTGACTAGTAAGACAATTCTCAAATAACCATTATTATGAGTTTTGTTCCACCCGCTTAAATAAGTACTTGCGCTGTAAAAACTATTAAGACTGTGTCTGTTCCCCGAATAGTGAGGTCAAAATATAAATATAATGTAGGATCTAGAAAAAATCTTATCGTAATTAAACCAGAAAAATGTAAAGTAAATGAACAAAAACTATTTTTAAAGTTTGGGCTCATAAATATTAGATCACTCACAACCAAAGCAGTTATTGTAAATGAAATGATCACAGATAATAGTTTTGATGTACTCTGCTTGACTGAAACCTGGCTAAAACCAAATGATTATTTTGGTCTAAATGACTGTTATAAGCATGAGCCCCGTCAGACTGGTCGTGGCGGAGGTGTTGCAACAATATATAGTGATATCCTCAATGTTACCCAGAAAACAGGATACAGGTTTAACTCTTTTGAAATACTTCTGCTAAATGTTACACTGTCAGACATGCAAAAGAAATCTAATGTATCTCTTGCTCTGGCTACTGTGTATAGACCACCAGGGCCGTATACAGAATTCCTAAAAGAATTTGCAGATTTCCTCTCAGACCTTCTAGTTACAGTTGATAAGGCGCTAATCATGGGAGATTTTAATATTCACGTTGATAATACAAATGATACATTAGGACTTGCGTTTACTGACCTAATAAACTCCTTTGGAGTCAAGCAAAATGTCACCGGGCCCACTCATACACTAGATTTAATTATATCGCATGGAATCGATCTTACTGCTATAGATATTGTACCTCAAAGTGATGATATTACAGACCATTTCCTTGTATCGTGCATGCTGCGTATAACTGATATTAACTATATGTCTCAGCGTTACCGTCTGGGCAGAACTATTGTTCCAGCCACCAAATTTTGTACCCAAAAATACACATGAATTAGACGAAATGACTGACAACATGGGCACTATTTTCTATAATACATTAGAAGCTGTTGCCCCATCAAATTGAAAAAGGTTAGAGAAAAACGTACTGTGCCATGGTATAACAGTAATACTCACTCTCTCAAGAAAGTAACTTGAAGTCCTGAACACAAATTGAGAAAAACTAACTTGGAAGTTTTTAGAATTGCATGGAAAAACAGTATGTCCAGCTATAGACAAGCTCTAAAAACTGCTAGGGCAGAGCATATCCACAAACTCCTAGAAAATAACCAAAACAATCCAAGGTTTTTATTTAGCACAGTGGCTAAATTAACAAATTACCAGACACCACCTGATACAAATATTCCACCAATGTTTAATAGTAATGACGTTATGAATTTCTTCACTGATAAAATAGATAACATTAAAAATACAAATGCGAATGTAGATTCTACAGCGTACATCGCACCCAAAGATAAACTGCAGTGCTTTACAACTATAGGACAGGAAGAGCTTAATAAACTTATCACTGTATCTAAACCAACAACATGTTTATTAGATCCTGTACCCACTAAATTACTGAAAGAGTTGTTACCTGTAGCCGAAGAACCGCTTCTCAATATCATTAACTCGTCATTATCTTTAGGTCACGTCCCAAAACCATTCAAGCTGGCGATTATTAAGCCTCTTATTAAGAAACCAAAACTAGATCCTAGTTGTCACAGTCTTCTGTCTTTCTGTCTTTGTCTTTCTGTGAGCACATGGCTTGTGTTGTGTTTATTTGGTGCCATGTGCTCTCTCATTTCCTTTTCTGACCCCGCCCACCTTGTCACCTCAATACTGTTTAGTTGCTCCACCTGTGTTTCTCCCTTGCTCCTGGACTCATTACCTGGTTCACTCTGCACACCTGTTCAATTACTCACACACACAGCTGTTCCCCATTTGTTCACTAGTATATAGTTCTGTCTCACACACCACTCTGCCTGCCTGAATTATTGTAATGTTAATTGTGAACCGTGTCTCTAGTGCTTGTGCTGTTTCGGCTTGTTCCAGGTCATTTGTTTCTGTTTGTTTTTGCCATGTTGGCCTTTTTGTTCTATTAAATTTAATCTTACCTGCATTTGAACCCTGACCTTCTTTCCACGGCGCTGCCCCTACCGCACCTTGATACTAGTGTACTGGCAAATTATAGGCCTATTTCAAATCTTACATTTATGTCTAAAATTTTAGAAAAAGTTGTGTCTGCTCAATTGAGCACCTTCCTGCATAAAAATGCTCTGTATGAAGAATTTCAGTCAGGTTTTAGGCCCCACCATAGTATAGAAACGGCACTTCTTTTTTGCTTCTTGGGAGTCCATTTTTTATTTCACAATAGAACACTATTGTGCTTTCTGACGTGGTAACAAATGCTAAGTGTGAAATTGTGGAAAAAATAAATAAATAAGAGAGTGTGTTAAAAATGTAAAAGATTGGATGACAAATAATTTTCTCCAATTAAATTCAGATAAGACAGAGATATTAATTATTGGACCAAAAAACACTACACAGAATCTTGTAGATTAAAATCTGCAACTAGACGGATGTACTGTTACTTCTTCTACAGTCAGAAATCTGGATGTTATATTAGACAGCATCTTTTCTTTTGAAAATCATATTTCCAATGTTACAAAAACTGCATTCTTCCATCTTAGAAACATTGCCAAGCTACGAAACATGTTAACTGTTTCTGATGCAGAAAAGCTAGTTCATGCATTTATGACCTCTAGACTGGACTATTGTAATGCACTTCTAGGTGGTTGTCCTGCTTCGTCAATAAACAAGCTACAGGTAGTCCAAAATGCAGCAGCTAGAGTCCTTACCAGGTCAAGAAAATATGATCATATTACCCCAATTTTACAGTCTCTGCACTGGCTACCTATTAAGTTCCGTATCAGTTACAAATTATCATAACTTACCTATAAGGCCCTTAATGGTTTAGCTCCTGCGTACCTTACTAGCCTTCTACCACGCTACAAACCATCATGCACCCTAAGGTCACAAAACACTGGACTTTTGGTAGTTCCTAGGATAGCAAAGTCCACTAAAGGAGGTAGAGCTTTCTCACATTTGGCTCCCAAACTCTGGAACAGCCTTCCTGATAATGTTCGGGGTTCAGACACACTCTCTCTGTTTAAATCTAGATTAAAAACGCATCTCTTTCGCCAAGCATTCGAATAATGTATCTCTTAAATTGTGAGTGTAGTTGCATCTGATAAAATGTGCATTTTTATTCATTAGCTTGGGTTAAACTAATTTTACTTTGTTGGATCAGCAGCTATGCTAATGATGTCTCTATTTTGTTTCTATGTTTTGCCACGGGATGTAACTAGGATTTACACAAGCTCCAGTCTGGATCCAGATAACCTGAGAAGAGATGATGCTAACCTTGAATCAACAAACAGAACTAACAATTATCGCTACATGTGTGACTGCATCATATAATAACTATTAATTAGTAATATTGATAATTGTGCAAAAGGCGATAAAGAGAGCTACAGAGTACTGCTGCATTGAATCTGTTGACTTTGATTTTGAAATATGTACATCACGTATCGGTGCGTGTGGGCGCATACGTGCCGACGTCAGTATGAACCAATCGACAGTCTGTGTCTGTGACATTTAGCGATCGGTCTCTCCGCATAACTAGTGCCAGAGATGTTCATTGTCATTTATCAGCCTCAGCTTGACTGTATTTGTGCTGTGTGCGTCCTGTAGAAGTGAGTAACGATCGTTTTACACTGTTGTTTGCTTTATAGTTGTTTGTTAGTTGTGACGCAGTTATTGCACGAGATGTGCTGCATCTGAGGTATTTATGATTGCAGTTAAAGTTACAATGTTAATACCCATATTATTGATCACATAGATATCAGTGAATGTGATGTTATATTCAGTGTTTCTACTATTGTATTACAGCCTGAGGGGAGCAGCCTAGAATGTATGTCAATATGTTTATTATGTTAATTACTGATGTTAGATTCCTGTTCTCTGTGCTTGTAGGAATAAACCACACACTTCCACAAACTTGTATGCATATGTCCTGCACATATCTACAATACATCAAGCTCTCATCCTTTGATAATCATCCAGCCTGTCGTGAGTCAAACCAACTGCAGTAAAGATCACACAGTGGATAGCCTGTACATTTGATTCCATTCTGGATGGATATAACTTGCACTTGATTCAGCTTCATCATCTCGATGTTCTCTGATGCTGCAATTACAGAGATTGAACAGAGCTAAGAATATTCATCTAATCTGAGTTTATAAAGCAGCCCATCGACTGAACAAAATACCCAAACCTCTCATCGTGAACAAGCTCATATTACAGTATCCTGACATTTAACCACTGCAGTTTATGTAAAGGCTGTCTTCCCTCACCAATGTTAATCATCATACTTTATGATTATTAAACGTATTGAAACTAATACTCTGCTCTGTGTGTTCTGACCGACACACCCGGTTCACTACGATACCTTGCTAGCCTTAGTAATTCAGATAGCTCTTTGCTACATTAAGTGGTCCTTCGAGCCGGATCGTAGCTGTGCTGGGAGTATGCAGCAGAGTGTTGGAGTATCAGAGGCCATCTCCACCCGGCCTAAGCGTTTAATCAGACAGCCCTCTTATTTGAAAGACTATGAGGTCAGTGCTATGCATTACCAGAGACCGAGTTCAGTGGCACCGCCCGCACCAAGAGAAAGCCAAAGCTCACAGTCTCATGTGACGTGGAATGAGCTTTACCCGCCTCCAGATGATAACTCTCTAAGCTTCGAGGAGAGCTTCCTAGACACTTCCAGACAGTCTTATACCCCTATGCCTTACAGAACGGAAGGAGTACCACAGAGCAGGTTACTGAGTGAGAGTATGCGGTATGATTCAGTTTCACATCATGATACTAGAGAGGGTGAATTGACAGCCTCAGCCAGAGCGCCATTAGCAGTACAGCGAGATCAGTCCCGAGAGAGATGGCCCATGCCACCCCTTGCTACATCGGATGACTTTCAGGCTTCAGAGATAGAGGAGCCTAATGAAGAGTTACCTCCCCCACCGTGGCCTACACCAGAGTACCCTTCGATATTTGCAGTTGGTGAAGAAATGCGTATGATTAATGTCTTGGATCGGATGATGAGCGAGTTGCAGCTCATGAAAGAGAGTGTTGCCTCTAATGTCCTGACGCCCACTCATTCACACTCCACCCCGAGAGTGGTAGGCCCTTCCCAGACTAGAGGAGGTTTTGATCAGTACAATGCCAAGGTTTGTACTCCGAGGCCAGCAACTTATTCTACTGTTTCACATCCACCCCCTGTTTATCATTCACATGTGGGCTCTGCACGGAGGAGTGGAGTCCGACCTGGCATGAATCAGTCATACCCTACTCAAAGTACACATTTCTCCCCTGGGTCAGTGACACTGGGAGGGGAGTACCGGGGGCCTACGCCGAAGATTCCCCTTTTCATTCGTAATGACCCGATGGAGTTCTCTCGTCTGAAGTTAGCCCTAACTAATCTGTTGCCGGCCGATGCTTCAGAGCTTTTTAAGTACCAGATTCTGGTGGATCATGTAAAGCTAGAAGAGGCGTGTCTCATTGCAGACTCCTTTATTAATTCACCTATGCCATATACCGACACAATGATCGCCTTAACAGAGAAGTTTGGACAGCCGCATCAAGTCGCCTTGAAGAGGATCGCTGCGGTGATGGATTCACCTGAGGTGAGAAGAGGGGATATAGCTGCCTTTGAGAGGTTTTCTCTGCAGGTGCAGTCGCTTGTGGGTATGCTGCAGACGTTAGGTCCAGATGGGGAGGTTGAATTACGATGTGGCTCACATGTTGCTCGATTGCTCACCAAGCTTCCACCAGAGATGCGAGCAAACTTCCGTCGTCAGATGTTCCAGCATTCTGGTCACACGCATACATTGCTGGATCTTGCAAAATGGCTACGTTATGAGTCATGGTGCCAAGGCTATGACTCCACTTCAGGTATCAGTGGTCAGGGAACATCAGGCTATCGGGTTGAGAGGAAACGCAGCAGACCAGCAGCTACAGTGTTGCATGGATCGGAGAGTGGACAGGGCAGAGCGATTAAAACGGAAGGCCCTTCAGTGCAGCAAAGGAAGAGCAGAGTAAAGCCATATTGCCCATTTTGTGAGTGTACAGAACACTTCCTTAATAAATGTCCAGCGATACAGAAGCTCACGAAAGAGGAGGTTATTGAATGGATAAGGATCAATAAGAGATGTTGGAGATGTGGAAGAGCACATATGGCCGCCCAGTGTGATCTAAAGAGGTTATGTGATGTGTGTAATGGGAAGCACTTGAGAGTCTTGCATGATGCCAACTCACGCTCTTCAGCCGAGCCGCCGAAATCTGAGAATTGCCTGGTGAGTACCAGCACGGACGTTCTTTACGTAGATCGGCCCTCGGCTACTTCTCGTGTATTGTTGAAAGTTGTAAGAGTGTTACTGCGCAATGGAGGCAGAACGTTAGACACCTATGCGATTCTGGATGATGGGTCCGAACGCACAATGCTCCTCCCAGAAGCAGTTGACATCTTAAACTTGCAGAAGAAGCCAGAAGAGCTCGCCCTCCGTACCATCCGTCAGGAAGTTCAGACACTTCGAGGATCTGCTGTCTCATTCACTATATCACCCCTTGCAAATCCCAAGAGGAACTTTCGGATTAGGGAAGCGTTCACATCACAGCGTTTGGGTTTAGCAGACCATTCCTATCCGGTGGCCAGTTTGAAGAGAAGGTATAAGCACTTGGCGGATCTTCCCCTGGAGTCATTTGAACGGGTTAAGCCACTCATTCTGATTGGAGCAGACTATCCGAACTTACTTACCCCTGTTGAGCCGGTGAGATTGGGCCCTCCAGGAGGACCTGTAGCCATTCGCACGAGGCTGGGATGGACGCTCCAAGGGCCAGCACATTTCACACAATGGATGTCACCTACTCAACAATGTCTTCTGACTGGTGTTTCAGGCCAAACTGCTGAGCTTTTGCAGGATGTGGAGAGGCTTTGGCAGATGGATATCTTGCCATATCAAAGCAGTAGACTGGCTATGCGGTCGAAGCAGGATAGAGAAGCCGTGGAGCTGTTGGAAGCCAAGACTCAACGAGTGCAAGTTGGAAACATTCTTAGATATGCAACGCCGTTGTTACGGAGGCCGAATGTTCCCCCCCTTAGAGCGCCTATCAAAGCCGTCCTACCTAATCTCCGGAGTCTTGAGAGACGTTTGGGTCAAGACCCATTACGTGCCCAGGAGCACAGTGCAGCGATCCACAAGTTAGTGGAAGGTGGAGCAGTCAAGGAAGTTGACCCCAAAGAGACCTCTACTACAGATGAGTCGTGGTACATTCCACACCATGTTGTTTGCCACAACGGGAAGAATCGGTTGGTCTTCAACTGTTCCTTCAAGTTCCAAGGTATAAGTCTGAATGACACCCTCCTTCCCGGTCCTACGCTGGGCCCCTCACTCCTGGGAGTCCTGTTGCGCTTTAGGGAACACGCGGTAGCAGTCAGTGGCGACATTCGAGCAATGTTCCATCAGGTTCGACTCCTACCGGAGGATAGGTCACTTCTTAGATTCATATGGCGTGATATGAGACGGGATGAGAGCCCTGACGTCTACGAGTGGCAAGTTCTACCCTTCGGTACTGCCTGCTCACCGTGCTGTGCCACTTTTGCTCTTCAGATGCATGCAAGAAATCATCCTGGGCCAGGAGGGGTAGTGACACATTCAGTGGAACACTGCTTCTATGTGGACAATTGTCTCCAGAGTGTTCCCAACACAGACGAAGCCAAGGTGTTGGTTGACAGTCTCAGGTCAGTGTTATCCTCTGGAGGGTTTGAGATCAGGCAATGGGCTTGCAATAAGCCAGAAGTTCTTCAGCACCTACCAACAGAAGCAAGGTCAGATAACATGGAGGGATGGCTTTCAAAGAATGAGTCTGGATTGTCAGAACCGATCCTTGGGCTCAATTGGCAGTGGGAGACAGACACCTTAGGCTACAAGAGCCGGACTCTACAGTACACATCCCTAACCATGAGAAATGTCTATAAAGTGGTCGCCAGACAATACGACCCCCTGGGATTTATCGCACCCTACACAACTCGCGCCAAGCTGATTGTCCAAAGCATGTGGGACAAACCGCGTGATTGGGACGACCCCCTCTTACCCGCAGACTTGCAACGGGCATGGATGGAGTGGGAATCAGAGTTGCCCTTGTTGTCGAGTATTTCGCTGCCCAGACCTTATACTCCCACTCATGCCCAGCAGGAGATCACCTCTCGGCAGATTCACGTGTTTAGAGATGCCTCCGAAAAGGCTTATGGGTCAGTGTCTTACATGAGGACAGAAGACACTCAGGGTAGAGTCTATTTGGCTTTCATAGCAGCCAGATCCAGAGTAGCACCCCGCAAACAGCATTCTGTTCCCCGTCTTGAACTTTGTGGTGCCTTGACAGCAGCTCAACTTGCCAAGACCATCGAGAGAGAGCTGACCGTGAAGTTGGATCAGATTGTTCTTTGGAGTGACTCGACAACAGTGCTGACATGGTTGCGGTCTGAGTCATGCCGCTTCAAGGTGTTCGTGGGTACTCGTGTGGCAGAGATCCAGGAGCTCACAGCAGGGTGTACCTGGCGCTATGTAGACTCTGCCCGGAACCCAGCCGACGATGTCACCAGGGGAAAGACATTAGCAGAACTAGTCATGCCTAATCGTTGGAGTCAAGGCCCATCCTTCCTCCTTAAAGGACCTGCTGAATGGCCATCCTCACCGGGAGAGGTGTCAGGACTTGATACCTCAGAATACAGGAAGTCAACTTCCTGTGGAGTGGTATGCAGTGTGGATGGAAAAGAAACCACTCTAGGCCAGTCATTCTCATCTTGGAAAGCTCTGGTAGAGGCAGTAGCAGAGGAGGCTCACGGGGCGGCTGACCTGAAGAAGCCCTTGTCTGCAGAGGACTATCGGCAAGCAGAGTTGACGGTTTTCCGTAGAAGTCAATCAGCGTGCTTTGCAGAGGAGCTGAGTCGTCTCAAAGCTGGAAGGTTGGTAGGTCGGAGTAGCCGGCTTCTTACCCTCTCCCCAGAGCTAGACCCGGTCGAGGGAGTGATTCGAGTAGGAGGTAGACTCCGACGTGCAGAGCTGCTGGACCCTGCGTTCAAACATCCCATTATTTTGGACCCTTCATATTGGACGACTAAGCTGCTTATCCAGGATTATGATGCACGTTTGTGTCACCCAGGAACAGAGCGGGTCTTCGCAGAAATACGGCGTCAGTTCTGGATCCTCCGAGGTAGAGAAGCGATTAAGAGGGTTCAGTATCAATGTCAAGAGTGCAGGAGATGGAAATCCAAGCCATCAATCCCGAAGATGTCTGATTTACCAGTAGCCCGTTTACGGTTATACAAGCCAGCGTTCTACTCGACTGGAGTAGATTGTTTTGGACCGTTCCAAGTCAAATTGGGGAGGCGTTCAGAGAAAAGATGGGGTATCATTTATAAGTGCCTCACCACCCGAGCAGTGCACTTGGACCTCATACACGGGATGGATGCCGACTCCTTTCTGATGAGTCTCAGAAGATTCATTGCTCGCCGAGGGACTCCAGCGGAGCTCTACTCAGACCAGGGTACAAATTTTAGAGGAGGCGAGAAGGAGCTCAGTGAGTGCTTCCGCAGTATGTCCTCAGATCTCAGACAACTTCTTGCCAAACAAAAGATTGACTTCCATTTCAATCCTCCTGCCGCACCTCATTTTGGGGGTACGTGGGAGCGGGAAATCAAGTCTGTCAAGGCAGCTTTGTACACGGTCATAGGAGTTCAGCCAATCTCTGAAGAGGTACTGTACACAGTTCTTCTCGAAGGACCACTTAATGTAGCAAAGAGCTATCTTAAATTCGAAGCCGCTGGGTTACACCTCGTCTGATGTTGTTGACTTGGATGCTATAACCCCAAATGTTCTCCTCATGGGGCGGCCAGATGGGGCACTGCCCCAAGTAGTGTATCCTAAGAATGAAGGACGGAGCAGACGAAGATGGCGACATTGCCAAGTTATAGCGGATCACTTCTGGGCCAGGTTCATTCGGAGTTATTTGCCAACCTTGCAGCACAGGCAGAAGTGGCATGGAGCCCCAGAGGATCTGACAGTGGGCTCAGTAGTTCTGTTGATAGACCCACAGTTCCCCAGAGCACTCTGGCCCATTGGTAGAGTGGTTGCAGTACATTGTAGTGCAGATGGTCACGTGAGGTCTGCGGATATCCAAGTCAAGGATAAGGTTTATACCAGACCCGTTGCCCGGCTGATTACTCTTCCAACGATACCTGACACTGAAGTGGATGAGCAATGCACTCCAGGTGCAACAGATTCAACTTAGCCTTTTGCGGAGACAAATTGCACACAATTTGGGGGCGGCTGTGCAAAAGGCGATAAAGAGAGCTACAGAGTACTGCTGCATTGAATCTGTTGAGGACTTTGATTTTGAAATATGTACATCACGTATCGGTGCGTGTGGGCGCATACGTGCCGACGTCAGTATGAACCAATCGACAGTCTGTGTCTGTGACATTTAGCGATCGGTCTCTCCGCATAACTAGTGCCAGAGATGTTCATTGTCATTTATCAGCCTCAGCTTGACTGTATTTGTGCTGTGTGCGTCCTGTAGAAGTGAGTAACGATCGTTTTACACTGTTGTTTGCTTTATAGTTGTTTGTTAGTTGTGACGCAGTTATTGCACGAGATGTGCTGCATCTGAGGTATTTATGATTGCAGTTAAAGTTACAATGTTAATACCCATATTATTGATCACATAGATATCAGTGAATGTGATGTTATATTCAGTGTTTCTACTATTGTATTACAGCCTGAGGGGAGCAGCCTAGAATGTATGTCAATATGTTTATTATGTTAATTACTGATGTTAGATTCCTGTTCTCTGTGCTTGTAGGAATAAACCACACACTTCCACAAACTTGTATGCATATGTCCTGCACATATCTACAATACATCAAGCTCTCATCCTTTGATAATCATCCAGCCTGTCGTGAGTCAAACCAACTGCAGTAAAGATCACACAGTGGATAGCCTGTACATTTGATTCCATTCTGGATGGATATAACTTGCACTTGATTCAGCTTCATCATCTCGATGTTCTCTGATGCTGCAATTACAGAGATTGAACAGAGCTAAGAATATTCATCTAATCTGAGTTTATAAAGCAGCCCATCGACTGAACAAAATACCCAAACCTCTCATCGTGAACAAGCTCATATTACAGTATCCTGACATTTAACCACTGCAGTTTATGTAAAGGCTGTCTTCCCTCACCAATGTTAATCATCATACTTTATGATTATTAAACGTATTGAAACTAATACTCTGCTCTGTGTGTTCTGACCGACACACCCGGTTCACTACGATACCTTGCTAGCCTTAGTAATTCAGATAGCTCTTTGCTACAATAATGTTCATCGTCTGGCTGACTACATCTTGTATTATTATTATTATTTTTTTCTAAAAATCCTGTCAAACTTGCACAAACTGACAGTCACCACCATAAGCTACTACTAAATATTGTAGAAACATAATTTTCTGTAAAGTTGCTTTGTAACTATTTGTATTGTAAAAAGCACTGTACAAATAAACTTGAATTGAATTGAATTGAACGTGCCATAAAGTGCTTCTGAATAGAGCCATTTCACCAATTTGCAGGGTATTGTTGTATCTTTGCCCTGTTATTGTTATGGGTGATTGGTGAACAGTTGTAAGAATCTATGGTATCACACCATTTGCATTTAGATTTTTATCTTTTAATTTTTTTTTAAAGGAATCTTCGGCTGATAGTGATTCCTGTTCACCCTCAGATGGTACCAACAGTGACACCTGGACTGGCACCCATGAAGAGCCCAGCTTCATTGAGGCAGAGCTACAGCCCAGTACACCCTTGCCTAAATCCACGATCTGTGGAATTGAGTCTACAGCCGAGTCCACAGCCATTAGAAAGAAACCAAATACTCCAAAGCCTCTGGGGGAGCGCAGGAAGATGCAGGATGGATCCTCCAGTGAGGAGTCCACATACTTGATGCGCACCATCAGCAAAACTCTGGAAAAGTTGGCATCACAGGAAAACACCAATGATGCCATCTGAGCTTTCTGCAAAAATCTAGAGCACAGAATGAGGAGTTTGCCACCACATGTACTGCCACATTTCCAGCATGAGGTTGATGATTGCATTTTCAAATATTCAGTGGGCCACAACCATTCACTGGATGCATCTGTCAATCAGTATACAAACCTGTAATGTGTTACATTGCAAAAGTGTAACCATGTTTGCATTATATTGTAAGTTGTACATGTACATTTGTAATTTATATTATAGTTGTAATATAGTGCTTGTACATTTCTATTTAGAATTTAGTCTCTTCTATTTTGGGTATTTTTAAATAATTTACCTTCTAGCAAATTTTTGGGCCATTTTTCTGAACATTGCCAAATAAAACACTGACTTTCGGTAAAAATGTACTTGAATTCACAATTCTTTATGTTAAAAGAGATAACAAAAGACATAATTATGTCAAATCCTGACTTTTATTGAGCAAATTCACACCATTGTCATAAAACACAAAATTTCTTCTGCGAGCATATTAAAGCATATGATAAAATATGATATCAAATATCATCAAAAAAATACAAAATGCAAATGCATAGAGAAGTGTTAGACGTGTGTGTGTGTGTGTGTGTGTGTGTGTGTGTTTGTGTGTGTGTGTGTGTGGAGGCTCTTGTGTGCTCAAATTGTGACTAAGCAACTGAAGTTTAAAAAAAAGAGAAAGTTGAGAATCTCGCACACCAATAACATGCATTTTAACCAATGAACAAATATATACAAACTTATGTTTTGAATTCGAAAATTATAGATTTTTTTTTTTTTTTTTTTTTGTGAAAGTTACACAACACACACAGAGACACACAAGCACACACAAATAACAGAGTTTTCATTCCCACTTTTGGAGCACACTGCAGTGACTCAGTGTCTTATATTTTGCCCCATTGAAAGGGGACTGTACCAATGTCTGAATTAAAGTACTGGCACAGTTTATCCCTGAGCTGTTTGGCGTGTGTTGTACTGTTGGTTGTGTGTGACAGAGAGGCCTGCTATAGGCAGTTGCCGAACCGTGCCGAAGTTGTAAGAATGACCTAATCCTCAGGGGGCGTGACAGAGGTCAAAAAGTTCATTACTGAAGTTCGTGATCTAAGGCGAGCGTCATTGCCACAGAGTTCAGCATCATTTTTACGGAGGACAGCGAAAATTCATTTTAAAACTAAATAACGCGATATTACTGTCGACAACAGTTAAACAATTACCATCTAATTGCAAACTTCTACATTTTTTTATTAGCGTGTCATTTAATTGTCTTTTTTTTTTCAAAACTGTTTCATCAAAGTCAATAAAAATGTCTGGCAAACAACAAAAATCACATAAAGCGATGTTGCATTTTGAATTGATTTCCTGGCTAAAAAAGTTTGCCAGCACAGGAATTTGGCCATCAAATGAGGGTTACAGGCCAGCTCCTCAACAGAAAAAGTGGGACGAGATTTATCAAAGGGTAAGTGTTTGTTGACTTGCATAATCAAAAATTATTAGTTTAATGCATTTGCATAAGAGAACAACCCATTAGGCTTTAGTACAAACATGTACCTGTGATGGTTCAGGTTGTTTTATGTTATGGCTTACAACAGTGTAAACCAGAGTGTGCCAATTGTTTATAGACATTTATGTAATGTTGCAGGTATTTTGAGATTTATGTTAAAACTGTTAATAAAAAGCTACAAAGACCTTTGTGTACTGGGAGATTCAGAGATTTGAGAGGGGGAAGGGACTATGAATGAACAGGTGGTCTGAAGGTATGAAATGTTCCCAACTTGTACCTCTCTCCTTTAAAGAGCGATACCAGCTGTAACATTATATATAAGATAAACGTGACTTGTGTCCTAGAAATTAATCAATGAATTAATTAATATATGACTTTAAAGAAGTATTTTATGCTCTTTTAAGGTACTAACTTGTATTGTGCATTACATTTGTTATAATGCTTAGAGATTGAGAAATGTCTGATGCTGTCTCGTAGCCAAACAATCTTGCTTGGAGGTGTGCTGAAATGCATTTGTGGTGTTCTCACTCCAAAGGTAACATTAATGCAGCAAGCATTTTTAAAACTATTATTATTTACTGAAATGGTTTTCTTTCTGAATGGTTATATGTATTTGTATTAATTTTTTGGTTGTCTGAAGCAACCCACTGCCTCTACTGGACCAGCACAAAAGGTGGTGGAACAACCTCGTGCTGCTGAAGCAAAGAAGGCCATGGAGCAGAGTCAGCCTGACCTCCAGCCTCATCCCCTGCACCAGCCCCAGCCAACTGCACCTGTGGAAGCAAGAGTTGCACCATCATTTTCAATGGTAAAAATAGTTTCATTTTTTTTTTTTTTATTGCACTGAAGTATGAGCTCAGTTCAAATTCGAGGAAGTTCAGAAAGTAAGAAAAACTAAATCAAAAGCAAGAATTCTATGAGATGCTGGCTGAGACCTACAAATTTTCACACCTCTTGTACAATTAGGGGCATCTGTTGTCTGCTGATTGGTCAGTTTGAATATCTCAGATTTGGTTTAAGTCACATGGTCAAAGATAAATGAAGATTGTAACCTGTGGGCTTTAATTTAATTCAAGTTTATTTGTATAGTGCTTTTTACAATACAAATCGTTACAAAGCAACTTTACAGAAAATTACATTCCTACAATATTTAGTAGTAGCTTATAAGTGGTGACTGTCAGTTTGTGCACGTATGACAGAATTTTTCAGAAAAATTAATACAAGATGTAGTCAGTCAGATGATGAACATTATTAACAACAATTATTATATGATGCAGTCACACTTGTAGCAATATTTGTTAGTTCTGTATGTTGTTTCAGGGTTAGCATCATCTGAGGTCCTCTGAGGGGTCAGTATCATCTCTTCTCAGGTGTTCTGGATCCAGACTGGAGCTTATGTAAATCCTGGTTACAATCACAGTATATCCGTCTAGTTGCAAATTGTAATCTACAAGATCCTGTGTATCTCGGTCTTATCTTAATTAAATAGGAGAAAATTATTGGTCATCCAATCTTTTACATTTTTAACACACTCTGTTAGCTTAGATAATTTAGAAAGTTGAATCTGGTCTCGTTGAGATATATAGCTGAGTATCATCAGCAAAACAGTGGAAGCTAATTTCGTATTTTCTAATAATACTTAATATAAATATTTATATAATATTTAATATAAAAGCTTTACTCTTGGATTGTCCTCTTCCTCTCTGAGCTCTGCCTGGTTGGAAGGTCACTGAGCTAGACTCATGTCCCTCATGGGATCTCTCTCAATACTTCTCATGTGTTAAAGCTACACTAAGATTTGGCTTTGCTGCAGCAATGTGAGAGCCAGTAAATCTTGGTTTGGTAAACTAAAAATGTGAGAAGACCGAATGTGTTCTAATAGCAAGCATTACTATTTACATTTAATATTACTATTTTAAGTAAATGCAGCCTTCAAAAACACTTCTTTCTGAATGGAAGTGTCATCCACTACAGTCTCTGTAAGTAATGGCATAATCTATATTGTACTCTATGAAGACACGTTGCATGTTCCATTCTATACAAATTAATCTATTACAAATATGTTTTAATACCAGAAAACCATATTTTAATAAAGAAAAAAGCAATATTTTACAAATACTGTAGATTTTATACAAAATACAATTCAAAAGTTTTTGATATTAAGATAGATACATTTATTGAAAAAGGCATTAAATTGATCAAATCCCAGTAAAGATATTTAATGTTAGAAAAGATTTCTATTCAACATGTTAAAAAATGATTTCTATTTCAAATAAATGCTGTTCTTAAAACGTAATTCTGGAAAATAACACTGTCACATTTATGGACTGTTGTATTTTCTCTCCTCATGTTCCTCAACCTAGGTTGTGTCTCCTCTTGATTATGTCATTCAGTTAATCTGTGTCTAGTTAATTTACTCATTCGTCCCTCATTGTTCTGTCTACTTAAGTTCTAGTCTGTTTGTCTTCATGTTATGTTTTCCTTTGTGTGAATTAATTAAATATTTAGTTAATTGATTGAAGATTTTCATCTTTGTGTGCTTTCCCCAACACCATAATTGTGGCAGCCACTGTAATGCAGTTTTATTAAGTATCAGCCATTTTCACGTTTTCAACTAATAATGAAGGTTTATGTTCAATAGAATGATTTCTGAAGGATCATGTAACAATGATGCTGAAAATGTGTTTTTGCCATCATAGAAATGAGTTACATTTCACTTAATTTTAAAATTGTAGTAATGTTCCACAATTTTACTAACTTTTTAGTTTTCACTGTGTTTTTGATAAAATGCAACCTTGGCGAGGAGGTTTCTTTTATAAACTTTTGGACCTAAACTTTGCAACTGTAGTGTATGATTTTATCTAGGACGACTTTAAGTTATTGTAATGTTCTATTTGCTAAATATGTTTTTCACTTCATCATTGTACAGACACCAGATCCTACAGTTCCAACCCCTGTCCCCAGAGCCACTGCAGATGTGTCCAATCCCGCTCAGCCATGCAGGATCGTCTCTGTAAGTGATTTCATATTCTGTTGGTCCAAAAATTTAATTAAATCAGCTTTCACCAGACACTTCATGGAGATGTAAAAAGGCTTGCATGCCATGAAAATTGAATATAACTTTTATAACCAGTAGTTCCTTAAAACACATTCATGCTGAAAAAAACAACAACAATCAAACTATTGCCATAATGTCAATTGAGTTTACTTGATACTGATTTATTGATGATAAACAGTGTATAGATGTTAACATTCATGTGTCAGAATAAATAGATATTGGTTATAAAGTCTCAGAATTCTTTTTTATTTCATATTCAACAGGATTTCAGAATTATTTTGTTCCTTTTTTTTTTTTGGATGACAGCAGAGTATAATGTAAAGTTATCAAGTTTCATTGTCAACATACCAAAGGTATGTTAGTGAAAACTATAATTACAATAATGATTTTATGTGAAAGTAATTGGGGATAAAAATTAAATACTTGGTGATTAAAACAAACTACCTTAATGTTTTGCCTTTTTTTCCATCACAGACTGCTCCTTCTGGGGCATTATTGCAAGGTCCATCTGTAGTTCAACTTCCTCGTTTGTGGTCTGAGACCATGCCACCAGAGGATCACAAGTGGATTGGCAAAAGGCTTTTCAAAAATTGGATCCAAAGGAAAGCCAGCACTTCGTGATGACCTCCAGCTCTGGTATTACCCCCCACAACCAGCACTTATTTACAATCAGGCACTGCAGGACATGAACTCAGACTCTGAAGAGACGGCAGAGCTCATTGAGGAACTTAATGTGGAGGAGCGAGATGAAGATGAGGGCTTCTGTGATGTCAGCGAGGATCACACCATTGCAGATCCCGAGGATGTTCTGTCACCTCCCTCCTCCACTCTGACACTGGGTTCTTCCACCGTGGTCACCAGCAGTGACATGGCTGTACTGGGTTCCACATCCCCTTCACTGGTCCCTGATCCTACACCTGCTCCTTCATCACCTGGACCCTCGGGGACTGCTGTGCCACCTTTTCCCTCTGAAACATCTGTTTCACCACTCTCCTCAGAGCCAGAGGATGCTGGTCAGGATGTTGATGATGAAGATACTGTAAGTGCCACTCCTCTGTATTCAACATCTACTTGCTACTGCTTTATATCCAGACTTTGCTCAGATTTTAAACTTAAGTCATTAGTAGGCAACATGGACGCATAGAGTTAAATTAGTTTTATTTAGTTAGGGCTTTGTACTATACGGATTCTGATAAACAATCACATTAACATACCTGAAAATAACAGAATCAATAGAATTAGTTATGGAACCATCTATCAAACAAATGTGTTAAAAAAAAAAATAAAAAAAAAAAAAATAAATAAATCGCTGACTCCCAAAATGTCATAGGATAACAAAATGTGGACAGGCTGGCAGAATATCTGGTGAATCTCCAGGGTCACACAGCCCTCAGTCTTTCCAATCAGGAAGCCAACACCATAATTACACTTTGGGAGAACCTGCTCAATGCAGCTGGTAGAGGTTAACCAGAATACCCGGATTCAGTGGTTTAACAACAGACCGAAAAAGCAGGAACTTTCTGTGCTGATTCAGGGCATTCAGCTGCCTCAGCCCCTCCCTGAAGCTCAGGAACGTCTCCAGGCTGCCAAACGCCTACGGACTGAGCCAGAACAATCAGGGGAGCAGCACCAGTACAAGCTACCAGAGAGCACAGCAGGTCAGGCAAAACAGAGGCACACCTCTACTGGGTGACCTCCTCTCAGACCCAAGGCACCAACACAGTCTCCTATGTTGGTTACGCCATCAGCACCTGGAGCATCAGTGCAGATGGTACCCAATATACTTATACCTGCAGCACCAGGTTTCCAGGGTGTGCTGATGCTTCAAAGTATGCCAGTGTCCCAGGGTCTGCAAATGGTTCAAAGACTGCCGATAAGCCAGGAAATACCAATGGTTCAGGGAATCCTGATGGTCCAGGGAATGCCACTGTTACGGTCTACAGTTGTGCAGGGCACCAGTTCACAAACAGCTGCCAATCTGCAAACCATGTTCAAGCGACCCCACATGAGAACTGTAGAGGCAAACACTTTCAAGAAGTGTAGACAATTCAAAACCAGTGTAAAAGGACTGAGGCAGTTACAAAAGAACAGTGGTTAAGAGGAAATACGGAGAACTGTTCCCAATTTTTTATATATATACTTTTTATATGTATATAGTGCTTTAAATAGAGTTCACTATTAAATATTGTTCATATTTAATAAAACTTAACATTTAATAATTTAATATAACAATTTACTTTTTTATATATGTCAGTTAACTTGTTTTTGAAACTTTAGTTTTATTTACCTTTTTAATTTTACAGTCATTAAGATCTTGTTAGCATAATTGAAAAAAAAAGATAAAAGAAAAAAGGTTGCTTTTGGATTTCTACTTTTAATTTGTTGTTGGAATACTTTTTTAAAATTGAATTTATATTCATTACTGTTCTGTTGGTATAATTGCTCTTTTCATCATTTGTACTTCAATATAACTTTCATCAGTAAACAACAACAATGGAATCTATGTCTATAAAAAAAAATTGCATTTTGTCATTCTTGTCAGACTTTTTTTTTTTTTTTGCATATTACCATTTTGTATTTTTTCATTAGTAATAACAAATTTGAAAGTCTTGAATGTAACCTAAAAAATGCTTAATGAGAATAATTTAATACACCTACAAATAATGCTTAACTGGAATAAATCTCAATACAACTACTAAATAGCTAATAACAAAACATTTCCATTGGTGTAAAAAATAAAGCACATGTACATTTAGTTAACCAAGAAACTTCATTAAAATGTAAATTTAACATCAGCAGAAAGTTGTTTTAGCTGGATTCGGACCCCAGACTTGGGGAGGACCTGGAATAGGAAATGGTGGAATAGAAAGGTGCGATTTTCCAGCATGAAGAAACTGAAATAATTTCATTGTGCACATGCTAAAGGAGGTACTGTCTTTGAACGTAAAATTTCACCCTTCATTTCTCCTCATCCCCTTCTCTTTCCTCCCCACCTTTGACAGATTGTTCCGCAGTTTGGGCATGATGAAACCAACCAGCCATACTGACACCCGTGCTCGGCTAGAGTGGACCAGATGGATCTACACCGAAAGGCAAAGTCCTAGAAGCTAGTGGGTCCAAACGGAGAATGACTAGCTTCTAGGTCCTTGCCTTTAGGTGGAGATCCACCCTGTTTCAGGATGGCTGGGTGGTTTCGTCATGAAAAAAAAAAAAAAGTGCACTTTTATATTTCACCGTTTCGTATTGTCGGTGCTCACCAGCTAAAGACCACTTTGTAAAATTGTTAAGTTTCAAGGTTAATAGAATGTACGTATGTACTTCGTTTTATATTCTTTAAATGAAAATTAAAGCACACCAGTAGAAATGTGTTTTATTGATATTTATTCTTAAGCAATTAAGTAACATTAAAGAATTTCCTTAAAGAAAAAAAAAGTAATTAATATGCTGAAAAATGTCTGTGACAAGAATGACAATGTACAAATTATATTTTTATAGCCATATGTTATTTTGTTGCAGTGTACCGACGAAATTGTTATATGAAATTAATAAAAATCATAATTTTCCATATTGTCTTTATTTTACAATTATGCCAACAGAACATTGAACAAGAAAGTTATCTAAATTTATTTTACAATTATGCTTACAGAAAAGAATGGAATTAGAGTAAGTTTTTAAACAATAATAATAATAATAATAATAATAGATAAAATGATAAATAAAGATTTTTTAAAAAAGAATAAAAGTTCCTTTTGTGATTACTTGATTGCAAATGATTGCACAGATACATTTTAAACTGAACTGAGACACCACCGATCACGCAATCTTTGTTTAAAGCGCTATATAAAGGTGACTTGACTTCCACACTAAAATTAAGAACACACAGCTCGTGAAACCTTACATTAAAAGAGCAAAACCTCAGCCCAGATCTACACAACTATAAGCACGTTCTCAGCCTCACGCTTTTTGCAAAACACAAACACTTCTCTAGACACATTAAATAGTATTTAAAAACAGTAAAGTTTAATAAAATTTAATAAATGTTTAAAGTGAAAAGTGAAAAAGTGTTCAACAAATATTAACAATAGTGAACACACACATATATACACAGTTGCAATCAAAATTTCTCAACCTCTCGGAGACTGCAGTACTTTAGAAATAGAAGATTTTCTGAAGATCCAGGATAAAATAAAACTTGCATCTATAACAGTTCACTGGCATATTAAGTGATAGTCAATATATAAGGTAATATTTTTTAGTTATGAGATTTAATACTGCTGTCATAATTACCGTGACGTCGCCCGGCATGGCGCAGCCGGGGCCCCACCCTGGAGCCAGGCCCGGGGTTGGGGCTCGTATGCGAGCGCCTGGTGGCCGGGTCTTCCCCCATGGGGTCCGGCCGGGCTCAGCCCGAAGGAGTGACGTGGGGCCGCCCTCCTGTGGGCTCACCACCTGCAGGAGGGAGCATAAGGGGCCGGTGCATAGTGGATCGGGCGACAGTCATGGGCGAGACCCCTGACGACCCGATCTCTGGACACGGAATCTGGCTTTAGGGACGTGGAATGTCACCTCGTTGGCGGGGAAGGAGCCTGAGCTTGTGCGGGAGGTCGAGAGGTACCTGTTACTACACAGAGCCGTTGTTAATAGAGAAGATGCGCAAATCACGTTAATTTTCAGCGTTTATTGGCGCATCTTCTCAGTTAACAACGGCTCTGTGTAGTAACAGGTGCTCTATGTGAAATCACGCACCTGATGGAATTAACCGCTGATTAAAAAACCGGCTTTACTGACGAGATGCGCATTAACGATCGGCCGATCGTGATCGGAGCACCCCTAATGCAGTATGTCTGCTGCAAAACAGGCAAAGCTCAGAAGCAGAAGAACACAATCTCCATCGTCAAATTTGGATGTGGATCAGTCATGACTGTATGAAGGACATCATGAATCCTTTGAAGTATCAGGCCATTTTGAAAAGAATTGTGAACACAAAGATCCACGACTTTTTCGATCTACACAAAAGGCCTATTTCTCAAATATTGTTCACAAATCTGTCTAAATCAGTGCTAGTGAGCACTTTTCCGAGATAATCCATCCACCTCACAGTTGTGGCATATCACGATGCTGATTAGCATGATTATAGCACAGGTGTGCCTTAGGCTGGCCACAACAAAAAGCCATCCTAAAATGTGCAGTTTTGTGGTGGCATGGTCTCAGACCACAAACGAGGAAGTGGAACTACAGATGCACCTTGCAATAATGCCCCAGAAGGAGCAGTCTGCGATTTAAAAAAAAAAAAAAAAAACTCGACAAAACATTTAGCTACGCAAGGATGTTATTTTTTTTTTTAAGCACTTTAAGATTTACATTTTTAGCAATGACTACTTTCACATGAAAGTATCATTGGAATTAAAGTTTTCACTAAAATCCCTAAGTAGACATTGATCATTTTTCATTTTTCAGCTTACATTTTTAAGAAACTACTTCATAGTTCATAAGTCGAATAGGAAATTGAGACGATCCTGCATGGCTGAGCGGGATTGGACACATCTGCAGTGTCTCTGGGGACAGGGGTTGGAACTGTAGGATCTGGTGTCTGTACAATCACAGAAGTAATATAGAATAGATTGTAAATATAACATTACAATAACTCATCCTAGATTAAAGCATATACTACAGTTTAAAAGTTTGAGGTCCAAACTTTTATAAAAAGAAACCTATTCTGGTCACCAAGGTTGCATTTGATAAAAAATACAGTATATATAAAAAAGAAAAGAAAAAAAGAAACATTATGATTTAAAGTTGTGAAATTTGATCAATTTAATGGCTCATTTTTCAATAAAAGTATCAATATCTTAATAATCAATAACTTTATTGTAGTTTGTATTAAATCGATTTATAAAAAAAAGATTGTATTAAAATTGAATTTTTAATTAAATATTAAAAAACTTTTTTATAGAATGTAATGTGGAAGGTGTCTTCATAGAATACTTTACAGATTATGCCATTACTTACAGAGACTGTAGTGCTTGGTATAGAGGGACTAGACACTGCTGCGCTGGGCTGGTCTTCAGCCTGAGAAGGTCTCCTGACCACACTAAGATTTGGCTTTGCTGCAGCAATGTGAGAGCCAGTAAATCTTGGTTTGGTAAACTAAAAAGGTGAGGAGAAAATGAGTTATAGCAAGCATTACTATCTATATTAATATTACGATTTTAAGTAAATGCAGCATTCAAAAACACTTCTTTCTGAATGGCAGTGACATCTATAAGAGGAATGATTTATCAGCAGTACTGACTCTTGATATTACTACAAAGTATTTGCATGATGGAATAATTATGAACAGGTGTACGGTTAATAATAGCCAGCGTGTATGTGGAATGTTACTGGAGATAGAAAAGGAAAAAGAAAAAAAAAATGCAGCTTTAACACATAAGTATTGAGAGAGATGACATGAGGATGACATGAATCTAGCTCAGAGAGGAAGAGGACAGTCCAAGAGTAGAGCCCAGAGATGAAAGAGAGAAAGCAGACAGGTTACATTCTACATTTATCCTTGACCATGTGACTTAAACCAAATCTGAGATATTCAAACCGACTGATCAGCACACAACAGGTGCCCCCTTTTTTTTTCCAAAGGTTTGAAAATTAGTAGGTCTCAACCAGCATCTCATAGCATTCTTGCTTTTGCTTTCATTCTTCTTACTTTCTGAACTTCCTCAATTTGAACTGAGCTCATACTTCAATGCACTCAAAAAAACAAAAACAAAAAAAAGACCCTATAGGCAGTGGGCAGCTTAAGACAACCAAAAAATAAGAATAAAAAAAGCCCTGACATTTCAGAAAGAAACCCATTTCAGGAAATACTAACAAAAAATGCTTGCTACATTAAATATTACCTTTGGAGTGTGAAAAGCACAGATGCAATTCATCACACCTCCAAGCAAAGTTGTTGGTCCACGAGACAGCATTGGACATTTCTTAGTCTGTAAGCAATTTCATATGTTAATTCATTGATTAATTTCTAGGAAACGAGTGACTATCGTATATACAGTATAATGTTACAGCTGCCCTGCTCGAAAAACCAGCATATCTGGTCATACCAGCAAGAACAGCATATGTTGCGCTTTGGTGCTAGTATGCTGGTGATCAGAATGAGATAATAGTGCTGCTATGCAGCATCCTGAATGGTAATATAGTAGCCCTATAATATTTCAATAGCAATACTATGCATTTAGATGTTTGTAGTATTCCTATATTATTTTAAATATTACCATTTTAGTTTGTATTATATAGTTACACTGTAAAGAACATTCCTATAGCAATACTATGATGCCATAGTAATAGTACTACTACAGTAACATTCTACACTGCATTTGAAAGAAAACCATAGAAAACACATTAATACCATTTAGAATATACAGGTGCATCTCAAATTATAACGTCGTGGAAAAGTTAATTTCAGTAAATCGACAGTAAATTCAATGCACACAGACTGAAGTAGTTGAAGTCTTTGGTTCTTTTAATTGTGATGATTTTGGCTCATATTTAACAAACAGTACCCACCAATTCACTATCTCAACAAATTAGAATATGGTGACAAGCCAATCAGCTAATCAACTCAAAACACCTGCAAAGGTTTCCTGAGCCTTCAAAATGGTCTCCGTTTGGTTCACTAGGCTACACAATCATGGGGAAGACAGCTGATCTGACAGGTGTACAGAAGACAACCATTGACACCCTTCACAAGGAGCCACAAACATTCATTTGAATAAACGTCACAAGTAATGGACTGAGGCTGGGGTCAAGGCATCAAGAGCCACCACACACAGAAATGTCAAGGAATTTGCTGAACCACAGACAAAGTCAGAGGTGTCTTACCTGGGCTAAGGAGAAGAACCGGACTGTTGCCATTTGTCCAAAGTCCTCTTTTCAGATGAGCAAAAGTTGTAGATTTCATTTGGAAACCAAGGTCCTAGAGTCTGGAGGAAGGGTGGAGAAGCTCATAGCCCAAGTTGCTTGAAGTCCAGTGTTAAGTTCCTACAGTCTGTGGTGATGTTGGGTGCAATGTCATCTGCTGGTGTTGGTCCACTCCGTTTTTGAAAACTAAAGTCACTGTTCCCGTTTACCAAGAAGTTTTGGATCTGCTGACCAACTTTTTGAAGATGTTGATTCCATTTTCCAGCAGGATTTGAGTATTGAGTACTGAGTACATATAAAGTAAATGGTCAACAATTGACAAAGTGATTTCTTTTTTTTTTTTTATTGGTCTTATGAATATTCTAATTTGAGTTTTTTTTTTTTTTAATGAAAGTCAAAATCACCACAATAAAAATAACCAAAGACTTAAACTACTTCAGTCTGTGTGCAATTGAATTTAATACAAAAGTTGAATTACCGAAAAACTTTTCCACGACATTCTAGTTTATTGATACACCTGTATATCCTTGGTGGTCACCACTGCTCCACTGGAGCAGGTCGATCCCTAATGCGGGGGGGGGGGGGGGGGGACAAGAGGTGTTCTTTAATTGAACTTAAGGAGCCCTTAAAGTTAATTTCTCAAAAAGAAAAAAAAAGTAACCAAACAGCCTTTTGTCAGCATTTGACAGGAACCGGAGCCACAGAAGGACTCAAAAAAGCACAGCTTGGTAGAAAATGTAAAAAGGGTATCCAAACAGAGATCTGTCCTTAACTTTCAGCCAAAAAAAAAAAGCTCACCAGAAGACAGGACAGTTTCTAACTGCAAATCCTTGGTCACATCATAGTCAAGCAGACATCAGAACTGAACAAGAACAATACTCAGTCAAGTGTTTAAGTAAAGTTGGCTATTAGTAGTGATTCAATACAGGTGTGCTACAAGTCTCTAACAAAATAGTGATCTGGGGGTTGAAATTGCGCCATCCACTGGTGAATCTCAGGTAGAACATTACAATCCCAGCATGACACTCTTAGATCTGATGTTTCATTACATTTACATCATGCTTCATATCATATCTATTACAGAACATCAATAAGCTGGATGGGACAGCGAGGGGAACCAGACTGCCTCTGACTCACCTCTGTTGGCAACAAATTTGGCCATGTGCTCATGTGATGGATGGTCTCATGAAAAGGTACCAGATGGCTGATGTGGATCAAACTGCTGTGTTGTACCTGGAGTGTGGATGCTGAACTGACGTGGACGAGTCCAAGCTGATGTGTGCACCTGCTCGGTGATCCGACTGTTGCCATCTGATGGAGACCATCTTCATCAGGCTTTCCAGACTATTGCAGAATAAATCAGATTGTACTGGGTAACAGCTTGCTAATGGGGGGAACATCAATGCAGCTGGTGGAAGTTAAGCAGAACACCTTGATTCAGTGGTACACAAACAGACAGGAAGAACAGGAGCTGTCTATGCAGCAGGTTTGTTTGGCAACTCCCTCTCAGACCCAAGGCACCAGCGCAGAGTCAGATGTTGGTTACCTGGGTGTGCAAATGGTTCAGAGAATGCAGATGGTCCAAGAAATAATATAGACCCTGTTACAGCCTACAGCTGGTGTAGGCATCAGGTCACAGCCTGATTCAACAACTGCAAACCCAGAAGCCATGCACACAAGACCCTATGGAAACTGTAGAGGTGAACATTCGTAAGAAGTGTGGGCAATTTGAAATAAGTGCAATGGGACATAGCCAATACAGGGGCAAGGTCTACTGCCCACAGACTGAGAATGTTACAAAACAGTTGTGGTTAGTAGAAATGCAGAGAACCATTTCAAAACAATTAATATATTTTAATGTATATTGTATATAGTGTGAACAGGTGTTTAGATAGAGTTTACCAACAATACTTGTAATACAAGTTGAATATCATTTAACTTATTTAATGTTTTATAGTTTTTTTTGTTTTGTTTTTTACTATTATTATTTTACATTTTTAAGCTTTTATTCAGTTTATCTTAGGTCAAACAGAAAGCAACAATACAGTAAACATAGTAATGTAGATATACACATATCCACATAATAAATGCAACCACATTAATTCAGATGAAGAAAAAAGAAAAAAAGTGAATCACAGTTATACATTCAAATAAAGAAAGAAAGAAAATAAATAAATAAACAAAATAAAATTTTTATAGGATACAGATAGGATACAGTCTCTTAAAATATTTCAGAAAAGGCTCCAGACTCTCAAAAAAAAAAAAGTTTAGACTTTTGTTTTCTCACAAACCGAATCAAAACCCCTTTGGCTATAAGGAGCTGCTTACTTCAAGGTCATCAAACCAGTAAATTTGCAAAAGCTACATTATGAACCTGTGATATGCTTAATAAAGAAAAAAAAAAACAGAAAAACAGTTTTGCACAAGACCAGAAAGAATGCAATAATGTTGTGCAGCGAAGACAGGTTGGATCAAAATCAGGTCATATTTTGTTTAATTTAGTTTTAGACCAATGGACTCTGTGCACCACCTTAAATTGAATGAGTGTATACTGGCAAGAATTAGATCCCAGATATTTTCCTCAAACGTCATATTCAATTCCTCCTCCCAGAGCGCCTTCAATAGACATATTGAGGGGAACTGTTTTGTGTTAATTATAGTATAGATTTCAGAAATAGCCCTTTCACAGATGTATCTAGGCCTAATATATCATCAAGTATATTTTAAGTGGACAAAAGGGGAAGTTAGAAAACTGCTTACGGACAAAATTCTATATCTGAAAATATCTAAATCTAAACATCAGTGAGGTCCTGATATTTAATATACCCCCTGGTATTTAAAGCTGCTCAACCTCTTCACTTCAATCTCTCGGATAAACAGTGGCTGATGAGTTCTCCTCTTTTTCCTCAAGATCAATATCATCTCCTTTGTCTTGTCCATGTTGAGGGTAAGACCGTTGACCTCTCACACCATGTCACAAGACTGGCCACCTCCCTCCTGTAGGCAGCTACATCCCCACCAGTGATCCTTCATATCACTCTGGTGTCATCAGCAAACTTCAATATTATGTTGTCTTTGTGTGAGGCAACACAGTCATGTGTGGACAGTGTTTAAAGGATAGGACTGAGAACACACCCTTGTGGGGTGCCAATCTTTGTAAATGACAGTGTCTGAGGACCTATATTTCCAATCCTAACAGACTGCGGTCTGCCAGTCAGTCTGATTTAAACCTCTGCTTACAGCGAAAATGAAACGCACATCTAAGGCAAGTCCTAAAAGATTTGTGAAATGTGCTGACCCATGCCCAAGATATTTGGCGCCGGGTGACACTCACGAGATGTGTGTGTACTGTTTGGGTGAAAAGCACGCACAGGATGCTCTTGAGGGAGCATCCTGTGCAAATTGTGAGCGTTTTTCTATGAGTACGCTCCGCTCTCGTCGGGCTCTCTTCTCGAGGGAAGAGAGTTCAGCATCTGGTCCTAGCGGATCGTGTCCCGCTCTTGCCGAGGCAGAGCGGCGACATGCTTCATGGGGCTCCCAGGTGGAGCTCGCTGACAGTCTCGAGAGGGGCGTTAACCTCTCGGACGCGTCACCGGCTGACGAGAGTAAGCTGCAGGTGGATGACGGAGACGATTCTCCTACTGAAACTGCAGCAAGTGCTCTTCGGGCCGGGCAAGAGATGGCTGAGGAGGATGATTTAGATCCTCAACCTCGTCAGCCATCCTGCCCCGTGTACGCAGAGTTGGTGGAAGCTATGGAGCGCGCCACTGACAAACTTCAGTTGCCATGGCGGCGCGCTCAGGGAGAGATCGTTCGCGGTCGTTTGGATGAACGGTTTCTACCAAGCTGACCTGCTACAGGATCTCGACCAGGGGGCAGGGCTGTCCCCTAAGGCGGTCGCTGAGTTGCGCTGGACCACAGATTTGTCCCTCTGGGCCATTAAACAGACTGCTGCCGCGATCGGCCGATCGATGGCGGCGATGGTGGCCACAGAGAGGCATCTGTGGCTCAACTTGGCTGATATCGGGGAGAAATATGCCTTCTCCTTGATTCACAAGTTTCGCCTGCTAAAAGAGGGACTTAAGGGAGGTCATTCAGCACAAGCGCTGCAACGCTCAGCGGAAGTAGGGTTTGATCTCCCTGGAGGGCCTTTTCTACCAGCCCTCTCCCTCTTCTTGACTCCCCAGGCGTTTACGTTACACCAGCCCTGGGGATGGGCCTTATGATGAGAACTATGTTCTGATGGCCCGCCGTAGCAACTGGTTGATGTGAGCGCCTCTTTTAGGCATGTAAAAGTGGTGGACCCCAGATTCATTGAGAACTCTCTGGCGAGTCTTCACTCCGCATGCCGCAGGTGAACTTTTTGGTTTGTAAAATTCTGTGTGTATAACTAACAGATTGTATTTCTCTACAGACCTTGTTCCCTGTATAGACCTAGGGGGTCATTCTTAGAGGAGCAATTAAAGTATGGACTTTAGGGCCCTGAAGCCTCCCCCAGTTGGTGACTAGAACGAATTAGGAAGAAGCTCAAAGAAGATTTGGCTTCTGTGCTGAGTATGTGATGGCCTTCCTGTCATAACATTTTAAATGCGTGGTGGGCCACCGCTCATTTCTGTTTAGCCTCAGGGCTATTAGCCACCCAGGGGTAGAGTAGTTGGTCTTCCTGAAAAAAAAAAAAAAAACTTTTTTGCTTTAGGTTTAGACTGACGCTGGCGCTTCAGATAGATCTTCAGATAGATGTCCTGCCTATCGGTTTGTGACATTGGTATCCTGAGTACTCGCTCCCCTGAGCTCTGTAGGGTTTCAGTAGGTTGAGTGTTTCACAGCCTCTCAATCAAGTAGGCTGTGGCTCCTCCGAGCCCTCAGGTAGATCTATGCTTGTAGGTCGGCCCTCATCCGGGCAGCCTCTGTAGCTGGCCTAGGCTATGCTAGGGATGTTGGAGGTGTGTTGCTAAGTATAGCTGCCGCATTCATTATGTGTTAGGCTTCCTCCCCTAGATTTCAGCCTCCTCCCTTAAATGGGAGTTGTTGGCCAAGGCCCGCCCCTTTCTCTGCATTCAGGGGTGATAGAGTAATGCAGGGTTGTAGCTGAGGTAGGATCAGTCTGGCAGGGTTAGGCCATCTTTCGCTCTGCGAAATGACAGTTTGTCAGACCCTGCCGAACAGAGATGTTTGGGCCTCTAGAGCTGGCTCCACTCAGCCCGTTGAGCTAATCACTCGACCGATGGGTTGAAGTGGGTTGGCTTGAAATTTAGCCCCCCGCTGCCCTAGGCTGGGCGCAGGACAAATCCCTGTAACCCTTGGAGCCACTTGCAGGCCCGTTCCCTGTCTAACATTGCAGGGGCATATGGTTGTTACTCCCCCGCTAACTCAGGGTAGTTTTGAGTAGTCCATTCTCATCTCTGTATTTATCTACCTCACACCACGATGGCTCCGGTTGAGCAGGGAGTTCTAAACTACATTTCATTCTGGTTTTTGAACTCCGCTCCCTTTGAAGCCCGAGCATTGCCATGGGCTGACGCCTATGCATTTAGTAGGTAGGCCCCTTATGGGGCCTCCACTAGGCAGAATGGCGTATGTTGTACTCCCCTGCTATAAGGGTATTGCTATTTGCTGAGTACCAGGTAGGTACCAGGATGCTGTAGCAACAGCTTTCTGCCACGAAGGCTGCACGGTTGGGTAGTAGGCCCCAGCAGGCCTCCTTGACCGAATAGCCCCCAATAGGGCTCCTAGGCCAGCTCACCTTCGGTGGTTGGCCCTGGTAGTTCAGACAGAAGGCTCACTGCCGATTAGTAGGCCTTAACAGGCCTCCTCGGAGGTGGGTCACAACATTGTGGAACATACACTAGGACAGAACTATAGGAAAAGTTTTTTAATAGTATGTTTCCAGCAGTGTTCGTTAAAGTAGCAGAATAGACTCGCTATCAGCTAGTAGACTCCCTGTTAGAAGAGTCCCCAGCAGCAGTTAAATCCAGCTGATTAGACTGTTTCAGGTAGTAGGCCTCTTCAGGCCTCCCTGAAGGTGGGCTCCCACATTTTGTGGTGGTCAGGTAGTAGGCTTTACTAGGCCTCCCTGAGGGTTTAATCCCACATACTGTGGTTACTAGGTGGCAGGCCCCACAGGCCTCCCTGAAGTTGAATTTTCCGCTTCTTTGAACTGTCAGGTAGTAGGCCTCATAAGGCCTCCCTGAAGGCAAAGCCCCAAAGACAGTCAACTGGACTGCCAGTCTGGCTCACTATCAGCTATGGTTTTCAGGTAGTAGGCCTCTCCAGGCCTCCCTGAAAGTAAGCTTTCCTGCACTGTGTTTATCAGGTAATAGGCCTCACTAGGCCTCCCTGAAGTTGAGCTCCCACATACTGTGGTTGTCAGGTAGTAGGCCTCACCAGGCTTCCCTTAAGTTGAGTTCCAAATGACTTTCAGTTTACACTTAAGGTATTTATCTGGTAACAGGTAGTAGGCCTCTCTAGGCCTCTCTGTAGGTGTACTCCCACATATTGTGGTTATCAGATAGTAGGCTTCACCAGGCCTCTCTGAAGGTGAGCTCCCAAATACTGTGGTTGTTAGGTAGTAGGCCTCACCAGGCCTCCCTGGAGTTGAGTTCCAAATGACTTTCAGTTTCCACTTAAGGTGGTTATCTGGTAACAGGTAGTAGGCCTCTCTAGGCCTCTCTGTAGGTGAACTCCCACATATTGTGGTTATCAGATAGTAGGCTTCACCAGGCCTCTCTGAAGGTGAGCTCCCACATACTGTGGTTGTCAGGTAGTAGGCCTCACCAGGCCTCCCTGGAGTTGAGTTCCAAATTACTTTCAGTTTCCACTTAAGGTGGTTATCTGGTAACAGGTAGTAGGCCTCTCCAGGCCTCTCTGTAGGTGAACTCCCTCATATTGTGGTTATCGGGTAGTAGGCTTCACCAGGCCTCTCCGAAGGTGAGCTCCAACATACTGTGGTTGTCAGGTAGTAGGCCTCTCCAGGTCTCCCTGGGAGTAGTTTCACGGTGATGCTGGGTTTTGTAAGCTAGTGGCCGCTTACTTTTAGTTTAGCAGTCCTTATCAGGCAGCTACCGAAGGTAAGCTTGTGCCCTGGCTTGGCTCAAGTTTTTATTCTCTGCTACAGGTTCCCTCCTGGAACCTTTTTATCCTGCTACAGCCTGGTTGCCTACCAGGTAGATCTTATGCTCCCCTCACTGAGGGTCAATGTGAGTATGTGGTCTCCTGAGTCTGGTCAGTCGGTCGTAGGCCTCTCATGAGGCCTCCCAGTTAGATCAGTCTTCAGGCCCTCACAGGCCTCCTCAGTGTTTTTGAAACACAGACACTGGGTAGATCCGTGAACCAAGTAGAGAAACTCCCCTCACTGGCAAGGGTTTTAAAGCACTATGCTGAGTCATACTCTCCAGGATATCTGGATATACTAACCAGGCCGAGTGGTTCACTGCCTGCTCCGTAGTTCCTCGGGCTGGATGCCTTCCTAAAGGCAAGTGTCCAGAGGCTCTGTCTTCGGACAGACAGGAAGTGGCCAGTCTGTAGTGTCTTATGTAGTGACACCAGGTCAGTCCTGCCTGGTGGCATTTCAGGTGGTACATTCCCCTGAATAGTGACTGGCTGGGGTTCCCTCGGGTTCCCTAGCCACATTCCCTAGAAGGGACCCCTTCTAAGAAGTTGAAGTTGTGGTCCTAGGCCCTTGAGCAGGCCCAGGTAGACCTTTCACTAAACTATGTTTATGGAGGTTTTCTGTGGTATCATATAGCTTGGGCTATGACTGTAGGGAGTGCTGTCACTGACAGCCCTGTGTGACCTGAGGGTGAGTGGTTCTAGCGTTCATAGAATTGCTGGTTCTGACAGTTGTCACTGCCATTGGGCATGCACTCCCTTTAGCATGGCGGCGTGGGTATTTCGTTCCCCATAGCGTCGATGACGTATTGTCGAATGTAACCTTGGTTCCCTGAGAACAGGGAACGAGACAATACGTCATCGACGCTATGGGGAGCGCCTCAGGTGTGACAGGTGTCTGAAATCAAATATCAACACACAGCAATCATGCTGACCGGCGACAGCCGTGAATCATCAGCTTGAATGATGAGCATGCAACCTGGATATAAAAAGGGCGCCTTGAAACCATGACAATATCCTTTTCGTCTGAAGGGACTGTTTGGCAGGCAGACCCTGAGGCATGGCTGGGAGACGTATTGTCTCGTTCCCTGTTCTCAGGGAACCAAGGTTACATTTGTAACCTGAGATGTTTTTTGGTGAGTTTGTGAGGGATGACCGTATTGAAGGTGGAGCTATAATCAAAAAGAGCATCCTGATATAAGTGTCCTTATCTTCCAGGTGAGAAAGGGAAATGTTTTTAAGGTAGTAGCAATGACGTCTGAGGAGGACCTATTGGGCCGATATGCTTACTGCAGAGGGTCCAATATGTCCGGCATACTGCTCTGAACGTGAGTCAGCACCAATCTCTCAAAACATTTCATGGTGATTGGAGTGAGTGCTACTGGCCTGTAGACGTTCAGGCAGGTCGGGGGGCTCTTCTTGGGAAGGGGGACAGTGTTCATGGTCTTGAAGCAGGTGGGGATGATGCTCTGACTGAAGGAGAGGTTGAAGATGGAAGTGCAGCCATCTTCATAGCACAGGCTCTGAGGGCCTGTCCCGGGATGTTGTCTCGCCCTGCTGCTTTGCGGGTGTTGATTTTCCTCAGCTCTTGGTGTCTAAAGTCTGTGATGTGCTGCATGCCTTACCACATCTGACCAGCGTCAGCATTAGAGTAGAAACTGTCCAGCTTCTCTCTGTACTGTCTCTCGGCTGCTGTAATGGCTTTTCTCAGTCCGTACTTTGCAGCTTTTTACACTGTCTCATTGCCTGATGTAAATGCAAGAGTCTACAGCCTCTCAGCCTATGAGATGCCTCTATGCCCTATGCTCTAAACCATGGCAAAAACACTTCTACTTCCGATATGTCAGAGGTTTTGTCATTCCTGCAAGAGATGCTGGATAAGGGACACTCTCCATCCACTCTCAAAAAAAGTTGTGGCGGCTAATAGCGCCATTTCATGCCCCTATTGCGGGCCAAACGGTCCTGCAGATGCATTACGAGTGTAGTATCCACATGGAACGTACTCTGTTACTAATGTAATCTCGGTTCCCTGGGATATGGGAATGAGTACAGTACATACATACAGAGAATCAAAATTGTATTACTCTCCAGACCCCCAGTGCACACAGATAACATTAACATTAAAGCCTAAAAATCTAGATAAAAATATAAAATGTAGATACAACTATACAATAAGGGAATGTAAAAAAAAAAGACATATAATACAATTAAAAATAAAGTTAAATAAAGCAGCGCAAGGCAAAAGGCAGATAGAGTGCAAACCAATGAAGTGAACAACAGTGCAGATAAAAGGTTTTTAGTGCAAAAACAAAAGCTTATTAAGTCTGATTTAAGTGATAAAGGGCTCAATAGCAGTTATTTTATTTAACTGACTTATGAGGTAGTGGAATGATGTCAGTTCCATGGAGAATGAGGTAGTGAGCAGACCAATGATGCACAAAGTGACTGGTGCATGTCATAGCGTCCTAGCAAGACGCAGTACTCGTTCCCATATCTCAGGGAACCTTCAAAGACTCTGTCATAAATGTATACACTGGACTAACTTTTATACATTATGTCTACCATTCTCGAATTGTTCTTTGATGTTAGACCCGAAATGTCTCCTAAAAAAACGTTTCATTTTATTTTTACATTCAAATATCTATCATTAGCAAATGATCTTGAAAATTAAATAATTTTCCTTTATGTATCTCTCTTAATGCAAGAACCTTAACAAACCAATTGCTAGTACAAGATTCCTCTGTTCAACACATCCTTCTGCGGGAGCACTGAGGACACAGGAAGGAAGTGGGGTTGGGCTGTGCTGTATGTTCATGGAGCCCAAAGTCATTGACAAATCTATTGTTCCAGCAAAAGTTCCAATTCACTGCCATTTATGACCTTAAAACTTCTTGTGGAGCATGTATGCTGAAGTAAATGTTTTGTCTCTTTTTTGTGCTACTATAGTGGAGTTTAGAGTATTTTAGGCAAAAGACTGCCATCAGAGAGCCTTTGCAACGTGTCTCCACTGGACTACGAAAAAACAATGCTTCTGTAGACATTTATTTGAGGATATCCTTTAGAGACGGGATTGTTTTCCTTCACACTTTCCTGATTGTTGTGGGCTAATGAGTGAAAGTGAGCAGTTCCCACAGAGGTCCTCCAGACTGGATTATCAGAAATGTACTTTAAAACAACACTCTGGAATATACACTAACGGATGATGTGCCTTGTTGAAGTGGATTTCTGTGTATTAATCAAAAACATTTTTAAAAAATGCTGAGAAGAAAAACCATTCATGTAGCTCTTTGGGTAGCATGTGGAATATTGGTAAGTTTTAATAAAAATAAATTTAAAATAATACTAATACTAATAGTCTTCTTGTAAAAATTTGATTGCTTTTTTTAAAAAAAAAATACTTTTCTATAAGTTGGACTTATGCATACTGTTTAATGAGTCCCAGTCTCTCTAACTTGTATTTATTTTTATTTTTTTATGTAGAGTACCGTGGCGGTAGACACAAAGGAATGTAGCATTAAAGTTGTGAAGGCCATTTCTACCACGGACTCAGTATGCATCACGCTGGACAATGAAGATGTAAAATGCCAATACACAGTTTCTGTCAGGGACAGACACAATGATTCAAAAGACTGTCATCGAGACCAGAAACATTACACACATTTTGAGTGCAAAACTGAGAATCTAGATCCTGGAACATGGCATCACCTCAACATAATATCAAAAGTGGATGAAAAACAACAGACTCAACACACTGTCTCTCTGCCAACTAGTAAGAATCCTGCTTTTTATGTTGTTTATTGAAAAGAGCAATGCTATTTTACTAAGGATTAATACTTAGAAGTGGTTAATTACAGAGATGCAGTTAAAAAGATACACAACAATGGTGATTCTAAAGATAAAAATTATTGTTTTTGTCAAATTTGCAAAAAATTATTATGTTGTCATTTCAATACTAATTTTAATGCTGACATAGAGTGATGGTATTTAATTTTTTTTTTTTTTTTTTTTTTTTTTTTTTTGTGGCTGGCACAAAAATGTGACGTGATTTTGGAAAGCAAAGAACTTACCACAAAGAACATTATTTACTCACTGTTGTCAGTTTATAAAAAAGATTTGTAAAGAAGTGGTTGTGCAATATTTTTTAACCCTATATTTGAATATGTATCTATTTATTAATGCAAACATTATATATATAAATATATAAATAAAAAAGGAAAATTACTTTAACTAAAACGTTCTGTGCTTGCAAAGATAATATGCCTGTACAATATTTCTTTGCCATTTTGCATCCATATTTGTTGTAAGATGAGATGTATCACAAATGCATTTTTATTATTGTAATACATTATATAAAAATTATTAAAAATAAATAATATTAATAAAAAAAAACTTATTGATGCATTTGCACAATGTGTGAGGTGAGAGTGTAAAATCAAATAAAATTGCCGTGTTTCAACAGTATTTGTAATTAAACTAATTCTATAAAATAATATTGTGTTAAATATGTCACAGCCACTGAAGCCTCATCAATAGGGCACATATGTTCTTAGTAAAGTCCTGCAGTGATGCCATATTTTTGTAGGCCATTCTGGAAGTTAGCATCACCCCCCACCAACAATTTTTTTTTTATTCTTATACACATTTTGTTCTTCTTGATAATTTTCACAAACTGAAAACTTTAATGAATTTAACAAGTTAAGTAACAAGTTAAATGTGGGCTATAAACTAACTACACCACAGTTGCATTGCTTTAAATGTCACCACCACTAAGCTTCAACAACTTTCAGCCTTCAGCCCAAAAAAAAAAAAAAAAAAAAAAAAAAAAACACATTCATGAATTGATTTAAAGGTGGATTCATGAGTTTTCCTGTTTGACTTGATATTTTATGACCCCGAATGACTCTGTAGCCCCTTTTAACTTGTTAGCAACCCTCTTTTTGTAGTAAAGTAAAAGCTTTAATCACAAGGGGTATTGTAGGATAAAACATGAAAATATCTTGAACGTGTGCAAACCACAGACACATGCCGCGTTTCCACCGAAATTACCCGGAACATTTGTACCAGGAACTTTTTTTCCCAGGAACTTTTTTCCCCCCAGACCTGTTGCTTTCTGCGTTTCCACCGCGGTGTAAAGTACCGGGTAGTTTAGGCAAATAGACTGGTGACGTAGGTCTGCGCGCGTTTCTCAATACCGTACCGCTGATTAAAAAAAAAAAAAAAAAGTACGCTGATTTTGGACGTGCATCCTCGGTAGTTGGTTCAGACTTTGTGCATTCCTCTCGGGAGTGTGATGTCCGCGAAGACGCAAGTCCGGTAAATCTATAAACAGCAGCATACTTGATAACTTCAGTCTGCTCGTCCTGGCTACTGCAATTTTCCTTACTGTACAATAAAACGAAATATGATATCAAATACCACTGCCTCCTTTCGTTTTCATTTAAGCATAATAACAACTGCAGAAATGTACTTAGTTCAGGAAAATGTGTATAGGCAGCCATTACAATGAAACGAAATATTATATAAATTCTCCTTTTTATTTTCATTTTAACATATAGATAAATTGAATACAGACCAAAGAAAACCTGTTAGATTTACCCCGCAGCTGAATTATATGTTATGTTTAACCACTAAAGACACATCAGAGCCAGCGGCACATATCAGAAGGTCTATCCCAGGAGAGGCTGCTCTCTGTGGATACATGAGGACTGATCTCCCGCTGATCGAGTGGAGCTCACCGTCTACGAGATCGGCGAAACACATTTTTAAATAGGCGCTGTCTTTATAAATAAACCATAGATTTGAGTTTTAAACAACTACATTCTCGCCTGAAATACTTTTGAAATTACATTTCATGACACAATAACAGTAATATTTGAAAATTATCCGAATAAATGGTGGTTGAACTCAACCAATGCTGCGTGAACTCAGATCGCTTTGGCTACTGCAATTTTCCCCTCAGTATATTTACAATAAAACTAAATAGGATATAAAATACCACTGCCTCCTTTCATTTTCATTTAAACATAATAACAGCTGCAGAAATGTACTTAGTTCAGGGATAAGTGTAACGTTATATGCAGCCATTACAATGAAAGAAATATTATATAGACTTGCCTTTTTATTTTCATTTTAACATATAGATAAATTGAATACAGACCAAAGAAAACCTGTTAGATTTACCCCGCAGCTGAATTATATTTTATGTTTAACCACTAAAGACACATCAGAGCCAGCGGCACATATCAGAAGGTCTATCCCAGGAGAGGCTGCTCTCTGTGGATACATGAGGACTGAACTCCCGCTGATCGAGTGGAGCTCACCGTCTACGAGATCGGCGAAACACATTTTTAAATAGGCGCTGTCTTTATAAATAAACAACAGATTTGAGTTTCATACAACTACATTCTCGCCTGAAATACTTTTAAAATTACATTTCATGACACAATAACAGTAATATTTTGAAAATGTTGATCCGAATAAATGGTGGTTGAACTCAACCAATGCTGCGTGAACTCAACCAATCAGCATGTTTAGCGCCAAAGTCCCGCCCCCGAAAGTTCCGGAACTTTAAAAAAGTACCACCTCGCCAGCAGGGACTTTCTGGGGGGCATTTTTTTACCCGGAACTTTTATTTAGTTCCTGGTTCCTGCGGTGGAAACACACCAAGTACCGGACCAAGTCCCTAGTTCCTGGGTAAAGTTCCTGCGGTGGAAACGCGGCTACAGACATTATTTCAGATATGTAACCAAGAACCTATTCAAAATCCCTCTTCAGACCATTGGGACAGGAAGTGCTAAATTTCTAACTCGTTTCAGGTTTTTACCTATAAAACTATATAATTCCTGCAGCACTATATATATTTTTAAATAAACATAACCTTTCTTTGGAGCAAGTAGAGAGAGTCGGCACAAAATGACTTGGCACATTTGTCTGAACTGACCCATTTAGGAAATTCCTAAATTCATATTTTCATAAAAAAATAAAATAAAATGTTCAAAATTTGGATTTCTGTACACTTTGAGTATAAAGTTGAAGTGTTAACACACTTTCGACCTTTATATCCCCTTAATGGGAGCAACTAGATGAAAGAACTTTAAAAAAACACACATATGTAGATCTGGAGTTCTATGTGTTGAGCAAATCCAGTTGGCCAAGTGTCAAAAGCTCTTATAATTATAAGGAAAGGTTGGCCTGTATTGATAATGTGCTGTGTATATGCAATTGGGCTAAACTCTTTCTTTCAGTCCGTTCACCCCCTCCCATCCGTCTAATTGTTCTTTTGTTCTGATATATACAAAGACTTGTTAGCTCTCAGAGATCTGATTACAGTCACACTTATATAACATGTACAGAGGACCCCAAAGGTGTTTTTTTTTAAATATATATATATATATATATATATATATATATATATATATATATATATATATATATATATATATATATATATATATATATATATATATATATATATAGGTTACTTATGGTTGCATTTAAGAACAAAATATAAAAGAAAGTGACTAAAAATCTGTAGCTGTAAATATAAACATGCATTAAAATATCTCTAGGCATATTAGACAGAGGCTGCTACATACAGATTTCTATTTTATTAGCTATCGTAGATAATTAACATGATTAACATGATCAAAAATTGTTAAATAAACAATGACTGGGTCTCAAGGTGAAAGAGAGTGAAAAATGTCATTAGCAGAGGTTGCCTGAATTTGACCTTCAACCTTAACGTTTTCCTATCCTGTTTCCTCACGATGCCCTTCCAACAAAGCCTCATTAGGAAGAGCTTTCTTAAAAAAGCAAAGAGCAGCGCTATCATGTTTGCACATAGGTTGTTAGACATTCTGTTCCCTTCACTGAGAATAATTCACTGCAGGGCACATTGTGTCCACACCTTTTTGTTTCTAATGAATCTATCATATTTTAAGGATTGTAATGATTGTAACGTCTGTCAGAAGCTAAGAACCAAAAAGATGACTGATTATCATCTGCATGACTTGCACCATTTAGTCTATAAATATTACTTCATTTCAACAAATGTAATTGTGTCATATACATACTCTTTCTAAAACATGCTTTTAGTCAATTAAGTACATTTTAGAGGTTTTCAGTATGAATTACTTTTACCTTGACATGAAAAATGCATCAGCATCAGTCATGGCACTAAAGAGTTAAGTTACAGCCAAAGTTCTAAAAAGTGTATTATAGTTTATTTCTAGCACAGACAGATTCACATTAATATATTTCAATGTGCATTTTAACATATTTAGTGCTTCAGTTAATATGATTTTTAAATTGTCCTTATTTATATTCATTATTATTATTATTATTATTATTATTATTATTATTATTATTATTATTTATTTTTTTGTTTACTTCACACTATTGATATGATTTCTTTATGTCTCTTGGTTAGGACCTTCAGCAGTGGAAAATCTCTGGGTTTCTGGAGATACCAACAGCTTGGAAGTTTCATGGCTGCCTGGTCCAGGCAAAACAGAGCGATATCACATCATGCTTATAGACAGCAAAGGCACTGGTTCAATCTGGAACACAACAGCTGTTAGCACAGCAACCTCGTGTACAATAAAAGGGCTGATTCCTGGTGGACTCTACAATGTCACTGTTATTTCAGAGGTTGGCGAGCTACAGAATTCAACGTCTAGACAAGCACAAACAGGTATTATGCATCGCATCGAGTAATGAAAGAAATAACAAATGAACCGCTTTGACAATATAGACACTAAAATGTTGCTTTTGTCATCACTCTTTAATAAATGTGAATGTGATCATATATTTGGCTGTATTATTTCCTCTGCTGTATTTTAGGCAGACATATTAACACCCTTTCCTGTTTTGAGTGCTGAAACATCACTTTTGACTCCTTGTGTTATGTAATGTTACATCATGCTGTCTCAGTCATGAAACATGCATTGGTTAGAAACTCCTACATTCATTTAATTTGTGCCATTTTGTTTGATTGGCTATATTCATTGTCAATCTTTGTGAACTTCACAGCAAATCCTCAAACATACTTAACATGATCACTGTGAAGCTGCGTTGACACAATCTGAATTGCATAAAGTGCTATAGATCAAATGAGGTCAGGTTCAGTCATTCATCATGTGCGTGTGACGGAAATGTTACGCCCCTTGTCATGATGTGTTGCAGTCTCCCAGCACAACCAGATAAAAACATTAACACCCATTACAAATGGTGTTCTGATTTTATCCAGCAATTGGCTGAAAAAGTATGTATTATATAATACCAAAATGGAGCAAGTTACATTTTGATGAAAGATTATGAAGATCTCTCTTTTTTGGACTTTAAACATAGGCATTATAACATCTTTAGCAAGTAATGTAACTGACTTTCATATCTCTTTACAGTACCAGCTGCTGTTTCTAACCTCAGAGTGGAGAACAATGACCAGAACACCCTCAGAGTTTTGTGGGATAAGGCCTCTGGTGATGTGGACAGTTACCTTGTCAGTCTGACATTACCTGGTTCAAACTCTATTGAAAAAGCCATGTCCCCTAATAGTACAGATGTGGTGTTTGACAGTTTGAGTCCTGGAAAGACCTACCAAGTATCAGTAAGCACCAGGAGTGGAGAACTTTCAAATAAGACATGGATCACAGTTAAAACAGGTACAGTTTATCTAAATGATCAACAATCCAATCATTTTTTTTTTTTTTTTTTTTTTTGCTTTTGTACAGTTGATGCTCATGTGGTCGTAATCATTTTGGGACATGTTGTGCTACTCAGACAAGAATTAAAATTTTGTCTAATCAAGGTCTTACTAGGCATACTAGAAACGTCGTTAAAAGTATATACCCCACTCGTCACAAACAAAAAAATAATTTTCTTGTGACACTGTAGTGTCATTTATTTTATTTTAATTTTTTTGCATGAATGCATGCATGCATTTTAAAGTCTTGTCAGTTTAAACTTTCAAAACGCTGTTATATTTAAAAGCTGCATTTTATAATTTGTATTGGTAACACTTTTTTTTGATAGTCCACTTTAGACATTCTACTACAGTAAGTATCTTTGCAACTACGTTAAATAGCAGTTAGTAGAGTATTAGTAGACTGTCTGCTTAATATCTTCTAACACTATCTTTGTTAACTTATTGTCAACTTATACTAACCATAAACCAACCCTAACAGTCTACTCTGAGAGTTAGTAGACATGTAGTTGCGAATAAATGGGAATTAGTTGAATTGTTGTTACAAAGTTACTTACAGTTAGTAGAATGTGTGTTTAAAGCTGCAGTTGGTAACTTTTGATACTCTAGCGGTTAATAAACAGAACTGCTTGCGTCTTGCGGAAGAACATTGTAGCCGGAACTACTTCTCTCTGTTTATGTCTATGAAGAATCACAAAGGTACTGGGTTACTCCGCCGCGGTACCCCCGAAGCAATCTTAAATAGTCAGAATATAAACACTTATTATAGGTGCACCTTAGTGATTCAGGACAAGCTAAAAACACGGTTTGGAAAATGGATTCATGGTGTACTCGCTTATTATATACATTTTTCTACATTTTGAACACAAACAAAGTTACGGACCGCAGCTCTGATTGGTTGTTTCTTACCGGGAACGGTCCGTAAATGCAAATGGCAATAGGAGCACTGGGAGGAGCCAGAGGAGCTTGATTTTTTCACAGATTATCTGTCTCATATTCTACTGTCAGGACATAATGACAGGTTTAACAAATATGTAAAAAATATATTTTTACAAAACTTACCTACTGCAGCTTTAACATTGTGTTTTCCCTATTAGAACCAGGGCAGGTGTCAGACCTGGTGATGGAGAACCTGTCTGATCGTGGTGCCCTAAAGATCACCTGGACACCCCCTTCCGGAGAATGGGAACACATCCGTGTGGTGCTTTCAAATGGAAGTGAAATCCTTGCTAACCAAACAGTGGACAGAACAGCAAAGGGAACACTCTTGTCATGGCTAAATCTGCATCCTGGCAAAGTGTACAGAATGGCGGTCAGTGTGGAGATTGGAGGCCTGGCTAATACGGTCTATTACGAGGAGGAAATAGGTAACAATATGTGTCAATACTCTGAATCTGTGGTTCTCAACTCCAGTTACTCCAGTCCTGGTGTCCCACCACTCTGCACATTTTGTATGTCTTCCTTATTTAACACACCTGATTCTGATCATTGGCTGCCCACATAGTCATTTTTTCTGGTCCACACAAACCCTTTTCCCTCTGCCCACACACTGCAAAGAATGATGGCCCTGGAGTGGCCCAGATCTGGAATAAAAACATGGATACATTGTGGAATATAAAAGTTTAGTGTGTAATAATTTAAAAAGCATAATTTAAGTTGTTAAACACTGAAAATACTATCCTGATTCATTCTGTGAAGGGGCACATTTCTCATTCAAACACACACATTCCAGAAACACGGCATGTCACAATTTGTGATGAAACACAGAAAGAGTAAATGAGCACTTGATATCATTGCCTTAAAATATGTTGTAAATCTTTTTGAAACAGCAAATTTTTAAATAGTTTCTAGCGCCACAGAGAAAGGAGATAAATATCACTGAAGTTGAATTTGGATCTGTTCCTCACACAAAGCATCACTTGGATACCGACGAATTGGATACAATTAGAATACTTTTATGATAATTTTATTGAATCTTTGTGCATGACAGCTTATTAATAAAATTATGTGCCCTGTGGTAAACAAGAAAAATCAAATACGGCATGATAATGGTTGAATTATCTCTCTCTAGAGACATACAAAATGTGCACAGCAGTGGGTTTCCAGGAGCACAGTTACGAATTTCTGCTCTAAAAATGTATAAAAATCTCAAATTTTGTTAAGGAGAAGACACATTACACCTGTTTTTGAAATTGTTTTCTGTTGATAATTAATTAATTTTAACATTGCTATACTTGTAAGCCTTTTCAGCCCACTTTGTTCTGTTTGTCCATACTATTCTAATTTTGTTTCCCATATTTCATATATGAAAAAGACAACAGATACTGCGTTATTGTGGTCTGTTCTCCAGTTTGACAGATAGTTTGACATACATATATATTCCATAATATAGACATCTATTACTGTAGTACTCTTTAACTTTGTAAAGTAATATTACATTTTTACAATTTTGACTTCATGACAACATACAGTAAGTTAACCCTAAAATTAAGTGCTTTATAACATAAGCTTCACATTTCTGCATCTACATAAATCCTCACTAAATTGCCCTCATTTTTTGTATGTTATTCCTAACATAGCATTGTTTCAAATTGTAGTTGTTGTTTTGTAGCTTTCTTTTGGTCTGCTTTTTTCAGGTCTTCCGCCAGTATCTCAACTGCACATCCGTCATTCAGACGAGACCTCCCTAAGTGCTCTGTGGATTCACGCCTCTGGCTCATCATCCCGCAATGGCTACACCGTACAGCTTTTCCAAAGCAACACAACTACAGCTATTCAGACTCGAACCTTGAGCCGTGATATGAGAGAGTGCACTTTTAATGTCCTCACGCCTGGTCGCCTGTATGACATTACTGTAACCACGACCACGAAGAACCTGCGTAGTTCTGCTACAGTAATGGGAAGAACATGTAAGGTTATCTTAAAATTTTCTAATAAAAATGATTCAGTGTCCCTCATCTAATCCTAGAAGTAAAAACTGTTAACCGTCTAAAAGTCTAGCTCATGTCCAATTTCAAAAATGATGAATATTCTAGGTTTTTTGGTTTGTTTTGTTTATGTTCGCTCAGGTCCATGAAATCATATTTACATATATAGCTTTTGATTTTAATAATGTAGTAACAATTGGTGAGATTAACATTAACTATAGAATAGATAAATGCAGTATTTTATGGTTAGTTCGTGTAGATAAATGTCGCTAACAAATGAAACCTTATTGTAAAACGTAAAAAAAAAAAAAAAATACCTAATTTACTTTCATCTGTGGAGTAGGTATTAAATGAAACTTACTAAAATATAAAGAGATTTTCAGTACATCTTAACAATAGGGTGATGTATGTAAACATAAACGCATGTGAACTGTTAGTGAACTAATAGGAAAACAATTAACAATACTTCTGTAAAATTCTGTCATGTTGGTTCATGATGATGTTGTTGATGATGTCTACATTTATTTTTAACATTTTTACATCATAGTTCAGCTTGTCAATACATTATGAACTAACGTCAATTATACAATGAAAAGTAACATTTATAAATTGAACTTGAAAAAAAAAACATTTCAACAAATTTTAACAAATAGAACTGTTTAATTACATATTTAAAGAATCTGATTGTAATCAAATGATGTGTTCTCAGTACCTTTAAAGGTGAATCATCTGAATCTAAGGAACGAGGGGAAATCAGATAGTCTGAATGCAAGCTGGGAGAAACCATCTGGAGATCTGGATTTCTACAACTTGGTGCTGTTACGGGTTGGATGCACAGTGGACAACATTTCTGTTTCAGCAAACACAACCTCCACCCTGCTTCCCTTCCTCAGACCCGGTGCTTTATACAAGTTGATGGTTACCACTGTCAGCGGATCACAGACCTCCAAACTAGCTGAGGCCGAATGTCGTACGGGTAAAATTAACTAAAATGAACACATTAAATGAAATAAGTGTTGTTATTATGCTCTCTTACTCTGTTGCTATGCAGGACTTCATGTCTTCATAAGTATTGGCATGTTCTTTTAAGCCTATACTGCATTATATAGAGATCCCAATGCATTTATAATAAAATATTATACATTATAATTGGTTGCATGTTATTTAATTTATGCATTTAGCAGACAAAAGCAACTTACAGTGCATTCAGGCTATCAATTTTTACCTATAATGTGTTCCCGGGGAATCGAACCCCCAACCTTGCACTTGATAACACAATGCTCTACCAAATGAGCTACAGGAACACTATGTTATCATGCCCAATTGTTACCATGTTAGAATTGTATTACAGTCTTAACACATAGGCGAAAAACACATTTTTATGTATTTTGGTTATATATGATATATATATATATATATTTCCAGTCATGTAAAATATCCTACTAATAAACTACTAATATAGATTTTATATTTCCCCATAACTATTTTCCCACAGATTAAATTATGAAAGAGCTGCAAAACAATTTGAAGTTCAGTACAAGGGGAATTTATGGAATTTCAGGAAGCCCTGCATAATAGGAGCAGGTCATAATAAACACATCCTGTCGGGCTGAAATGCTCTTTCTATTTTCAGCCAGTGTTTAATGAACTCTTTGTGATGTTGCCCAAACAATGCAGGATAGTTACACATTCTACAGCAGCTAGATACACTATGTGCCAGAGACTTGTATTGATTAAACATGTAATGTATCATTTTTTTATGTTACAATATTTTCTCATATTCCAAAAAGTCTAACACTATGGGACTATGGGATGCCCAAATAAAGCATTGATCTGTCTGAATTAAAAAAAAAAATACATTTTGAGAAGTTTAATCATTTCAAATGGCAGCGAGCACCTTTGTTTGAATAACCGATTGATCATTTATTTATTATTATTAGTATTCTTGCTGTACTGTATCCTTCTCTCTGTGGTTTTTTTAGTGCCCGCTGCTGTTTCTGACATAACTGTCGCTAACAGTGGTCCAGATTTTCTGAATGTGTCGTGGAAGGCAGCAGAAGGAGATGTGGACAATTACATGGTGATGCTAAAGTACCAGGAGAAGATTGTACACACACTCACTGCGTCTAAAGCAACCGCAGAGTCTGTGTTCAGGAGTCTGGTTCCTGGCCGACTTTACACCATCTCCATTACCACACACAGCGGCAGTTACACAAACCAAACAAGTGTGCAGGAGAGAACGCGTAAGCAATAATATTGTTCTTATAGTTCTTAAATTACAGAAATTTCATAGCAAAATCAAAACAAAAACTTCGAACACACTTTCCCATCACAATGCTTTTCATTAAATCATCATTACTCTAATTAATGAATGAAATCATTTTGTTCTCCCCAAATACTTTGAGTTGTACTTTAAAAATATATTTTTATAATTCAACTAATATATATTTTGTTCCACATTTAAACTTTACCTTTACACTTGGCTACTAATAACTGAAGTAGCATTAATTATCTTGTCAAGTATTATATTTTAGTGCCCTTGACAAGTTTAATGTTTTTGAGGGGTTTCCATAAAGCTTATTTTCCCCTCAAAGATTAAAGTGTAATGTGTTGTTTTTAATATTATGTTAGATCAGATTTAATGAAAGTTACTTGTGGTGTTCAACAGGGCTCGGTGTTAGGCCCCATAATGTTTGTACTGTATATAAATGATATTCGTGAAGTGTCAAAAATATAAAAAATGGTTTTGTTTGCTGATGACACTAATTTATATTGTTCAGGAATATTGTCATTGGAACAGCTTCTGAATACAGTGGAAATTGAATTGATGATCTTAAAAAATGGTTTGATGATAATAGATTGTCATTGAATTGAAGTAAAACTCACTACTAGTGAAAAAGTGCCGCTCATTTGATTGATAATTATGTACAAAGGGTAGGCTTAATAAGCAGAGGCTTCAGCCTACACCTTTTCGGTTATTATGTACAACTTTATTTATTTTTGTATGACTAATTGTCTGTGAGGACCGAAATTAAATAAATCACTTATAAAAAAAAATAAAATAAAAAAATTAAAATATTGCATTATATTCACAATAATTTGAGAATATTAAAATTGCACCGTTTCTTCTTTCAGAGCCATCTACAGTCCAGAACCCCACCGCCATCCACTCAGCCAGAGATGACTTTCTAAAGGTTTCCTGGAATCATGCATCTGGGGATTGTGATTATTATGAAGTGGTGATCGAGTATAACAGCACACGTCTTCAGAGTCAGAAGCTCAGTAGGACACAAAGTGAATGTGAGTTCAGTGATCTGGTTCCAGGACGTCTCTACACTGTGACCATCAGCACCTGGAGTGGCCAGTACAACTCGACTGTCTCTATACATGGCCGAACATGTGAGTGACATCACTTTTTTAGCTTCTTTCCCATTATCAGGGGCAGAGATGAATCATAGTCTTTGTCTTTTTTTTCCCCGATGTCGGCCAGCTGTAAATTTCCAAAGAGGGCTTAAAATCCTGTAGTGTAAACTAGGCATTACAGTATAACATCCAAATGAAAGCTAGAACACCAACATGTCAGATTTCCAGTGGGGTTTATGTTTGGGCTCTAACTAGGCCATGCAAGCACATTAACCTTTTTCTCCTTTGATTGAAGAAGACCAGCAGATTTTTCTCAAGAATATGATGGTATTTTTCCCCATCCATTTTTTGTTCTATCTTGAAAAGTGCTGCAGTCCATGCTGCAGAGGAACACTCCCATAACAGGATCGAACCCTTTTAATGCTGTATAGTATGAATGGTGTTATTTAGAAGATGAGCTGTATTGCATTTCCGAATGAATCACCACCTAAGGGTTGATGGCTGTCATGCAAACCTTTAAAGTGTGGTGGGGGGGATATCTCAGCAGAAAAGCAATCCTGAAAAATCTCTTGCACTGAATCAATCAGGCAGCTAACTGAGTTCATCTGGTGTTCTCTGCACCACAAAGTAAAGAGTCTCAATTTCAAAGCGTACTCTTGTCCTCATTGAGGCAGTTCTAGAGTTCAGAACAGTCTCAACAATCAACCAACAAGAACTAAGTCTTCTTTCACATTGGCGACATAGATCATGTATGTCACCTATTGTAATGTAATGCACATTTATCCTAAACTTCTGCTTACAGTTCGACTCACAATGGCAGAGCACAAAGGCATTCCTATCAGAGTAAATTGAGACTCTGAGAGATACAAACAAACAAACAATTAATAAATGAATAAAAAGACCAAACAACTATTACTAACATTAACATTAAATATAACATTATTTATATTCTACTTATATATTTATTTATTTGTATCCTCTTGATATTTTTTCTTACTCTCTTTATCCTATATTTCTATGTAAATGTTCTTGATCTCAAATGTGTAAATTTCAAGGAAATTCAGATTTTCCATTTTATGGCGCCGTTAAATTCCTGGTTATGTATGTATTTATTTATTTATTTATTTTCTTTCTACTTTCTAGTAGGAGTAAAGCGGTTATCAGTGAACTACAATAAACAATCTTATTTCACCCTTGTGTTTTTCAGTTCCGGGTGCTGTGGGTAATTTGACCCTAGCAGAGTATGGAACAAGTTTTCTGAGAGTGAACTGGACGTCTGCACCAGGAGATGTCGATAACTATGAGGTTCAGATTCTCTTCAATGACATGCAGGTGTCACCAGCTGTGAATCTGAGCAGTACGGCTAGGGAACACGCGTTCTCCGCGCTCACACCAGGTCGGCTGTACAAGATCGTGCTGTCTACTCACAGCGGGTCATACCAGCGTGCAGAGATCCTTGAGGGCCACACAGGTACTGTAAGGTTTTACAGTGGAAAACGTTTTATTGTTCAAGGTTTAACACTGATTATGTGTTGAATCACATGTTAGTTGAACGTGACAGGATTTGAACCCTAATGTATCATTATCATCATCACAATATCCTTTGTGTAACAGCTGTGCCTTTTTTTCCCACCCAGAACCCAGTCAGGTTAGAAGTGTTCGTCTCAGCGCTGGCTCCACAGACAGCAGTCTCAGAGTCTCTTGGTCCTCTGGTGAAGGAGACTTGGACTTTCACTTAGTGTATCTCTTTCATGAGACACATGTCAAGGACATCATACATGTTCCTAAACACATCACACAGACAGAATTTGACAACCTGGTACCTGGTCAACTGTACTCAGTTACTGTGCAGTCGGTCAGTGGAACGCATACAAACAACAGTACAGCTAGTGGCAGAACAGGTGGGAATAACAAATATTAACTGTATTTACAAGTCAAAACCAGATTTTTTAGTGGAAACATGAATTTAATTAATACAATAATGTTGTCTCAGGGAGACAAGAAGTGTTTGAAACCATAAAGTATAGTCTAATGTGTGCTAATGTGTGTTACAGACCCCTCCACAGTCACCAACCTGCAACTGAATGAACTCGGCACACACAGTCTGTTAGTGAGCTGGAAGGCAGCTCTGGGTGTTTATGATGGATACAGTCTACAGTTACTAGATGAGAGTGACACAGTTATCGCCAGCGCTTCTGTACCTGCTACTAACAAGCACCACCTGTTTAAAAAGTTAACTCCAGGAAGGTGGTACACAGCACACATTCAGACACTCAGTGGCACTGCCAAAAGCAAGGACATCACTGCCGAGGGACAAACATGTAAGACACTCATCTTGTCATCAGTTCACCACATGACTGAATCACTCACATGATAAAAAATAAGAAAAATTAGACCCATACATGTATTTTGAGTTTAGATATTTTTTTGAGGCATCCAGTTAATTCCACATGGATAAAACCAAACCATTACATTACATTAACATTCTTAGACCTACCAGTAACCTGTAATATATATATAATATAAAAACATTAAAAATATATATATTTAATATATATATAAAAGTTATTTTAAATGCTAGAATATATATATATATATATATATGTATGTATATATATATATATATGTATGTATATATATATATATATATATATATATATATATATATATATATTATTGAGATTTATTGAAATGTCGTATTAAAACAGGAAAAACAAGCTTGCAAATATATATCTTATTCAAATGTATTTAATTTGAACAAAATGGCTCTCATGACATTTTTATCTACATTATAACATATCTTACTATCTAGCATTTAAAACACTTGAGCTCTGTTTAGCACATTTTACTTCAAATAGATCAATTCTGCAGAATTCCACAGATGTTCCAAACAAGTTAATGGAAAAACAAAGATTCCAAGTGTTTCCCAGAATCACGTCATGGCAAGTTTACACGACTTGATGTCCTAATCTAATCTCCTCAGGTCCAGCAGCAGTGACCGGGCTATACATATGCTCCAACATGAGCACTGAACTTTCGTTCTGCTGGGCTGCACCGGAGGGCCGGGTGGACAGGTTTGATCTGTACCTGTATGATCAGGTTGAGGAAATACAGTCACACTGGACACTGGGAGAAGATGCCCTGGAATGGTCCTTCACAAACCTGCTGCCGGGGACGCTGTATAAGATGATGATCATCAGCAGGAGTGGGAAGCTGAGTAGTCAGTCATCTATATGGGCACGTACAGGTGAGTACCAAAGCTCTGCTCTGTATGTAATGTTTCCTAGTTAAAATGCTTCACAGCATTTACCTGCTATCGGTATCCCGTCACTCTTCAGAAATTGTATTTATTAAAAACCAATACTTGGATTTAATTTTTAGGAGCAGTTTCACCTTTATGTTTGATTAGTTTCAATCCAAATAAGTATATATCAAAGATATTATTGTAAAAAGTGATTACTAAAACTAAAATTAGAAGTAAACTATATCTGACTACAGTAAAACGTAAGAGTAATTTAAAAAATCTTAAATGTGTGCTAGAATATGCATAAAAATGAACGAAATTGCATAGGATGACTTTAGTTTTGACAATTTCAAATAGTGGTCGAAGTTAGTTAATTAATCAATCTCTCAAACCCAATTTTCAGTATTCTGTGCTATTAAACAATAAATGGCTGTTTGATCGGCATGTAAAATATCTAAAATTACAAAAGTTCAAATTTTCCAAAAGTACAAACAAACTAAAAACTGTTTCTGAACAAAAACAAAATAAAACTACATAAAACATACACTTCCAAAGCTTCCAATTTACAAAACTGTAATAGGCGCAGAATTTAATTTGATAGTACTGTATCGTATATCAAAATGTATATTAACAGTGAAAGCCTGTGGCATTTTTCTCACTTTGACCTCCTAATTTAAGGTACTTTCTGACTCTTACTCTTTTTAATTTCTCTAATAAAAAAATAAAATAAAAAAAAATCTTTATCTTTATTTTTTGTTTGGATGTTTAAAGTCTTTTTTGTTTGTTTTTTACAGCTCCTGCCTCTGTCATAAACCTCCATGTTGAGAATCAGGGTCAAATGGACAGTCTTCTTCTGAGCTGGATGCGTGGTCCTGGAGGACTTACTGGATATTCTGTCACTGTAGATGGTTTTAAACAGCGGTTGGGTCCAGAGAGCACACAGGTGGTCGTCCACGGGCTGGTAGCTGGTCGGCTTTATTCTGCTACCCTTCAGAGCTGGAGTGAAGATCTGACCAACACTACGACAGCAGTAGGGCGTACAGGTCAGTACTGCTGCAAACCGTAAAGCCCTGAAGATATGTTTAAAAGATATGTCTTCTGTGATTCATTTCCAGTTATTCAAAGCATCATACAATCTGAAAAGACTTGAAATATAGTGCCCAAGTCATATTAATGAAACATTTGTGATGCTTGTATACTGATTTGTGGTCTTCTTGGAGCTCAGCAGCTAAAGAACAACTTGGACATTTTGCTTAAACCAAAGCGAAACCAGTGCATCACAGTCCTGAAAGCTAAATGACTTCTATTATATCACCACAGTTCCTGCACCGCCATCATCGGTGTCTGTCAGCAGTTCTTCCGGCTCGGTGCAGATAAAGTGGCATGTCCCAGAAACAGGAGACTGTGATGATTTTGAAGTGGCATGGTTTCCTCAGGATGTACTGCATGTTTCTGTTCTTCATCCCACTTGGCGCACACTGGAAGGACTTTATCCAGGGCGGCTCTATAATATCAGCCTCCGGACTGTCAGTGGGACAAAAGAGGGTCCTGTGACCTACAGCAGTCCTGTTTACCACACCATCAGAATCCGTGAGTACAGAATCATCGACCACTCGAGATCACACCAGCATTGCTAAAATATATGCCGAAAGTCACTTGTGGCAAGTTTTGCATCCTACAGTATTGAAATAAAGTATTATTTATGTAAAGCTCACTCACTTGGAAGCGTGCACTGGTCGCCACCTGCTGGTGTAATTATGTATCCAACTAAAAAATTAAGCAGAGAATGAATCTGAATGAGTGTTTTTGATGAAGAGAATCAAATCAAAAAAGTGTCAAATCATAATGAATAATTCCCATCCCAGCTCTTCTGGAATGTGCAGTAGTTTGGTAACTAAGATAATGTACACTTTCTGGATCAACTTCCAGCCATAGTATATGGGAGGTTTGAGGGTCGATAAAAATAAGTATAAAATTGGGAACTAATTTCAGCAAAATGTATAAATGAACTGAAAGCATTCTATCCTGGGTTTTTTGATTTCTTATTCAGTTCATAAGAATAATGGAAACATATGTGAGTTTTGGATTGTGGTTTTAGATACACCAACATGACATGGAAATAACTTTTATCCAAAGCGACTTACAAGCAAGACCATTGGTTTAAGTAACTAAAGACTTGCATTTGAGGTATGTCTTTAGGTGCTTTTTGAAAGATGTGATGTTTGCAATCTTGGCAGCTCATTCCACTTGGGAGGAGCAGAGAGGGTGAAGGTTTTGGAGAAGGACTTTGGGAATATTATAACAAAAGTGTTCATAAGAGATTCCTTTTCTCTATAGCTCCAGATCCAACTCAAAACATCCACTGTTTCCCCCTGAGCTCCACTTCTGTCTCCTGCTCCTGGGCAACCCCACAGTCTGATTTCGACTCTTATGTCGTGGAATGCCACAAACAAGGGTCCAGGAAGCCGGTGTACAACTACACACTGGGACACGATGATCTCTCGCAGCATTTTAACAGGCTGGAACCCTTTAGAAACTACACCATCTACATCACAGTGATGTCTGGAGACAAGCAGAGTTCAACCACAAAAACCAGCGTTATCACAATGATCGACAGTAAGTGACAGTATAAATTTCTTCTTGAAATCACCAATGAATGGAAATGAATGACTTATGGTCACTTTGGTGCTCTACATCACTGCATAATGTGTTCTCAACATGGCAGCCATTGTGAAGGGTGACCCACTCCATGAAAATAAAACAATCTTTTCTAGAATACAAAATTTAAATGAATTTAAAGAATGACATATGTACAGCTGGAATATGACTTTTCCACCGACTTCTGCCCAGATTTTCAGCCGATTCAATCATGGCTGTCAGTCATGTTTGATATTTTGAGCCAATTTTAGAATGCATATTATTTCAATTTGTCTTGCATTTCCTAGCAACAAGGCACCATTTTCTTTGTGGGTTTGCTGCTTCTGGAACAATAATAATAAAAAAAAGTCTAGTACCGTGTGATCTTCAGTCATTTAGTTTATGATGGCCAGTTTTTGTCTTGAACCCTTTACAAAGTAAGCAGACAAACTTTATGAGGCCAAGTGTTTTAAAATCTGTTCCATATTTAAAAGTTGTTAAATTTATTCCAGCTTTTAATAGCCTAATTATATAGAATACTTCTAATATATGATTGAGATATACCTAAATTGTCAAAATGTTACAATAGAATCTCAAGAGGTCCATATTGGTTTTTCAGGGCCCCCTGTCCCACCGGTGACAGTACGGGTCAGTGAGCAGTCCACGGCCATCAGCCATTTCTCCATCCTGTTTAAGTTCAACTGCAGCTGGTTCAGTGATGCTAATGGGGCTATTCGTTTCTTCACAGTAATCGTCACCGAGTCAAATGGTACCAATCATTTTACATTTCTGTTTCTTAAACTGAGATTAGCAGAATTTATGCCAATATTATTGCTGTTTGTCTGTGGTTATGTCTTAACTCTGAATCTGAATCCAGTCTTATTTAATTTAATTTACAGATGTTGATAATATCCTCCCAGAGCAAAGACATCCTTTGCCATCTTATCTAGACTACAGACAAAACCTCTCCATCAGAGCATACCAGACCGGCTACTTCCACAGCCTGTGTGCCGAGGGATCTGACAGCAAGATCCGTGTTTTTGAGATCAACCTCGGAGCAGGGATGAAACATCTGGGGGGAGCTTGCAAACGGGATCCAGAATCTACCCAACATGGAACACATTTCTGTGACGGGCCGCTCAGACCCAGAACCTCATATCGGTACTATTGAATAGCTTTATGTATTATTTGTTGTAGTACATTACTTTAAACTGAAGATTTTAATGTTCATCCATCTCAATATCATTGTGTTTTATTAAAAATAAGTTTGTCTTCATATAAAAATATTGTATGCTGAAGCATAACAAAATTGATAATAAGCATTTTTTTTTAAAAAATGCTCATAGTCAGTCATATTTTTCAAAACCTGTATGATGTTAATTCTTCTGTGGAACATCAAAGGAGATGTTTAGAATAATGTTCATAGTGTTCTTTTTCGGTAAAGTGACGAGAATGTTGATGGCAAGATCTAAAAATGATCAAAAGGTGATATCACTAAAATGATACAGCATCAAATTATTGTATTAATGTGACGTGAATATGAGTAAATGAGGACAACCTTTCAATTTTTAACTGAAATAGTTTTCAAATTAAGTTTAAGATGTGTAATTCTTAAACGTCTTACTTTACTCTCTCAGATTAAGTGTCCGTGCCTTCACTCAATTGTTTGATGAAGAGAACAACGAATGTGCGCATCCCCTTTACACCGACACTTACCTTTCCCTCCCATTATTAACTCAATCAGGTAAGTAACCGTCGACGTTTTTTTTTAGTGTTAAGAATCAACAGGACAGTTGAGTTTAGGGTTGTTGAGATGAGAACATGACTCAGGTCAGACTCAAACCAGTTCCCCATGTGCAATACCACTTTGCCATGACTCCAACCTAATTTTTATTATGTAGTGTAATTTCTCAAGTTTTTGTCATTCAGCTCCACGAAATGGCCTAACAGGAGGAATCACCGTTGCTACGTTACTAGTCACCATGGTGTTCGCTGTGACTGCCTTACTAATTTACAGAAAGAGGGCTCACAAAATGTGAGTACACGCAAACACTCTTGTTAACACACATTTGTTACTGATGTTTATTTGTGTTTTACTGTTCTTCAAGAGCCGTGCAGGAAAGTCCCGTGATGAAAACGTGCATGTGGAAAGAGTTGCCTACTTCACAGATGTGCTCAGGCATAAGGAGGTACCAAAATCTGTTTATTTAAATGAGAGGAAAATACTGTGGCGAGTGGGGCGGGGCCGAGAGGCGTGGGAACGAGGAGTGAGGCCAGGTGCAGCTCACTACACCTGGCCTCACTCCTCGTTCCCACGCCTCTCGGCCCCGCCCCACTCGCCACAAATACATAATAATGTTTTATATTTTTAAGTTTGTTCATTAATTGGAGCATTTGTTTTAAACATTATTATTATTGTAAGCATGCATTTTCGCTATTATGCACTAGCCCAGTCCACGCAGCCCAGTTTGAGTCACATCTTGCTAAACTTCAAGCTGATTGCAGTTACCTTCTATCTGAAGAGTTTGAGGTAATAAAAAATCAAACACTAAATATGTATCAAAGCAGTTACAGAATAGTATAGTTGATAGCCTAGTCAAGACATCATTCCACTTTAATCTAAAAGACCATTTATCAGATAATAAGCCAAACTTTAACATCTGAATGCATTATTGATTATTGCATTCAACATTTATGCAATGTTGAAAAGGGCCTAAAGGACGTGGGACGGACCCAAGCTCAGAATGCTGCACGTCTACCCGAAAACCGAAGCAAAAATCGCTACAACAATATACTGCCCTGTAAGTAAAGACAAATGATTCTTATGTAAAATACAAGTATTATACATTTACATCTCAAGGTATACTAGACTTCTACTTATACCAGTATAGTTGGTGCTGGTTTAGTTGGTGCTTTGTGGTCTTTTCCAAATGCAAAGCAGCTTGAACTATTTTTTTTATTAAAAAGTTGTAATCCTTTTATTTGTGTGGTCAAATTAAACATGGACTACTTGTAGTTTAGTCCCTCTGCTCATTAACCTCCTTACTGATTTAACTGCAGACGACTCAACACGGGTAAGACTGTCTTACTTGGAGGATGACCCCTATTCAGACTACATCAATGCTAACTACATACCTGTGAGTTGTTCTTCATCTGATTTTGGAGGTTTATTGAGGATTATTCATCTAGTAATATTCATCTAGTAATGTGATCTCAAAGTACAATCACTACTTTCGGTTTGAACTTGCCCTCATGTCATTTTAAATATGTGTGATGTTCTATCTTCTGTGGAACACATGGGAAGATATTATAATTTTTTTCAAAACAACATTGGACCCTATTGTTAAAAAAAAATACAGCTACAGTTTGTATTGCCACATGATTTGTAATATAAAATGTCTTAAAATTGTAATAGAGTGACATTTCTGACATTATGACCATTTCTACTTCGATTTCAGCACACTGTTTATTACCTGCATTCATCAAGTTCAACCAACCAAGTTATTGTGCAAAAAAATCAAAAATAAATTCAAACTAATATTTTAAAATGTAGGAATGACTGCATGATAACTCACAAAACATATATAAAATACCAAGAAACAGTTTATAACTGTGAAACACTGAAACATTTAACACTGTTACTCAATATGTAATAGATTTTTGTGTCTGTGTGTGTGTATTTTACTTTGGTGTTTATTCAAAACTAAATTGGCAACATCAGCGCTTCACTCTGTATTCAGATTTGATTTTAGTAACAGGGCTTCAATAACCACAGAAACTAGAAAATGATTAGAAAATGTCATAAAAACTTTCTCCTCCTGAGGTTGAAAGTCCAACATTTACGGTTTATGGTCGACCACCTCCTTTACTGACAATTTCTTTCTAAAAGAATAAACTAGATATTTGTACCCTGTTCATTGAAAGTTAACGCTGTGACTGTATTCTCAGAGCAGTAAACGGTCATTTTTGTCCTCAGGCTCAGAAGTATTTCTCTGTCTGTTTAAAAGGGAAACAATTTCAGATCAGAGTATATTGCCACACAAGGGCCTCTCCCAGGTACCAAGGATGATTTCTGGCGCATGGTGTGGGAACAGAAAGTGCACAGCCTTGTAATGGTGACCCAGTGTGTGGAGAGGGGCATGGTGAGTGCAGAGGCTTCTGGTGCTGTTTTGCTGGTGATGTGTGCTGGTTTCATGTCATATTTTTGTGGATATGTATTTGATTCAGGTGAAGTGTGATGGATACTGGCCAACTGACAGTGAGCCTTTATATTATGGTGATGTTGGTGTGCAACTGCAATCTGAGAAGATCCTCCCAGAGTGGACCATTCGGGACTTCAAGATATCATCTGTAAGTGTCAAATAAATTGATATATTGAACAGAAAAACAATTATTTATTACTTGGATAGTTCACCCAAAATCTTCAACTGCTTACCACCAGGGCATCCAAGATGTAGGTGACTTTGTTTCTTCAGTAGAACACAAACAAAGATTTTTAGCTTAGATTTTTACCGTTGCAGTCCATCAGTATTATAATGTAAGTGGATGGGAATCACGGCTAAAACATACAACTTAAAAAAAAAACATACACAAACAAAACCGAATTAAACTCTGTGGTTCGTGGCAATACATTGATGTATAAAGACACAAAACAATCAGTCTGTGCAAGAAACTGAACAGTATTTATGTTTTTTTTTTACCTCTGATTCAGGCAGAACTAGTTACTGTACAACTCTCCTGAGCGTGTTCTCAGCAGCAGGTGTGTGAGGCATCGTCTTCTTCTTCTTGTTTTATGGTGGATGAAGAAGAAGAAGAAGTGGATGATGAAAAAGACGCCTCACATGCCCGCTGATGAGAACACACACAGGAAGATACATTATAAGACTGATAGACTGTAACGGTTTGAGCTTAAAATCTTGGTTTGTGTTCTACTGAAGAAACAAAGTCCCCTACATCTTGGATGCCCTGGGGGTAACAGATAAACATAAAAAACTTCATTTTTGGGTGAACTATCCCTTTAATGGTGTCGTTTTTTTAATGGTAAACTGTAAAACAAAAATGTTGGGTCATATTTGACTTAATCAAAAGAAAAATATAAACAAATGAGGGTTTTTTTGCATTGTGACATGATTTTCACTCTTTGTTTTTCGCTCATTTACTCACTGTGTACTCAAGTAATTAAATCATGCTTAATTGTATTTGTCCTTTTTGGGGTAAAGTTTGATCTAGACATTTCTTTGCTAGATTCAACAGGTTTGGAAAGTTATTTTTGCAACTTTGTAATTTGCAATTTAGTGGTACAGAAACACTTTTAAGCATATACTGTATAAAGAAATGAAATGACTGAATGAATGAATGAAGAAAATAGCAACTAGTAGTAGATTTGGGATAGTTTTGGAAGATGAGGTGACATGATGCACTGTCTTTTTTCAGGAGGGTCAGTTGAGATATCCCAGGACGGTGCGTCAGTTCCATTACACCATTTGGCCAGATCATGGTGTACCGGAAACAACCCAATCACTTGTTCAGTTTGTGCGAACAGTCAGAGAATACATTGACAGGACAACCAGTCCTGGAGTCACTGTAGTACACTGCAGGTATCTGTGTATCATCTAAACATCTTTAACAGACATTTTAGGGTGTTTACATTCAAAATATATTTACAATGGATATGCTTTTCTCTCCCTCAGTGCTGGTGTGGGCCGGACTGGCACTTTCATTGTGCTGGATCGTGTTTTACAGCAACTTGACAGGAACTGCACAGTGGACATTTACGGATGTGTGTTTGATCTACGCCTGCATCGCTCATACATGGTACAAACTGAGGTATGAGTATATCTGTACAGTGACATCAGCAACGTTTATACTGGTGTCAGACTAGCAATGCTTAACAAAATCATTTCAGTTGAAGTAAATCTAAAGTACTGCTGTCATACAAGGGTAAAACACAGTATCTATGGCAACACTGGAACTGAGAAAAATGCATTTTTGATAGATTTTCTGTCATTAAAGTTGTAGTCTATTCTCATAGAATTAGGGCCCTATTTTAGTGATATAAGCACATGGACTAATACACACGTTGCTGTGTACTTGCATGTCCGAATTCACTTTTGCTAGTTTAATGATGGAAGAACAATCGGCGTGCCCGAGGGCATGGGTTGTCCCTATTGTCTTAAAGAGTAATGGATGTTTTTGGGGCGTAACGTGCAATAAATCATTGCAATACGTGCAATAAATCATTATGCAATGATTTCAGAATTGCATAACAATGTAGTTACACTATTTTGCCTCTGTAGGTTTCATGAAATGTGTGAATTGGTTTATAAGCACCCTAATAAGATGGACTTCTCTTTTGCAGTCTCAATATGCTTATATCCATCAGTGTGTGCGGGATGTTTTAAGAGCTCGAAAACTTCACTGTCAACAAGATAACCCTCTTTACCCCATTTACAACAACTTGTTATAAAGGTAAGTATGTGTTTGTTTCACTTAGACTTATATATCCATATTCTTTATATATATATATAAGAACAAGATAGTTATAATTTTTCTTTGACAAAGTGGGACCAGAGGGGCTCCGTTTGATCTTATGTAATTGTATCTATTTTATCTGTGTTTGTATACAGGATCATGAAGTCTTTCCTCTATATTGAACAAGAGCAGAAGACATTTTTGTTTTTCATCGACAGTTTTGATAGCAGTGCAAAGATATATGCTTTATTTTTATACAACTTTTTCATGACATACTTATGTACTTTAGTTCATACTTGTGTACCTCTGTTTATAATTATTTATGTTGTATGCTAATTTTGTTAAATAAATTGTATTTAGACTACTGGCACTTACTGGACTTTACTAGTAATTTTCTTAAATGCATAATGCATTGAATACAAAGTGTGAATTTTCTTCTGTAGCTGGATATAAAATCACAATTGTTCTTAATGGACGACCTAAAGCAAAAGTATTAAATAAAAGAAATATGACAAATGCACAAATGTCTCATTTTAGCTTTTCTGCATGTATAGTAGCTGCTTAATTATTTTTTATTAATGCTTATGGAACTGAACAGGTATCTGCTTTATTTATTGTTCAACAGCAACTGAACTTGGAGAAGAGGCGTTCAATTAAATTCAATTCACGTTTATTTGTATAGCGCTTTTTGCGATACATATCACTGCAAAACAACTTTACAGAAAATTAAGTTTCTACAATATTTAGAAGTAGCTTATAAGTGGTGACTGTCAGTTTATATGCATATGAACACTATTGACAGCAATTATAATGTGACTGCATAGTAAGTAGCAACATTTGTTAGTTCTGTATGTTGTTTCAGGGTTAGCATCATCTGGGGTCCTCTGAGGGTCAGCATCATCTCTTCTCAGGTGTTCTGGATCCAGACTGGAGCTTGTGTAAATCCTGGTTACCATACAGTATGTAAATCCCGTGGCAAAACAGAGAAACAAATACAGACATAATTAGCGTAGCTGCTGTTCTAACAAAGTAAGATTAATTAGTTTAAACCAAGCTAAAGAATAAGAATGTGCATTTGATCAGATGCAACTACACTCACAATTTAAGAGATACATTATTAGAATGCTTGGCAAAAGAGATGTGTTTTTAGTCTAGATTTAAACAGAGAGAGTGTGTCTGAACCCCGAACATTATCAGGAAGGCTATTCCAGAGTTTGGGAGCCAAATGTGAGAAAGCTCTACCTCCTTAAGTGGACTTTGCTATCCTAGGAACTACCAAAAGTCAAGCGTTTTGTGACCTTACGGTCCGTGATGGATTGTAACGTGATATAAGCTAGTTAGTTACGCAGGAGCTAAACCAATTATTATTATAGGTAAGTAATGATAATTTGTAACTGATACAGAACTTAATAGGTAGCCAGTGCAGAGACTGTAAAATTGGGGTAATATGATCATATTTTCTTGACCTAGTAAGGACGGTAGCTGCTGCATTTTGGACTACCTGTAGCTTGTTTATTGACGAAGCAGGACAACCACCTAGAAGTGCATTACAATAGTCCAGTCTAGAGGTCATGAATGCATGAACTAGCTTTTCTGCATCAGAAACAGGCAACATATTTCATAACAATGTTTCTAAGATGAAAAATGCTGTTTTTGTAACATGGGAAATGCGGTTTTCAAAAGACAAGTTGCTGTAATAAAACACCCAGATTTTTGACTATAGAGGAAGTAACAGCACATCCGTCTAGTTGCAAACTGTAGTCTACTCAATTGTTTGTACTGTTTTTTGGTTCAATAAGAAATATTTCTGTCCTATGAATTTAATAGGAGAAAATTATTGGTCATCCAATCTTTTACATTTTTTAAAACACTCTGTTGGCTTAGATAATTTAGACGTTTCATTTGGTCTCGTTGAGATATATACTTGATTATCATCAGCATAACGTATTTTCTAATAATATTACCAATGGGCAACATGTAGATTGAAAATAGAAAGGGACCTAGAAGAGATCTTTGTGGCACTCCATATTTTACTGGTGATAAATGAGATGACTCCCCATTTAAAAATCAAAATGGAAGCGATCGGACAGGTAGGATCTAAACGTTCCCATATGCAAATGCTTTAGAGCTATTTTAAAACCCAAGAAAGATTAAGTGCTCTGACAGTTAGAGAAACAGTTTAAAAAATAAAGCTCTTTTAAGTATAATTTATGCAAAATGTTTTTTTTCATCTATATATATATATATATATTTCTGTCAAAAGGTTTTAAGTATTTATGATTGCTGGATAATTGTTTTAATTTTGCTCATGTAATTTATTTATATGTGTGTTTTATGTAGTTTTTAACTGTAGTTTTCTCTGACTTACAAGTTCTGAATTGAGGATTATCAGATGCTTCGAGAACCCCATGTTGGGCCTGATACGTCTCACCTTTATGACATGGTCAATGGCATCCTCCAACATTATGTCATGGTGAATCATCAGAAAGTGTGGGAGATCTTCTGACACCATCTATGCAGTGCACCAACACCTTATGTAGAAAACAAAACAAAACAAAAACTCATTGCTTAAGAGTTTGTCACTGTAGGACAATGATGCATTACATTATTACTCTATCACTTGGTTTCCTATAATTTATGGTAACTTACATGCCAGTTAAAGTGTTGTAGACTTACTCATTTCCTATGAAGACATTGGGCCAGACCTCAGTGACAGGTGTCCAGTCCAGTGCACATTTTTCTTGGCATTGCTTCATATGCTTTTTTAACAGCAAAAGCTCTGTTTTACCTTGAGGTTCTTGTTTTGGGCCTGGGGCTTTAAAACAGGCTTCAAAACCTTGTTTCAAAACCTTGTTTCTTTAGATTTGTCTAACTGCTTTCTTAATTGTAGTTTTTGCTGCTCTACAAGATCTGAATTGAGGACTGTCAGCTGATTCAAAAAGCCCACGTTGGGCCCAATCCATCTCACGTTTGTGGCATGGTCAATGGCATGCTCCACCATCATGCCATGGTGAATCATCAGGTATCCCAGGACAAGTGTGGCAGAGCGGCTGACACCATGTATGCAGTGCACCAACACCTTATCTGTGGAAATGCAACAGAATTTCAAACAAATCTCAACACTCAAAACAAATCCCAGACTATTTATCATCATAAGAGACTTGATAAATAATAGATGATACATGGTGTGTGTGTGTCAACTCTTACTCTCTGGGTTACTCAGGGCCTTGTGGATGAATTCCGCAGCTGGGAAGAAGTACTCGCTGATGTTAAACCAGACTTCATCCACTGCAGGCACATTGTAGTAAGTGATGTTCATACCTTGGTAATATTCCTCCCTTGAACTGATCTTTCCATAAAGATCTTCCTCACTTGCTGTAGCGTTCAGGATGTGGGTTATACCCATCTCTTTCAGTTTTGCTCGGTCCTTTGCTGTCTCCCTGCACAAAACCCAGCAGGCTAGATTAGGGTTACATTGCAATCAGCTCCCTAGCTTGTGAACCAGTAAATCGCGTATACAAATTTGGGCATTAGTACAGGGTCCTAGCTCACTAAACACTGTTGTAAAACAATACCTCTGGAATTTTTTTAAAACAGGTTGACATTGTTTTATATGCTTTTTAAATGTTTTGTTTATGTTATGTTCCTGCAACATTTTTGTCAAACTGTATGCATAAATATTAAGTAGAGTATGTGTACTACCTGCCTAGCAATGTGTTATTTCAAGTTTCTTTTCTTTTTTTTATATTGTCTTTTTAAAACTTCTATTATGTGTCATGTTTATTGAGTTGGCTTGTTCAATTTATGTTTAATTTACATTTATGCATTTTAGCAGATGATTTTATCCAAAGCAACTTACAGTGCATTCCGTCTATATCTTTTTTTTTTTTTTTTACAAGTATGAGTGTTCCCTGCGAACCCAACAACTCTTTAGACTGTTAACGCAATGCTCTACCACTGAGCCACAGGAACAATCATGCTTTAAAAAAGTGATCGAATACTAGTCAAAAGAACATAGCTCGGCTCTTTTGTTTTTTCAGTGCATTGTGGGATTTTTAGGGAGCGAAAATTTCAGTGTGCTGCATGGATTTTGCGATTGAGACAGAGGAAGATGATTGAGCACACCCCAATCTTTTAATAAATATGTACAATGTATAAAACACCACTGACAGTGAGATAAACATAACTGCATTGTGCTTGCTGCTGCAGTACATTATTACTTTATCACAATGTTTGGTATTATGTCATATATGTTTCATTAAATGTGATGACTTACTCATTTCCAATGAAGACATTGCACCAGACCTCGGTGATAGGTGTCCAGTCCAGTGTACATTGCTCCAAGCGATCCTGAAGTTGGATCGCACTTTGTGGGATATACATTTGTAATATTGAAAGCTCTGTTTCCACTTGCTGTTCTGTTTTAAGACAGACTAGATCTGGGACACACAATTGCTCTGCTTCAACCAGATCCATCTGAAGTTCTGGTTTAGGATCGCTTGGACCTGGGACACATACTGTTTCTGGATCAGGCTGTGCTGAGCTCCCAATGGGCGCCACTCTGTTTTTCTGGAAGATTTTTTTCACAGCCTTCCATCTTCTTCGGAAGAATGCACAGATTTTGTTGGTCTTCCTCACTTTGGTATTTTCTGACAAAAGAAGAAGCAAAAGAAAACCAGACAACCAAATAAGCAGCTAACTTAAACATATCTAGCCAAAGATTAAACACTAAAAACTAGTCCATCTTATAAAATTGGCCTAATATATTGTGCTACTTGACATTGGTGATTTTCAAGAGGCCAATGTAGCAATCAAAAGTATTGATGCAGAGTTAAGTAATAAAGTCCACATTTCACTATAATATGTATTTCACATGTTTTATTGACATTCACCTGTTGGGCTGGTCTTCTCAGTGGTTGTAGGAGAAGTGTCCATGCCTCCCTGATCATTCCCACTGCTGCTTCCTGCTGGCTCAGTCATATCTTCAGATCCCTTCAAATCCCAGCACTTCACTCTGTGTCTGTACAGATGGTCTATAAATCAATATACAGTCTATCTAAATGAGCTGGCGTCTGTTTCTGTGGTCTGATCGTTTCTAAGCGCGTATACCTGTTCTATGACGTAATCAAGCGGCGCTTCTAGTAGTTCCAAAGTTACCATGGAAACAGGATGTTTGCTAAAACAGCGGAGTTTAATCTTACGAAATAGGGACTTTAAGCAACAGCTGCGAATGGAACGGCTAGCACGTCCTGATTCTGCCGAGTTCGACGCGTCCCTGGGTCAACAAGGGAGGTGCTTAAGGTAAATTTGAGCAACCAATCAGATTACTCACGTCACGTGACATGTGCCCAGCCTCAGCTTGCGCGCCACTATTTGAATTGTGTGCTTTGACGTCGCCTTCATTTTACAAAGGTAAGTGCATATTATTTAAAATGTGCCATTTCAAATGTGTCCATCCCTGCTCAGCATAATATATTATTTTTATTAATATATTATTCATAACTGACGCGAACATTCGCTGAACTGCGCATATATTAAGGTCCAAATCGCCAAACCCCGATCCTATCGGACAGGAAGGTGCCCACGATCGTTTTGCCCCGGTCCGGTGTGGCGTTTCCCCCGTGATCGCGTCGTCGGATCTTTTTGTACGATTATTTATATCACTTTTGTCATGTATTCGTTTAGCAGATGCTGATACTAATCCTTCTGTGAAAGAAAGGCTAAACACTTTTGCGGATGGATTGGGGGTTTGTCGTCCATAAACAAGGAAATATATTGTGTTGACCCGGCGACATCATTAACCCGTCCAATATACAGTATGACACACATTTATCAATGACTGTATTTAAATAATAATCATTATTATAATAATACAATATCCAATTTAAAACAATCATTAATCTCTCACTATATTGTAGTAATAATAATACAAATAATAATATCTTGTGTTGACCCAGGGACGTCATATTCTTGTGATGACCCAGGGACGTCATATTCTTGTGTTGACCCAGGGACGTCATATTCTTGTGATGACCCAGGGACGTCATATTCTTGTGATGACCCAGGGACGTCATATTCTTGTGATGACCCAGGGACGTCATTCTTTATAGCTCATCTAATATGAGACAAACAGTAATTAATCACTTCATTTTATTATTGTTATTAATAATAATAATACAATATCTAATATTAGACCAAGATTAATCTATCAATATACTGCAATAATAATAATCAGAATCAGGACGTGCGAACGGCTACAGCGACCGGAAGTTTGCTGTCACACCGCCGTAGCCAAGAACGTAAAAATCACTAAGCAACGGTAAACAGGACAGGGCAACGCAGCATTAATTCATTTATTGAGATACAAAAAAATCAATCTTTAGTCAGAAGAGGAGTTTTTAATATTGCATGATGTAAATAAGTCTAAAAACCTAGATTTACCATGTAAGCAATACTTGCCTTTTAACCTTGATTACATGGAGGAAGACGAATGCTTAAATGAATTTCGTGTCAGAAAATGTGACCTACCAATTCTGGTAGATGTTCTCGGGATTCCCAATGAGATCGTTTGTGATCAGAGAAATGTTGTGGGAGGAGTCGAGGCGCTGTGTATGCTCCTTAAGAGGCTGGCATACCCTTGCCGCCGGTACAGTGACATGATGCAAAGGTTTGGTCACCGACAAGTCCCAGTCCTGTGCATGGCCACAAACTCCGTGCTGGACTATATATATTCTGCACATCATCACAGGATCACGCAGTGGAATGTAAACATACTGAACCCTGTAGCATTGAGAAACTATGCTGACTAGAGTTGGGGTACTCGAACTTGGACTCGGACTCGAGTCCAATTTTGAATGAACTCGGACTTGTCACGCACTCGGGTGAATTTGTACTCGGACTTGACACGGACTTGAACATTTTGGACTCGGAAAATATTCCGAGTACAGTCGAGTCCACGTCATGTGTAACAATAAAACCAGCATAAAATTGAAATGATAAATTAATGAATGTCTCCCCTTCTGTCATTTTACTGCACCACACCGGCAGGCAGAAGTCTCATGCTTGCAGACGAAACACACGCACCACTCACAGGATATCAATGTGGATTAGTGATGGGAAGTTCGATTCTTTTCCGCGAACCTGTTCTTTCGGACGGTTTGATTCAATAAACCGGTTGAAAAAAAAAAACAGTTCACCGGATACATAATCCATTGCGATGTATTTAAATGAACTTACGTTTCGTCAGATTGCCCTTCATTCAAGCCCTCGGTTTACCCGCACTCATTACATTAGCACAAAATCAGTTCAGAATCAATCACCAAAAGAATCAGTTCGGTTCAGACGCGCTGTGAGTCATTCGGCTTCATGCTGAATCACGAATGCGCAGTATCATCAGCTTCTCGGTTCTCGAATCAGACGCGTCCGAAAGAAACGGTTTTCGGTTCAGTGTACTGATGATCTGAAAACTGATACAACCGGTTCTTGACTCGAGAACGAGAATCGCTCAAAACCCGGGTAGGAAAATCTGACAGGGTAGGATAAAATGTCAGGACACCGGCACATGCTGCAGTTCAGTATCATCAGCTGCTCTACTCGTGTTCATGTTCTGTTAACTACAAACTCAGTTTGTGAATCTGTCATCATTAACTATAAATACAGTACAGATATTTCATAAATCATCCCTTATTCATATTAAACATGGAGTCTTTAGAGTCTTAATTATTGTCCAACTTCCCTGAAAACCCCTTTGGCCCATACATAATCTACAATATACAGATTAGAACATGTAGCCCCTATAGCCCCTATCTTAAAAAAAAACGTATATATATATATATATATATATATATATATATATATATATATATATATATATAGTTTTATTACACTTTCCGATGTTTAACAAAATACTTGAAAAATTACACGCATGCGCAGTATCATCAGTTCATCGTCGGACGCCTCCGAAAGAAACGGTTTTCGGTTCAGTGTACTGGTGATCCGAAAATCGATGCAACCGAGTACCAAAGACAGCAGCAGCAACCAACAGATGCTGCACAGCTCAGCATTGCAGGATTTGCAAGACCAGAACTGACCAAACAAGCAGTGCTACTTTATGATGCAAGTTCTCCAAGACAACAAGAAATTCATAATGTCATCATTAAGGATCTCCTCATTGGCTGCACTTTACCTCTGTCAAATGTGGGGGAGAGGCATTAAATAACTGAAATGTCATCTTTAACTGGAGGACAATATAGTGTGATACAATAATAAAATAGGTTCATTTGTATTTTCATGCACTTGTAATAAAAAAAAACCTTTGAAAGCTTTTTTGATAGGAAACTAGTTCTGTTGACATAAAATAAAAATGTTCAATGGCAATGACTAGATGTAACAGTGGTATTTTTTTTTATTACTTTTTTATATTGCCATTGGTTTAATGGGTTGAAAGGTTAAAATATTAATAGAATGTAAAAATGTACAATACCAATTTATAATCTTTTTTAATTTAATTACTTTCTGGACTCGGGCGGACTCGACTCGGACTCGGCCTTTAAGAACTCGGACTTGAGTCCAACTCGGCCTCTTTTGGACTCGGACTCGGACTTGGACTCGATGTTTGTGGACTTGGTCTTGACTCGTACTCGACAAAGGTGGACTCGGACCCAACTCTAATGCTGACTGCATCCTCCAAATGGGAGCCCCTCTGGATAATTGCTTTGGGTTTATTGATGGCACTGTACGACCCATTGCCAGACCAGGTGTAACACAGAGGATCCTATATAATGGACACAAACGCATCCACAGTCTAAAATACCAGGCTGTAGCCATCCCTAATGGTTTGATTGCTCATCTGTACGGCCCTGTAGGTATGTCTGAATAATTTACCATCTATGGAAACATTGTCATTCCCTTTAAAATGTATAAAATAAAATAAAAACATTTTTTAATTTAAAAATATATTTTAACAGAGGGAAAGAAGCATGACTCTGGAATGCTGGCAGAGTCTGGGCTGTTGGCATTGCTGCAACGTCATGCCATCTCTGTAGATGGCCATCCAATGTGTGTGTATGGGGACCCAGCATACCCACTGCGTGTGCATCTGCAAGCCCCATTTCGACATGTTCATCTCACCCCTCAAATGATGGAATACAACAAACGAATGAGTGAAGTCAGAGTGTCTGTGGAGTGGTTGTTTGGGGACATAGCAAACTACTTCAAGTTCATGGACTTCAAAAAGAATTTAAAAATTGGTTTGAGTAGTGTTGGAAAATTGTATGTTGTATCTGCTTTGTTAAGAAATGCACTAACTTGTCTGTACGGTAATCAGACATCGCAGTTTTTTAACTTGGATCCTCCACACATTCGTGACTATTTTTCATGAGGTAACACATACATGCAAAAATACACTGCTATGTAGGCCTATGCATATATAAATACATTTAAAAATAAAGATAAATAAATATAACATAGTATACAAACACACAATATAAAACCAGAATTGTATTTAAAAAGAATGAGACATTTTCTAATAACACATTTTTTATTTTATTATTAACAAAAATATAGTATACATAGTTAGTTTACACAAATACACAATATACATAAAGTAAAGTAATAAAGTATAGGCTACATGTTATTAAAAATATGCTATTTTATGTTAACAGATTTAATATTTTATTATTAATAGAAGGATTTATACATTGAAATGTTTTATGAATGAAATCACAAATAAATGTTTTTAAATTGCAAAAGAATAATCATTTCTTTGACATATTTTCAATGAGGCTAAGTAATGCCTGCATTTGCTGTTGCTGTTGTTGCATTAGTTGCATCATGTCACTCATCTGCTTTTGTGTTTGTTGTGCTGCTTTTGCTTGCTCTTCAAACTGTATTTTTTTCAATTCCAATTCCTTTTCTCTTAGAACCCTCTCAGTCTGGCTTCTCTCCCTCAAAAACTCAATGGTGTCATTCCCACTCCTTCTCCTACGTTTGTTGTTTGTCCAGTCCTCTCCCTCTCCACTAAGCCTCCTGTTGGTCTGGCTAACCATCTCCATGGCCTTCTTCCTTGCCTCTTCTGCTTTGGCCCTGTCCGTCTCTAACTTCCTCATACTCTCATCACTCCCTTTGTTTTCCTCAGCTGCTCTTTCTTTCTCTGTTATTTCTTCAATTAGTTCATCAAGTTCTGTTATTTCTGCAGATGTTCCACTGCTCTTCTCGTCTTTATTGTTTCTGGCCTTGTATTTCGTCTGAATCAAGTTGAATCTCTCCCTCACTGACCTCTGCATAACTCTGAATTTGGGTTCTTGAGAGCAATTCAGTGTGTCTGCTATACTTGACCAGGCCTTGCCCTTGTCAACACTTCCCTTTTTGTACCTGTATGGTTCTGTGAGCAGGATTTCTCTACAGAGAAGCACATCGTGTTGCTCTTTCCACTCCATAGGGACTCTAATCAACAAGAAACATGAAGTAAATATAGCTAATTTTTGAAAAGTAAGTATAATTAACAGTCTTGATAGATTACTAATAAAAATAACTAATACATCTATTACATCTACTAATAATGTATTTCTAATCTGTTAATCTACTTTACCCAATTAAAAATATTTTAATAGCATAGTAATAGTAATACATTTAACATGGATTTTGAGAAGGATAAATGCAATACTTACATTGTTCGCTTCACATCATCTCTAATCTCAATGCAGCCTGAGGTATTGTTGCTAACAACAGACATATCTTTATACAAACGGAAAAAATCTTTAAAATTAGCTGAAGTTTAAAACATTTTAACACATATTATGTAAAACACTAGTGGTACAATCATAAATTGATGCAAATTACAGTGTCATATGCCATAAAAAATAACGTTTATTTACCTAATCTCTCACGTTGTAGCGACTCCGGCAAATCAGCTGTTCTCCCGTACTAGACCGTTAAAGTAGAACGTCACAAAGTAGCAGTTAAATTCGCGCATGCGCAATACAACGTTTCTTTTACTGTGTATGGTTCCACCAGAGGCTGTTGCTTAAATTCCCTAACATGTTGACAAATCCCTGCGATCAGATTAAATTTACTGACTCGATTTCATAACGTTATTGCATTCTTTGTTTCACACATATTATACATTTTATTTATGTATTTATGTATTTATTTATTTATGTGAAATACATTAGAAAGGCTTGACTAATCAGGGTCGCACCATATGTAATTTTTGAAAAATAATAATAATAATAATAATAATTAACCGAAGATTGTGAAAGGTGATCTGTAAAATTACATACCTCTATGTACCTTCTTAGCAAATAAATAAATAAATAAATAAAGCCCGCCTTTTTCCTCAATTTCACTAACTTTTGCTTTGCTTTACAGCAATTAAAAAAGAAGAAAAGGAAAATCTAAAATAACTAGGGGGGAGGTCATTATTAAAGTATTCAAAACACAGATACAAGATATACGTATACATACATAAATGCATACATAAAAATAAAATTAATATATTATGAAGATCACAAGCTTTACAAATTCTTAAAGCTCTCTTATTTATCTCGTCTCTGATACTGCCAACAAGTCAACAAAACCATTCAACTGTTTTTTTATTGGTATATTTATTTGTATGAATGTAAAATTTAGTCAGCAGTAAAAGTAAATTAATCAAGTAAAAGAAGGTTTCCTCTTCTTCACAATAGTCAGTAAAGCCAAAGATTAAATTTTCCCATAAGAGGGAAACTTAAGAAAAAGGTCTTGAACACTAAATATTTTAGATTTTTGTTAATTGATTTTTGTCTGTTTGTTTTTTACTGACTATTATTGGAGCAATATCATCAATAACATTCTTAACTTTTGAGTTGAATGAATCAAGGAGAATATCAACAGAGTCTGCAGAAATGCTTTGTGTTAAAGATATAGCCTCCATAAATAATACACTTGTGTTCTCGTTCATGCATCTCCTTCTGACAGAGGTAGCAGAGATCAATACAGAATTGATCAGATCCTTAATAACAATGGATGAAATGTTTAGACCCCTACTGATGATTAAATCTAGAGTGAGTCCACCTTTGTGTGTGGGTCCATGCACATGCTGAATCAGGTCAAAAGTATTTAAAACCGTTATTTCTTTTGTAGTTTTGTTTTCGGAATTGTCTATGTGAATATTAAAATCACCTGCAATAGAGCATCACAGTCCCGCCCAAAGCCCGAGAGAGCTCTGGAGCCGGAAGTAAATTTCTCATTCATTTCTCCCATTGACCTTCGGAAAAATCCGTATCTAAAGAGTTTTAGAGCATGTGTGAGGATAGCCAGCTACAGCTGAACTCATAAGCATATAACATATCATTTCGAGTGAAAAAATTAAGAGAAAATCCAAAAAAAGTCTAAGGTACAAGACTGTGTACATATTTTCATTTCGAGCACAGGAACTACTCATCCCATAAACCACCGCACCTCATTGAATTCGACTGAAGCCCACAGCCGCAAACGAGGCAACGAGCCTTTTGAGCAACATCCAAATCTGATGATGGCCGCCCGCGCAAACTTTTTCCTCTAGTGAATTTTATTTTATATAGTGAATGTAGTGAATTTACAATTGTGTAAATAAATAGTGTTTAATATAGGTATTATGTATTGATTTTTATATTTATCATTGTGTATTTTATATATTGTGTGCGTGTGTGAAAGTTGTTAACAACGTCAGCAACATGGTGCAGTGCTTTGTACCTGACTGCAATCACCGCTCAGTCGTCTACACATGTCGTTGCCATTACACAAATGTTTAGTAAATGCACATGCCTAGGCTAAATATTGTTTTTACAGTGGCATTATAAAATGCTTGATATGACTCATACCATATGAAGGCTACAGAAGCATAGCTAAAGTTGACGATAATGCTAACTAAAGTTACCAACCTCCCTGCAAAACTCTCGTGGCTGCCATGGAGATCATGATTGCACTGATAAGTCTACCGTGCAAAAACGCCTTCGACCTTCGCGGGGTTTAACCAGATGGTTACACGAGCTCCACCAATCAGATGCATCACTGTGGGATTGTTCAGGATTGTGGGTAATGAAGTACTTAGCTAAGACATCGCGAATAAGAGGCATTTATATCAAAACAAGGTTAGTGCCCCATGATCCTTTTGCGTTTATATGAGCATATACTATCGCTTAGTACAGCCGTAGCTGGTTTCAAGTCTACCATGTATGGTTACATTTTTATGGCTTATACCCCAAATGTCAATGCAGAAATTGCATTGAATTTTTACTTCCGGCACCTGCTGTGGGCAGGACTGTGATGCTCTATAGCAAAAGTCAAACTCTGAGGAAATCATTGATAACATTTCTGTGACCTCTTCAAACAAAGGCTGGAGAGTATTTTTGAGGCCTGTAAATTAGGGCTGCACGATTCTGGATAAATTGAGAATCACGATTTTTTGATCTCATATAGAGATCACGATTCTCCTACGATTCTTTATTATTATTATTACTATTAACATTATCATTATCACAAGTATATAAATTAATTATTTTATTTTGCAAGGATTCTTTAAATTGATCAAGTGTGACAAAGACATTTATAACAAAATATTTCTATTACACACAATTATTGTTCTTCTGAACTTTCTATCAAAGAAACCTGAAAAAAATCTACTCATCTGTTTTCAACATAATAATAATAATAATAATAATAATAATAATAATAATAATAATAATAAATAATAATAATAATGTTTTTTTTGAACGGCAAAACAGCATATTAGAATGATTTCTGAAGATCATGTGACACTGAAGACTGGAGTAATGATGCTGAAAATACAGCTGCACACCACAGAAATAAATTACATTTTAAAATACATTCAAGTGAAAGCAGTTATTTTAAATGGTAAATATTTCAAAACTTTACTGTTTTTGCTGTACTTTGGATCAGATAAATATAGTTTGGTGAGCAGAAGAGACTTTAAAAAAAACATTACACATCTTACACATCAAAAACTTTTGACTGGTAGTGTATATATAATATATTTAAAACCCCAGTTTTTTTAATATTAGAATGATGAAAAAGTTGTTTAGATCACTGATTCAACGACTCACTCATAAACCTACTACACTTGTTTCATTTTCTGGATGAATCAGCGTTTTTGAACGATTCTCTTGAATGAAAAATTAATTCATTGACAAATAAATTAAGACACTTGTCGCCACCTATTGGTGAAACAATGCAATCGACACAAACGTTATTTAAAGCGCAGTACTTTCAAAAGGGGATTTGTTATATTTTGATCGCTGCCATATAGACATCAATGTTTATATTTAAACTATAAACTTTATCCCAGTATTTCTGTGATAATATAAATGACTGTAAGACAGATATAATACTGTGTAGTTGAAAAGACTGTTTGTGAAGATGTTTCTTAACCAAACATGGTAAGAGCTCTCTCTGTGTCAGCGGCAGTGCGCGCACGGATTTGAATGATCCGGTAAGACTTTGTCAAAGGTTTAACAGACTCGGGGAATCGTTGTCTTTTAGAAATGAGATCGAGAGGGTGTCTGAATCGAGATCGCGATCTTTTAACGATTAATCGTGCAGCTCTACTGTAAATAATAAACAGAATGTGTGGAGCACCTTTCAGCACAATCCCTAGATATTCAAAAGACAAGTACTGATCAAATGACACTTGCTGTCTGAATGATGTCTGGGTGTTTAAATGGATCTTCAATGTTCAGCATATTGTATACACCACATTTTCCAAATACACAAGAAAGAATTTACAAGATGTTCAGTATAAGAATTGTTTTTTTTTTAAACAAATGTAACACTAGATTGTCAGGATGAAACGGGCAGGATTCAGTTGCGGGTTTACACAGCTTTATTGAAAGCATATGAGACAAAGCAGATGAGTATCGTTCCACAGTTTAGCTCGTTCGACAGATGAATACCAGAGACATGAGAGCTGGAATCTTCCTCTTGTACTGCATTCGTGAGAACAAGAGACAGAGCAAAACAGCAAAAGACACTGGAGCCTAAAAGACAAGGGGAGTACACAGACCAGCTCGAGCTTTTGGTAAGAGTTACAACAGTCTGGCAATGAACAGCGAAACACAGGGAATTATAAAGGGAAAAAATAAGAGCATTGAGAACAGGTGGCGGCAAACAATTAAGGTTAACAACGGAGAAACAAGGAGGGCGGGGAAAACTCAAATCAAACAGGTGGACACAGAGAGCTGTCAAACCATCCAAACACATGGTCACAACCCCAAAAGGCAGGTGATTAGCCCGAACCCTGACAGTACCCCCTCTCCCAGGAGGATCACCTGACGCTCCAGGAAGGGGCCTACCTCTGGGAGTTTGACAAGACAAACAGAAACAACCTTTAAAAGACAAGATAACAGACAAGATAGCCCCTTCAGATGGCTGACAACTAGCAGGAGCATCCTCAGAGGGACTCGTCAGAAGCAGCAGACAGTTGGTCTGGTATGATCTTGTGGTTGCAACCTCTAGCAGGAACAACCTCCATGGGCTTGACAAGGCAAACAGGAACACATATCCATGGCCATGACCCACCTGGCAAAGATGACGTCAGGACATAACCAAACCGACAGGAACATTTTACATGACCATAACTTGACAGGCAGATACACCGTCTACGGTCTTGACCCAACAGGTAGGAATGACCTCTGTAGGTCTGACAGGACAGGCAGGAACACTTTACATGGCCCAGATGTGACCAGTAGGAACAAACACATGAGAACTTGACAAGACAGGAACAATCTCGATGGCCAAACAGACAAAGTAGGTTGGGGCAACCTCTCAAAGTGTAATCTCTGGACACTTGACAACATCTGTGGACATGACAGGAGGGACCTCTGGACACTTCACAATATCTGTGGACATGACAGGAGTGACCTCTGGGCACTTCACAATATCTGTGGACATGACAGGAGTGACCTCTGGGCACTTCACAATATCTGTGGACATGACAGGAGTGACCTCTGGGCACTTCACAATATCTGTGGACATGACAGGAGTGACCTCTGGGCACTTCACAATATCTGTGGACATGACAGGAGTGACCTCTGGGCACTTGACAACATCAGTGTGGCTCATCACAGTGTGGCAGTGCACCAACACCTTATCTGTGGAAATAAAAATAGAAAGACACTCAAAACTAAGTCATTCCTAGAAAGCTTATAACTGTAGGACACTTAATAAATGACAAGCAAATAAATGTTGTGTCTGTGAATGAGAGGCCTGGAATGTCAGTGCATGAATATTACTGTTCATTACTTCTATTACCAAACTACAACAAACCTCGAGATACAGCACTACTGCGAATAGTGTGGACTTTATTTGATTAATCTCACTCAAATTTTGCAAAAAGATAAACACCACAAAAAAAAAAACATGAGAGCGCTTGCTCCCTTAATTAATATATTAATAAATTGTAAAAAAAAATAATAATAATAATAATAGATTTTGTACTCACCATGGTAACCATAAATTAACTATATTACACTAACCATCTTTTTTCATGGTAGCTTATTTGCCAAAAAACATAGTATACACTTTCACAATTATAAAACCATGTTTAATTTTTATGAGGGCTGTTGTACTGGAAATCTCTGAACTCGTCCAATGTATGCGATCAGAAATATCCTGTATTCGGAAATCTCTGTGCATCTCAAGTGTATGGTCGTGTACGGGACTCAGCACACTTGCTTGGGAAGTTTTCGTACATGGGTCGTACACCTTAACTGCAATTTCCCATGTCAGATTTGTCCCAGATATTCTTCTTTTCATGCAGTGCCAGTTAGTCAAGTACAAACTTTAAGACTATGTGGGGCAGCTGTGGCCTAATGGTTAGAGACTTGAACTAGTTACCCGAAGGTTGCTGGTTTGAGTCTCAGTACTGGCAGGAGTTGTAGGTGGGAGGAAGTGAATGAACAGTGCTTCCTCCCTCAAAACCCATGGCTGAAGTCCCCTTGAGCAAGGCACTGAACCCCCAGTTTCTCCCTGGGCGCTGGATGTAGATGCCCACTGCTCTGGGTGTGTGTTTATGGTGTGTTCACTTCTCACTGCTGTGTGTGTGCACGTGCATGGGTTAAATGCAGAGCACCAATTCTGCATATGGGTTACCATACTTGGCAAAATGTCACGGCTTTCACATGTGCCATATTTCTAGAGAGAAGAGCGGCACCACCCCAGGAGGGGGGTAGACTCATTTAAAATAATGTTATCATCAGGTTTTAGCCTTGTATTTTCCAGTTCAGGGAACAGACATATATAGGTGAAAGAGTGTATTAACTGATTTCTGTGGCGTGGGGCGGCTAGCAGAGGGTCGGTTTAGCCAGTCTCTCTGCTTCCTGACCTAGGCCCCAGTTAGTCAGGTATAAACTCTAAGACTATCTAAGATAGTACCTATACACCACCTCAGAAAAGCCAGGACTCGAGGCAGCGATCTTGCAAAAACTTAAGAAGGATCTTAGACAAGTCATCTTGGCCAATATGCAATCTTTTCAACTGTGCAATCGCAGACGGCTCGTAAGCAGATCCTAACAGCCAATCCGTTTAATGCGTAGTGTGTTTGGAATCAGGTTAATATTTTCTTCTTTTGCCAATGAAGAAGGTTTCCACAGAATGTAGAAACATTTCATAAAACCTTTCTGCAATGAAGCAAACATGAGGCCATTAGAAAGACTTTATTTATTTATTGTTTATTGACATTTTCAGCAACATTTCAGGTACTTAATGACGTTACTCCAAACCCACTTAACGTAGGTTTACTACTTTAAAAAAACCTACTTAAAGTAGGTTTGGAGTAGGTCAAATTTTGATTGTCTATGACTGAAAGTAATTAGTTCTATGTGCTTTTGAAGAGGCACTTACTTCTTGTGCAGGCGAGGTGTTACTTTACTTTTTTATTTTTAGTTTGTACTACGTGTGTATTTCTATTGCTTTAGTAACATGATGCTACTCCACAGGACTTAAGAAATAATGCTCAATTTAATAAAATTTAGACAAACTGTTTTACATATTTGTTTTTATTTTGCATCAAGTGTTTTTAATCCGTTTCTTTTTCAACTTTGATCTGTTTTTTTAACTGTAGTATCCGCTGACTTTTGAGGTTTGAATTAAGGATTGTCAGTTGCTTCAAGAAGCCTATGTTGGGCCTGATGTCTCTCGCCTCCATGACATGGTCAATGGCATCCTCCACCATCATGTCATGGTAAATCATCAGATATGCCAGAACAAGTGTGGCAGAGCGGCTGAGACCCTTTTTGCAGTGCACCAACACCTTATCTGTGGAAATAAAAATAGAAAGACACTCAAAACTAAGTCATTCCTAGACAGCTTATAACTGTAGGACACTTAATAAATGACAAGCAAATAAATGTTGTGAGTGTGTGTGCATCAGCTCTTACTCTCTGGGTTACTCAGGGCCTGGTGGATGAACTGTGCGGCTGGGAAGAAGTACTCGCTGATGTTAAATGAGCATTTGTCTTCTGCAGGAACATCATAGTAATTGATGCTCCTGCCTTGGTAATATGCCTCTCCTGTATTGACCTTTCCTTTTAGGCTTTTCTTGCTTGGAATTTCAAACAAGACCTTCAAGCTCTTCTCCACTGCCGCAGCATTCAGGATGTGAGTAATCCCCATCCCTTTCAGTTTGGCTCGGTTTCTTGCCGTCTCTCTGCACAAGAACACAACACTTTCACTGTAATAACTCGGAAAAAAGGAAGCAGAACTTTATTAAAATAAACACACAACAGCATGACTGCCCCTTGCAGATGACTGCCACACACAAACAAAACTAAAACACAAAATAAAACCCAGGCCTTCACTGTCGTAACTCCTCTTTTTATCCTTCTGGAGCTCCTCTGTGGGACTCGAGACCAGTGAGTGGCAAGGTGTCGCTCATTTCCAATTACTCCACCGGCCTCGACCCGTTCCCACAGCTCTCAACCCCACCCCACTTGCCACATTTACTAATTAGTCTTTCACAATGAAAAATTATAAAACAAATATGACTGCTGTTTGATTCCTGTTCATACTGTATTATATGTCATATGTTTTGTAGACTTACTCATTTCCAATGAAGACATTGGGCCAGACCTCAGTGACAGGTGTGCAGTACAGTGTATATTCATCCACGCGATCCTGGAGTTGAAGGACACTTAGAGAGACATGACTTTCTAATACTGAAAGCTCTTTTGTCACTTGAGGTTCTGGTTTAGGTTTGCTCGGACCTGGCTCACACAATGGTTCTGGAACAGGGTGCGCAACTGCGTCCTCTCCGTTTTTTGTTTTATCTGTGTTTATGGGTTTTCTTAGCTGTAGTTTCCCCTGTGTTACGAGGTTTGAATTGAGGGTTATCAGCTGCTTCAAGAAGTCCCTGTTTGGCCTGATCCATCTCTTGTCTATGACGTGGTCGATGGCATCCTCCAACAACATTTCATGGTGGATCATCAGGTACGCCAGAAAAAATGTGGCAGAGCGGCTGACACCATCTATGCAGTGCACTAACAACTTATCTGAGAAAAGAAGAAAAGAAAGACATTCAAAACAAATTCATCCATAGACAGTTTATCACTGTAAGATAAATGATGTATGATAAATTGTGTTTGTGTGTCAGCTCTTACTTTCTGTGTTACTCAGGACCTTGTGGATGAATTCTGAAGCTGGGAATAAGTCCTTGCTGATGTCAAACCTGTGTTCATCCGTTACAAGCACGCCGTAGTAAGTGATGTTCATTTCTTGGTAATATTCCGCTTTTGTATTAATCTTTCCTTCTGGATATTCCTTGTATGCCGCAGTGTTCAGGATGTGAGTAATACCCATCTCCTTCAGTTTGACTCGGTCCATTGCTGTCTCCCTGCGGAAGAACACAACAGCCTAGATTAGTCTTTCATTAAATAGTATTTACAGTGAAGAATTAAAAAATAACTCCTGACAATGAGAGAAATATAACTGCATAGTGTTTGGTTCATGTGATAGAAGTGTGTTGACTTACTCATTTCCCATGAAGACACTGGGCCAGACCTCAGCGATAGGTGTCCACATAACTCTACATTTGCACATGCGACGCTCCAGTTGGAAAATGTTTAGAAGGACATTATGTAACATTGGCAACTCTGTTGTCACTTGAGTTTCTGTTTTCACTTGAGGTTCAGGACCATTTGGACCTGCGACACACAACTGATGTGCATCAACCAGATCTACTTCAGCTTCTGCTTCAGGATCTGGGACACGATGTGAATCAACCAGATCTACTTCAGCTTCTGCTTCAGGATCTGGGACACACGATGGCTCTGGATCAGGCTGTGCTGGGATCTCAATAGGCTCCACTCTGCTTTTCTGGAAGGATTTTTTCACACACTTCCATCTTGTTTGAAAGAATGCACAGATTTTGTTGCTCTTCATCACTTTTTTTGAGATGAAAGAAGAAAAGCAAATAACAAGCTATTAGAAACACCTCTAACCTCAGATTAAACATTAATAATTGGTCTAGCTTGTAATATTGTGCTAATTCTGTGCTGTTTGACATCTGTGACTTTATTTAAACCATTGAACGAACATGCAGTTTTTGCTCTGTAGTACACATTAGATTTGTTGTGTTAATGGATGACTTAAATATTTAAGTATCATTTAGAACACATAAAAAATGCATATATATATACTTTTACCACATTTGTGTTTGCATCTCACTGTAATGTATTTCAAATGGTCTGTTGACATTCACCTTTTGATTTGGTCTTTTCCTTATTCATGCCACTCTGATCATTTCCATTCTCTGAGACAGTGCTGCTAATATCAGCTTTCAGCTGCACATCTCTCTTTTGTGTGGAGTCTGTTGTCACTTGAGTTTTGGGAGTTTCTGCTGTCACTTGAAGTTTAGCACCACTTTGGCCTTCAGCACACAACTGTTCTTCATCAACCAGGTCCACTTTATCTTCTGCTTCAGGATCTGGGACACACGATGGCTCTGGATCAGACTGTGCTGAGACTCCAAAGGGATCCACTCTGTTTTTCTGAAAGGATTTTTTCACAGCCTTCCATGTTCTTCGGAGGAATGCAGAGGTTTTGTTGCTCTTCCTCACTTCAGTATTTTCAGAAAGAGGATAGAAAGCAAATAACAAACTATTAGAAACACCTCTAACCACAGATTAAACATGAATAATTATCGAACTTGTAAGACTGTGCTAATGTTGTGTTATTTCATTGGTGACTTTATTTAACAGAGCCAACATGCAGTTTTTGCTCTGTGGTACACATTATATTTGTTGCATTAATGGATGATTGAAATATTTAAATATCATTTAGAACACATACACATATTTCAAAATTGACCACATTTGTGTTTGCATCTAACTGTAATGTATTTCAAATGGTCTGTTGACATTCACCTGTTGATCTGGCCCTCATTGGTTGCAGGAGAAATATTCATGCCACTCTGATCATTTCCATTCTCTGAGACAGTGCTGCTGATACCAGCCTTTAGCTGCACATCTCTCTTTTGTGTGGAGTCTGTGGACATGATTTCTGATGTACTCTATTTAGTAGCTGTTAGATATTGTTGTCAAACTGTATCTGATACACACTGTGAGTGAGACTACAGACAGTGTGTATAAACTGTATGTTTTCCTAAACACTAAATATGGCCCATCTGTAGTCTGGACTGTACTCAGTATTCGTAGACTTCGCTTAGATTCTTTGATCGGTGACTCTTCGCCTCGGCTCGGATTATCACTGAACTTCAGAACTTCTGCGAGCGCGCAGCTCTTTATAAGCAGCCTGTTCTATGACGTAATCAAACGGCTAGTCTCGTTGAAGTTCCACAGTTGCCATAGAAACGGAATGTTTACCCCAAGCGGCCGACACATCAGTGTTGCCAAATCCGCGAAAACCATTACACTGTTGCCACGGGCTGTGTTTAATGTTCGAGGGTAGAAGCGACACCAATGACGTGATATTTAACCCTGGAATGCGAGTTTTATCAGGGGGACCCCACTAAAAAAAAAAAAAGTATTCGCCCCTCAAAAGCTTGGACTAGTTTTGAGTAGCAATTGTTGAGGGTTTTGCTGTGAAAACCTGGCAACCCTGCAAGACTTCGATAGCGCTAATGATCTCTAAAGGCCGTACAGTACACGGTGCGATTCTGAAGGTCGGAACTTCGTGAACCCGCGCACGTCACGATTGAGTTTAACCGAAAATCATACGGAGACAGTTACACACGAATTCACTACGATTTTACAAACTCTGACGCGTCGCGAGCATTACGTTTCGAGCCATTCATGAAAATATGGATTCTGAGGATAAAATAGTTTTCCTTGTGGCAGCTATGGCTTGTGACGTCCAATAAATAATGGGTGAAAAGTAGAGAAAAGTATGGACTTTCTGTTCTTCGTAAACAACTCGAGGTGAGAAGGCTATTTCTGAATTTCTAGTCGTTTTTCCGAAAATACAACAGGTATATTCATTCATAAAGCTTAATGGCAAATTTACAGTAGCACAATTCGGAATAACATATAAAAAATATAGCTTTATAATGAACTAACATTACTATATAGACTATTTATATACATAATATGTGGGTTATTCATGGTATGCGGTAACAATTTGGCTTCATAAGTGTTTTCTAAAAAAGTTATATGATTTTTGTTTTATGCATTCTACCAAAATAGTGACATGTTTAACAAATTTGGAGACTCAAAAAATAATAATTATGGGTGGACTGTTCAGACACTGGCCATGAAAATATTCCACCTTGTTAGGGACATTATAGTTATCATAACATGTTAATAATGTAAATAAGTAATGAGCTTTTCTTGGATAGCATATATTTTTTTTATTTTAAAAACAATAAACAATTATTGATGAATAGAATATGTCTTAATCATTAAGAACAGGTAATTCTTGTGCCAATTTTTGCCAGTAGGTTTGTAAATAATACAACATGTTGCTTAAAAACATACAGGTGCTTCTCAGTAAATTAGAATGTCGAGGAAAAGTTCATTTATTTCAGTAATTCAACTTCAAGATCAACGTCTAGGTCCACCGCCAGTGCACAGCCAGGCGTTTTACCCATGATGTCGCGAGTGGCACGAAAGTATCTGTGCGTCTGTGCCACAAGCACACCCTCGGAGCGGGTTTTCAGCATCGCTGGTAAAGTTGTCGGCCCACAACGTTTTCACATTCCATACAATAGAATCACCAATAACTAGAGCACTTTCATCAGGTTTCTCCGTGGGTGCATCACTGAGTGGGAAGAAACCTGTTTAATATTTTGATCGCAACAGAAGAGCGGTGTTTTGACCCCATGACCCAGTTGCCCTGCTGCAGAGGTGCTGTTACCGGAACCGAACAATGTATAGGACTCCCTGAGCTAGACGCATCCAAAGCCGTATCTAGAGCCCTCACATCCTATTTTAAAGCTTTAAAGGAGACCATTGTGAGATGGGAGACTCAAGCAAAAATCTCCATTCGATTTTAAAGGGGTCAAATGATGCAATTAAAATTTTTCCTTTCTCTTTGGAGTGTTACAAGCTCTTGGTGCCTGAATAAGATCTGTAAAGTTTCTCCCCGGGTGCTGGATCTATAGCTGCTCTGGGTATGTGTTCATGGTGTGTTCACTTCTCACTGCTGTGTGTGTGCAGAGCCGGATTAACGCAAAGGCAAACTAGGCACGTGCCTAGGGCCCGATTGGCAGGATGGGGCCCAGACAGAGGGACAAAAAAAATAAATAAAACAATAATAATAATAAAAAATAAAATAAAATGTACAAATGTCCTATCTACAATTTATATCAATATTTATTAATTAACTAAAAATAGTGACAATGTTTATCTTAACCATAGACTGTTACATTACGTGACATTAACGCCAGCCCATGACTGTATTTATATAGAGGCGCCAGCCAGTTAAATCCGAGGAGACGTCAGCGGCGGTCAGAGCGGGACAACAAAGCTAGCAGGCAGGTGTGTTTTGAGTAGGCTAACATTCAAGATGCTTTCGGGTGCGGCGAAACGTAAAAATAAAAAAAATAAAGAGAAACAAAAGAAGAGACAGCGGGGGGCTTTACAGAAGTTTCTGTCGGGCAGCCGTCCGACAGCTGTGAACCTGCTCGAGTCAGCGGAGCCAGAGGCCGAGCCAGGCCCGGAGACACGGCCCGAAAACGCGGTGGAAGATGCAATGCAATGCATTGTTCATAGACCTCATTAATTGTAGCGGTACCTCAGGTGTTAAAATAGATTTGTAATACAGGTTCACACATAGGCCTACTCCGTCTTCAGTGCGTATACTGTGTAAGCAGCAGTGAGAGTGCGTTATTGTAACGCGAAAGCACATCAAAATAATGCACGAGTGCGAATCTCTCTGTTCGCATGCAGATTTCCTTTTTCTCTGTCACAAAAACAGACGTGCTTGCTCAGATACACTCTGTATCGCCCGGAGAGAGTTCGCGCACTTAAAACATGTCTCCTGTCACTCAAACTGTGTCTTGTGCACTCACAACTCCATCTACGCTCATGTGCTAGATATTAATTATTTTCGCACATTTTTATTTCTAGCCTTTTAGCGCGTGCAGTGTGAACGCTCTGATCCGTTAACATGGGATCAGTGTGAACCTGGAGTTAGGCATATGCCCAGTCTGTTCTGTTTTGTTGCAATCTGATTGGTTCTGATTTTATGACTATTTCTATTAATCGCACAGCCCTAGAATGAACTGGCAACGAACAGAAAATAACTCTGGCTGCACCGCTCAGCAAAACGGGAAAACCAGATCCAGGCAGAGCTCGGCAGCGGTAGACAGCAGAGCAAGTCGTTAGGAGGAAACATGTTGACAGCCATTTATTCATGTTTGAATTTGTTGTTCTGTAGCATATGCAGGAAAAATATAAATTGGTGGTTTATTCTTAAACCAATCAGCCAGCCCGAATAGTGGAAGCAAAGTTACAGTTTTATATTTATTTTTTGTTATTTAATTATATATATGAAATGATGTTATTATGTTACGACTTAGACATTTTTATATATGTTAACGATATTATAATTGGCACCCCCCCCCCCCCCCCCCCCCGCAATACCACCGCGACCCACAGGTTGAAAACCACTGTTGTAAGCTATTGCATTTTGCAAAAAATCTTAATTGAATGTGTTGATTAAATGTAAACAGAGCAAATAATATAATCTTAATATATTAAGATAAAGTTTATCTTATTTGCTCTGTTTACATAGCTTACTGACACCTATTGGTTATTTACTGGTACTACTGCCTTAACAATGACACTCCCAATGGATGAGTGAATGTGAAAGTGAAAGTGACGTGACATTCAGCCAAGTATGGTGACCCATACTCAGAATTTGTGCTCTGCATTTAACCCATCTGAAGTGCACACACACAGAGCAGTGAACACACACACACACACACACACACTGTGAACACGCACCCGGAGCAGTGGGCAGCCATATGCTGCGCCGCCCGGGGAGCAGTTGGGGGTTCGATGCCTTGCTCAAGGGCACCTACTACGTGGTATTGAGGGTGGAGAGAGCACTGTACATGGCATGCACTCCCCCCACCTAAAATTTTCCTGCGGCCATGACTTATAATTTAACAGCATTTAATAGAGCCTTGTAATGGCGTATAAATAATGAATATCAAAAAATAGTCTGATAGACTGTTTAATATACAACACAACCAATTTGTAACCAAAGACTAGGCTATTTAAAATGTGAATTAACTTTTATTAGTAACTTTGGTAAGTTTCAGATTTCAATTCATAAATAACATCGATGAAGGGGGTCCCAAAAAATGCAGCCTCCCTAGTGTAGTCCATTTATTTAATCCGGCTCTGTGTGTGTGCACTTGGATGGGTTAAATGCACAGCACCAATTCCTAGTATGGGTCACCTTACTTGGCAAATGTCACGACTTTCACTTTTTAAAGTTGCAAAGACTAAAGTCTCAAAACCAAAGAGATATTCTTTAAAAATAAAAAAATAAACTTGCTATGTGTTCTGTACTAGACTAAGTGATACTTGTCAGGCACTTGTTTACTGTTGTTGTTCTCGTGTTGATCTGACTGCTTCTATTGTTCTCATTTGTTAGTCGCTTTGGATAAAAGCGTCTGCTAAATGATTAAATGTAAATGTAAACCTAGGAGAGGAGGTACTTCTGACTTTGAAACAACAATCCGGCACTTCTGAATCAGCTACTGTAAGTATGTTTTGTTATTAGTTTAAAGGGGTCATATTATGCTGCTAAAAAGAACATAATTTCTGGTGTATTTGGTGTAGTGAAATGTGTTTATGAAGTTTCAGGTTAAAAAAAAAACATTCTTTTCCACATACTGCATATGCCCCTCCTTCTGAAACGAGGTGATTTTCACAAGGCTCATCTCTCTGAAAAGTGAGGTGTGCTGTGATTGGCCAGCTGTCCAGAGTGTTGTGATTGACAGAATGCCTCAAGCCTGAGATGGAAATGTTACGCCTCTTAACATAAGTGTGAAGCCTTGTCCGGCCAGAGCGACGAGACAAAAACATAAAACCCATTATAAATGTGATATAAACATGATTTCTAGTCATGCTTGGGAACAGTGCAGCAGGCGGATTCTTTGAAGGAGCGTACCTTGGTCTTGCAGCAACCACATGTGACGACCTCGGGCCGCTTTGTCCGCAGTGAAACCTTATTTGGCGATCCACAATGCAAAGTTGATGTATTTCCTCAGCGACCAGCATTGATCAGCTCCAGGCATGACAAAGCGGATATCGACCTCCTTTGGAATGCCAAACAAAGTAGGTTCGCTTTCACAGTGAAACACACAGTGTCTATATGACATGGCGGCAGCGGCAACAATACTACAACGACAATAAAAGGTAAGCCTACTTTATTTGCATGAACATCTGGGCGGCGTTATGCAAATCTTCCCACACACTGACGTAGATAAGAATTTCAGGGGGCGAAGGTTAGATCAGCAGCATTTGAGTGATACATCTCCACCTTGGTCAGGGTCCATTAAACTCCTCTTCTGACCCAGTAATTACCCCTATCTGGAGACAAGGTCAGAAGGCGAGTGTGGCTACCTATACACCACCTCAGAAAAGCCAGGACTCGAGGCAGCGATCTTGCAAAAACTTAAGAAGGATCTTAGACAAGTCATCTTGGCCAATATGCAATCTTTTCAACTGTGCAATCGCAGACGGCTCGTAAGCAGATCCTAACAGCCAATCCGTTTAATGCGTAATGTGTGTTTGGAATCAGGTTAATATTTTCTTCTTTTGCCAATGAAGAAGGTTTCCACAGAATGTAGAAACATTTCATAAAACCTTTCTGCAATGAAGCAAACATGAGGCCATTAGAAAGACTTTATTTATTGTTTATTGACATTTTCAGCAACATTTCAGGTACTTAATGACGTTACTCCAAACCCACTTAACGTAGGTTTACTACTTAAAAAAACCTACTTAAAGTAGGTTTGGAGTAGGTCAAATTTTGACTGTCTATGACTGAAAGTAATTCGTTCTATGTGCTTTTGAAGAGACACTTACATCTTGTGCAGGCGAGGTGTTACTTTACTTTTTTATTTTTAGTTTGTACTACGTGTGTATTTCTATTGCTTTAGTAACATGATGTTACTCCACAGGACTTAAGAAATAATGCTCAATTTAATAAAATTTAGACAAACTGTTTTACATATTTGTTAAAGTGTTTTTAATCCGTTTCTTTTTCAACTTTGATCTGTTTTTTTAACTGTAGTATCCGCTGACTTTTGAGGTTTGAATTGAGGATTGTCAGTTGCTTCAAGAAGCCTATGTTGGGCCTGATGTCTCTCGCCTCCATGACATGGTCAATGGCATCCTCCACCATCATGTCATGGTAAATCATCAGATATGCCAGAACAAGTGTGGCAGAGCGGCTGAGACCCTTTTTGCAGTGCACCAACACCTTATCTGTGGAAATAAAAATAGAAAGACACTCAAAACTAAGTCATTCCTAGACAGCTTATAACTGTAGGACACTTAATAAATGACAAGCAAATAAATGTTGTGAGTGTGTGTGCATCAGCTCTTACTCTCTGGGTTACTCAGGGCCTGGTGGATGAACTGTGCGGCTGGGAAGAAGTACTCGCTGATGTTAAATGAGCATTTGTCTTCTGCAGGAACATCATAGTAATTGATGCTCCTGCCTTGGTAATATGCCTCTCCTGTATTGACCTTTCCTTTTAGGCTTTTCTTGCTTGGAATTTCAAACAAGACCTTCAAGCTCTTCTCCACTGCCGCAGCATTCAGGATGTGAGTAATCCCCATCCCTTTCAGTTTGGCGCGGTTTCTTGCCGTCTCTCTGCACAAGAACACAACACTTTCACTGTAATAACTCGGAAAAAAGGAAGCAGAACTTTATTAAAATAAACACACAACAGCATGACTGCCCCTTGCAGATGACTGCCACACACAAACAAAACTAAAACACTAAATAAAACCCAGGCCTTCACTGTCGTAACTCCTCTTTTTATCCTTCTGGAGCTCCTCTGTGGGACTCGAGACCAGTGAGTGGCAAGGTGTCGCTCATTTCCAATTACTCCACCGGCCTCGACCCGTTCCCACAGCTCTCAACCCCACCCCACTTGCCACATTTACTAATTAGTCTTTCACAATGAAAAATTATAAAACAAATATGACTGCTGTTTGATTCCTGTTCATACTGTATTATATGTCATATGTGTTGTAGACTTACTCATTTCCAATGAAGACATTGGGCCAGACCTCAGTGACAGGTGTGCAGTACAGTGTATATTCATCCACGCGATCCTGGAGTTGAAGGACACTTAGAGAGACATGACTTTCTAATACTGAAAGCTCTTTTGTCACTTGAGGTTCTGGTTTAGGTTTGCTCGGACCTGGCTCACACAATGGTTCTGGAACAGGGTGCGCAACTGCGTCCTCTCCGTTTTTTGTTTTATCTGTGTTTATGGGTTTTCTTAGCTGTAGTTTCCCCTGTGTTACGAGGTTTGAATTGAGGGTTATCAGCTGCTTCAAGAAGTCCCTGTTTGGCCTGATCCATCTCTTGTCTATGACGTGGTCGATGGCATCCTCCAACAACATTTCATGGTGGATCATCAGGTACGCCAGAAAAAATGTGGCAGAGCGGCTGACACCATCTATGCAGTGCACTAACAACTTATCTGAGAAAAGAAGAAAAGAAAGACATTCAAAACAAATTCATCCATAGACAGTTTATCACTGTAAGATAAATGATGTATGATAAATTGTGTTTGTGTGTCAGCTCTTACTTTCTGTGTTACTCAGGACCTTGTGGATGAGTTCTGAAGCTGGGAATAAGTCCTTGCTGATGTCAAACCTGTGTTCATCCGTTACAAGCACGCCGTAGTAAGTGATGTTCATTTCTTGGTAATATTCCGCTTTTGTATTAATCTTTCCTTCTGGATATTCCTTGTATGCCGCAGTGTTCAGGATGTGAGTAATACCCATCTCCTTCAGTTTGACTCGGTCCATTGCTGTCTCCCTGCGGAAGAACACAACAGCCGATTAGTCTTTCATTAAATAGTATTTACAGTGAAGAATTAAAAAATAACTCCTGACAATGAGAGAAATATAACTGCATAGTGTTTGGTTCATGTGATAGAAGTGTGTTGACTTACTCATTTCCCATGAAGACACTGGGCCAGACCTCAGCGATAGGTGTCCACATAACTCTACATTTGCACATGCGACGCTCCAGTTGGAAAATGTTTAGAAGGACATTATGTAACATTGGCAACTCTGTTGTCACTTGAGTTTCTGTTTTCACTTGAGGTTCAGGACCATTTGGACCTGCGACACACAACTGATGTGCATCAACCAGCTCTACTCCAGCTTCTGCTTCAGGATCTGGGACACGATGTGCAACAACCAGATCTACTTCAGCTTCTGCTTCAGGATCTGGGACACGATGTGAATCAACCAGATCTACTTCAGCTTCTGCTTCAGGATCTGGGACACGATGTGAATCAACCAGTTCTACTTCAGCTTCTGCTTCAGGATCTGGGACACGATGTGCAACAACCAGCTCTACTTCAGCTTTTGCTTCAGGATCTGGGACACACGATGGCTCTGGATCAGGCTGTGCTGGGATCTCAATAGGCTCCACTCTGCTTTTCCATCTTGTTTGAAAGAATGCACAGATTTTGTTGCTCTTCATCACTTTTTTTTTTAGATGAAAGAAGAAAAGCAAATAACAAGCTATTAGAAACACCTCTAACCTCAGATTAAACATTAATAATTGATCTAACTTGTAAGATTGTGCTAATGCTGCGCTGTTTGACATTTGTGACTTTATTTAAAGTTTGAGCGAACATGCAGTTTTTGCTCTGTAGTACACATTAGATTTGTTGTGTTAATGGATGACTTAAATATTTAAGTATCATTTAAACACATAAAAAATGCATATATATATACTTTTACCACATTTGTGTTTGCATCTAACTGTAATGTATTTCAAATGGTCTGTTGACATTCACCTTTTGATTTGGTCTTTTCCTTATTCATGCCACTCTGATCATTTCCATTCTCTGAGACAGTGCTGCTAATATCAGCCTTCAGCTGCACATCTCTCTTTTGTGTGGAGTCTGTTGTCACTTGAGTTTTGGGAGTTTCTGCTGTCACTTGAAGTTTAGCACCACTTTGGCCTTCAGCACACAACTGTTCTTCATCAACCAGGTCCACTTTATCTTCTGCTTCAGGATCTGGGACACACGATGGCTCTGGATCAGACTGTGCTGAGACTCCAAAGGGATCCACTCTGTTTTTCTGAAAGGATTTTTTCACAGCCTTCCATGTTCTTCGGAGGAATGCAGAGGTTTTGTTGCTCTTCCTCACTTCAGTATTTTCAGAAAGAGGATAGAAAGCAAATAACAAACTATTAGAAACACCACAGATTAAACATGAATAATTATCTGACTTATGAGACTGTGCTAATGTTGTGCTGTTTGACATTGGTGACTTTATTTAACAGAGCCAACATGCAGTTTTTGCTCTGTGGTACACATTATATTTGTTGCATTAAATGATGATTGAAATATTTAAATATAATTTAGAACACATACACATATTTCATAATTGACCACATTTGTGTTTGCATCTCACTGTAATGTATTTCAAATGGTCTGTTGACATTCACCTGTTGATCTGGTCTTCTCATTGGTTGCAGGAGAAATATTCATGCCACTCTGATCATTTCCATTCTCTGAGACAGTGCTGCTGATATCAGCCTTTAGCTGCACATCTCTCTTTTGTGTGGAGTCTGTGGACATGATTTCTGATGTACTCTATTTAGCAGCTGTTAGATATTGTTGTCAAACTGTATCTGATACACACTGTGAGTGAGACTACAGACAGTGTGTATAAACTGTATGTTTTCATAAACACTAAATATGGCCCATCTGTAGTCTGGACTCTGTACTCAGTATTCGTAGACTTCACTTAGATTCTTTGCTCGGTGACTCTTCGCCTCGGCTCGGATTATCACTGAACTTCAGAACTTCTGCGAGCGTGCAGCTCTTTATAAGCAGCCTGTTCTATGACGTAATCAAACGGCTAGTCTCGTTGAAGTTCCACAGTTGCCATAGAAACGGAATGTTTACCCCAAGCGGCCGAGACACCAGTGTTGCCAAGTCCGCGAAAACCATTACACTGTTGCCATGGGCTGTGTTTAATGTTCGAGGGTAGAAGCGACACCAATGACGTGATATTTAACCCTGGAATGCAAGTTTTACCAGGGGGACCCCACCAAAAAAAAAAAAAAGTATTTTACCCCCTGGAACGCGAACTTTACCGGGGGATCGCCCGTCAAAAGCTTGAACTAGTTTTGAGTAGCAATTGTTGAGGGTTTTGCTGTGAAAACCTGGCAACCCTGCAAGACTTCGATAGCGCCAGAGCCATAGACAGTAAAAGAAATGGACACAGCGACCCCATTGGAACTCAATTGAGACAAATGAAGCCCAGTTTTAGCGTTTTTTAGCACTTCCGTTTCTGACGCGCAGACTCAAACGAAGCTTGACGACGTCAGCAACCTGTCTGACAGATGTAAATCTTCTAGTAGCTGTGCGTGCAAACTGCCATCATTAATCTTGCAGAGACGGTGAGCTTGAGCGGGGAGTTCTTTGTCGTGAGTGAGCAGGAGTAAGTATTCTGATTCATTATTTTGTATAGTATTTTAAAATGTAACGCCAGTACGCCATATTAAGTTAATTGCCTGCGAGCTTCTCCACCTGTCTGTACGGTAATGCGACAGAGAGACGAGTGGTTATGACGCAATCGTTAGCCTATTTTTTACAAAAACTGTTTATACGGGGCCATAATGTAACATAGAAGGTAATGGAGCCCTTTATACATTGTTGTGTATCTTTAGAAATAAATAATGGACAAACAGAGTCTTTAAACGCCTCAGATGTAAAGTTATTCGCTGTCAAAGTGACGCCAAAATGAATGGGAGTCAATGGGAATGCTAACGCAAGTGAAGTTCTGCTAAAAGATGGCAGCCCCCACCCGACTTCAACTTCTGGTCGAGTTCCTTGCCCCTTGGCCAGAGCCATGGCTCTGGATAGCGCTAATGATCTCTAAAGGCCGTACAGTACACGGTGCGATTCTGAAGGTCGGAACTTCGTGAACCCGCGCACATGTCACAATTGAGTTTAACCGAAAATCATACGGAGACAGTTACACATGAATTCACTACGATTTTACAAACTCTGACGCGTCGCGAGCATTACGTTTCGAGCCATTCATGAAAATATGGATTCTGAGGATAAAATAGTTTTCCTTGTGGCAGCAATGCTTGTGACGTCCAATAAATAATGGGTGAAAAGTAGAGAAAAGTATGGACTTTCTGTTCTTCGTAAACAACTCGAGGTGAGAAGGCTATATCTGAATTTCTAGTCGTTTTTCCGAAAATACAACAGGTATATTCATTCATAAAGCTGAATGGCAAATTTACAGTAGCACAATTCGGAATAACATATACAAAATATAGCTTTATAATGAACTAACATTACTATATAGACTATTTATATACATAATATGTGGGTTATTCATGGTATGCGGTAACAATTTGGCTTCATAAGTGTTTTCTAAAAAAGTTATATGAATTTTGTTTTATGCATTCTACCAAAATAGTGACATGTTTAACAAATTTGGAGACTCAAAAAATAATAATTATGGGTGAACTGTTCAGACACTGGCAATGAAAATATTCCACCTTGTTATGGACATTATAGTTATCATAACATGTTAATAATGTAAATAAGTAATGAGCTTTTCTTGGATAGCATATATTTTTTTATTTTAAAAACAATAAACAATTATTGATGAATAGAATATGTCTTAATCATTAAGAACAGATAATTCTTGTGCCAATTTTTGCCAGTAGGTTTGTAAATAATACAACATGTTGCTTAAAAACATACAGGTGCTTCTCAGTAAATTAAAATGTCAAGGAAAAGTTCATTTATTTCAGTAATTCAACTTCAAGATCAACGTCTAGGTCCACCGCCAGTGCACAGCCAGGCGTTTTCCCCAGATGTCGCGAGTGGCACGAAAGTATCTGTGCGTCTGTGCCACAAGCACACCCTCGGAGCGGGTTTTCAGCATCGCTGGTAAAGTTGTCGGTCCACAACGTTTTCACATTCCATACAATAGAATCACCAATAACTAGAGCACTTTCATCAGGTTTCTCCGTGGGTGCATCACTGAGTGGGAAGAAACCTGTTTAATATTTTGATCGGAACAGAAGAGCGGTGTTTTGACCCCATGACCCAGTTGCCCTGCTGCAGAGGTGCTGTTACCGGAACCGAACAATGTATAGGACTCCCTGAGCTAGACGCATCCAAAGGCGTATCTAGAGCCCTCACATCCTGTTTTAAAGCTTTAAAGGAGACCATTGTGAGATGGGAGACTCAAGCAAAAATCTCCATTCGATTTTAAAGGTTTCAAATGGTGCAATTAAAATTTTTCCTTTCTCTTTGGAGTGTTACAAGCTCTTGGTGCCTGAATAAGATCTGTAAAGTTGCTCCCCGGGTGCTGGATCTATAGCTGCCCACTGCTCTGGGTGTGTGTTCACTTCTCACTGCTGTGTGTGTGCACTTGGATGGGTTAAATGCACAGCACCAATTCCTAGTATGGGTCACCTTACTTGGCAAATGTAACGACTTTCACTTTTTAAAGTTGCAAAGACTAAAGTCTCAAAACCAAGGAGATATTCTTTAAAAAAAAAAAAAAAAAAACTTGCTATGTGTTCTGTACTAGACTAAGTGATACTTGTCAGGCACTTGTTTACTGTTGTTGTTCTCGTGTTGATCTGACTGCTTCTATTGTTCTCATTTGTAAGTCGCTTTGGATAAAAGCGTCTGCTAAATGATTAAATGTAAATGTAAACCTAGGAGAGGAGGTACTTCTGACTTTGAAACAACAATCCGGCACTTCTGAATCAGCTACTGTAAGTATGTTTTGTTATTAGTTTAAAGGGGTCATATTATGGTGCTAAAAAGAACATAATTTCTGGTGTATTTGGTGTAGTGAAATGTGTTTATGCAGTTTAAGGTTAAAAAAAAAACATTCTTTTCCACATACTGCATATGCCCCTCCTTCTGAAACGAGGTGATTTTCACAAGGCTCATCTCTCTGAAAAGTGAGGTGTGCTGTGATTGGCCAGCTGTCCAGAGTGTTGTGATTGGCAGAATGCCTCAAGCCTGAGATGGAAATGTTACGCCTCTTAACATAAGTGTGAAGCCTTGTCCGGCCAGAGCGACGAGACAAAAACATAAAACCCATTATAAATGTGATATAAACATGATTTCTAGTCATGCTTGGGAACAGTGCAGCAGGCGGATTCTTTGAAGGAGCGTACCTTGGTCTTGCAGCAACCACATGTGACGACCTCGGGCCGCTTTGTCCGCAGTGAAACCTTATTTGGCGATCCACAATGCAAAGTTGATGTATTTCCTCAGCGACCAGCATTGATCAGCTCCAGGCATGACAAAGCGGATATCGACCTCCTTTGGAATGCCAAACAAAGTAGGTTCGCTTTCACAGTGAAACACACAGTGTCTATATGACATGGCCGCAGCGGCAACAATACTACAACGACAATAAAAGGTAAGCCTACTTTATTTGCATGAACATCTGGGCGGCGTTATGCAAATCTTCCCACACACTGACGTAGATAAGAATTTCAGGGGGCGAAGGTTAGATCAGCAGCATTTGAGTGATACATCTCCACCTTGGTCAGGGTCCATTAAACTCCTCTTCTGACCCAGTAATTACCCCTATCTGGAGACAAGGTCAGAAGGCGAGTGTGGCTACCTATACACCACCTCAGAAAAGCCAGGACTCGAGGCAGCGATCTTGCAAAAACTTAAGAAGGATCTTAGACAAGTCATCTTGGCCAATATGCAATCTTTTCAACTGTGCAATCGCAGACGGCTTGTAAGCAGATCCTAACAGCCAATCCGTTTAATGCGTAATGTGTGTTTGGAATCAGGTTAATATTTTATTCTTTTGCCAATGAAGAAGGTTTCCACAGAATGTAGAAACATTTCATAAAACCTTTCTGCAATGAAGCAAACATGAGGCCATTAGAAAGACTTTATTTATTGTTTATTGACATTTTCAGCAACATTTCAGGTACTTAATGACGTTACTCCAAACCCACTTAACGTAGGTTTACTACTTAAAAAAACCTACTTAAAGTAGGTTTGGAGTAGGTCAAATTTTGATTGTCTATGACTGAAAGTAATTAGTTCTATGTGCTTTTGAAGAGGCACTTACTTCTTCTGCAGGCGAGGTGTTACTTCACTTTTTTATTTTTAGTTTGTACTACGTGTGTATCTCTATTGCTTTAGTAACATGATGCTACTCCACAGGACTTAAGAAATAATGCTCAATTTAATAAAATTTAGACAAACTGTTTTACATATTTGTTTTTATTTTGCATCAAGTGTTTTTAATCCGTTTCTTTTTCAACTTTGATCTGTTTTTTTAACTGTAGTATCCGCTGACTTTTGAGGTTTGAATTGAGGATTGTCAGTTGCTTCAAGAAGCCTATGTTGGGCCTGATGTCTCTCGCCTCCATGACATGGTCAATGGCATCCTCCACCATCATGTCATGGTAAATCATCAGATATGCCAGAACAAGTGTGGCAGAGCGGCTGAGACCCTTTTTGCAGTGCACCAACACCTTATCTGTGGAAATAAAAATAGAAAGACACTCAAAACTAAGTCATTCCTAGACAGCTTATAACTGTAGGACACTTAATAAATGACAAGCAAATAAATGTTGTGAGTGTGTGTGCATCAGCTCTTACTCTCTGGGTTACTCAGGGCCTGGTGGATGAACTGTGCGGCTGGGAAGAAGTACTCGCTGATGTTAAATGAGCATTTGTCTTCTGCAGGAACATCATAGTAATTGATGCTCCTGCCTTGGTAATATGCCTCTCCTGTATTGACCTTTCCTTTTAGGCTTTTCTTGCTTGGAATTTCAAACAAGACCTTCAAGCTCTTCTCCACTGCCGCAGCATTCAGGATGTGAGTAATCCCCATCCCTTTCAGTTTGGCGCGGTTTCTTGCCGTCTCTCTGCACAAGAACACAACACTTTCACTGTAATAACTCGGAAAAAAGGAAGCAGAACTTTATTAAAATAACCACACAACAGCATGACAGCCCCTTGCAGATGACTGCCACACACAAACAAAACTGAAACACTAAATAAAACCCAGGCCTTCACTGTCGTAACTCCTCTTTTTATCCTTCTGGAGCTCCTCTGTGGGACTCGAGACCAGTGAGTGGCAAGGTGTCGCTCATTTCCAATTACTCCACCGGCCTCGACCCGTTCCCACAGCTCTCAACCCCACCCCACTTGCCACATTTACTAATTAGTCTTTCACAATGAAAAATTATAAAACAAATATGACTGCTGTTTGATTCCTGTTCATACTGTATTATATGTCATATGTGTTGTAGACTTACTCATTTCCAATGAAGACATTGGGCCAGACCTCAGTGACAGGTGTGCAGTACAGTGTATATTCATCCACGCGATCCTGGAGTTGAAGGACACTTAGAGAGACATGACTTTCTAATACTGAAAGCTCTTTTGTCACTTGAGGTTCTGGTTTAGGTTTGCTCGGACCTGGCTCACACAATGGTTCTGGAACAGGGTGTGCAACTGCGTCCTCTCCGTTTTTTGTTTTAACTGTGTTTATGGGTTTTCTTAGCTGTAGTTTCCCCTGTGTTACGAGGTTTGAATTGAGGGTTATCAGCTGCTTCAAGAAGTCCCTGTTTGGCCTGATCCATCTCTTGTCTATGACGTGGTCGATGGCATCCTCCAACAACATTTCATGGTGGATCATCAGGTACGCCAGAAAAAATGTGGCAGAGCGGCTGACACCATCTATGCAGTGCACTAACAACTTATCTGAGAAAAGAAGAAAAGAAAGACATTCAAAACAAATTCATCCATAGACAGTTTATCACTGTAAGATAAATGATGTATGATAAATTGTGTTTGTGTGTCAGCTCTTACTTTCTGTGTTACTCAGGACCTTGTGGATGAATTCTGAAGCTGGGAATAAGTCCTTGCTGATGTCAAACCTGTGTTCATCCGTTACAAGCACGCCGTAGTAAGTGATGTTCATTTCTTGGTAATATTCCGCTTTTGTATTAATCTTTCCTTCTGGATATTCCTTGTATGCCGCAGTGTTCAGGATGTGAGTAATACCCATCTCCTTCAGTTTGACTCGGTCCATTGCTGTCTCCCTGCGGAAGAACACAACAGCCGATTAGTCTTTCATTAAATAGTATTTACAGTGAAGAATTAAAAAATAACTCCTGACAATGAGAGAAATATAACTGCATAGTGTTTGGTTCATGTGATAGAAGTGTGTTGACTTACTCATTTCCCATGAAGACACTGGGCCAGACCTCAGCGATAGGTGTCCACATAACTCTACATTTGCACATGCGACGCTCCAGTTGGAAAATGTTTAGAATGACATTATGTAACATTGGCAACTCTGTTGTCACTTGAGTTTCTGTTTTCACTTGAGGTTCAGGATCATTTGGACCTGCGACACACAACTGATGTGCATCAACCAGCTCTACTTCAGCTTCTGCTTCAGGATCTGGGACACGATGTGAATCAACCAGATCTACTTCAGCTTCTGCTTCAGGATCTGGGACACACGATGGCTCTGGATCAGGCTGTGCTGGGATCTCAATAGGCTCCACTCTGCTTTTCTGGAAGGATTTTTTCACACACTTCCATCTTGTTTGAAAGAATGCACAGATTTTGTTGCTCTTCATCACTTTTTTTTTTTAGATGAAAGAAGAAAAGCAAATAACAAGCTATTAGAAACACCTCTAACCTCAGATTAAACATTAATAATTGATCTAACTTGTAAGATTGTGCTAATGCTGCGCTGTTTGACATTTGTGACTTTATTTAAACCATTGAACGAACATGCAGTTTTTGCTCTGTAGTACACATTAGATTTGTTGTGTTAATGGATGACTTAAATATTTAAGTATCATTTAAACACATAAAAAATTTATATATATATATATATATATATATATATATATATATATATATATATATATATATATATATATATATATATATTTCAACTTTTACCACATTTGTGTTTGCATCTAACTGTAATGTATTTCAAATGGTCTGTTGACATTTACCTTTTGATTTGGTCTTTTCCTTATTCATGCCACTCTGATCATTTCCATTCTCTGAGACAGTGCTGCTAATATCAGCTTTCAGCTGCACATCTCTCTTTTGTGTGGAGTCTGTTGTCACTTGAGTTTTGGGAGTTTCTGCTGTCACTTGAAGTTTAGCACCACTTTGGCCTTCAGCACACAACTGTTCTTCATCAACCAGGTCCACTTTATCTTCTGCTTCAGGATCTGGGACACACGATGGCTCTGGATCAGACTGTGCTGAGACTCCAAAGGGATCCACTCTGTTTTTCTGAAAGGATTTTTTCACAGCCTTCCATGTTCTTCGGAGGAATGCAGAGGTTTTGTTGCTCTTCCTCACTTCAGTATTTTCAGAAAGAGGATAGAAAGCAAATAACAAACTATTAGAAACACCACAGATTAAACATGAATAATTATCTGACTTATGAGACTGTGCTAATGTTGTGCTGTTTGACATTGGTGACTTTATTTAACAGAGCCAACATGCAGTTTTTGCTCTGTGGTACACATTATATTTGTTGCATTAAATGATGATTGAAATATTTAAATATCATTTAGAACACATACACATATTTCATAATTGACCACATTTGTGTTTGCATCTCACTGTAATGTATTTCAAATGGTCTGTTGACATTCACCTGTTGATCTGGTCTTCTCATTGGTTGCAGGAGAAATATTCATGCCACTCTGATCATTTCCATTCTCTGAGACAGTGCTGCTGATATCAGCCTTTAGCTGCACATCTCTCTTTTGTGTGGAGTCTGTGGACATGATTTCTGATGTACTCTATTTAGCAGCTGTTAGATATTGTTGTCAAACTGTATCTGATACACACTGTGAGTGAGACTACAGACAGTGTGTATAAACTGTATGTTTTCATAAACACTAAATATGGCCCATCTGTAGTCTGGACTCTGTACTCAGTATTCGTAGACTTCACTTAGATTCTTTGCTCGGTGACTCTTCGCCTCGGCTCGGATTATCACTGAACTTCAGAACTTCTGCGAGCGTGCAGCTCTTTATAAGCAGCCTGTTCTATGACGTAATCAAACGGCTAGTCTCGTTGAAGTTCCACAGTTGCCATAGAAACGGAATGTTTACCCCAAGCGGCCGAGACTCCAGTGTTGCCAAGTCCGCGAAAACCATTACACTGTTGCCATGGGCTGTGTTTAATGTTCGAGGGTAGAAGCGACACCAATGACGTGATATTTAACCCTGGAATGCGAGTTTTACCAGGGGGACCCCACCAAAAAAAAAAAAAATGTATTTTACCCCCTGGAACGCGAACTTTACCGGGGGATCGCCCGTCAAAAGCTTAGACTAGTTTTGAGTAGCAATTGTTGAGGGTTTTGCTGTGAAAACCTGGCAACCCTGCAAGACTTCGATAGCGCCAGAGCCATAGACAGTAAAAGAAATGGACACAGCGACCCCATTGGAACTCAATTGAGACAAATGAAGCCCAGTTTTAGCGTTTTTTAGCACTTCCGTTTCTGACGCGCAGACTCAAACGAAGCTTGACGACGTCAGCAACCTGTCTGACAGATGTAAATCTTCTAGTAGCTGTGCGTGCAAACTGCCATCATTAATCTTGCAGAGATGGCGAGCTTGAGCGGGGAGTTCTTTGTCGTGAGTGAGCAGGAGTAAGTATTCTGATTCATTATTTTGTATAGTATTTTAAAATGTAACGCCAGTACGCCATATTAAGTTAATTGCCTGCGAGCTTCTCCACCTGTCTGTACGGTAATGCGACAGAGAAACGAGTGGTTATGACGCAATCGTTAGCCTATTTTTTACAAAAACTGTTTATACGGGGCCATAATGTAACATAGAAGGTAATGGAGCCCTTTATACATTGTCGTGTATCTTTAGAAATAAATAATGGACAAACAGAGTCTTTAAACGCCTCAGATGTAAAGTTATTCGCTGTCAAAGTGACGCCAAAATGAATGGGAGTCAATGGGAATGCTAACGCAAGTGAAGTTCTGCTAAAAGATGGCAGCCCCCACCCGACTTCAACTTCCGGTCGAGTTCCTTGCCCCTTGGCCAGAGCCATGGCTCTGGATAGCGCTAATGATCTCTAAAGGCCGTACAGTACACGGTGCGATTCTGAAGGTCGGAACTTCGTGAACCCGCGCACATGTCACGATTGAGTTTAACCGAAAATCATACGGAGACAGTTACACATGAATTCACTACGATTTTACAAACTCTGACGCGTCGCGAGCATTACGTTTCGAGCCGTTCATGGAAATATGGATTCTGAGGATAAAATAGTTTTCCTTGTGGCAGCAATGCTTGTGACGTCCAATAAATAATGGCTGAAAAGTAGAGAAAAGTATGGACTTTCTGTTCTTCGTAAACAACTCGAGGTGAGAAGGCTATATCTGAATTTCTAGTCGTTTTTCCGAAAATACAACAGGTATATTCATTCATAAAGCTGAATGGCAAATTTACAGTAGCACAATTCGGAATAACATATACAAAATATAGCTTTATAATGAACTAACATTACTATATAGACTATTTATATACATAATATGTGGGTTATTCATGGTATGCGGTAACAATTTGGCTTCATAAGTGTTTTCTAAAAAAGTTATATGATTTTTGTTTTATGCATTCTACCAAAATAGTGACATGTTTAACAAATTTGGAGACTCAAAAAATAATAATTATGGGTGGACTGTTCAGACACTGGCAATGAAAATATTCCACCTTGTTATGGACATTATAGTTATCATAACATGTTAATAATGTAAATAAGTAATGAGCTTTTCTTGGATAGCATATATTTTTTTATTTTAAAAACAATAAACAATTATTGATGAATAGAATATGTCTTAATCATTAAGAACAGATAATTCTTGTGCCAATTTTTGCCAGTAGGTTTGTAAATAATACAACATGTTGCTTAAAAACATACAGGTGCTTCTCAGTAAATTAAAATGTCGAGGAAAAGTTCATTTATTTCAGTAATTCAACTTCAAGATCAACGTCTAGGTCCACCGCCAGTGCACAGCCAGGCGTTTTCCCCAGATGTAGCGAGTGGCACGAAAGTATCTGTGCGTCTGTGCCACAAGCACACCCTCGGAGCGGGTTTTCAGCATCGCTGGTAAAGTTGTCGGTCCACAACGTTTTCACATTCCATACAATAGAATCACCAATAACTAGAGCACTTTCATCAGGTTTCTCCGTGGGTGCATCACTGAGTGGGAAGAAACCTGTTTAATATTTTGATCGGAACAGAAGAGCGGTGTTTTGACCCCATGACCCAGTTGCCCTGCTGCAGAGGTGCTGTTACCGGAACCGAACAATGTATAGGACTCCCTGAGCTAGACGCATCCAAAGCCGTATCTAGAGCCCTCACATCCTGTTTTAAAGCTTTAAAGGAGACCATTGTGAGATGGGAGACTCAAGCAAAAATCTCCATTCGATTTTAAAGGGGTCAAATGGTGCAATTAAAATTTTTCCTTTCTCTTTGGAGTGTTACAAGCTCTTGGTGCCTGAATAAGATCTGTAAAGTTGCTCCCCGGGTGCTGTATCTATAGCTGCCCACTGCTCTGGGTGTGTGTTCACTTCTCACTGCTGTGTGTGTGCACTTGGATGGGTTAAATGCACAGCACCAATTCCTAGTATGGGTCACCTTACTTGGCAAATGTAACGACTTTCACTTTTTAAAGTTGCAAAGACTAAAGTCTCAAAACCAAAGAGATATTCTTTAAAAATAAAAAATAAACTTGCTATGTGTTCTGTACTAGACTAAGTGATACTTGTCAGGCACTTGTTTACTGTTGTTGTTCTCGTGTTGATCTGACTGCTTCTATTGTTCTCATTTGTAAGTCGCTTTGGATAAAAGCGTCTGCTAAATGATTAAATGTAAATGTAAACCTAGGAGAGGAGGTACTTCTGACTTTGAAACAACAATCCGGCACTTCTGAATCAGCTACTGTAAGTATGTTTTGTTATTAGTTTAAAGGGGTCATATTATGCTGCTAAAAAGAACATAATTTCTGGTGTATTTGGTGTAGTGAAATGTGTTTATGCAGTTTAAGGTTAAAAAAAAAAAACATTCTTTTCCACATACTGCATATGCCCCTCCTTCTGAAACGAGGTGATTTTCACAAGGCTCATCTCTCTGAAAAGTGAGGTGTGCTGTGATTGGCCAGCTGTCCAGAGTGTTGTGATTGGCAGAATGCCTCAAGCCTGAGATGGAAATGTTACGCCTCTTAACATAAGTGTGAAGCCTTGTCCGGCCAGAGCGACGAGACAAAAACATAAAACCCATTGTAAATGTGATATAAACATGATTTCTAGTCATGCTTGGGAACAGTGCAGCAGGCGGATTCTTTGAAGGAGCGTACCTTGGTCTTGCAGCAACCACATGTGACGACCTCGGGCCGCTTTGTCCACAGTGAAACCTTATTTGGCGATCCACAATGCAAAGTTGATGTATTTCCTCAGCGACCAGCATTGATCAGCTCCAGGCATGACAAAGCGGATATCGACCTCCTTTGGAATGCCAAACAAAGTAGGTTCGCTTTCACAGTGAAACACACAGTGTCTATATGACATGGCGGCAGCGGCAACAATACTACAACGACAATAAAAGGTAAGCCTACTTTATTTGCATGAACATCTGGGCGGCGTTATGTAAATCTTCCCACACACTGACGTAGATAAGAATTTCAGGGGGCGAAGGTTAGATCAGCAGCATTTGAGTGATACATCTCCACCTTGGTCAGGTTCCATTAAACTCCTCTTCTGACCCAGTAATTACCCCTATCTGGAGACAAGGTCAGAAGGCGAGTGTGGCTACCTATACACCACCTCAGAAAAGCCAGGACTCGAGGCAGCGATCTTGCAAAAACTTAAGAAGGACTGTGCAATCGCAGACGGCTTGTAAGCAGATCCTAACAGCCAATCCGTTTAATGCGAAATGTGTGTTTGGAATCACGTTAATATTTTCTTCTTTTGCCAATGAAGAAGGTTTCCACAGAATGTAGAAACATTTCATAAAACCTTTCTGCAATGAAGCAAACATGAGGCCATTAGAAAGACTTTATTTATTGTTTATTGACATTTTCAGCAACATTTCAGGTACTTAATGACGTTACTCCAAACCCACTTAACGTAGGTTTACTACTTAAAAAAACCTACTTAAAGTAGGTTTGGAGTAGGTCAAATTTTGATTGTCTATGACTGAAAGTAATTAGTTCTATGTGCTTTTGAAGAGGCACTTACTTCTTCTGCAGGCGAGGTGTTACTTCACTTTTTTATTTTTAGTTTGTACTACGTGTGTATCTCTATTGCTTTAGTAACATGATGCTACTCCACAGGACTTAAGAAATAATGCTCAATTTAATAAAATTTAGACAAACTGTTTTACATATTTGTTTTTATTTTGCATCAAGTGTTTTTAATCCGTTTCTTTTTCAACTTTGATCTGTTTTTTTAACTGTAGTATCCGCTGACTTTTGAGGTTTGAATTGAGGATTGTCAGTTGCTTCAAGAAGCCTATGTTGGGCCTGATGTCTCTCGCCTCCATGACATGGTCAATGGCATCCTCCACCATCATGTCATGGTAAATCATCAGATATGCCAGAACAAGTGTGGCAGAGCGGCTGAGACCCTTTTTGCAGTGCACCAACACCTTATCTGTGGAAATAAAAATAAAAAGACACTCAAAACTAAGTCATTCCTAGAAAGCTTATAACTGTAGGACACTTAATAAATGACAAGCAAATAAATGTTGTGAGTGTGTGTGCATCAGCTCTTACTCTCTGGGTTACTCAGGGCCTGGTGGATGAACTGTGCGGCTGGGAAGAAGTACTCGCTGATGTTAAATGAGCATTTGTCTTCTGCAGGCACATCATAGTAATTGATGCTCCTGCCTTGGTAATATGCCTCTCCTGTATTGACCTTTCCTTTTAGGCTTTTCTTGCTTGGAATTTCAGACAAGACCTTCAAGCTCTTCTCCACTGCCGCAGCATTCAGGATGTGAGTAATCCCCATCCCTTTCAGTTTGGCGCGGTTTCTTGCCGTCTCTCTGCACAAGAACACAACACTTTCACTGTAATAACTCGGAAAAAAGGAAGCAGAACTTTATTAAAATAACCACACAACAGCATGACAGCCCCTTGCAGATGACTGCCACACACAAACAAAACTGAAACACTAAATAAAACCCAGGCCTTCACTGTCGTAACTCCTCTTTTTATCCTTCTGGAGCTCCTCTGTGGGACTCGAGACCAGTGAGTGGCAAGGTGTCGCTCATTTCCAATTACTCCACCGGCCTCGACCCGTTCCCACAGCTCTCAACCCCACCCCACTTGCCACATTTACTAATTAGTCTTTCACAATGAAAAATTATAAAACAAATATGACTGCTGTTTGATTCCTGTTCATACTGTATTATATGTCATATGTGTTGTAGACTTACTCATTTCCAATGAAGACATTGGGCCAGACCTCAGTGACAGGTGTGCAGTACAGTGTATATTCATCCACGCGATCCTGGAGTTGAAGGACACTTAGAGAGACATGACTTTCTAATACTGAAAGCTCTTTTGTCACTTGAGGTTCTGGTTTAGGTTTGCTCGGACCTGGCTCACACAATGGTTCTGGAACAGGGGGCGCAACTGCGTCCTCTCCGTTTTTTGTTTTATCTGTGTTTATGGGTTTTCTTAGCTGTAGTTTCCCCTGTGTTACGAGGTTTGAATTGAGGGTTATCAGCTGCTTCAAGAAGTCCCTGTTTGGCCTGATCCATCTCTTGTCTATGACGTGGTCGATGGCATCCTCCAACAACATTTCATGGTGGATCATCAGGTACGCCAGAAAAAATGTGGCAGAGCGGCTGACACCATCTATGCAGTGCACTAACAACTTATCTGAGAAAAGAAGAAAAGAAAGACATTCAAAACAAATTCATCCATAGACAGTTTATCACTGTAAGATAAATGATGTATGATAAATTGTGTTTGTGTGTCAGCTCTTACTTTCTGTGTTACTCAGGACCTTGTGGATGAATTCTGAAGCTGGGAATAAGTCCTTGCTGATGTCAAACCTGTGTTCATCCGTTACAAGCACGCCGTAGTAAGTGATGTTCATTTCTTGGTAATATTCCGCTTTTGTATTAATCTTTCCTTCTGGATATTCCTTGTATGCCGCAGTGTTCAGGATGTGAGTAATACCCATCTCCTTCAGTTTGACTCGGTCCATTGCTGTCTCCCTGCGGAAGAACACAACAGCCGATTAGTCTTTCATTAAATAGTATTTACAGTGAAGAATTAAAAAATAACTCCTGACAATGAGAGAAATATAACTGCATAGTGTTTGGTTCATGTGATAGAAGTGTGTTGACTTACTCATTTCCCATGAAGACACTGGGCCAGACCTCAGCGATAGGTGTCCACATAACTCTACATTTGCACATGCGACGCTCCAGTTGGAAAATGTTTAGAAGGACATTATGTAACATTGGCAACTCTGTTGTCACTTGAGTTTCTGTTTTCACTTGAGGTTCAGGACCATTTGGACCTGCGACACACAACTGATGTGCATCAACCAGCTCTACTCCAGCTTCTGCTTCAGGATCTGGGACACGATGTGCAACAACCAGATCTACTTCAGCTTCTGCTTCAGGATCTGGGACACGATGTGAATCAACCAGATCTACTTCAGCTTCTGCTTCAGGATCTGGGACACGATGTGAATCAACCAGTTCTACTTCAGCTTCTGCTTCAGGATCTGGGACACGATGTGCAACAACCAGCTCTACTTCAGCTTTTGCTTCAGGATCTGGGACACACGATGGCTCTGGATCAGGCTGTGCTGGGATCTCAATAGGCTCCACTCTGCTTTTCTGGAAGGATTTTTTCACACACTTCCATCTTGTTTGAAAGAATGCACAGATTTTGTTGCTCTTCATCACTTTTTTTTTTTTTAGATGAAAGAAGAAAAGCAAATAACAAGCTATTAGAAACACCTCTAACCTCAGATTAAACATTAATAATTGATCTAACTTGTAAGATTGTGCTAATGCTGCACTGTTTGACATTTGTGACTTTATTTAAAGTTTGAGCGAACATGCAGTTTTTGCTCTGTAGTACACATTAGATTTGTTGTGTTAATGGATGACTTAAATATTTAAGTATCATTTAAACACATAAAAAGTGCATATATATATATTTCAACTTTTACCACATTTGTGTTTGCATCTCACTGTAATGTATTTCAAATGGTCTGTTGACATTCACCTTTTGATTTGGTCTTTTCCTTATTCATGCCACTCTGATCATTTCCATTCTCTGAGACAGTGCTGCTAATATCAGCTTTCAGCTGCACATCTCTCTTTTGTGTGGAGTCTGTTGTCACTTGAGTTTTGGGAGTTTCTGCTGTCACTTGAAGTTTAGCACCACTTTGGCCTTCAGCACACAACTGTTCTTCATCAACCAGGTCCACTTTATCTTCTGCTTCAGGATCTGGGACACACGATGGCTCTGGATCAGACTGTGCTGAGACTCCAAAGGGATCCACTCTGTTTTTCTGAAAGGATTTTTTCACAGCCTTCCATGTTCTTCGGAGGAATGCAGAGGTTTTGTTGCTCTTCCTCACTTCAGTATTTTCAGAAAGAGGATAGAAAGCAAATAACAAACTATTAGAAACACCACAGATTAAACATGAATAATTATCTAACTTATAAGACTGTGCTAATGTTGTGCTGTTTGACATTGGTGACTTTATTTAACAGAGCCAACATGCAGTTTTTGCTCTGTGGTACACATTATATTTGTTGCATTAAATGATGATTGAAATATTTAAATATCATTTAGAACACATACACATATTTCATAATTGACCACATTTGTGTTTGCATCTCACTGTAATGTATTTCAAATGGTCTGTTGACATTCACCTGTTGATCTGGTCTTCTCATTGGTTGCAGGAGAAATATTCATGCCACTCTGATCATTTCCATTCTCTGAGACAGTGCTGCTGATATCAGCCTTTAGCTGCACATCTCTCTTTTGTGTGGAGTCTGTGGACATGATTTCTGATGTACTCTATTTAGTAGCTGTTAGATATTGTTGTCAAACTGTATCTGATACACACTGTGAGTGAGACTACAGACAGTGTGAATAAACTGTATGTTTTCATAAACACTAAATATGGCCCATCTGTAGTCTGGACTGTACTCAGTATTCGTAGACTTCGCTTAGATTCTTTGCTCGGTGACTCTTCGCCTCGGCTCGGATTATCACTGAACTTCAGAACTTCTGCGAGCGCGCAGCTCTTTATAAGCAGCCTGTTCTATGACGTAATCAAACGACTAGTCTCGTTGAAGTTCCACAGTTGCCATAGAAACGGAATGTTTACCCCAAGCGGCCGAGACACCAGTGTTGCCAAGTCCGCGAAAACCATTACACTGTTGCCACGGGCTGTGTTTAATGTTAAGGGGAGAAGCAACACCAATGACGTGATATTTAACCCTGGGGACCCCACCAAAAAAAATATATTTTACCCCCTGGAACGCGAAGTTTACCGGGGGATCGCCCCTCAAAAGCCTGGGCTAGTTTTGAGTAGCAATTGGGAGGGTGTGAAAACCTGGCAACCCTGCAAGACTTCGATAGCGCTAATGATCTCTAAAGGCCGTACAGTACACGGTGCGATTCTGAAGGTCGGAACTTCGTGAACCCGCGCACAAGTCACGATTGAGTTTAACCGAAAATCATACGGAGACAGTTACACTTGAAATCATTACGATTTTACAAACTCTGACCAATAGTATGTTCCTGCACAACCGGAGGCTGCAGATTCAGGACCGCAGATCTGGGCCGCAGTTCTAGGACCCTAGTTTTTCCTGACAGCGCCACCTACCGTACTGGCCAATATAGCGATGGCTGCAGTTTCAGGAACGCAGTTCTAGTATCCTGTTGTAAACTGCGTTCCTGAAACTGCAGTCACGTTTGCAGTCACGCTACTTTGTATATAGCATCAATATATTAATCTCAGTAGCATGTTTTTAAATGTAAGCTTCAAAATGCAGCAGAGTTAAATTACTAAGTGTGCTTTGAGTCACAATTTTAAATTTAAACATGAATTTACACAAAATATAAATGAAATATCAATTTTGTAAAATTGATGTATATCAATGTTAAAACAATTGTAAAAAATGAAGAACCTTAAAAGTCTTGAAATGTCTCTTGAATTATACAGTATATTTATTCACTTCCTTAAGGTGAATTAGCTCATTATCAGGTAAGTTAAAGTTGGAATCAGCATATGGAGTCACTAAATTACTGCCAATATTTTAAAAGTTGTTGAGAAGCAAGACAAGACACAAGAATGATTCAAGAATGTTTATTTATATACATATTGTAGAGTCACACTGAAGGCATCAAGGGCTATTTGATCAAGAAGGAGAGTGATGGGGTGCTGCTCCAGATGACCTGGCCTCCACAGTCACCGGACCTGAACCCAATCCAGATGGTTTAGGGGTGAGCTGGACCGCAGACAGAAGGCAAAAGGGCCAACAAGTGCTAAGCATCTCTCAGGGAACTCCTTCAAGACTGTTGGAAGACCATTTCAGGTGACCACCTCATGAAGCTCATCACATTTACATTTACATTTAATCATTTAGCAGACGCTTTTATCCAAAGCGACTTACAAATGAGAACAATAGAAGCAGTCAGGTCAACAAGAGAACAACAACAGAATACAAGTGCCATGACAAGTCTCAGTTAGTCTAGTATAGAACGCATAGCCAGGTGTATATAATTTTTTTTTTATTTTTTTTTTTTTAATTAAATGAAAAAGACAAGAAAAGGAAAAGTACTGGTGTTAGTAGGTTAAGTGCAGGCGAAAAAGATGAGTCTTTAGATGTTTCTTGAAAGTGAGTAAAGACTCCGCTGTACGAATTGAGATTGGGAGGTCATTCCACCAGCTGGGCACAGTCCAGGAAAAGGTCCGTGAGAGTGATTTTGAATTTCTTTGGGATGGCACCACAAGGCGTTGTTCACTTGCAGAGCGCAAGCTTCTGGAGGGCACATAGGATTTAACCAGTGAGTTTAGGTAAGTTGGTGCCGTGCCAGTGGTTGTCTTGTAGGCAAGCATCAGTACCTTGAATTTGATGCGAGCAGCTACTGGTAGCCAGTGTAACGTGATGAGGAGGGGAGTAACATGAGCTTTTTTTGGCTCATTGAAGACAACCCTCGCTGCTGCATTCTGGATCATTTGCAGAGGCTTGACAGTACATGCAGGAAGAGCCAGGAGAGCATTACAATAGTCCAGTCTGGAGAGAACAAGAGCTTGGACAAGAAGTTGGGTTGCTTGCTCTGACAGGAAGGGTCTAATCTTCCTAATGTTGTATAAGGCAAACCTGCAGGACCGGGTCGTTGTAGCAATGTGGTCAGTGAAGCTTAACTGATGATCCATCACAACTCCTAGGTTTCTGGCTGTCCTCGAAGGAGTTATGGTTGACGAGCCCAGCTGTATAGAGAAGTTGTGATGAATCAATGGGTTAGCTGGAATCACCAGTAGTTCAGTCTTTGTAAGGTTAAGCTGAAGGTGATGGTCATTCATCCAGCGGGAAATGTCACTCAGACAGGCTGAAATGCGAGCAGCTACCGTCGGGTCATCAGGCTGGAATGAGAAGTAGAGTTGGGTGTCATCAGCATAGCAGTGATAAGAAAAGCCATGCTTCTGAATGACAGATCCTAAAGATGTCATGTAGATGGAGAAGAGAAGTGGTCCAAGTACTGAGCCCTGAGGAACCCCAGTAGCAAGGTGGTGTGACTTTGAAACATCACCCCTCCAAGACACACTGAAGGATCTGTCAGAGAGGTAGGACTTAACCCACAGGAGAGCAGTTCCAGAGATCCCCATCTTTCTGAGGGTGGACAGGAGAATCTGGTGATTGACAGTGTCAAAAGCAGCAGACAGGTCCAGTAAGATGAGTACCGAGGATTTTGAAGCTGCTCTTGCTAGTCGCAGGGCTTCAGTAACCGAGAGCAGAGCAGTCTCAGTTGAGTGGCCACTTTTGAAGCCAGATTGGTTGCTGTCCAGGAGGTTGTTCTGTCCAAGGAACATAGAAAGCTGGTTGAACACAGCCCGCTCAAGTGTCTTTGCAATGAATGGAAGAAGGGATACCGGTCTGTAGTTTTCAAGAAGCGCTGGATTTAGAGATGGTTTCTTGAGCAGTGGGCTTACCCGAGCCTGCTTGAATGCTAAGGGAAATGTTCCAGATTGAAGAGAGGAGTTGATAATGTGAGTAAGTGAAGGTATGACTGAAGAAGAGATCGCTTGAAGGAGGTGAGTGGGGATAGGATCAAGTGGACAAGTAGTAGGATGATTGGACAGGAGAATTTTGGAGACGTCCATCTCTGAGAGTGGGGAGAAGGAGGATAAAGAGTGTGCATCAGTCATTGTGAAGTTTTCCTCAGTCTGTGGTGTGGAGAATTGTTCACTGATGGATCTCGTCTTATTTGTGAAGAAAGTTGCAAAGTCGTCCGCTGTAAGGGTCGATGGAGGAGGTGGAGGCGGCGGATTAAGAAGAGAAGAGAAAGTCTTGAATAATGTCCGAGCGTCACAGCAGCTGTTAATTTTGTTGTGGTAGTAGGATGTTTTCGCTGTTAAGACCTTTGCAGAGAAGGAAGAGAGGAGTGATTGATACACACTGAGGTCCGTAGAGTTTTTTGATTTCTGCCATTTCCTCTCTGCAGCCCTGAGTTTAGAGCGATGTTCACGGAGAACCTCGGACAGCCAGGGGGCAGATGGGGCAGTGCGTGCTGGTCTAGACAACAGTAGTTGTCTAGACCAGCAAGAGAAAGCCAAGAGTGTGCAAAGCAGTAATCAAAGCAAAAGGTGGCTACTTTGAAAAACCTAGAATATGACATATTTTCAGTTGTTTCACACTTTTTTGTTATGTATATAATTCCATATATAATTCCACATGTGTTAATTCATAGTTTTGATGCCTTCAGTGTGAATCTACAATTTTCATAGTCATGAAAATAAAGAAAACTCTTTGAATGAGAAGGTGTGTCCAAACTCTTGGTCTGTACAGAATTTACATGTCATTTTTGCATCAACATCACAACAGCACCAAAGTGAACCCCTTCTCCATCAGTTGCTGCATGGATAGAATGGCTGTAGGCTTCAACTCTAGAGAAAGAGAGAGCGAGAGACAGAGAGAGATAAATAAGAAACATTTGTTTAACATATTCAACTGGAATATATATATATATATATATATATATATATATATATATATATATATATATATATATATATATATATATGGGGAAAGTGAAAGTCCTTGCAGCATGTGGTGCATCTCTTCAATTCGGGCAGGGATTTCCCTTTTTGATTGTTATATGTATCTTGGAAAAGTGAGAGTGTACTTGTTTAGAATATTTTGAGATCATGAAAATATCCCTAGTGCCTTTTTTAATCATCTGTCCTACAATGAGCCTAATCGAATCCATAAAATCACTTCATATTGGCCATGCAGAACATGACAGAAACTAACACATGATAGCAATGTATAACTGTATGTGGAGTAGACCTGCAGATTAGGCCAAATTGTAACAAACTATTAAAATTGCCAAATGCCTAGTTTACCATTGCAAAATAAAGCCAAAACAACAGGCTAACACATACTGCAACTAGGCAGTCAGTGAAGTTTAATTATGAGATATATTTTATACCTAAATATGGTAATGGACTATGGACTATTAAGCCAGTATTCACTCTAATACATTAAGCTGCAGGTAAATCTTACAAACCTTACAACAACCATGCTCTTGTCATCTGATAAGTTTAATTAATGTGCAGGCTAGATTCACTTATAATACTTCGTCATTAAAACACAATTATAATTTATGAAATCATAGCCACGAATTAACGTCGTAGTAATTAATAAAACTAGCTCACAAATTCTTAATTTGGTGGGAATTAATTATTAATTCATAGGTAGCAGTTCTCACTATGTAAACTTTGCACCGTTTAAACGTTATAAAATAAAACTTAATTAAATATCGATACTCACCGTCTGGTTGCTGTCCACGTCGTCCATCTTTAATTAGTGTTGATTCAGTACAGTAGGTGGCGCTACTAGGGTCCTAAAGCTGCGGTCACAGAATTGCGGTCCTGTAACTGTAGCCTCCGGTTGTGCAGGAATACCCTTCTCACTCTGACGCGTCGCGAGCATTACGTTTCGCGCGATTCATAAAAATATGGATATTGAGGATAAAATTGTTTTCTTTGTGGCAGCTATGGCTTGTGACGTCCAATAAATAATGGGTGAAAAGTAGAGAAAAGTATGGACTTTCTGTTCTTCATAAACAACTCGAGGTGAGAAGGCTATTTCTGAAATTCTAGTCGTTTTTCCGAAAATACAACAGGTATATTCATTCATAAAGCTGAATGGCAAATTTACAGTAGCACAATTCGGAATAACAAATAAAAAATAAGAGCTTTATAATGAACTAACATTACTATATAGACTATTTATATACATAATATGTGGGTTATTCCTGGTATGCGGTAACAATTTGGCTTCATAAGTGTTTTCTGTTATATGATTTTTATGTTTTATGCATTCTACCAAAATAGTGGCATGTTTAACAAATTTGGAGACTCAAAAAATAATAATTATGGGTGAACTGTTTAGACACTGGCAATGAAAATATTCCACCTTGTTATGGATATTATAGTTATCATAACATGTTAATAATGTAAATGAGTAATGAGCTTTTCTTTGATAGCATATCTTTTTTTTATTTTAAAAACAACAACAAACAATTATTGATGAATAGATTATGTCTTAATCATTAAGAACAGGTAATTCTTGTGTCCATTTTTGCCAATAGGTTTGTAAATAATACAACATTTTGCTTAAAAACATACAGGTGCTTCTTAGTAAATTAGAATGTCGAGGAAAAGTTCATTTATTTCAGTAATTCAACTTCAAGATCAACATCTAGGTCCACCGCCAGTGAACAGCCGGGCGTTTTCCCCAGATGTCGCGAGCAGGCGGCAAGGAAGTCGACCGGAAGTTGAAGTCGGGTGGGGGCTGCCATCTTGTAGCAGAACTTCACTTGCGTTAGCATTCCCATTGACTCCCATTCATTTTGGCGTCACTTTGACAGCGAACAATTTTACATCTGAGGCATTTAAAGACTCCGTTTGTCCATTATTTATTTCTAAAGATACACGACAATGTATAAAGTGCTCCATTACCTTCTATGTTACATTATGGCCCCGTATAAACAGTTTTTGTAAAAAATAGGCTAACGATTGCGTCATAACCACTCGACTCTCTGTCTCATTGCCGTACAGACAGTAGGAGAAGCTCGCAGGCAATTAACTTAATATGGCGTACTGGCATTTTAAAATACTATACAAAATAATGAATCAGAATACTTACTCCTGCTCACTCATGACAAAGAACTCCCCGCTCAAGCTCGCCGTCTCTGCAAGATTAACGATGGCAGTTTGCACGCACAGCCACTACATCTGTCAGACAGGTTGCTGACGTCGTCAAGCTTCGTTTGAGTCTGCGCGTCAGAAACGGAAGTGCTAAAAAACGCTAAAAATGGGCTTCACTTGTCTCAATTGAGTTCCAATGGGGTCGCTGTGTCCATTTCTTTTACTGTCTATGGTTGCGAGTGGCACGAAAGTATCTGTGCGTCTGTGCCACAAGCACACCATCGAAGCGGGTTTTCAGCACCGCAGGTAAAGTTGTCGGTCCACAACGTGTCCTGTTAAAGACGGACAAAGTAAACATGCTGTTTTTTCTAGCGAAAAATCTTGACAAGATTTGATGCCACTTGCCATTCGTTCCTATTCGTACAGTTTATGTTTATTTAATTAATTCAGGTATTTTTATTTTGTTTTCGTTAAAGCTGCAGTAGGTAACTTTTGTAAAAATATATTTTTTACATATTTGTTAAACCTGTCATTATGTCCTGACAGTAGAATATGAGACAGATAATCTGTGAAAAAATCAAGCTCCTCTGGCTCCTCCCAGTGGTCCTATTGCCATTTGCAGAAAGCCATCTGCTCCTGGTAAGAAACAACCAATCAGAGCTGCGGTCCGTAACTTTGTTTGTGTTCAAAATGTAGAAAAATGTATATAATAAGAGAGTACACCATGAAACCATTTTCCAAACCGTGTTTTTAGCTTGTCCTGAATCACTAGGGTACACCTATAATAAGTGTTTATATTCGGATTATTTTAGATTGCTTCGGGGGTACTGCGGCGGACTAACCCAGTACCTTTGAGATTCCTCATAGACATAAACAGAGAGAAGTAGTTCCGGCTACAATGTTTTTCCGCAAGAAGCAAGCAGTTCTGTTTATTAACCGCTAGAGCGTCAAAAGTTACCTACCGCAGCTTTAAAAACAATATTGGAAAGAAAAACTTTTTATTTAGGCCTATTGCTTTGTAATAATTTTTATAATATGTTTATTATAATACAACTCTGGTTGACTGTTGTGGGTCTATTTTTTTATTTATTTTTTTATAAGCTGCTCTGTTATTTAAAGTTGCTCGGGCACACTCGCCCTCCCTCAAAGTCACTTGCCATTTGCTGATGTCTTCTGTTTTCTTGAAACAGCAGTTCAGAATATGTTAAGATACCACAGCTTCAATTAAAAACGAAATTAAGAAAATAAATAGAAAATGTAATTTTGATCAAACTAATTAAGATGATCCTTACTGTTGCCTCCACATTGCGCTGCAATCCCAATGTCTGAAAATCTTGAGGGTGGTAGAATAAACACGTGCCACATGTTCCCTCTCATTTTTCTTTGTGTCTATCACGTCTGAGCTATTTGGAAAAAAGAACATTACAACATTCACTACAAAATGTTTGAGGTATTCATTCTTCACAGCTTATAACATTACTACCTTCAAAGAGCAATCACCTTTTCTTCCATTGCTTCACTGAATGGTTTCCAGCAGGTCTTGTTTGACATTACATTCTTCAGACATTCTTCACAGCCACCTTTTGTGTACTTGGCTCATCATCCACTTTAATTGTGCTTTTACATGAACTCCCTAGAATAAAGCATTCAATACCAGTGGGAAATTAAACGTTTGGGAGTCGAAAACCATGCTAATGACATTAAATGGTGCAAAAGAATGCAAACATTATGCCATTTTATTTTTTTTTTACCTGAAAGTGCTTGGCCATGCTTGTTCAGGACTACCTGAGTGCAACCAACATGCTTGGTAAGTTGATCAGCAAACCTAGTGGTTATTGCAACATTGTAATGGTGCAACAGGTTTCGCATGAGGAACAAGTGGTTTGTTGGCTTCATAACATTTAGAAAGTAGTTGTTTTTTTCCCATTTAAGAAAAAAACTTCTCAGCACATTGAAAATTTAAAACTTCCAGCCAACTCAGGCACAAGCTGTATTTTACAAAGTTTATCACAGGAATCTTTTGTGTTGTTTTGATGATATCTGTTGTAAAGTACATAGTGTTCAGATGAGCCAGTTAATGGATGCCCATTCACATCAACAGGCTTCTTTTTCTTTTTAAGGCATTCAAATGAAACTCTAAGTCTTCCCTCTTCCACTGCTGCAATATCGGCTTCATTTGGCTCCAAAAGCTGACCCTCATGTGGGCTGAAGGGAATTATGTCTGGATTATGGAGATTGGCATGAGAGGCCAGTCCTCTCGCAAAGTCATATATTGTTATGTTAGCTAGGTGTTTCCAGTACAGCAATAGGTCAGTGATGTCCTTTAGACTTTACTCTTTTATTAAGACTTTCATGGTGTACACGACACCACAGGGGCACATAACAACTGCAGAGCCACCTAAGTAATAACAAATGGTTTAACATTAATTATTTCAGCACTTTGTTTTTTAGATTTAATGACAAATCTACTGCATACAGTATGTTGTGAATCATAAATTACATATATCAGAGCACACAAACCTGATGCAAAGCAAAGGTTCTGAAAATTTTTGTCATATAATGACCTGTTTATCATCTCACTCCTCGGTCTCATTATGTGGTCCATCTTTGATCCCTTGGTATTTTAACCACAAGATCCACATAACTGATGGACAGCAGCCACCTATCACATTTTTTCATTAAAATAAATCACTTAGAATTATTTAGAAGAAAAAAAAACAACCAAAATAGTGCTGTTACAAACAAAGCATGTACTTACAAAAATGGTTTTGGAGGACTAGGAGCAAAGACGGAAAGTGTTTGAGGGGAATTGAGACCTGCGGTCATGTGTAACGAAGAGGCTGAGGCAGAATATGAATCCATTTGCAGGAGTTTATTAAAAGAAGATCTTACAATCAGAGCCGTGTAACCAGGCAAAGTGTCTATACCGTAAGGGCAGGCCGATCTTTCAACATACACAGGGATTATCCAGTAGGCAGAAACGAGTAGGCAGCCGAACAGGTCAAATACAAACATCAGTCCAATCAAACAGTAAATCCAAAGGGGCAATCCAAGAGATGTGAATGAGGTAACAGGCAGAATCGTGAACAAACAGGCAGTCAGAATACTCACAAGGAAAATGCTTGGTAAGGCAGGATAACTGGCAGTACTTCGCAGTGAAGTAACAGGCTGACACATGTTAAATAGTCCCAAACAGGAAGTGACTGTAGAATCAGAGGGAGTGGTGAACAGTCAATACTCCGGTTAGGGCTCCCTCTGCTGGCATGGCGTTACAGAATCCCCCTCCCTAGGAGTGCCTCCTGGCACTCGACTCGAATGTCCCAGTGGTTGTGGAGCTGGTCGATCGGGTCTGGCTCGATGGAAGTCCTCCGTGAGAGATGGATCCAGAATGTCGCTGGCGGCTACCCATGACCTCTCCTCAGGTCCATAGCCCTCCCAGTCCACAAAATATTGGAGCTGACCCCTCTCCTTCTCGAGTCCAATAATTCCTTGACCTTGTAGGCCAGTGCTCCATCAATGTCCAGTGGCGGGGGTGGCTCTTGAGCCTCATGATTTGGGTCAGCATCTGTTTGGACCGGTTTCAGCAGTAAGACATGGAAGGAGGGAAAGATACAGTAGTTAGCAGGAAGCTCTAATTGGTACGTGACTTCATTGATTCTTCGTAGAATTTTAAAAGGGCCAACATACCTTGGGCTGGGCTTCCTGCTTGGAAGCTGCAACTTGAGATCCCTTGTAGAGAGCCAGACTCGTTGTCCTGGTTGGTAGGAAGGATGTGGCTGATGTCGCTTGTTAGCCTGGAGTTCCTGTACTCTGACAGCTCGTTGGAGGCGGACGTGAGTACTGTCCCATACCCTCTCGCTCCAACAAATCCAGTCATCCACAGCGGGGACTGATGATGGTTCGCAAGACCACGGGAACATAGGGGGTTGATATCCAAGGACACATTGGACAGGGGTCAGACCTGTTCACGAGTGAGTCAGTGAGTTCTGTGCATACTCTGCCCATGGGAGGAATTCTGACCTTTGATGCTATTCTCTGCTGCAATAGGACCTAGTATCTGTATCTGCCTAATTCCTGATTCAATCTTTCCACCTGACCATTGGCTTGGGGATCATAACCAGAGGTGAGACTGATGTTGATATGCAGTTGTTTGCAGAATGCTCTCCATATTTGGGATGTAAACCTGGTACCTCTGTCATTGACAAAATCCTCCATAGTTCCTGAATACGTGGTGGAACATAGCCTGTGCCGTCTCCATGTTGGTGGGGAGTCCTTTCAAGGGGACTAACCGGCAGGACTTGGATAATCTGTCAATGATAACAAGGATTGTCGTGAAACCATGGGACAGCGGTGAGTCTGTAACAAAGTCTATTGAGAGATGAGACCAGGGACCTTGTGGAATGGGCAGAGGTTGCAGGAGTCCAGAGGGTAATTTCTTTGGGGTCTTACTTTGAGCACAAACCTGACAAGCTTTGACGTGATTAGTGACGTCCTTGGACATTGAAGGCCACCGAAATGAGTTAAGTACCAGGTGTAGAGTGCGGGAGATACCTGGGTGGCCAGAGCTGACTGAGGAGTGGACCCACTGAATGACTCTGGGGCGCAGACTTTGTGGAACGTAATGGAGGTTAGGAGGGCAGTTGGTAGTAGCTGGATCTTGGATCTGTTCCCGTTGGATCTCCTCCATTATATCCCAAGTAATTGGGGCAATGGTTACCGATGGAGGAAGAATGTATTCTGGGGTTTTATTGTCCATAAGGAGATCATACTGCCTGGATAGAGCATCTGCCTTACTGTTTTAACTTCCTGGGCGATAAGTCACTGAGAATTGGAAGAATGTGAAGAAGAGGGACCATCGAGCTTGGCAAGGGTTGAGTCGTTTTGCACTTTTATTGTACTCCAGGTTTTTATGATCGGTAATCACCTGGAATGGGTGGACTGCTCCCTCGAGCCAGTGCCTCCATTGCTCTATCGCTGCTTTCATAGATAGGAGTTCCTTATTCCCTACATCGTAGTTTTGTTCGGCTGCCGTTAACTTCCTGGAAAATAATGCACAAGGGTACAGTTTACCCGGTTGACCATGGGGCTGGGAGAGTACGACCCCAATGCCTGAGTCCTAGGCATCTACTTCCATGATGAATGGTAAGTTGGGGTCAGGGTGCTTGAGGATAGGAGCCATGGTAAATTAAACTTTTAAGATACTGAATGATTGAGTAGCTTCCTCACTCCACCTGAGCTTGGAAGGTTTCCCCTTGAGGAGTGATGTCAGTGGTGCTGCAACCATGCTGTAATTTTTTAATGAACCTTCTGTAAAAGTTCGCAAATCCCAGGAATCTCTGAAGTTCCCTGACCGTGGAAGGTTGGGGCCATTCTGTTACTGCCTTGACCTTGGCCTCGTCCATCTTAACGCCTTGATGACTAATGTGATAACCCAGGAATGATGTCTGCTTGACGTGAAACTCACATTTCTCTGCCTTGATGTAAAGGTGATTCTTCACGAGCTGAGTGAGGACGGTCTTGACATGGTCTGTGTGTTCTGCTTCAGACTTGGAGTAGATGAGCATGTCATTAATGTAAGCGATTATGTACTGGTTAAGCAGGTCCCGGAAAATTTCATTTATGAAGGACTGGAAGACAGTGGGTGCGTTGGCAAGTCAATACGGCATGACCTGATAATCTTTAGTTTTGCTAAAGACCTCTGCTAGGTTATCGTAACAGGGGGGAATATTGACAGTCTTAGTACTCGAAGGACTTTCAACAGTAGTGATACAGCAAGGCTGGGGAACTGACGAGAAACAGTGACTTTCACAAAAGGCTGACCACTTGGTCAACTCACCCTGATGCCAGGACAGGATGGGGTCGTGAATGGACAGCCATGGGAATCCGAGGATGACTTCATGCTTAGGAGAGTTAACGACATAGAAGGATATGGACTCCTGGTGAAATAACCCCACTTGCAATGTAAGTGTTTTGGTTTGTTGAATTATTCCAGTTCCGATTGCTGTGTCGTTGATTGCTTTGATCTTAATGGGTGGGTTACATGGTTGGATGGGTAAGTTATACTTCTTGACGATATCTTCATGAATGAGATTTAATGCAGCTCCGGAGTCGATCATTGCTGTCAATGAGATGGACAGTTCTTCAGTTTTCAAGGTAAGGGGAAGTTTGAAAGATTGATTATTAGGTATTGACAAGTGTTCCATATTTACCAAAATGGGCTTCTGGGCCTTGTGTGGACATCTCTGGCAACGATGGCCTGGTTCACCACAGTAGAAACAGAGATGGAGATGGCATTGCCGTGCTCGTTCACTTTCCGAAAGTTTGGTAAAGTTGACTTGCATGGGTTCTTCGGCGTTATAGTTTTCACTGCAGTCGGGAGAACAGGCGGTATTTCCTTCACATACCTTCCTCGCAGAGTCTGTCTCATCAAATTATCCATCTTGATTGCAAGCGTGACGAAGTTAGTAAACGATTAATTTTCTCCTTTACACACTAGCTCTGCCTGGAGATCCGTGTTGAGGCTTCTCTGGAATATGGCTTTTAGACAAACATTATTCCACCCACTCTGAGCAGCAAGGGTGCAAAACAAGATGGTGTACTCTGCGGCTGTTCTGTTTCCTTGTGACATTTGCATAAGTTGAGTTGATATATCCTTGCCCCTGCGGGATATTCAAACACTTCTCGAAGTTGTTGCAGGAAATAGTCAAAGGATCGTCTCAATCTCATGTCAGTATCACAAACAGCTGCAGCCCAGTCGATCGCCTTCCCAGACAACAAGGACATCATGACGGCACATTTCTTTTCGTCAGAGTTAAAATTGTCTTCCTGATTGTCGAAGTAAATCTTCATTTGACGAACAAAGCCCCGACATCTATCGGCAGAACTATCAAATTTATCGGGTAGTGCAAAACTCACCGCTCTAGGCGTGGTTGATGGAAGTGACTGGATGTAGCTCGTCAAGTGCTCGTTGACTGCTTGAAGTTTACTCAAATGATCTTGGTACCCCTTTAAGACTTCACTTTGATAAGCGAACGCTGCTTGCATGTTAGTAACATCTGCTGGATTCAGTTGAGGCGAAGTATACTGTAACGAAGAGTCAGAATGTGAATCCATTTGCAGGAGTTTATTAAAGGAAAATCTTACAATCAGAGTCGTGTAACCAGGCAGTGTCTATACCGTAAGGGCAGTCAGATCTTTCAACATAAACAGGGGTTATCCAGTAGGCAGAGACGAGTAGGCAGGCAAACAGGTCAAATACAAACATCAGTCCAATCAAACAGTAAATCCAAAGGGGCAATCCAAGAGACGTGAACGAGGTAATAGGCAGAATCGTGAACAAACAGGCAGTGAGAATACTCACAAGGAAAATGCTTGGTAAGGCAGGTTAACTGGCAGTACTTCACAGTGAAGTAACAAGCTGACACATGTTAAATAGTCCCAAACAGGAAATGACTGTTTTTTTTTTTTAAATAAATTTCACTGGTAGTACAGTATGAAGAATGTTTGGGTATAATATGTCACACTTCACTTCATTTTGCTATCCTCACTTACATAAATGAACTAGTTTGTCAGTACAAAAGCAAGAAGAGGCCGGCTGGTTAAACGGTTTTAGACACTTCTCTGCGTGCGCCCTGAACATCAGACCTGAATTGGGCTCTTTCACATCTTTTTTCCTGTTTGTTTAAACTGCGATTTGTATTTGTTCGTTCAGGTGCAGGAGAATGCGAACTTCCGTGAGAAGTTCTCTGCGCACCGAACACAGTGTGTGAGTAACCAGCTACTCAGTTGAGCTTTCCCGCATCATGAGCGTCTTTTCAGTCTGGCCTCAGCCAGTCAGTTGAGATCGCCGGGGGGGGCCCCCTCAACCATGGCCCCCTATAATCGTCACCATCTTGCACCCCACTAGCGACGGCCCTGACTGTGGTAGAAATAAACGGACGCTATGAGCAAAAATACCACCATATTGGACAAAAATACCCTTGCACAGTTAAATTAAATGTATTAGGGGCTGTTAAAGTTATTTAAAATGAAATGAAAAGGCTAGAATTTATATCTGCTCATGTGGCATCAGATTTATTTTTTCGCAGTTTTTCAGCATTGAACATTATAACCAATCACAGATGATTTTGTTGAGCTTATGAAAGCAATGGCCAAAAAGAGGCATTTAGATTCGGAGCCCGCCTTTCCACTTTCTCCGACAAATGTGCTTTACAATAAGAAGATATAACTGTCCAACAAATACAATCAAGATGAAGAAAAATCCCAAAAAAAGGAGTTAAACAAATCTTATTTAATTATTTAAAAGAGACCTTGTCCTCTTGTGTGACATCTTTGTCTTCTTGTGTGACAGTACAAAGCATGTTTCAGCCTTTTGTGTCAGTTAATGTCTTTGCTATTCTGTACTAACCTGTCATTAGCAGTTAGCAGGACATATTTGTATAATTTTCTACAATTTTGTAGTTCAACATACAGTTTTTAATAATAAAAAAAAAAAAAAAAAATTGTAGAGGTGTTGCACCAAAGGACTACAAAACATAACAACCTTGCAATGGTTCCAAAAAAATTAAATATTTGAACAATTCTTAGACAAAAACTTATGTGCATGTGGGATAGGCAACTGCGGTCCTGGAGGGCCACTATCTTGCAGAGTTTAGCTTCTGCCCTCATAAAAACTCACCTGCCTGTATCTATCTAGTAATCCCGAAAACATTGATTGCCTTGTTCAGGTGTGTTTAATTAGGTTTGGAGAACATTCAGCAAGTACAGATAACGTCCTAAAGACGTTCCGAGAACGTTGTTCTAAGAACGTTTTCTATCAACCTTACAAGAACATTAACAACTTTATAAGAATGTTCCAAAAACATTATTTTAATAACGTTTTGTACTAACATTTACACAACTTTTAAAGAACATTAGTGAATGTTGTGGGAACGTTCCCTGTTAGCTGGGTAAACTCTGCAGGATAGTGGCCCTCCAGGGCTGAAGTTGCCTATCCCTGGGGCTTCAGTAACATGATCTTGAATGGGGTCCTTCAACTAATTAAAATTGTCCAATTTAAAACCAGGATATAGGGACATGGTTTTCAGTTAAAAAAATTATCAAGTTCCATCACTTTTAGAAGTAGAAATATATGGGTGAAAAAAAATGACTGCCATTTACTAAAATAGACACTACAAAAATTATGCCTGAGGTATTAATTAACATTTTTATGCTTTTCTTTTTTAAAGGTTGTAATTTATTGAATCAGTGAGACAGTCAGTTTGGTCAATAGGACAATTTTGAGATTTGAGAAACACGGCAGCTTTTATTTTAAACATTTACTGTATTTTAAATAATGACAATTTTAGTTATATTAAAAAACGTATATAAATTTTTATCTTGTGTGACAGTGAAAATGCTGTGTCAACAACCCATGTACACTTCGGCCGGCCACATATACCACAGTGCGACATGATTGTGATGTCACAGCAGATTGCACACAACTCTTAATGTGTGATATCTGAAAAGAACATTTAAATAAGTGTCTTAGAACAGAAATAATTCAACCAGACATGACAACTGAGGGTCCATTTATTGGCAGAAATGACCATAAAGTCACTAGTCGTCATTCCTGTACTTTGCTTTCTGACTAGGCAAAGTTTTACTTAATTATACTACAAAATCGTGTTTTCACATGACAGAGCTGAATAACAGAATAAGCACATTGGATGAACTTGCAGTGCAAAAAATGTAAACATGAGATATGGCTTTAGGTGATGGTTTAACATTTTTATAGGACTGAAAACACAATGTAAATGGAAAGAACTGTCTGCATAACTTCTAAAGTTTTATCTGGACCAAGTTATGCATTTATAATATACAGACTGTACCAATACGCAAGACTCAATTCTACCACAACCAAAGTATGATATAAAAACAGCTCACAATATCAGTTTGGGTTGCTTATACTACCCTCACTGTCTGAGGCATCCATATGTGCAGTTTAAAATATTATTTTTGTGGTTATGATGGTTTGTTTATTATTCACAGAATTCACATGAATCATCATTAAGCATAAATAGGAAAGTCACAGACTGCCTAACATTAAGCCCACATAGTGGAAAATATATATAGCGTAACAGTGCACACTGACAATAACCATAGTTTATAAAAGTATCAGGAAATAGTAACAATCATTTTTAGAATAATAAATACAATAGAAAATAAATGTATTAGAAATATTCGATTTCATACAACATATTAATTCCTAAAGCCATAAACAATTGCAGTATTATTAGCGGCTAAACCCTTGTGGTCCCAGGATACATAAACATGATTCACACTAAAACTGTATGTATTATTATTCATATTTAATAATTATTTTACCTCTACACTTAAGTAAAATCTCATTAATTACATAATACCTCCCAAATGTGTTTGATATTGTTTTTTTTTTTAATTTGGGATTTGTAGCGGTCTTGAATCTTGACTGAATATTTATTCAATGTATTTATTTATTTTATTTTTTTATTCACTTGATAATTCAGGATCCCCTTGAGAATCAGTGACAGATTTAGTGAGTCTCTAGAACAATTCAAATGATCATGAATTCCATGTGTTAGTTAAAGGAATCCACTCATAATAGTCATTTGTTCAGGGTTTGCTGTTGGTTTGACGTTATGCGCATTCAGCAAGGACAACGCAATAGAAATTCGGAGACATCCAGTCCTTCTCTCTCTCAACATTCAATTCATACTGCAATCTGCAGCTCAAACAAAACATTTCTTCTGCAGTGCTGGAGCTTGAGCAGCAACACCACAGGAAACACAGTGTGAATACTTTTAAATTGTGTTCTGCATCAGCAGAAAAAAAAAATATGCTTACAACCCATTAACCAAAAGTGTAAAAGTACAAAAGTGAAAAAAGAATATGTGTTCTAAATAAACATTTGATTAGCATACTATCACATAAAGAACTTTAACTTTACCTCATTTATACTTCATAATGTAGACAGTTCAGTATTTTAAAATGCCCAATTGATGTTTTCAAACCTACATTCAGATAAAATGAAGCAACCCATCTTTGAACATTCTTTTTGCAGTGTGTACTGTTTAGTGGAACTAGACCTTGTACAATGGTATTTTGATACACTTTAACACTAGTGGCCTTGAAAAGTTAAGACAAAAAATAGATTTGCCCGGCATGGTGTGATGTGTGCAACCCTTGCCTTGACACGCACATAGCAAAAAGATCCATCATCACAAACAGTATCTGTCGCCTTCTCTCCTGAATCAGAGACCTCATGGCAATAGCAGATCTCTTGGCATGAAAAATGACGCTCCTCCAGCTGTTCACTGTGCAGGTTCCACAGGAAGGCGGCTTTCATAGTGGTTCAAGGCATGATGCACAAATTCATATTGTTCCTCAGTCTGGATCATACCACCCCTGTGGAAAAAGACACCACATGATTACAGTCGAGCCTTGCAACAATCACAATAAAAGTCACAATTTTATGAAAATCATTTTGCTTTTTTTTTGCTTTTTTGTTGCTACCGAAAGAAAAAGGTGATTTATGGGATTTTCTTCCAAAACAGTGAATCTATAGATTTTAATCTTTCTGGAAATCACACATCATGATCGAGTTTGCATGCACATAATTTACTTATTCAGGTCCAAAATCTGTAACAGCTTTTTTCCAAAAGGACATGAACATGGAATATGGAATATGCTGAAAATGTTGGGTTATTCCTGTTGGATTTTGGTTATAACATTCCACATTTTTATGAGCCCTGTACAGTGCTTGCACTTGAGCCTTGTCCATGGTGTTTAAAATACATGCTTTTTAATAAAATTGTACATCTCAATCTCTGTGGCTTGGTTGCCTGTGTGCTCATTTGTTCGCATAGAAATTAATTTTAATTTCTGGTTGAACTATCCCAGTATCTTAAGTACCGTGTTTTCCGGACTATAAGTCACACTTTTTTTCATAGTTTGGCTGGTCCTGCGACTTATAGTCAGGTGCGACTTATTTATCCAAATTAATTTGACATGAACCGAGAGAAATTAACCAATGAAAAACATTACCGTCTCCAGCCGAGAGAGGGCGCTATATGCTGCTCAGTGTTCCTGTAGTCTACACTGAAGACATAGAGCGCCCTCTCGAGGCTGTAGATGGTAATGTTTTCTCTTGGTTCTTGGTTCTAGATAAATGCGATTTATAGTCCAGTTCGATTTATATGTTTTTTTCTCATCATGACGTATTTTTGGACTGATGCGACTTATATTTAGGTGCGACTTATAGTCCAATAAATACAGTAGTTAGTTTCAACATTTGTATTTTCTTAATATCAAAACAGGGAACCAGTTGTACCTGTCTGTCCTAAGTTGGCACACAATTCGCAGCACATCCACAACTCCCTCCAGCTCCAACTGACGACAGCCGATTGCTGTAGCAATGAAACACCCTGTCCGACCAATTCCAGCGCTACAAAAGTTCAAGTTAAATGGTTTATAACTGCTTTTATGTATGTATTGTAACTGAATGATGTATTGTTTCTTTGGTCACACTTTAGTATGGGGACCAATTTGTACCATTAACTAATTACAACTTGTGCCTCAATAAACTCCTAATTTGCTGCTTATTAATAGTTAGTAAGGTAGTTGTTAGGTTTAGGTATTGGGTAGAATCTGAAAGATGGTCATGCAGAATAAGAAATTATATAATATATTATTAATTTATAAGTACTAATAAACAGCCAATATACTAGTAATATGCACGCTAATAAGCAATTAGTTAAAAGTAAGAATTGGTCCCTTAACTAATGTGTTAACATTTTTTTTTACTATATTAAACAGGCGATACTGTGTATACTGTGCAACAGTAGAAATGTGTTAACCGGCAGACACTTTGTAATGTTTTGCTGGTAAGCTCCTGTACCTGCAATGTACAATAACTGGCCCACCGGATGTAAAGCCCCTCCTGTCCTCCTCAACATCATTCACTAACTGCAGCAGGGGTCCTGCGCTCTCTGGGGTCTTATGGTCCGGCCATGAGGTATACCAGTAGTGCTGTACTTTACGACTCTGTCCTCCTTGCTGAGGGTACAAAAACATATGCTCCATTAGAGTATCTGACAAGTATACCTCTCTTGGATTAACCACTTCCACTTGTATTATTGACTTTGGATAAAAGTGTCTGCCAAAATAAATAAATATACATGTATGCTAAAAGATAGAATTCACAAGACAAGGATTATCAATGAATAGCAACTTCCTTTAGGTAAATGAATCCTTGAGCAAAACTTGCCACATACTCAGATTATAGCATTGCTGTTTTTAATCATTTTTTCATAGAGTGTTTATCTTATAATATAAATACCTTTAGTATAAGGGTGCGGATTATATAGTGCTCACATTCCTTCACATTATTAACAAAGACCTCCACCTTTCCATAGATCCCCCTCTTCTCAGGCCAGTACAGAACACATTTCTGAAAAAGTCAAACAAATCGTTGCACATGCACAGTCTATTTTGTTATAATAAGACAATTATAGACATTTTTATTGAACATTACTTCATTTTTCTCTTTTAGTTTAGTAATCATGACGATGACAGGGCAGTCCTCTTGCCAGACCATTTGCCAAAAGTCATTCACGGTGTTGATCATCGGACCTTGAGTGGCAATGAAGGCTTTCTCATCTCTAAGATAGCCCTGAAAGAAGAAGTGCTGAACTTAAACAGATTTCATGACATGTCACAGAGCATAACTGCAAGTATAAAGCACCAGCACAGCCAATTTAGATCAGCAAGACTCTCATGGATAATTCTGAGATCAAAATGAACTCTGCTGTTATAATGTTTCCCGTTACAATCTCTGATGCCAGTAGATTTAAGTTAGCCCATGAAGGACATTCAGTGGCTCTTTGTCATGGGCTACTGAAGAAATTACGCGTCACTGCAAATTGAACTTACTCGAATGTAGTTGGCATTAATGTAACTGCTGAGCAGGTCGTTGGAGTTCTTAGTCTTCAGAATAACCCTGGAATGTGGATCTGAAATTAAATGTGAATTTTGTGAACATTTCTGTAGCACACTTACGTAAGCTTTTATGCACTCTCTGTTGTGGCTGATAAATGGCACCACAAAATGGACTGATGGTGCAATATGATGGCTCAGTGTGTATTATCCCATATTGGAAGTAAAAACTGTTCAAAATTTGTTTTTTGTTACACCATTAGACAATGTATGAAACTTAAACTTAACCTTCAAATTAGTTTACCTGTGTTTAAAGCCTATACTACAATATTCAAACTGAGATGCTAAGAATTTTTGAGATTTTTTGGTCAACGGTACACAAAAATAGTAGTTTCCAATACAAGATTGTGTCACAGATCAGGAAAACAGGACTAAACTTAGCTGCACAGACAGTCTCTACTTCTGTCAAATGGACTGCTTTTTTGGCGATATTGAGTAGAAAACAGATAATGTGTGAAAAACCAAACTGCATTTCAGCTGCATTGTAAGAACTTAAGGTTTTTTGTTTTTTTACAGTAAAATACTGTTCTCACGATATTACAGCAAAAAACTTGCTGGCTTATTTTACCCTAGAAATTACAGCAAGGGTTAACAGTGTGTAGCTTTAGCATTATCTAAAGAGTAGTAGAGGTTGGGGAGCTTCAGATTCTACTGAGTATCTAAATGGAAATCTAAATCTTAAATGCAGGCTGATAAAAATTGTTGGAAAATAAGTAACAAATAATCAGTCTCTTTTACTGACCAGTTCGTAAGATTTAAATAAAAATACACAAACAAACATACAAACCTCCCCTTTCAATTGGGACGAAACTTCACTCTGATCAAGTTTGGTTGGATTAACCAATAAGTTTACATGAATGCTTTTTAGTCCAATTGAGCAATCAATCCAATTACTAATTAATTTGGTTGCATTTAAATGTAGCAGCACATAAACCAATAAAACTTTCATGGTTCTCTGCACCAATATTGTACCATATTAAAAACTCTCATAATCAAAACAGCGGTCGAAAAATAAATCTCTTAGTTACACTGCTTTTATACTTTTTGGTTGTAACAAAAGGTTTCGTAAGCACACAAAACTTGATACTGGCCAACTTAAACACCTCTGATTGGCCATTGCGTACACATGTTCAACAGACACGTCTGTGATTATGAACCTTCGACACTCTTCAAAAAGCATGCACAGAAATGGGTATATGATTTGAAAGCAGTGCCTATTAGTGCCTATTGTAAAACTTGTTGCTAATTATACTCGACAATGCTGTCTTTCTGTGACACTTGTTAATAAAGAAGATAAACACTCAGCTCATAGTGAAATGACACAGTCAAATGCTATTCAGTGGAAATATTCTGATACTAACTTGGCAAAATGGTCTTGTATCTATTTTTTGATCCATGATTTGGGATATCCAGTTCCTTCTGATCCACAAAGTTCATTGGAATTTCCTGCGAATAAAGGTTACATACTAACTACGATGGAAATTGGTAAATTGTCAATACATAAGCACTGAAAGATCTCCTACATCATTAAAATACCCCTTAACTGAACCCCAACTGTTTGTGATTCCCATGATTAAGTAAAGCCAAACTGAACCACATTAATGCTACGTATTAGTGGTGCACTGGTGTGTTACTTACGGCAAACTCTGCATGCAGAATCTGTGTGTTCAGTGTGATATCACGAAGCTGTTGCCGTGAAAGGACCCGACCGGCTGACTGCAGGTATTCCTGAGTTACACGCTCACGTGGGGTCACGACCCCACTACTCAAAGGCTCCACTGAACCCAAAGCGCTCATATCCAGCACCAGTGAGACATTAGATCCACGTCTGGATGAGACAGAGAGATACAACAAAAATATGTGAAGAGTATAAAACGTTGCAAATAACCTCAGGCTATGCTTATCATGACAGGTACCAGGTTTGGTTTCACTACGGTCAAGCACACATTCAATCTTGCATTATTTGAGAACGGTTAGACTAATCAATTTGAATTTCATACATTTTTGTGGGGATGTTCTGAAGATGACTTGCTGAACAGAAGCATTTTATGATGGAAAATGAAGTCATAGAGACAGGTTTCACATCTCTGGCCCTCGAGATCCATTTTTAGATCTAACCCTCATCAAACAAGGTCTTCAGGATTATTAAGGGTTACAGGTAGGTGAGTTTCTTCATGTTTGGAGCTAAACTCTGCAAGAAAATGGATCTCGAGGACCAGAGGTGGGAAACCCGTCATAGAGTGTATTTGACATGATTATGTCATTAAAATCTAGTTGCTTGATAAGCTAAGATCGCTAAAGACTCATATTGGATTCTGCAAATTTGTGTGCATTTATGACACACACGAATCGATGATGTTTAGTAAAAACAGAATCAAACCTCTTGAAATATAGCCTTGACAAAAGCAGATTCTTCTAAAAGTCTCCTTTATAAAAGGAGTTTACATTAAAATAACACCATGCGAATTTGAAGAAATAATGACATAATGACCTATTATGCTTTTTACACATTCAACTTCCTTTAGTGTGTAATGTTGCTGTTTGAGCATGAAACAGATCTGCAAAGTTACAAACCACAAAGTCCACTCCCAAGGGAGCTGTTCTCTATGCATCAGTCAGCACTGTTTCTGAACAACTTCTATCAAAAGTCTTTCATGCACAGATGAAGTCTTACCGCTCCTGCAGGCCTGCAACAGACTTCATTCTGAAGGGTGAATGTGTGGAGGTCACAGTGGGTTTGAGTTCAGCCACAGATTGGCCGGGTGGGCACTGCGGCTCTGTCGTCGTCACGCTGGAATGAGTCGGATGGATGCTGATGTTACAGGACGGGGTGCTTGTGCTGCTGGTAGAGTGGGTGGCACTGGGTTTGGACGTCTGGTTGGCCTGGACCATACTGTTCTTGAGGGTCAGAGGGGGCTGAGCACCATGAGCAGGGATGGGTGCCAGCTGCACGTCCAGACTGGGTGGGGATGGGTCTTTAAGCTGATGATCCAAGAATTCCTTCTCCTTTAGTCGGTAAAGCACCTAAAGAAAGGAAATGACGCTACTCATATTCAGGGTCATACGTTGGATCTTGTACTCTCATATGGGCTTGATGTGACTGATGTTGTGCTCTCTGATTTTATGATCTCTGACCATAAGCCTATATTATTCACACTGTATCTTCCAGAGCTCTCTTACTTTTCAAATACTACTGTAAATCTTTCTCGCTTCTACTCTCCGCAGTTTAGCACAAATTTCAACTTGTGTTTTGCTGATTGTTGCTCACAGTTGCACTTAGATCAACCGTTATCTGACTTGGATGCTGATCAACATCTTAGCCTCTTGAACTCTGCCTGGCTTAAGGCAGCAAATGCAACTGCCCCCCTTAAGCCTCACAAGCAGAAAACAAAATCTATACTGTGGCAAAACTCTGATACCCGTCTCCTAAGACAAAACTGTAGAAAGGCAGAACGTAAATGGAAAAAAAGACAGGCTGCATATCTCTCTTCAAATGTTCAGAGACTCTCTTACTTCATAGCAGTCTGCAGCTAAGTCTGCAAAAGCTGCATACTTTTCCATAACATAATTGAAACTAAATCACTCTAAACCTAAGGTTTTGTTTTCAATTATTCTCAAGAAGCCTTCACTGGACCACACTGTTCTAAAAAATTTTCGTCCAATTTCTGTTTCGCCTTTTATTTCAAAAGTTTTAGAGAAAATTGTGCTGAATCAACTTCAACACTTTTTGACTAGTAATTCTATTTATGAGGTTTTTCAATCTGGTTTTAAGTCTGCTCACAGCACTGAGTCCGCCCTTTTGAGAGTGTTAAATGATATTTACCTCTCCACTGATTCCGGGGACTCTGTGGTTCTTATTCTTTTAGATTTATCAGCTGCTTTTGATACCATAGACACCTCCATACTATGATCTAGATTAGAGTCTTGGGTAGGTCTAAAAGCAAATGCTCTGAAATGGTTTCAGTCATACCTATCTGACAGAAGGTTTTTAGTGAAACTGGGAAATTATTTCTCTTCCCCTGCTCCTCTGACCTGTGGCATTCCTCAAGGCTCTATTTTAGCTCCCTCTCTATTCTTTCTGTACATGCTGCCTCTGGGTTCTTTCCTAAGAAAACATGGTGTGTCTTTTCATTTCTATGCAGATGACACTCAAATCTATCTTCCAGTTAAGAAAAACAACTCCACTGCGATCACTTCTCTTCTCCAATGTTTAGAGGAGGTGAAATTATGGCTAGCCCAAAATTTCCTCTTCTTAAACGAGGACAAGACCGAGGTAATTGTTTTCGGTCCTAATGATAACTCTCAGTGTATAAGCCCTGGGCTAGAAAGTTTATCCGTTTTTAGATCCTCACGGGTGAAGAACCTAGGTATTACTATTGACCAACACTTAAAATTTGATAGACATATCTCTTCTGTTATTGGATCCAGTTTCTATCAGCTTCGTTTACTGTCTAAAATTAAAAACTTTCTCACTTCAAAAACTCTAGAAATGGCTGTTCATGCATTTGTTACATCGCGTCTAGATTACTGCAATTCTTTATAGTGCGGTATATCTAAATCTCAAATTGCACGACTTCAGCTTGTCCAAAATGCTGCAGCCAGACTTCTTTTAAACTGTCGTAAACATGAACACATAACCCCAATTCTCAGATCCCTTCACTGGTTACCAATTTCTCAGAGAATAGACTTTAAAATTCTCCTTTTCATTTATAAATCCCTTCATAACAAAGCTCCTGTCTATTTATCTGAACTTCTTCAACCTTATACTCCATCAAGAAACCTACGTTCCTATGACCAGGCTCTGTTGGTGGTCCCTCGCGTTAGGCTAAAGCGTAGAGGGGAGCGTGCATTTGCAGTGGCTGGGCCACGACTCTGGAATACCCTGCCTTTATAGATCAGACTGGCCCCTTCCTTGTCTATTTTTAAATCCTTGCTAAAAACTTTTTTATTTTCCTTAGTGTACTGACTACTGTGTTATGCTACATTTTGAAATGGGTGGTTTTAAATTTTTGTCTGGTCTATTTTTTTTATGTATGTGTAATATTCTTGCTCTTATGTAAAGCACTTTGGTCAGCCAGGAGGCTGTTGTAAATGCGCTATACAAATAAATTGAACTTGAACTTGAACTTGAAATCTTGCTTTATAACAATCTATTACTCACAGCTAGGCTTAGGTTAAATCTCACAGAAACTTATTCTCTCTAAAATGAATAAATCAAATAAATTTGATTACATATAGAAAATTATCAAATCATTTTTATAACTCTCATGAATAATGATTGTCAGTTTTTATTAATTTCAGCATAAAAGTAATACACACACATATGTATATATATGTGTGTGTGTGTATGTATGTACTACTTCTTAAAGTTTCCTGTAATGCACAGATGACTTTTAAGATCTCACAGGACATCTCTTTGCACGATACTTCCTCGTCACTTCTTGTCTCTAAATATTTCTTCACTAACCTCAAATGTCTTATTGCTATTACTCACGTCACTGCTGTTAACCAAATTCAACTGCTTATCCGTCCATTTTATACCCATGTAAATCATTAATTCCATGTAGAAGACACGTTCGCTTTATTAAGGGAAAACAAGACAATGACTAAAATGATAATACAACAATAATATAGATACTCGACTTTTACTATATACAAAAGTTGCAGAAAACAATGACAATTAACTGGGAGTTTTTTTTACTTAAAATGACTAAGCTTAGATGTATTAACCCACTTGTTTAATGAACTAGTTTACTGTCTCTTAAACTGAACACTTTCAGTCAGTTTCAAATCTTGTTAAAAATTAAATGAGCTATTATAATCTTAACTACACTCTGCTTCGCATAAGAACATGCAGTGTATTATTAAAACTAATACAACATTGCTTTGAGGGTCATAATTTAATCGACATAATTCAAAGTCAGCTTCTTTATGATAGGTATGAAAGCAGTCCATGTAAAACCAGTCTGAATCTTGTCTATTTTAACAACGCAACTGGATCAGTAATAACACGAACATGCTTTTCTGGTCTGAACATAAATGCCCTCACAACTGCATCACAGAATTCCCAAGTTTCCCACAAGAGGTCTCTATCTCATCGCAATGAGCCATGTTTTAAAGTTTCAGTGCATCCTTGGGCCTGATTTCAAATGAATGAACTTCAACTTTGTAAAACAACAATTTATGTTCATTATTGGCCCTCAATGTGGTTTTGGATTGTGTAATGACACTTGCGAATGCATGTGGCAGCTCTATAAGGGTTAAAATCAGTTTCACAAGTCTCTCGATTCATGATTGACACCTACTTACATCATAAAGTAGCACTGAATAATATTATAATAATAACTTGATATCACTTAATAAATACTGCTATTTAATGCAGATTCCTTGTAAATGTACGTTGAAATAGTTCAAAATGTCACACATTTGAATGATTTGTTTAGGAATATAGCATTTTTACCAATCAAGTATACTAGCGAGCCATGCAATAACGTTTATTAATAACTTATTAGTGAGCATTACTACAAAGTGTTGCTTAACAATCAGAAACGCAATACCACATGCCTTGTGCAACATAAAAACGTGCATTCTGTCCGTTTATGTGTATATATGAAGAGTTTGGTTCCGAAACACAATAAACGTGATTTTAAAAAATCCCGCCAAAATCAGTATTGTATCTGGTCGGTATTTTACATATTTCTGTATTATTAATGTGCATCGTCCCTGATCTAAAATAAAAAAATGGCCTTTCTAAGCAGTGTCCCTTGCAAGAGGATCATTATATTTGGTGGTCCGTGGCATTGGAACGTTTACAAACCCGCCCTGTCCTTGTATTTACAGAATCACAATGCTCATGATGCTTCAACAGTCCCTGTCATTGTGAACGGCTCACAGCTTAACATGGCAATTATTCCTTAAGCTCTTCAGTCCGTCAGCACCAGAGTATGAGTGTGCTCTGAGGGCGCTCTATGATGTCATTACCGGACTTAAGACAGACTTAAACGTTAAGAGCAAGCATCGGCCAATCAGACGGCAGAGTCAGGTGTGATCAAGATGGCAGCGCTGATCCCTTTAAAGTGCTGAACCACCAGAGGAAACCATGCAACTTCCTCTGCCACAATACATCCGTTTTGCAATGACTGTTTCTGTATCGTATCCTGTGTCTCTGCATCTACTCGGGTCTTTCTCACAATTACTCACTGTATAATACAACCCAAGAGTCTTCAGTGTGTACGCACTTAAATAATCTGAGTTTGAATCTTAATTAGCGTAGGTGTTTACTTTACAAGGGTTTCTGCTGAGACATGCAGGAACTATTTCAACTGGTACATGCAAATATATATTCAATATTCAGATTGGTATAACAGCTAAATCAAACATGAGATCGCTTTAATATCTTATTTGTTTCTCTAAGACAGCACTGAGATGAAATGGAGAGTTAATGGAGAGAAAGTTATCGGACCGAATTTGAACTTACTCTGAAGTGACTTTAGTGAAATAATGGCACCATTGTCCTTTTAGAGCAAATTTTCAGCAGAATTTGTCTCATAGTTGAAGACGTATGCATCATCGATTGTTTTATTTTATTAACGTGAAGCTACTTGTATTGTATAAAGCCTACATAACTAAATGTGTCTTGATTTTACCAAAGTTTCCTACTTCTCAGATGTTGTTCCTGAGAAATACTCCAGTAATCTCACATCAAAAGTCAGAGAACTCAATACGAACTCAACATATTTATCATTTCACATGTTAATATCTCACTATATGACAATTATCTACTCGTTTGAATCTGTTTGTATTCCTATGATGGAATTTTAGGATAAACTTCTGAAACAATTGATATTATAACCAAATGAGATAATAAAGAGTATTTCATTAACGCAACCTCAACACCACACACGTACACGCTTTTATAGGGTCGTATCTTCCCATGTAGCATCATATACCATGAATATCAAGCATATGGTAGTAGACTTTGAGGGATACGTACCATTAAACAGGTGACGGCGATGATGAATATTGTGAGGCTGGTAAGCAGCACATAGAAGCCGTCTTTACCCCAGATGCTGTTCTTCTCATGGTGGTCTTTGAAAACAGTCTTCTGCTCAAAGCCAGACAGAAAAGAACATCAACAGTCTGTAGACCCAACCATGTCAGACCTCATCTGATCTGCAGTGCATATATACATACATTTATACTGTGCTTGAGTAAAAGTGATACAAGGATCAACAAGTGCGATCTTAAGGAAGACATTGACAGAAGCTGACTCCACCTCTAAATCTGCCCACGCATGCACACACACACACACACACACACACACACACACTAGCTGACACGTCCTGCAGCACAAATGCACCTGTACTTGGGCAGCAGGGTCGTCTAAGGTGATGTGCTTTATTCAGTTTAATCATATTTGAAACATTATCTTTCTTGATGTCGCACTATTTAATAATATGTTATTTAACTATTAATTGTATCAGATTAAACAAGAGACTGCATGACATAATTGTACTTAAACATGAACTTGTCATGCTGCAAAAAAAAAAAAGCTAAAAAAAATAATTGTGGCAAAACTACAATAATTATACAATGAATAATTTATATAATGAGTAATTTCCATTATATAAAGACAATGATTCATTACAAAACAGCGTCAGCACCAAAGAGGATGTGCTATATGATTCATTATCAGGTGGTAAAATGCATTATACCTTTTATATATATATATATATAAAAATACAGCTAAAGTAAGTAAACTTTGTATCAGTGTTATTTTATTATAAATTATATACTATTTTTTAAAATATATTAGATTAAATTTTTCTAATTTCTGCTTTCACTTAAAGTCTCAGTTATAATTTGTTGTTGTTTTTTTGTTTATTATTATTATTTGTTTTAAAATGTCTATATAGTTTTTATTACTTGTATTTATGAGTTTCAGTTCAATTAGTTTTAATATCTTTAGTACTTCAAGTTAAAGTAAACAAAAATGAGAAATTATGCCTTGGAAAATAACTCAAATATATTATTTCAGTTAATTTTTTTAGTCACTTTTCTTATTTTAAATATCTATAATAATCCTGCTTTGCATACATTGAAGTGCAGGTGAATAGAAAATTCTATTAGAATAAAAATGATGACAGATTTCGATTTTTTAGGTGAACTATTCCTTTATTGTAATATTATTATTATCATCCCTTATATTTTTGCATTTAAGAAATAAAATTAAATAAATAAGATGTAAATCTATTTCGTAATCATTAGTCTCAGGAAACACTGCTTAAGGCGGCCAGAGGAAGCACAAATATGGTGCAAGCTGACAGTGGCTTTCACTACGGCCCACTGATGCAAATCGGATAGGTTTGCCAGAAAAGGTCAATATGTAGGAGGCAGGACTGTTACTCTGCTACCATTTTTAGTCAACTACTGCTATGCCAAGCAACAACTGAACATTCTGCAGTTTAACAGCAGACTGTAACTTCATCCTAGAGTTCTTGAGACACAAACCTCAGTGGATGCCTCAGTGGTGGCGAGCGGCCCAGAGCTGTGCTGAAGGGTGTTGATGTTGAGCAATCGGATCATTTCCTCATGAGCCACAGGTTCTGATGCTCCAACAGATGACACATACAACTCGATGTCATCATTTTCCTCCTAAAACCATGAAGAATCGTGAATGAAGAATAGCTTATACAATTAAACAATTACATAAGTCAACTTAACTGGTTTAAATATAAATATTAGGCTATTTTTAAAAAATCCATCAAAATCTGACTACAGCTTGACGAACAAGACTTCACAATAAGTGACTGTATTTCCACCAAGGGCTATATGTATGGGTCAGGAGTGACTGGGGATGGTGCCCTCTGGTGGTGTGAGCACAAGCTACAACATCAGGACTCACTGATAGAGAAACACTGACATCAAAGATCACAAGAAACTTTTTGAGACATAAAATCTTTCAATGACTGAGTCTCCCAACCTACAAGGGGAACTGAGAGAAGCAAGAGAACAGGGACAACCCTGTGTGGTGCAATGAAAGATTAAACATGTGCATGACTTTAAAGGCTTCAAATCACATTTTCTTTGATCTTTTGAGATGAAGGATCATTGAACATTGAAAAAACAATGAAATGCTGCACCACCTCCTTAGTCAAAAAGAGGTTTTATTAACACAAAGGGGTGTCGACATTCATTCTGAACTTCTGAGGCTTCCTGATGACAGATGAAACTTTCAAACATTAACAGATGACCACATTTACACGTCAATAACGCCTACTAGATTATGAAACACTACACTGTGTCTGTGTGTCGGTCACAGTGAGGTAATGACTCTTGAACAGATACCATTTATTCATAACATGTACAAATATGGACTTTGGTTTTCAAAAAACAGAGTGGACCAACACCAGCAGATGACATTGGAACCCAAATCATCACAGACTGTGGAAACTCAACACTGGACTACAAGCAACTTGGGCTATGAGCTTCTCCACCCTTCCTCCAGACTCTAGGACCTTGGTTTCCAAATGAAATACAAAACTTGTTCTCATCTGAAAATAGGACTTTGGACCACTTGGCAACAGTCCAGTTCTTTTTCTCCTTAGCCCAGGTAAGACACCTCTGACTTTGTCTGTTGTTCAGGAGTGGCTTAACAAGAGGAATAGGACAGCTGTAGCTAAATTCCTTGACACATCTGTACGCCTTGCCACCAGTCTCAGTCCATTCCTTGTGAAGTTCCTTGTGAATTCTTGAATCGATTTTGCTTGACAATCCTCATAAGGCTGCGGTTCTCTCAGTTGGTTGTGCATCTTTTTCTTAAAAACTTTTTCCTTCCACTCAACTCTCTGTTAACATGCTTGGATAGAGCACTCTGTGAACAGCCAGCCAGCTGGCAATGAATGGTAGTGGCTAACCCTCCAAACTGAGAGACCATTTTGAAGGCTCAGGAAACCTTTGTAGGGGTTTTGAGTTGATTAGCTGATTGGCATGTCGCCATATTCTAATTTCACGAGTTCACACTTTAATACAATTGAGGGGGTAAAGTTTAATGCTTATTTGGCGTGCTGTCCGGAGGGAGGGCACCGAGCTTCGGAGTTCGGCCCGAACCCAGAGTACTCCCCCCTATGTAAGTGGTTTAGGACTAGAAGTGTGGAGAAGGGGTGGTGGGGGATGCTGCGAGACTGAACCCAGAGTACTCCCCCCAAAAAGCTAAAGAGCAGAGGACAGCCGCCGAACTAAAGACCCCCCCAAATGAGTGCCGCGTTTGGCGGGCTGGAATCTCGAGAAAGGGTCTGAATGTTTGGCAAGTGGGCCCGTGATGGCGGATCACTGTACCTGGACTGACAGGCCCTGCTGGCCTGCAACGGGGAGCAATTGTAATTTGGAGTGACCGATCAGGCGAGTTTTTGTGCCTTTCTCCACTGTGAGACCAATGCTCGCTGGACAGAAAGAGAAAAACAGGAAAGAGGAAAATGAGAGCTTGACCGGGAGATTTTTTTCACACTGTGTCCACTGTGAGAACCAATGCTCGCTGAACGGAAGAGAAAAAGTAAGTGCTCTACCGGGAAGTTCTCGCTGCGTCCGCTGTGAGACCGAATGCTCGTTGGACAAAAATGAGAAAACAGGAAAGAGGAAAATGAGAGCTTGACTGGGAGATTTTCCTCACACTGTGTCCACTGTGAGACCCAACACTCGCTGGACGAAAGAGAAAACGTAAGTGCTCTACCTGGAAAGTTCTTGCTGTGTCCGCTGTGAGACCAAATGCTCGCTGCACTGAAAGAGGAAACAGGAAATAGGAATATGAGAGCTTGACTGGAGAATTTTCTTGAGGTTTTCTTGAGATTGAGGCCCAATGTTGTTTATCTTAGGTGAAGGAGCGCCGTACATCAATTTATGGAAAAACTGGATGCTGCGCAAGTAATCTTTGATGGACCCGACTTGAAGGCCCTTAATGCTATTAAGGTAGGAAATAAAAGAGGTGACTGAAAGAAGAGAAAAATCAGGCAAAGGCATGTTATAAGAGACATGGAATGTTTTAAAACATCCCCAAGCTGTCACGTAGGATTGGAGGGTTCTGGGAGAAACTGCTTGGAGGATAGTGTCGAGCGATGCGTCAAGCAGGGGTTTTAACGAGTGGGTTCTGAAACAGAAAACGAGACAGGGAGTCAGCGATTTGGTTTTCTGACCTGAGTTCGCGTCTTGAACAATTAGATTTTTCAAGGAAAGCAGAAGAGACGAGAATTATTCTGTCAATTTTCTCTTTGGGCAGGGATGCTTGGAATTTGTCTGAAACCAAATTAATTCCTAGGAACTCAATGGATGTAGCAGGGCCCATGGTTTTTTCCTCTGCGATAGGAATTCCTAGCTCAGATAAAACGTTTTGGACTGTGAGGATGTGCGCGGCTGGGATTGCCATTGGGAGGCGAGATTATTAAAAAATCGTCTAGCACGTGAATGAGGTGGGGAATGGCATAGTTGTTTGCCTAAATCCAGCAGACGGCTTCTGATAGCATGTCGAAAATTTTAGGGCTGCTTTTGCATCCGAAAGTTAAACGCACTGCAAAATAATATTTCCTGAGCCAGCAAACTCCAAATAGATGCCATGAATCTGGATGGATGGGCATTACTTTGAAAGCAGATGTAATGTCAATTTTTGCAAGCCAAGCACCCCGACCTACGATTTTGATTATGTCGATAGCCTGATCTATGTCGTGGTATTTAAGCAAAAATTAATTGAGAGGGATCAAGCGGTTTACGCTTGGGAACGGGGGATTGTGCAGGGCTGACAGATCGATTTTTAGCCCTTTTTTACCCAAGAATTTTCTTGTAGCCACTCCAATGGGGCTAATACGAAACAGATCAAATGGAGGATTGTCAAACGGACCGATCATGAAGCCTGACTCAACTTCTTTTTTGATCAGTTTGTTGACGACTTCAGGTTCTATGAGGGCAGATTGAAGATTATTACATGTGATGTTTTGGGAGAGTGGGCACTCTAAGCCGGGTTTAAAGCCGTTTTTTAGGCCTGACAGCAGATAATGAGTAAATTCAGCGTCCGGGTGATGAGCTAGCTCGAAGTGCATGCGCAAAATATTTAAAGGAGTCGCCAAATAATTTTTAGAATTTTTATTTCAAAGATTTATAAACTGGACATACGATGCGGGCATGAGCGCCGCCACAGAAACTACAGATGTGCATAAACTGGCAGCGCGCTCTGTTACATTTACCATTGTTAAAATAATTACAGGGCTCATCGTGACGGCCAAGCGGTAGGAGAAGAAGGTGGAAGCCTTGCCTGGGGCGGTGAAGACTGGCCTTGGAGGGATGGTCGTGGGACCGGCAGAATGCGAAAGTGCATCCTTGTTGATGTTTCTGTCCTCATCGGATGAAGAGCTTAATTTAGACATGGTAGCAGAGCTGAGACCAAAAAGCTACTAACTGCTGTGAGACTGTCAAATGAATTGCGGTGAGACTGCTGTATATAAACCTCTTAACATTGATTGCTGAGTGCTCTCCATCTGTGTTAATTATCTGCACGTGCTTCTCCCGAACTTTGTTAATAAAACCTAATTTGTTGAGATAGTGAATTGGTGGGTTTTTGTAAAATGTGAGCCAAAATCATCACAATTAAAAGAACCAAAGACTTAAACTACTTCAGTCTGTGTGCACTGAGTTTAATACACAAGTTTCACAATTTGAGTTGAATTATTGAAATAAATAATATTTTCCATGACATTCTAATTTATTGAGATGCACCTGTAGACTTCACTGTGCTTCTAGACATTAATAAAGCCTTTTAAATGTTTTTGTATCCATCTCCTACCTTTATCCCAGAGATCTTTTGACCGCACCTTGCCACCCATAGATGATTGTTTGCTATAGTTAAAGACTGAAATGCAAAAGTCAAATGGCTTTGTGGGCCTATGAAAAGGTGATTAGCTACACCTGAATGAGTTTACAAGTCAATTTTCCAACTCAGTGATTCTGTTTTTTAATAGTTTTTTTTTCGGACATGTTGATGTTATATCTCTGACTTAGATGTTATAAGTTGCACTGAGTAAATACAGCTGAATAAAACAAAAACCATCTTCATTTCAGGCTGCAAAGCAAACAACACTTGATTATTATTTACTATACCCACTGTATATGACATGAACAGGGTTGATGTTGATTTCGTGTTGACTTTAAGTACCACCCACATTGAAGTTGCTCTTAAACCTGCATTCATTTTGATGGGCAAATTGCAATGACCTTTTGTGTACTGAGCACATCCCTATTAAGCTTCACCGGCATTAAAGCAAATAATTATATAAATGTGTGAGTCTCACAGGCAGTGCTGTGCGCTGAAGTGGTGATATATGCGAGCCATGATTGATTTTTTTGGACACCTTGTGGGAGTGGAGAAGCTTACAAAGGTTTCACATCAGGTGCATTAGTGTAATTAGCTTTGAGGGCAAGAGAGTTCATCTTCCTCCACCATAAAACACATTCTCCACACTGTGATACTGACAAACATACATCCACATCATTCAATCTGGTATGTACAGACAGATGCCAAATGTTCAGAGCCACACTCAATGTCAAACCTAAGGCAAGTATAGCTATTACTGTTATTAATATCTCTAAATTAGCATATAAAACACCTTGAATCATTCAAAACATCATTTATCTCTGGTGACGAATGCAGGACACCCACATCTCAAAATCCAATCCACAAACAATGCAACTACATTATTTCATTTTCAAAAATCTGTCACACTTGGACACATCCAAACACAGAAGAAAACATCTGTCGCTTCTTCAGTTTCATTGTTACTTAAGTGATGAACAATGGTGAACAATAAAACAGATGAAAAATCCTAAAGACTTGCATTGAAATAGCGACCAGAGCTATAGAGACCGGCAAATCACAGAGACTCAAGCATGGACTCCTTTCATGCCTAGACAGCTATAATCAAACAAAAAACCCAGAGATTCATTTCCCAAAAGTATTGTTAGGCTGTTCTACAAGAACATTTGATGTTTAGTCTTAATTTAAAGGTTATAGTTAGGCGCCCTCCTCTGTTCAAAATTAGGTACTGAATGTAAGGTTGTAGAGTCCTTAGATTAGATTAGATTAGATTAGATTAGATTAAACTTTATTGACATTGCACATGTAAGGTACAAGGCAACGAAATGCAGTTAGCATCGAACCAGAAGTGGAATAAGCAGTAAGTACAGGATAAAAAGTGTCTACAATGTTACAAATATACAATAAATACAAAAATAAGGCAGTATTATGGACATAATTTACAGATTTTAAATACTCTCAGCATGATATACAGATAGGTGTACTATGAACATACTATACATATGGATTATGTAACAAGTGTATGTACACTATAAGCAGATACTATGAACATCATTTACACTAGTGCAATGGACAGAAAAAAAACATGCATAGAAAATTTTAAATATCCCAGTGCGCAAATGGATCATTCAGTATTCTGGATGAACAGACAGTACTGCAAGTAATAACAAGTGAACAATTTTTGTTTGTTTGTAAACCAAAAAAAACCTTGAGGAGGGGAGACGAGTCTGTGTGTTTGGTGTGTGGGTGGAGGGGTGGGGGGGGGGGGGTGTCAGAGGGCGGCATTCAGTATGGAGACAGCTTTAGGGAAAAAGCTGTTCCTGAATCTGCTGGTCCTTGTCTGGAGGCTTCTGAAGTGCCTCCCGGAGGGCAGGAGGTTAAAGAGGTGAGGTCAGGGTGAGAGGAGTCATAAGAATGCTCTGAGCTCGACGTAGACAGCGTTTTCTCTGAATGTCATAAAAATCAGGAAGTGGTGTCCCTGTGATGCGCAGTTTTCACCATCCTGTGCAGTGCCTTGCGGTCAGCAACTGAGCAGTTCCCATACCAGACTGTGATACAACTGGTCAGGATGCTCTCTATCAGACACCGGTAAAAGTTCACCCAGGATGCCTGAAGACAGCTGGTTCTTCTTCAGTGTCCTGAAAAGAAGAGGCGCTGGTGAGCGTTCTTGACCAGGCTGGAGGTGTCCAGGACAGGTCCACCATGATGGTGGTTTCCAGAAACTTGAAGCTGAAGACACGTTCAACAATCATCATACTGGTGTTAAGGAGCAGGTTTTTGTAAGCACACCATGCGGCCAGGTGCTGTACCTCTTCCCTGTAGGCAGTCTCATCGTTGTCTCTGATGAGGCCAATCACCGTTGTATCATCTGCAAACTGCAAACTTAATAATGGAGTTGGATCCATGCACAGGCTTGCAGTCATGGGTGTGGAGGGAGAAGAGGAATGGGCTCAGCACATAGCCCTGTGGTACGCCGGTGTTGAATATGATGGTGGTGGAGCAGGTGTGGCCTGACAGAACATGCTGAGGCCTGTTGGTCAGAAAGTCCATAATCCAGTTGCAGAGGGAGGTGTTAATGTCCATGTCTCCAAGTTTTGTGGTCAGTTTGGAGGGAATAATAGTGTTAAATGCTGAGCTGAAGTCAACAAACAACATTCATACATATGTGTTGTTATTATCCAAGTGTGTGAGAACAGAGTGCAGCACTGTGCATACTGCATCCTCTGTGCTCCTATTTCTGCGGTAGGCAAATTGGTGTGGGTCCAGTGTGGGTGGGAGGTTTTTGATGTGTGCTAGGACCAGTCGCTCAAAACGCTTCATAATGATGGGTGTGGATGCTACGGGGCGGTAGTCATCAGGCACGTCGGGGAGGAGTGTTTCGGCACTGGCACAATGGATGTGGACTTAAAACATGTTGGCACAGTTGCTTGGGTGAGGGACAGGTTGAAAAGGTCTGTGAAGACCCCTGCAGCTGCTCTGCACATGCCCTTAGCACATGTCCAGGAATGCTGTCTGGGCCAGCAGCCTTGGGTGCGTTGATCCGGCTCAATGCAGTGTGGACATCTGTGGAGGTGAGTTTGAGGGGTTGGTGGTCTGCTGAGAATGTGATCTTGGTGGCCGTCTCCTTGCTGTCGCTGTAGAAGCGGGCATAAAAGTCATTTAGCTTGTTAAGGAAGGAGACGTCTGTGACCGTTGGAGTAGAGTTGCTTGACTTGTAGTCACTGATGACCTGGATGCCCTGCCATATGCGTCGGGGATCAGAGTTGGAAAAGTGTTGTTCTACCTTCAGCTTGTTGTACATCACTAGGTCATTTTGAAACACTTTTAAGGGGGCACTTCCTTACCAAAGCATATAGCTTTTAAAAAGCTCATTATCGTCAAATGTTTCTAAAATGTTTATATTCCGAAGTAGACTGCTGACAACAGCCATTTTAGAAGAGAAGATGAGGATTGTTGTGGTTTGTTCTTAGTGACTTAGGAGTCCTCTTCACTACTCCTAACATTTCACTGATTTAGGAGTTAAGTTTCTTTGTCAAATACTCGTAGAACAAAAATGTCCTTAATTTAGTACTGACACGCCCATTGTTTTTTAAATTATTTAGTTATGAGCTACTTTTAGCCTTAAGATGTTTTTTTTACTACTGAAGGAAAGTTACCTACTGTACATCTTGGATGACCTGGGGGTAAGCAGATAAACATTAAATATTCATTTTTGGGCGAATTTTCCCTCTAAATTATTACTCCACCTGCATAATAACATTCAATAATGTTGAACCAGTGTTGTTCGAGCAATGGATGTGCGATAAAGTAGCAGTTGTGAGTAGTTAATTTCTCCAATTTTAATCTTAATATTAATTTTATCCCTTGAAATAAAAATAAAAAATGAATTAGTGTTGCTGGCCTTCATTCACAGAAGGCTACTTAGTAGTGTTTTATTAAATATCTAAAATATAAATATTAAATAGATATAGCTTATGTATGCATATGTGTGTATACGTCTTGAAACATTTGTACTGGCAAAGATGTCAGTCTTTTCATCCAACCCTTCTTTTTTCATCAATTAATTCTACTCCCCAGGCTTCTACATTTTTTCACTGCCATCTCAAAGCAACAAAAATATCACAAGTTGTGTAGGCGCTCACCATTGTGACCGTATCGTGGGCAGATACAGGCTTGTTCTCCATATGGTCAATGTTTTGCAGGAAGCTGACATCTGATTGCCTCTGTGGACTTCTCTGGAAATGGGTTTCTAAAAACACTGCGGGCATCAGCTTAGCCACCCATCCACGAGACTGCGCCTGAAGCAATTCCCCATTAAATTCTGAAGCTTTCTCCTGACTGAGAACACCCATGTGCTGGTACACGGGGCCAGTCACTCCATTAACCATGCGCCGATGCAGAATCTGATAAACCTCATCGTCCACAGAGATGCCACCTGAAATATATACAAACAGAGTTTCACATCATAGTTGTTACTATATAATGACTGAAATAGCCTACTGACCAAATACATTGCAGGACGTCAATTGTCCATTTTCTATAATATAATTTTTGCATACTGAACAAGTGCATTGTACAGTGAATATATACATGAAAAAAGTAAAAGTTAAAAGCTGAATAACTTTATATAAGCTTATCTATATACCTTTGTCAAAATTTTAATGAAACCTGACTTAGGCTCTATGTTAACCATTCTGAAGAACTCCAAACCACCTGAGTGTAACAATGTAAAACACTGTGTGATCATGCATAAAGGAAATGGTTATGGATCTCCAATACAAACATAAAACTTGGAACACTTGGAGCCAAATAAATGAGAAACCTGAGAACCGAACAGAAATAAATGACTTTCACCCTTGAAATAAAGGTTCTTTTTTTTTTGGCATCTATTCTATGGTTCCATGAAGAGCCATTAATATCCATGGAAACTTTCTAATACATGAAACTTTATATATATGAATTTCTTTTTTTTAAGAACTGTTCACTGAAAGGGGAACCCAAAATTGTCCTTCTATGACATTGTGGTAAAAACCCTGTTTTAAAACCTTTTTTAAAAGTGTTGATAAACCCAAAGATGACAATAAATGCGGCTTATTGGACAGTTAACTCCAAAATGTCAAGTCTGTCATAATTTACTCATCTAGATTGACCATCTTTTTTAAATGCACATCCTGGCCACAGAGAATGGGTATGTCAATCTCAAAAATGACAAAAAAGCACCAGCGACGAAGATTAGAGGTAAATAAATTAAATTTTGGCCTGTTCCTCACACAAAGCTATCATATGACTTCAGAACACTGAGAATATAACACATTATAATTTTATAATTATAATATAATTTACATTATATTTCTCCTTTGGCATTCAATGGAAGAAATAAAAATGATGAATATCATACACCAGGTCAAGAAGCAGAAGATGTAAGTAGACAGATGTAAAGTGAATCGATGAACATTTTGATAAAAGATTTAAAAAAAAAAACATTGTTTTTCCTATTTGTAAATATAACATTCATTATTAGAGTATGTTGCGTACATTTCCACTTCACATTTAATTCATTGTGTTCCTTGCTGTTTCTTTGTAATTGTGAAATTTGCTAGCAGTTTTTGTTTGAAAGTTTTTAGTGCACTCAAATTAGTCTACATAAATAACTACATCAAAAAATGACCAAATATGGTTATGTTGATTAAGCGCTTGATAAGTGAAGATGCATTTAAGCCTGTTATAAGAAGCAAAACCATAACTATGGAGGGGAACCACATGCAATATGATCTACAGTAACGAGCATACACAGCCACAAGACAACCTCATAATTGATCTAATGTTCAATTTCTACCGTAGTCTACCTGGTTTAAGCTTCAGAAAAGACACATGGGTGCATTATTATTCATTTTAGAGCTAACTGACAAGAAATGTTGACCAAACAAACATTTCCCTGTCGAATAAAGGTCTGTATATTTCACTTTGTTGTGTGTTTTAGTTATATTAAACTGGTTTTATTTACCTCTTCAAATGATCCCATTGTCCGCTTTATTAAACTCACCATGTATTTGCAAATAAACGCCAAGATCACTCATTACAATAGCAAATAAGAAAAATAGTACAGCAGGAATTAAAACAAACGCACGTTATCGATATTGTTTTTAGCCTCACCTGTGACGTGCAATCCAATCAATGAAGAAATAACGGCTAATGCCGTGTTTACGAACATGATTCTTCTTCTTGTATTACAAATACATTGTGGCTTTATGAAGACCAGTTGAGGCTACAGTGTCTCTAAGGTTAAGACACTGAAACGATGACTGTTTAACACAATTATTCTGCATCTGCTGAGGATCACACACCCCGATGTGACTCTAGCGCTGAGAGGATGGATCCATTTGGAGAATCGATTCGCTTGGTTGATTCGTTTCAAAGAACCAATTCAGACGCCGATCCACACCTGTCATGTCCGGTCCCTGCTAGAACATAAATAATGCATCTTTACACATACAGAGCTCGCGGAACAAGGCGGCTTTTTCTGAATTAATCCGACTGTTCACCTAAGCTGTTTTCTATATTTAGGTCTGTAGGCTGTGTTACTGTAAATACTAGTTTGTTTCGCATTCAAACAAACACGCACCTAACAATCAAAGTTTATTTCGTCCAATGATTCAAACTCTGCGATCATGTTTGAATCATGTTCGAATGAATCTTAAGAACCGTATCAGAGAAACGATTTGTTCGTGAATCATAATAGTTCTCAGAAGAGAGTAGGTGGAGAAAAAAAAAAAACAAGCTGAAAAATGAAATTTGCACAAAGAAAATTTGCCAATATGAGCACACTTATAGGTAGCATGGAGACATTAAAAATATTATACAGTGACCGAATTAAATTCCCTCAATAAATGATACACGTTTTAAACAATTTATTATTAGGCTATTGGTTGTTGTTGTTGTAGTGGTGGTAGTAATAGTACCTGCACTTAGAGGATTAAAAAATCCCAAGGCACCAAAGATGTAAAAGCTTTGTAGATATTAGAGTGGTCTCGCTAGAAATGTGGCCCTTTGATTGTCAGCATCACTTGGATCTTTGGTGCGAAAACCTTTAGAGATCAGATTTGATCCAGGACAGACCAATAGAGTTCTCCTGCTCTATAAAATGTGTTGGGCTTTTATATACAGCGTGGATCAGACAAATTAGATAGATAGATAGATAGATAGATAGATAGATAGATAGATAGATAGATAGATAGATAGATAGATAGATAGATGGATGTATGGATGGATGGATGGATGGATGGATGGATGGACGGACAGACAGTCGGATAGATGGATGGATGGATAGACAGATGGATGGATGGATGGATAGATAGATAGATAGATGGATAGACGGATGGAAAGACGGATAGATAGATAGATAGATAGATAGATAGATAGATAGATAGATAGATAGATAGATAGATAGATAGACAGACGGAGGGATGGATAGGTGGATGGATGGATAGACGGAAAGATAGATAGATAGAGAGAGAGAGAGAGAGAGAGATTTTATTTTTAGTTATTTTAGTACAAACTCAGTGAAAATGATAAATGCTGCCTTTGCGACTAGCTGAAAAATAAGTTGAGATTTTTCTTTTATGTTTTACATTTTATTATATTTCATTTAAGTGAATGTTTGTTTCAACATTTTCAAGTTTTAATGTTAACAATAACAATCCTGTTTCAGTTTCCCTATAGGAATCTCCTCAAGCACGCCTCACCGCCATCTTCAAAACCTTGTGATCATAAACATCAGGCGCATCACAAATCCTCCATTTTTGACCCATGCACTCCCAAGAAGATGTATGCTATCTGTTCTGTTCTTACACAACTCAGGTCAGTCTCACTGCTGTGTCATCTCGTGGCAAACATGCAGCTCTCTGCTGTTGCCATGGTAATCTGATGTCTGACATTCACCTTGCAGCAACAAGCAGCCCTGCCTAAATACATCGCCCAAAATAGACCTGATGCGTTTTATGTGATTAGTCCACGCGGGTATATATATAAAACTAAACTAAGTTATTCTACTAATATTATTGTAATTTTAATTAGTTATTATGTTCCCATGCATAAAACGCTTCCATGTGGTTAATAAAAAAATAAGCAATAAAACACACACTGAACGGATGTTAGTTTACTAAGAGTTGATGTTTGACAGTCGATGAACAACAACAAGCCGTCCATTCGCATCTTAATTATTTTACCTCACTTATATTTTCCACATGCAATATGCCACTGGCGAATTAGATGGTATCTGCTGCTTTTAAAAATCATATGACATTCTAGCAACTACTGTCACTTCTGAAAACACAAAAATAATCAGCTGATAGAATGGAAGTAAGGTGTCGAAATGGGAGGGGCTTAATGGCCCGGATGTTATCCCCGATTGGTCGGAGATGTTATTTTTAAATAGTAATCTAAAAATCTCTCTTCACATTTTAATTTAAATGATCCATTACGTGTGTAACGTACTTTCTATTATTCAGCTGCAAATCTCTGTCCAGACCACGGTGATCACGTGGTTTCTGGTCATTCTGCTTCTGCACCGATCAGGATAAACCAATCGCAGTCGTCTTTGATCACCTGTTGGCTTGTGGTAAAACATTTTTTCAGAGGATGGCGAAGCAGATTTACGTATATATTTAGATTAGTAAAAGCTTTTTAAACAAAATATTTAATATAGGTATACATTTTAGCACACAAATTTATGAAGTAAAAAAAAAAGTCCTGATGATTGCAGCTCAATGGAAGAATGATGTGCTTTTCTTTTACTGTGGCCACCGCGCGCCCCTGGAGGAATTATTGCCCGAACGTGTGTGTGTGTGTGTGTGTGTGTGTGTGTGTGTGTGTGAGAGAGAGAGAGTGATAGGAAATCTGGCCGTGTCGATCACCTGACCCCCAGCCCGTAGCGTCACAGAGCGGAGCGCTTCAACGCCATTATATCCAGATCGATGGCAAAGCTTCATCAGGAGTGAATCAGTGTTTAACAGAGGAATCAGAGCGAAGGCTTCACGCGAGGCGCGGATCGGTTGCTCTCTGTGTGTGTCGCTGTCATCCGTGGATCTCAATGGCTGCTGTGCTCGGCTAGGGGCTCGAACCAGGCTTTGTTTTCGCGTCGGGCGGAGAGTTTGGGCATGGCGGCGGCTGGAGGGAAGACGTACTCGTTCAAGGTGGTGCTGCTGGGGGAGGGCTGCGTCGGCAAAACCTCGCTGGTGCTACGATACTGCGAGAACAAATTCAACGACAAACACATCACCACTCTTCAGGTGAGAGAGAGAGAGAGTCAGATGAGCTAATCCGAATCAAACTGTCCAATGTGTGTGACTCCGTCTTCACCCGTTTATTGGTGGTTTCGAGTGGTTTTGTCGGTTTATTAAAATATTTTTTAGCTTGTTAAGTTGTTTGGCTCTTAAGTTTCGTTTTCATTGAAGCACTAGATTATGGGCCTGTAGCGATAGATCATATAGCGCTACGTTAGTACAAAAATACAGAGTAAATAATATATAATTACTGTGTAGGCTACTGATATTACTGTGTATAGTAATGTATGTAAAAAAAAAAAAAAAAAATACTTAAGGTTTTTAATGTGAAATATCAACCAGTGGCCTGCAGTGTGACGTTGCTAAATGCTATACTTTGATTTATAATACACACAATTTGACAGATTTTTGAGTGTTATGCTTGCCGTTTTTCATGTTACAATATGAAATTGTTGTACTTTTTTTTTACTACAAATCTTTTGACTGTATAGTAAACATTCACATACATTTAACCCCAAGTCTTGATTTGGGCGCTGACTTAACATCCAAGTTATTCATCACACAACTTGCAAATATTCTGTGCTTTCAGAATCAGTTTTTCTCTTTCTCATGAGAACCAAAACATTTAATTTATTTGTGATTTATGCATACACATAATATTGCATATACAATATATTCACACACACGGATATTGTCACTAATATTCGCTTATGGCGGATGAGAAGTGACAGAATGAGGATCAGGAAATTTCAGGAAGTTTTTGATTTGACATAATTACCAAATACACCCAAAGTTATCTGTCTACTAGTTAACTTTAGTATTATTAACAACAACAACAACAGCAACATATGATGTACCGTATATACATATATAAAAAAAAAAATAATAATAAAAATAGTCCATGTCACATTGTTCAGAAGTCCCTTGAATGATCTTTGCCATGATGAGATCTTGATCACCGAACATGTGATGAATGTTTTCTCGTGCTGTACACCACCGTTCAACAGTTTGAGATCACTCAGCAAGACTTTATTTGAGGATATCTGCTTGTGCATTAAAATATCTCACTAGATTATTATTAAAATTAATGGCAAAATGAATGTTTGGAATGTAAACTGATATTTCCTACTGACACACTACAGCAATATATATAAATAACTGGCTTAAAACCTTTTTTTGGTTTGAAAATACTAATGTGCTTAAGACTTTTGCACAGTACTGTACTTTACAAACCACATTGTTGCTACTTTAAAAAGAATGAGCGTACAGTTGATCACAGAACTGATTAAAGAATAAATATCAGAGTGATCGTCAAAGTAGAAACATTATGTGTGGTTTTATATTAAACAATGACCCAGATCATGAAATACATTTAAAAGCCTTCGAGTAAGGGAAGCACAACTTGGAAAATGAGAGCATCCAAGGAGCGTGTGAAAGCTATGGATTTATTTTAAATATTTTTAATGTTCTTTAATGTTATCCATAGTTTATTGTGGCTCTTTTATTTATTTATTTATTTTTGTACGTATCGGTTCAGGCACTGTTTAGGCACCGGGACCGTTTTAAAAATATTGAAATGGCACCGGTATCGTAAAAAAACCCAATCGATACCCAACCCTAATTCTTATAAATGTTTTTAAATATTACAGTAGGGTGTCTGAGCTGCTGCATTTAAGTCTTTAAATGACTTTAGATTACTATACATCAAATGAGTTTTCTGAAGTAGAATTAACACCAATTTATGCCTATGTTTGCAGGCATCATTCCTCACGAAGAAGCTCAACATCACAGGAAAGCGAGTAAATCTGGCGATATGGGTGAGTTACACATGTTGCACACTATGATTGTAGCACTTGTGTAGAGGTTTATCTTGAATAAAAGATTAAGCAAAGCCTGTGTTTTGGATGGATGATGAAATTTGGTGTCGTTCATATTCTGTTTCTCTTATTTAATGAGAAAGTAAGACTGGATGTTTGTCCAAGATATTATTTCAAATGGATTATTAAATGGAGACCGCTGACTGGAGGGCATGTCTGCTGTATCCACCTTTTTCTTCAAAGAGGAAGTAAGCCTATGGGTGAGACTTCCGGTTCATTAGCCGCTATAGGTAAATAACGAGGAGAATAACAATGTGCAGTCAATGGTAAAAGACACGCCAACTTTATAGATCAAGCAGCAAAGCTAACTGTTTTGTTCAGCTAAAAAAAGCTGGACAGAGTGGCCGCAGATGAGACCGGAAGCAAGACTCATAGAATTTACAAATGGTCGCGCCCATTTTTACGACAAGAAAAAGGTGGATAGGATCGATGCGTCAGAAGCGAAGCGAATTAAAATGTTCTCACTGAGCTATGTAATAAATTTTTGGATAAAAGATTAGGTGTGCATGATATAAATCGGCCGATGATTAATGCGCATCTCGTCAGTAAAGCCCGTTCTCTAATCAGCGGTAAATACCATCAGGTGCGTGAATTCACTTCATTATCACCATTGATTTGCGCACCTCTGACAATATATAGCAATTGTAAGTCGTTTTGGATAAAAGCGTCAGCTAAATAAATAAATGTAAATGTATTAAAAAAGTAAATGGGGACAGTTTTGCTTTCACACTGAATAATTTATCGAATTCATAGTCAAAAGAGTCAAACACAATAATTGACCCTATTTGGGGCAGCTGTGGCCTAATGGTTCGAGAGCTGGACTAGTTACCAGAAGGTTGCTGGTTTGAGTCTCGGTGCTGGCAGGAGTTGTAGGTGGGAGGAAGTGAATGAACAGTGCTCTCTTCCTCTCTCAATACCCATGGCTGAGGTACCCTTGAGCAAGGCACTGAACCCCCAGTTGCTCCCCGGGCGCTGGATATATAGCTGCCCACTTCTCGGGGTGTGTGTTCACAGTGTGTTCACTTCTCACTGCTGTGTGTGTGCACTTAGATGGGTTAAATGCAGAGCACCAATTCCGAGCAAATGTCAAATGTCACAACTTTCACACTTACTATTTAGCATTAATCAGGATCCAGCTGCATAAACCTAACTTCTAGGTTAAGCTAGTTTGAGAAATAATTTGTTTGAGGGGATGAAGAGTATTTTCTCAATCACAGTTTTCTGATCTGTTAGAGTTGCAGTTTTGGTATTTAAAGTGTTCATGTTTCTCACAGGACACTGCTGGTCAGGAGCGTTTCCATGCCCTTGGACCCATCTACTACAGAGATTCCAACGGCGCAATATTGGTTTACGACGTCACAGATGAGGACTCGTTTCAGAAGGTGAATGTTTTCTCACTTACGTCTACTTTAAAACATCAAAATCAAATAATAAATATATGAGAACCAACAATAAAAGCATTACATCAGTTGGCAAGTTCTCTATTGTGCTCCAAGACGCAATATTATCCCCTGAATTGTAGCTTGTAGATAAATGCGGTAAATATGATTTGTTCTGGCTGTAAACTAACAGTCTAACCTTTGTTTTCTTGTCAGGTGAAGAACTGGGTGAAAGAATTAAGGAAAATGTTGGGGAATGAGATCTGTTTATGTATAGTAGGTGAGCAACGTTCATCATTTGTTAACATGCTTTATGCTTTGTGTCTAACACTTGTTTGTGTTTTTTATTTATTCGGTATAACAGTTTGAAGTTCAATTCTACAAATGCCTTGTTCTCCACTGGTTTTGGTGGCAAATCTGCCAAAAAGATATAAACATGTTATTATATATTATATAATATTATTATATTATATATATATTATATTTATGGTTTTCTGCTGTGAACATTTACTATAATATTTTTTTTTATAGGCAATAAAATTGACCTGGAAAAAGAGCGACATGTTTCAGTGGAGGAAGCAGAGGGGTATGTACTTTAAGTATGCATTGTGGATAACATGAAGGAATATGAAGGAAACCTTGTCTTTCTGTTTAATGTGGTTTTGTACACGTAAATGAAGACTTTATTACAATTTTGCTAGAGCTGTATTTGGTTTAATTTTTCTTCAAATCTAGGTTATATTGGCCTGTCTGGTAATTAGAAAGCAGGCATCGCTGCAAAAGGAGGCTCTTATAGTCACCTTCTGATCTTAGACCATTTCTAAAATCTTACATTAATAATAACATATGGCAGATGGAATGGGATGAATGGCATGGAAATAAGTTACCTGAAATAAAACCTAGGAATTAATCTTAGTTTTTTTTTTATTTTATTTTTTTAATCTAGGTATGATCAAGTTATCATACCTAAGTTATTATTTTTTACTATATGCCGTTTAGGGCATACAAGACTGACACAGTTATTTATTAAAAGATGAACATAGTACAATCTGTTTAAAAAAATGTATTTGACTGTACTCTTTTAATGTAAATAGACAACAATTTTATTCAGAGATAATTTTATTCAGAACTGGTGTATTTTTAAAAAAAGTATCACCTGAATGTTTTTTTTTTTTTTTTGTCTCTCTGTGTAGTTATTTTAATCGTAATTGTCTTATATAGCTTCTTGTTAAATGTATGACATTTGTTATTCAGTTTTCACAATAAGTATCTTTGCTGATGATATGGCATTAAATAAATACATTTGGCTCCATTTATCAGCATTGAGCAGTATTGGATAATCAATGATCAGATTTGGTTCATAAAAGGCTGTATTGGTCATAGATATTATATACAGTAAAATGTCTATGTGACTACGATGTATTTGTTTTTTTGTATATATTATGAATGTAAACATACAGTTTTGTATATACGTAATCTATAATGTCTTTCAAACTAAACATGGTTTATTATACCCTTTTGGCTATGAGTGTATGACGATCACATGCACTTAAAGACTGGTCACATGATTAAACAGTCACAAGATCAGTCCACACAAGTGGGTATAAAAAGTCGGTACACCCCTGTTTTTTTTCTCTTTTTGAGATGTAAAAATGCAGAAATTCTGATCTTTTTAGCCTTTAAAGTAATATTGAAACAAACAAAAATGAATGTAAAAAGATAGATATTTAAAAAATAAATGTACTTAATAAGCCAATCACATTCAAACTCTCACTGAAAAGTAATAGTTTAAAAACAATCTATGCCCACTATTTTTAAATTCATGTGCACGTATCTTTAATCAAAAAAACTTGCTTGCAACAATCTAATTTTCATATTAGGGATGTAACGGTTTGAAAATTTCTTATCCCGATTATGGTGACCAAAATTATCACGTATTATCGGTATTATCACGGTATTGTTAAAATGTGCTAGAGATGTTAAAAAAAGACACAGTAATTGTTACCTATCTCATATAAAGTATCTGGGTTATGTGGTCAATCTGGGTTAAGTCATTGATTGCAAAAAATCCCACCTAAATTTTGCCAAAAACATGTGGCCACACCTGAATATAATTTTTCAACTTGATAGTAACCTCAAACACGAATAGCATCAGAAGAAAAAGAAGAAAGTTATCCGAATTGCTGAGTTAAGAACCCAGACCTAAATCTATTTGAGAAAAAGAAGAACTCGATTGACTTGAACAACCAGTTCACAGGAGATCCACCTGCAATGTGATCAATCTCAAGCTCTTCTGCAAGGAAAAGTGGGAAAAATGACAAATCAAGATGTTGTGTTGATGGACTATTATTCAAAAAAAAGAATTAAAACCAAAAGGTGTTTCAACCAAGTATTTAGTTGAAGGCTGTGCACATTTTTGCAACCATTTATTTTAAGTCATTCATTGTTTTTTCCTAAAAGTTTCTATTTGTTTGTTTAATTTGTTGGTTTTAATTCTGTATTAAAGGTGGAAGAAATTATCTTGGATTCATTTTTTTACAGCTCAAAAAGACTTTCATTTTAACATGTGGGCATACTTTCTTTACCCACTAGATGTGGAAGGAATAGAACGCTAAATGGTGATCTTTTCTGTCTTGCATTTGAAAATAAAGTGCCACAATCTTTACCTAGAAATGTATGAATATCTTTTCTCAACCTGCTTTTATCCTGGCCTTTAAGACAACCTTAATAAAAAAAAAAAAAAAAAAAAAAATATATATAATTTTTTTTGTTTTGTTTTTTTAATCAGCATTCTTGTTGTGTTTTCCACAAAGAAATAAGTATCTCTAAAACAACAAACATTTAATTGAAGAAAAACACCAATGTTTAAGCTATCAGGGAGATTATATTCGTGATATTAAAAAGCAATGCTCGCGGAACTTTAAAGGGCTTTTTGGGAAATTTGTATTTGTCCAAATTATTATTAATTATTTTTTATGTATTTATTTATTTTTTCCAGATATGCAGAGTCAGTGGGTGCAAAACACTATCACACATCAGCCAAATTAAACAAAGGCATTGAAGAGATGTTTCTGGACCTGTGTAAACGTAAGTTGTTTTTAGAAGCTGTGTTTCATATCCGTCTGTCTGTTGAATGCTTCACGATTCATTGAAACTGTGCTCCAGAGTGTAACATGGCACTGTGTTCTTTCACACACAAGCAGCTCATTATTGTGTGTTTTCAGGGCACAGTAAATGCTGCTCTGCAAAAAAACCCATTTCAGCATCTGACTTTTGCGTTGCTTACGGCATTCATTTAGGAACACAAAATATGACCGCTTTCTTCCCAAGTTTTTAATGAGAAGTGCTTATAAATCAGCATTTTTCTGCCCAAATTCAAGCTCATTGGTGTAATGTTTGAAAATGAAGAAAATATTCCATAAATGCTAGTTCTGTAATTTTACAGTTGTACTGTTATATATATATATATATATATATATATATATATATATATATATATATATATATATATATATATATATATATATATATATATATATTTTTTTTTAAATACTGTTTAAAAGTAAATACATAAATATATCTATAATAGTAATATTTCTTATTTAAAAAATATTTAACGATAATCGATTAATATATATATAATTATATATATATATATATATATAATTACAGTACAACTGTAAAATTACAGAACTAGCATTTATGGAATATAGTTTTTTTTTTTTTTTTTTTTTTTAATCACTCGTTTTATGATCCTGTCTTGATTTTTGTGGACTTTTCTCCAGAACTACTTGTCAGGATTTCATTTGTCAGACGACCAATACAATTTCACAACGATGGTATCATAAATTTAGGTAAAAAAAAATGCTAATAAAAAGAAAAGAAAGAAACGGGGTAAAAAAAAAAAAATCTACTTTATGAGGCTTTTTTAATTTATTCTTAAAAACTTAAAGTCTTTCCCCCAAAAGGTGATTGGCTATTTTAATTGAAAGACGTGGGTTCCCTAAATGGACAAGAGTCTTATGTTTGACAGAACCAGGGAGTTTTTTTTTTTAACTCTGTCATACACACAATCATGCGTCATGTAGCGCTACATCAAAAAGTTTATTACATTTAAAAAATATATATATTTGTATAGTCTATTACTTATCTGTCTTTAATTTGAGTCATTTCCACTGGCATCTGTAGGCATGATGGAGACGGCTCAGGCAGAGGAGAGGTCGAGGGGGAACGGCGCGAGTCACACAAGCACAGCCCGGAGAGGAGTACAGATTGTGGACGATGAGCTGCTGACTGCCACGCCCGCCGGAGGCTGCTGTACATCCGGCTAAACACACTTACCCCCTTTTACCAAACCTGGGACTAATAACAGCCTCTCTCACCCTCCTCTGTGTAAGAACGGCCACTTCCCACATCTACCGCCATCCACGACTGCTCTACAGCTCTGTCCAGTCGTGTCTTTAACAGTTTGGTCCATACTGAAAGGGTTGATTTGCGACTCCATCCATTTGCCGGCAGACTTTAGGGCCAAAATGATGCCAGATCGACCTGTGCTGAAGATATTCACTTAAACATATTATCACAAATAAGTAAAACATGATGATTCCGAGTCATATAAAACACACATGCACTGATACAGTTCCCTAACAATCTGATATGGTAGCACTTTTTCTTCTTTCGGCAAGTTGTTGTACATGTAGAATCTCTATAAACCTCGTTTTATTTTACGTCTTCGAAAAAAAGAAACCGAAATCGTTTATTATTTAATAACTTATTTACAATTTCATCAAACATCTACATGCCCAAAGACCTTTGTTTTTCACGTAGTCGATGGGCTTGTGTCACTCTTATACTAGTCTCATTCTTCTGGTATGTCATAATATCTTCTGTATCTTTCTTAAAAATGCAACATTAAAATCTAGAACGTTTAAACTCCTTGTACATTTTGTCTTTTCTCCTTAATTTGCTGATTTACTACTATCCAAAATTTGAAAAGGTAAAACTAAAATATATTGTCTGCTTGCTAAATTCACTATCGGCCAAAAATATCCAATACTGTGTGCTTTACTTGTTCAAACTATCAGTTGCAACAGTGAGTCGGAAAAGTGTACAATATTCTATATTAATGTTGTATGAATGTAATAATGTTTTTTTATTGCTTTTTTGAGGGGGGGTATTTGTGTTGTATAACTGTTACTTTTATGATGTTAATTGTGCACCCCCCTACCCCACCAAGACCTGAACATCACGGTTTTTGACATTACTAATAGTTTCCAGAACCACATCTCCTGTAAACACTGAGGTGCAGCTGTGAGCCTTCTGTGCCTTTAAATAAAAGTGTCTAGTTTGACCCAGCTGTTGTCTCCCAGAGTATATTATTTGTAAGAAGTTGTGTTTACCTAATTTCAAAGAGGTTTTACAGTGGGACATTGGTAACGCATGTGACCATGGTTCTACGACTGGATAAATGAGTAAAACACATAAATGTCCTTCTCTTTGTTCAGAACCTAATTAAAGCTGTCACTATGTAATCTTAATCACATACATGTCAATAAACGTCTGTCTACAAGTCTTCTTAGTCATAAAACCATGGCTATAAGTGTCACCAGTGTTCTGTTTTCTCTCACTTCAGCTTGTTTGAGGGCTTAACTAAGATATATATATATATATGTATATACACACACACACAAATAAGTTACATATACACTTTGTGGAACTCACAAACTTTTTTCGTTGCTTACATTTGTATTTATTGAATTAACACCACACTTTATATTTGATTGTGATCCGTGTTTATTAATATAAAGCCGTTTCTTGTTGTTGTTGTTTTTCGCTTTTTCCTAACAGCGCGTTTTTTGTTTTGTTTTTTCTTTCTCGTGAGACGTTTTGTCCTCCCTCGGCTGCCGTCTCGGCACGTCACAATGGAGGCGTCTGTGGCCTCGTCGTTAGTTGCGTCCGTCAATAACCGAGCGCTGCGTCCCGTTTATAATCTGTATTCGCGATCGGTCAGCTACTAAACCGTCGGTATTCTGTGTGTTGGATTGCATTCGTGTCTGTGACGTCTGTCACGAGAGCTGTGTAGATGTATTCCGATGTTAATTAAGAGCAGCGCGCGGACTGCAGCCACTTACAGCAGCGGTTACTGCTGTGAACCGAAGATGTTTCTTCTGACGCTCTTCCTGCAGTAAAACGATGGCTGGAAGCGAGAAGATGCAGTGCGGTGATGTGGTGATCGTCGTGGAGAATGAGGCGGAGAGCAAGCGCGCCGATGAAGAGCAGGGTGTGAGGATGATGAAGGTGATGGCTCTGATGATGGACGTGTGTCCCGTGTGTAAGCTCAGCTTCAGCAGCAGAGAGCCCAAACTGCTGCCCTGCCTGCACTCCTTCTGTAAGAGATGCTTACCTTCTCGCAACACACCTGCCAGCACAGCCAGCCACGGCCAGCAGGGTAAGACTTCACTTTCACAAGACCTACTATTCAAATCACAGATTCCTCTAATAATGACAGATGTGCAGAGTCCCAAATCTGCTTGACAAGACGAGCTACAACAAAGAACGATGCTATTTATCTATATTTAACAGCTGATAAAGTGTTTTCCTTTCGTAAGACATTAGCTGATGCATTGTCAGGGCATCGTGTGGTCCTTGAAATGTTATTGAAAATGTTTTCCCATTCTTCTCTTCTGTGTTGCATCAGTGAGCACGATCCGCTGTCCAGTCTGTCAGCAGGAGTGCATGGACGTTGAAGTCTTGGATAATTTCTTTGTGAAGGACTCTGTGGAAGTGCCGAGCAGCACGATGGAAAAGAGCTGTCAGGTGTGAGTCTACTTCTGTCAGACCATGCTCCTTAAACTTACTGTATGTCTTAGACTCATTTAAGTGTTTATTTTGTTTTACTTTATCGATTTGCGTCTGTATTTTTCGAATACAATACATATTTTGTAAAGGTGTTTTTTTTTTTTTAAAAAGCATTACTTTTTTTCTGTTGTTTTTGTATCGCTTACATACAATGCATTTTAAAGTTTCATTCCTGTTTTTATTTTTATTTTTTTGTTTACATGGGGATTTTTTTGTATGTAATTTGCTTAATTTATATAATATTTTATACCTCCTTTCTAAAGATCAAGTTAAGAATTTTGAACCTGGCATTTTTAATTAGATGATGTCTCATTTGCATATTTACATAAACATACTCGTTCAGAAAAATTGTAATACTCTCTCTCTCTCTCTCTATATATAAATAAATAAATATATATATATATATATATATATATATATATATATATATATATATATATATATATATAAATACATGTACTATATAGTAATAACTACTATATTAATATTAATATTAATATATATATATATATATATATATATATATATATATATATATATATATTATATATATATTAATATTAATATAGTAGTTATTACTATATAGTATGTGTGTGTGTGTGTGTGTATATATATATATATATATAATATATATATATATTAATATAGTAGTTATTACTATATAGTATGTGTGTGTTTGTGTGTGTATATATATATATATATATATATATATATATATATATATATATATATACACATTTATATATATATTTATATATATATACACATTTATATATATATTTATATATATATATATATATATATATAAATTAATTAATTTACAGGCTAAGTATTGTGATATCTTTTAGTTAACTTATTTTTTTTTTTTCAATGTTTCTTTTTTTTTTCTAATCTGTATGTCTCGAATACAATGTGTCTGTGATGAAATACATTAGTTGACGTTGCATCTTTCGCGCTCAGCTCTGCATGAGTTGTGACGATAACACGGAGGCCAGCGGTTTCTGCGTGGAGTGCACGGAGTTCCTGTGCGTCACCTGCATCGATGCTCACCAGCGTGTGAAGTTCACCAGAGATCACACAGTCCAGCAAATAGCGGACATGTCCTCAGGTTCGACCCTAAACGTTTGTAAATGATATCAGCTTGTGAGACCCAGGTGAAGGTTTTTATATAATGAGCGACGTGTGTGACTTGAGTTCTTGGTTACTCTACTGATTTAGGTCTTTTACCGCAAGTACTGTAAATGAATTTTACAGACACTTGCAGGAGTGCATTTCTGAAGTCACACAGATGAGAAGAGCTTGTCTTCCTGTTTACAGAGGCCATGGGTGCTTCCACACAGAAGCCCGTCTTCTGCGACATCCACAGACAGGAGCCGTTGAAGCTGTTCTGTGAAACCTGCGATCTCCTCACCTGCAGAGACTGTCAGCTACTCAAACACAAGGACCACAAGTACGACCCGCATCCATGGCTTTAACAAAACAAGTCATTCTAATGACGCCCGTCTCTTATCAACATGTATAATGTTCAATGGGGTAGTTCAACCAAAATTCGGTCCTTTGCTCATTTCAAATGTCTATCTTCTGTGGAACATGTAAGAAGATATTTTGAGAAATGTCTTAGTGTGTTTGTTTTATTTCGGTTAGTGTGATGATCAAAATAAACAATATGACATCATCTTTTGAAGAGTGATTCAAAAGATGAACCGCTTCGAGTCGAACAAGCCTAATGATTCAATGAATCATTCAATGAAACAATTTACTTCACTCCTGAATGAATCAGTCATTTGAACGAATCGAATGAATAAATGACTCGATGACTTAATCATTAAGGCATTACCACCACCTCCTGGCAGTTTTAGTTTATTATTTAGAGTATTATTTTATTAAAGGAATTATTTCATATTTTCATAGTAATAATAATAAAATTAGGAAAAAAAATGATTAGAGATAATTTATCCACCTAAAAATGACAATTCTGTCATCATTTACTCACATGGTCCAAAAGAGTATATGTAATGAATTTTATCAAACAAAATATTTCTTGCTGAACCTACTTTTTGTAATCTCTTTTTGATGCTTTACACAACAATGACTTTAAATTATATTTTCAGAGCAATTTCTCCAAATTTGATGTGTGATTTGATTAAATAATCACCACATTATGTAGTTAATTAGATAACAAAATTCAATTGCTTACCAGCTCATACAGGTTTGGGACAACAAGAGGTTGAGAAAATTCTAACAGAAACTTAGTTTTTAGTTGAACTATCCCTTTTAATGTTAATATGAGACAGGTGTGAAAGCGTTATACTTCTGAAACTGCATTTTCATTAAATGTTTATTGCTGATGAATGCAGTAAAAGGCTTCATCAGTACCAGTGAGTGAACATAGCAGCTAACAGACTTTCCCAATACAGTTACCAGTTTCTAGAAGATGCATATAAAAACCACAAGGAGCATCTGGAAAATATGACCTGCCAACTTCAAGAAAAGAAGAACGCTATAGAGGACATATCAAATACCATAAACAATGGGTATGTCATACGCCTATATACATAAAGCAACTTCTAAACATTAAAAGCCAGGGTTCCCAACTGGCATAACAGTCATGGCATATCCAGATATACAGGAAGTTTAAAATTGTTGTTTTCTTCAGTGGAATACCTAGAAATGACATGGAAATGGATCATATATTAAACGATCGTGGACATTTCTAAAGTGCACTGTCTCTGGTTCATGAGGGAATTGCAGGGGGTTCGTGAGCTAATTAAATCAAATGTTATATGAAATATTAACACAGACAAATGAAGTGGGGAAAATTGTCAAAATGTGGGAACCCTGCTTACTGTAAACAAATCTAGTATGTAAAAAAACAAATGTTTTCTTCTTTTCTTGTCAGTCTTCAGCAGGTGGATGAAAATCGCAAGACTGTGGCCAATGAGATAAAAAAATCTATCTGCAATCTTATAATGGAGATCAACAGGAAGGGGAAGTTATTAGTCAATCAACTCGAGGTAGTGTCCAATATTTCATAATTAAGAGCAGTGCTTCCCAACTGGTGGTGTTGAGTGTGTTATGGGTTACCTACAGCAAGAAAAAAATAAAATAAATAATAATAAAAAATAACCTAATACTAGTCATAGTGTTCCTGTGGCTCAGCGGTAGAGCATTGTGTTAGCAGCATAAGGTTGTGGGTTCGATTCCCCGGGAACACATGTTAGGTAAAAAACGTTAACCTGAATGCACTGTAAGTCGCTTTAGATAAAATGTACTTCTAAATGCATACAAATCTTGTTATTATTATTTATTTATTTAGTCATAAAACCAAATAATACTGCATAATTGACAATGCAAAATATAAGCATCCTATAAGAAACCATAAAAACCCCACACAAAGTAGAAGAAAATACCAACTAGACTACATTAAACTAGACGCAGTCAGATATGATCGGTGTGAACTGTGTGATGTTACAGAAGCATGTTTTTTAGGCAATCACAAAGGACCACGAAACCCTCCTGAAAAAGCAGCAACAGGATGTGACGTCACTCTCCACACATCTCGATCATGTGATCAACTTCACAAAATGGGCCACGGCCAGTAACAGCGGGACGGCCCTCCTTTACTGTAAGCGATTGGTAAGTGTCTTTCTACATCGGTCAACATTAGTATGAAAAGTGTACAAATATCGCATTTCTTCTTTGATTATTTTTCATTTTTATCTACATCTTCCGATATGTACACATTGATCTTGTTTGATACAGATAAACCCAGTCAGATCAAATGATGTTGTATGTAATAATAGTGACAGGCCGGGTGAGCCTGATGTTCAGCTGATGGTCTCTCATCTTTCTTCTCTCATCTCAGATGACTTGTCAAATCCAGTACCTCATGCGAGCAAAGTGCAACATCACGTATGTTCCCCAGAGCTTGGTTCGGTTCCACAGTCGGTCCGCTTTTTGGGCCTCAAATGTGGATCTCGGTAAGATCCTTACAAAAACTGGCTTTCAACCAGTGATGTTTTCAAACTAGGTAAAAAAAATCCAGAAGATAAAAAAGCCAAACTTAATTCCTTTTCAGATACAGACAAGAGCACATGCACAAGTGCATTGAGCCCTCGAAAACAAACGTCCACTTAGTAGTGTGCACATGCCGAATATGTCCATCTTTCTTTCAATGGCTTGCTTCAGTAAAAGTGTGAAATTCTTGCAAATCCACAATTTCTCAAGTGGAAGCATTCCTGAATCTTTTCTAGGTTCTTTAGTCGTAGAGAAGACTCCAGTGCGTCATCCCAGCGGTCCACAGCCATTTCCTTTCCAGCAGATGAACCCAGGCCCCAGACTGGACGGTCTTCAGACAGGGTTCCCGAGCTCCCCGTCCCAGCAGCAGCATCAGCAGCAGCAGCGGCAGAGCACACTGGCCCAGCTGCAGATGCAGGTGGAGAAACTGTCCCAGCACACCCACCGCCAGCAGCAGCCGCCCAACCAGTGGCCATGGTACCACGGCATGCGCTTACCAGGGCCACCTCCACATAGACCCTTACAGGGTGGATCGCCATCTCAGACGTTACCCAGCATGCCACAACACGGACGGCGATATAGTGCACGGAGCCCCCCACCTATGCTTCATCCCACTAACCCACCTCCACAGGTGAAGTGTTAATAATATCTGAAGGATCCTGTGACACTAAAGACTGGAGTAATAGCTTCTGAAAATCTGCATGTTAATATAATGCACGTTTCTGAATGGCGGAACACTTGTGTAATTCTAAACTTGCTGTTTCTCTTTCTTAAAGCCTCTGAGGGGTCTCATCAACAATCCCACCTACCCTTCTAAAGCGATGGAGGTGCTGCCAAGAAGCCGCTATCCGCACAGTGCTGCTTTCTCCAGCGGCGCTTCACTTCCCTCTCAACAGACGTTCAATCAGGTGAGTGTGAGACGGCATGTTATCAGCACTGGGTGAAAACTGTACAGGTTACAAAACCCCTCAACTGTTTTGAATCAATTTTGAGTAAATGTAGCCTTGAGTATATGTGGGCTGTTTTGTGTATGTCAATTGGTACTGGATTATGGGTAGTTTATATGATGTCAGGCTATGAAAGCAGATCCTAAACGTTTCATGTGAATCGATAGTGGACATGGAAGATTTGGAAGGATTCAGTCACAGAGTTTGTTTACAGCTTATAGTTCGACAAAGTCATTTCTTAAAAATAAACAGTAAATGTAAGTTTATGTAATGATTACTGCAAATATAATGTTTGTTTAGTGTAAATATATTTCAATATATTCAGAAAGAAAAACATATGAAGATGTTTCATTTTGTGTCAATTACCCATAAACAGTATTAATGACATCAGGCTACAAAAAAACTTTTTTTTTTGGCTGCATTTATAGGATCCAAAATTTGATAAGAACAGTAATATTATGAAATTGTTTTGCAATTTAAAATAATGTTTCTGTGTAAATTAGTGCTGTCAAATGATTAATCATGATTCATTGCATCCAAAATAAGTTTTTTTTTACATAATATATGTATGTGTAGTGTGTTTACTGTAATTATTATGTATATATAAATACACATATTTACAAGTTTATATTTAAGAATTTTTTTTGTTCATATATAAATTATTTATAAATTATGTTTGAATATGTTTATACACAAGTAAATCTTTTTTTAAATATATACATGCATGTTTGTGTATTTATATTTATATACATAATAAATATATGTTGCAACGTGTACACACATTTTTTAAAACAAAAACTTTTATTTTGGATGCCATTTAATTGCGATTAATCGTTTGACAGCACTAATGTGAATATATTCTATAACTCCAGTCTCATAGTTAATAATGCATACGCAAAATTCCATTTGCACATTTTAAGCAAAACATGCAGGCAACATCGTACCTGAACAGGAGATGTGAACCCAGCACGCTGCTGTCTGCTCAAAGGCCCAGTTATCAACCCAGTCACCTCTCCACACCTACGGAGCCAACTGGTACGCTTCATCAGCAAAAACTAATGGCTGCTATTGGTAACCACCTTGTCTTGTTTAGTTTATTAGACACGTGAAGGCTTGCTAGTTCATGTTCTGTGTTCATCAAATGCTTTGTGTTACAATACTGAATATTGTCTTGATTTTATTGGACTTTTAGTACAAGGGATACAAATGTCCGTGACCTCAACAGAACCAAAGACCAGGTAAATATTCTTCTGTTAACTCAAAAGTTTTGAGTTCTTTGGAGTCGTTATGTTCTTGTTCTCTTCTATAGTTAATTAATCTAGAAATGCTTAACATATATAAACTTAGCTTCGTATAGATTTTTGTTGTACTTGAAAGATTTAAGATGTTTTATCAACTAGCAATGATTTGCATCTTGATTTGGGATTGGTCTTCAGTCTTGCATTTATCTGCGTTTTGAATTATTAGAACCATTTGAGACCAAGCTGAGGATGTAAATGAGAGGTGATGAAAGTATATCATAGTGTAGATGGTTGTTTCCTTCGTAGAAGATTCTTCGACATTTAATCACTCCCATTTAATTAATGAAGCAGTTAACACTGCAATCGTATGTAACTTTATTCATTATAATGAGAGTGATGTGAAGATTACTTTTAGAGCTTGTAAAGCTGGACTTTACCTATCAAATAAAAAATAAGTTGGCAAAAATGTCAAAATATGTGCTACGTATCCAACAGTCATTAGAACTGTTTATATAGGGGAGTATGATATTGACTACAAAATTGTATATTTTGTTTTTTATTTTTTATCCATGACTCCCCATATAAGGAAAATACTATAGAAAGATTGATAACAGCAGATTTAAGCCTCGTTCACACCAAGAACGATAACTATAAAGATAGTGATATTAACGTCCACGCCAGTGAACGACATTGTCTGTTTATTCTAAGCGTTCGTGCGTCTGCTGCTTTACATTTTTGAGCTCGTTGTAGCAAGATGGATTCTGATTGGCTGTCAATGTTTGTTTCGCTCAAGATGGATTCTGATTGGCTGTCAATGTTTGTTTCGCTCAAGATGGATTCTGATTGGCTGTCAATGTTTGTTTCGCTCAAGATGGATTCTGATTGGTTGTCAATGTTTGTTTCGCTCAAGATGGATTCTGATTGGTTGTCATTGTTTCGCACAAGATGGATTCTGATTGGTTGTCAATGTTTGTTTCGCTCAAGATGGATTCTGATTGGTTGTCATTGTTTGTTTCGCACAAGATGGATTCTGATTTGTTGTTTCGCTCGTCAGCTGGAAAAAATAGTTCTGAAACTGATTCCAACAAAATCGTTTCTCTGTGCCTTTATGGTTATAGTTGAAGTGTGGATTCTGCTATTCTTTAATAATGAGAACAATTTTTACTCTTTTTAGTTACCGGTCTTGGTGTTGAATGGGCCTTAAAAAGCTAAGATAACACATAGTGTTACATATTTACATTAGTATTTTAGTTCAGAATTATCACAACATGAAAAGCCTCCATTCTATCACTATCTTGCCGTTTCTTCCACAAAATGCACATCTAGTTGTTTTTTGTGTGTGTGTGTTTTTCAAGTTCTGGCTCCTGGAAGCGCGTAGAAGCCCCGCAGAGTGGCCCATCAAACCCTTCCACCAAAAGGAGACGCAGGACGTCTCCAGGCCCGGTCATTGTCATCAAAGATGAACCAGAGGATGACGATGAAGTTCATTTCGTAAGATTTTCCTCATTCCACGCCAGATCATGGAAGGAATAGATTGAATAGATCACAATTATTTGGTTGTGACATTTGGTTGACAACCTAATAGACCAAAACTGTTTTTAAAACCGCGACTGCAAATTCATGTTCAATAGTTTGTCACTTACACCCAAATCACAGTTTTTCACAATACATATACACTTTTGACATGTAATTTTTTTTTTATTATTATTTTTTTTTATCTATAGGTAAAGAGCAGTGTTAAAGCCAGTCTTCCTGACAGCACAGGGGTTCAGTCTCAAATGCCACAAGGTGAGCAGCAGTCAGAGAAGACCCCAGAAGCAGATGACGACCCCAATGAGGATTGGTGCGCGGTGTGCCAGAACGGAGGAGAACTGCTCTGCTGTGACAGATGTCCGAAAGTCTTCCATCTCAGCTGCCATATCCCCACTCTAACCGCATCTCCAAGGTATCAGATGATCCAACTCAAAATATGAATTCAATTAAACTGTAAGGATTTAAAATAAATGTTTTTATTAATTTGGTGTGCATATACACTTTGTACAAAAACATACAAATAAATATTAATTATTCCAGATTTTTTGGCTAGTAGTCTCTTTACCGAGGTTGCATTTATAAAAAAAATTTAATATGGTAAAATATTCACTCCTGTCATGGCAAAGTTAAATTTTTCATGTGTCATATGATCCTTTAGAATGAATCTAATGCTGATTTGGTGCTCAATAAAGTTTTCTTCTTATTATTAGTATTACTAAAGTTTTTGCTGCTTAATATTTTCGTAGAAACCATGATGCACTACCATTCAAATGTTTGGGGTAAGTAAGATGTTTACTACTTTTATTCAGCAAAAATGCATTAAATTGATCATAAGTGACAGTAAAGACATCTGTTACAGAAGATTTATATTTTAAATAAATTGTTATTAATTTTTTTCTGTTAATTAAAGATGGTTACCACAAAGATGTTAAGCAGCAAAAATTGTTATATTATCCCAAAGCAAGCATCTTCATTGGAAATTGTTACATTTCCAACAAAGGTTTTGAGAATGGTCAGATTTTGAGAACAGTTTTATTTGATTAATTCTATTGCAGTCATGTATGTATGTTGTGTTTGTGTGTATCTGTAGTGGTAAGTGGTACTGTACGTTCTGCCGTGACCTTACCTCACCTGAAATGCAGTATAACATCAGTGGTAGCGAAGAATCGAACAATGTGAAGCAGGATCCAGATTCTGAGGCTTTCACTCCTGTGGACAGAAGAGTATGAACTGCTTTCAATTAGTTCTGCTTTTTTTAGGTTTCACTTTAGAATTACTAAGTTTTAAAATTTGAAATTAAAATCTTTAAAAACAGCTTCAATTTTGTGTTTTGTTTATGCAGAAATGCGAGCGGCTACTGCTTCGTCTTTATTGCAATGAGCTCAGCACGGATTTTCAGGAGCCTGTAACACCATCGGTAAGATCCTGCATCTCACATGGCATTGTAGACACATGAACTAGATTTGATTTTCATTTGGGAAACAAAAATGTTTTAGACACGTCAGGGTCATATTTCACCCCCAAGAAAAATGGAATTTTGCATCAAGTAAAGAAAAATCTGAGCCTGTTTTTATAAAATAAATGGTAATTTTTGCATTGTAACATTATTTTCATGATAAATAAGTATAATAAGAAAATTTTAAGTAACGAAAAAATAAAGAAAAATTCAAATCATTAAATGTTAAAATATTTGTACATTTAGTAATATTTCTACTGCGTTCTGTTTTATGCTGATATAAATAAGCAAATCATTGTTTTTAGAAGGGTATTGAGATTTCTTTTGCATTACAGAAATTATAATTTGGAAAGGAAAATTAGCTTAAAGGAAAACATCAGCGTTTTTCCATATTTCACTATGTTCTTCCCTCAGATTAGATGAGTTGATACTTACCTCTCCCGTCTCAGTGTGTGCACTTTATTGCTGTAGCACGCGGCATCACTATGTTAGCATTTAGCTTAGCACCATTCATTCCTTATCCAAACAGGGATGAATTTAGAAGCCACAAAACACTTCCATGTTTTCCCTATTAAAAGATGGTTACATGACTAGGGGGAGTTTTAAGGAGTGATGATATTACTGTACCGAGGTTGAAGTGCTGCAAAGTGCTCTTCCACCATACATTATAGTTATCATTTTTATCCGCTTAGAAAATTGCCACGTTTTTTTTGAGCCACCATACTAACTCGTGTAACTACTCATGTAACCGTCTTTAAATAGGGAAAACATGGAAGTGTTTGGTAGCTTCTAAATTCATCCCTGTTTGGATCTCAATGAATGAATGGTGCTAAGCTAAATGCTAACATGGTGCCGCACGCTATAATGATTGAGTGCACGCACTGAGACGGGAGAGGTACGTATCAGCTGAGGGAAGTACAAAGTGAAATATGGAAAAACGGTGGCGTTTATAAATGACAAGTACTGGCACAGTACAAAAAATATATATTTTTGTGATTTGTTGTTTCTGATAGGTTCATTAATCAGTCAGTAAGATGAATATAATAAATTAGGTTTTTCTTCGCATATATTCACTAGGGTTTGGATCAAAGCTGTAGTTTATTTTAGTTTTTTTTTTATTTATTAATGATTAGGACTGTTTCTGATCTGTCCCTGGTTCACTCTTCGAATTTGCAGTCGATGCCAGAGTACAGTGAGATAATAAAGACGCCAATGGACCTGTCGGTGATCAGAAGTAAACTGGAGGTCAGCAAATACAAGAGCACTGAGGACTTTGTGGACGACGTCAGGTTGATTTTCAAAAACTGTGCAACTTTCCACAAGGTATGCTGACTTGCGTTAGTTTACAATATTACTGTATTATTATATTATGAGTAGTAATTGTGAAACAAAGCATTTCTCTCAACTATATCTTCAAGGGGTTCATTACATATCTGCAGTTATATCTATTTTAACCTAGCCTTTCAGCTGTTATTTCATAGTTGAGATTGATATACAAGTTACAATATTTAAAACAGTTATTTATTTGAGATACGGAAGCATACTGACGCTTGTGGTTATAAGACAAGCTTTGGACATCATCAGAGAAGTGTCATTATTTTATTTATTTATTTTTGGGCGGGTTCTTTCAGTTCAGAAAGTTTTCTAGGTTAATTGACTGCTAGATAATGTGTCGAGTTAACCGAAACCTGCTCAAAGGCTGTGAAAAATATTTTAACTTCGTTTAAAGGGTTAGTTCACACAAAAATGTACCTATCCTCAAGTTGTTCCAAACATATATGAATGTCGTTCTTCTGTTCAACACAAAAGAACGGTGGTGGTACTGCATGAATGAGACCTACTGCACGTGACATCTAATGGTGTGTATTCATGTTGTTTGTAGGAAGACACGGAGATGGCCAGTGTGGGTGCTAATCTAGAGAGTTACTTTGAGGAACAGCTGAAACTCTTGTATCCAGACCGGACATTTCCTGGCGTGAAGGAGGAGGCTGTTGCTTCTTTGCGTCCTGATGTTACAAGTCCCTTATCAAAGACGCCTCCGCAAAACACTTGTCCTTCAGAGGAGATTGAGAAACCCTCTGGTGAAGATCTCCCTCAGGGGGGACCACACACTAAAGACATTGAGGAGAAGTCAGAGAGCCTCGGCTCTCCTGCAGGATTCAGTCTTGTAGATGCTGAAACGGACAGTAAAGCAACTAAAGACCAAACTTCCTGAAAGAATCTTCCTTGTTCATTCTCTAAAGACTGGAGGGTGACATGCACTTTTCTAGAGCGTGAAATCTCTGGTTCAATTGCAATAATTATACTGTACATTTGAATTGTTTTAAGCATTTGAAAAATAGGCAGTTTGACCACTAAAGATGTAATATAACAATGCAATGTGGAATATAAGCATAATAAATACCTATATAAATGCACTGTTTGTCAAGCCTTAAGCAGGGAAAAAAAAAACAAGAAGCATTGCTCTGCAAAGATAACCTTACGTGTTCATGTCCAGATTACAAAAAATCAGCTTCAAAAAACTACTAATTTAAAATCATGAGGCCGCTTCAAGGCATATATACACTCACCTAAAGCCGAGTTCAGACTGTACGATTTTCAAAGTAGTCGTGTCACTGTTCTTTTCACACTGCATGACTATCTCTGCCAGCATTCAGTCACTGCTATCTTCACACTGCACGATCGATCGGCCACAGAAGGTTTCACAACCAAAACACACGTGAGATGTGACAATAAAAACAACGTGATATCATGCGTGCAAAACTGGAGTTCTCTAGTGAAACTAGGATTATTATTAAAAATGGTAGCCCGCAAGAAGCTTGCAGTAAGAATTGCCTGCGCGATGATTTGCAGCGAAAACAAGAAAAAGAAAGGTAGATTATGGAGGAGGAAATGGTTGGGGAGATGCAAGGAACAAGGATTGTGTGTTCTCATATCATGCTTGCTGATATTGTGGTCTATAACTCCTCCCCGAACTCCCCGCTGCTCTGTATCTTGCTCTCTCATTGGCTGTCGGTCATCGCCAATGTAGTTTTCAGTCAGAACACTTTTCACACAGCATGATTCTGAATCGCCGACAGGTCCAGATATCTAGCATGCCAAATATTTCACGGGCATCGGCAATTCTCTCAGATCGCATCTTTGCTCATTCACACTGCATGATTGTCACGAGCTTGAACGAGCACCGATTTACCTGTGATTTCGCGCATTTGTCGCCTATTTCTCAAAACCTGTCGGCGAGCCAAAAACTGGGCTAAAATCGTGCAGTCTGAATGCGGCTTAAAGGATCATTAGGAATACCATACTAATACTGTGTTTGACCCCCTTTCACCTTCAGAACTGCCTTAATTCTACGTGGCATTGTTTAAACAAGGCACTGAAAGCATTCTTTAGAAATGTTGGCCCATATTGATGGGATAGCATCTTGCAGTTGATGGAGATTTGTGGGATGCACATCCAGGGCACGAAGCACCCGTTCCACCACATCCCAAAGATGCTCTATTTGGTTGATATCTGTTGACTGTGAGGCCATTTTAGTACAGTGAACTCATTGTCATGTTCAAGAAACCAATTTGAAATGATTCGAGCTTTGTGACCTGGTGCATTATCCTGCTGGAAGTAGCCATCAGAGGATGGGTACATGGTGGTCATTAAGGGATGGACATGGTCAGAAACAATGCTCAGGTGGGCCATGGCATTTAAACGATGCCCAACTGCCACTAAGGGGCCTAAAGCGTACCATGAAATCACCCCCCACACCATTACACCACCCCCACCAGCCTGCACAGTGGTAACAAGGCATGATGGATCCATGTTCTCATTCTGTTTATGCCAAATTCTGACTCTACCATCTGAATGTCTCAACAGAAATCGAGACTCATCAGACCAGGCAACATTTTTCCACTCTTCAACTGTCCAATTTTGGTGAGTTCGTGCAAATTGTAGCCTCTTTTTCCTATTTGTAATGGAGATGAGTGGTGGGGTCTTCTGCTGTTGTAGCCCATCCACCTCAAGGTTGTGCATGTTGTGGCTTCACAAATGCTTTGCTGCATACCTCGGTTGTAACGAGTGGTTATTTCAGTCAAAGTTACTCTTCTCTCAGCTTGAATCAGTCGGCCCATTCTCCTCTGACCTCTAGCATCAACAAGGCATTTTCACCCACAGGACTGAGCAGATTGTGAAATACTCAGACCGGCCCGTCTGGCACCAACAACCATGCCACGCTCAAAATTGCTTAAATCACCTCTCTGTCCCATTCTGACATTCAGTTTGGAGTTCAGGAGATTCACCCCTAAATGCATTGAAGCAACTGCCATGCGATTGGTTAATTAGATTTGAGAGTTGTTCCTAATAATCATTTAGGTCAGTGTGATTTTTTTTTAATATACATATATATATATATATAAAACAAATAAAAGTAAAGGAATGTGTAATGATCAATATACATAATAACAAAGAGGTTGTTGTGAAAAACATAAGAATTCTACAATAAATGTATTAGTCTTGTCCACAAAACCGTAATCAGACATATAATCAGGCATTTAAGCAGAATTCTTTAGATTAAAAGGGTTTCTAGGATCATAAAAAAACTTCATAAATGCAATGGGAAACCAACCCAAACATGTTGTAACATCTTTCATAGACCAATTGCAAAATGACAAATAATTACATTTGGCAGCACTCTTCAAAAAGCCTCAGCTGTTGTACAGTCATGATTAAGAACATGGTATACAATACTGGCACTTATTTCAGCAGAAACATGTCTATATCATTGGCATCTCTTTTGCCTTCCTACCCTTCCACCTCACATCCTTACTCTTCTTCTTCCTGGCTGTTGACCCTGTTTGTTTCCTTATTATTATTATTATTATTCCTCAATCTTGAGTGTGTCAAAGCAGCTTTGCAGTATTAAACAAGAAAATTGTGTGTTAATCATACAAGAGGAAAATAGTCAACACAAAATTTCATTTATTTTTTCCATTTATTTATTTTAGGACAGTGCACATTAATCAACATTACTGTAAATGTGCCAGTGTTAGCCAGCAGGCTAATTTTCAACTGTAATCCATTGGCAAGATGTTATACTAGGCACAAGATAACTGAAAAATAACATATTAAGGCACACAACAATTGATATACAACAATAAAACATAATGCCATAGCACTGGCTACATTAAAACATAAAAACATAAAACATATAACCATACAGCCATACAGCTGTTTGGAATTTATAAAGAACCATGTATCCATCTATCTATCATACATATACCATAGGTTACAGGACAGTTAAAGTCAAAGTCAGGTTACAGGACAGTTAAAGTCAGACATACATTAATTATTATGAGAGGTGCTCACATTTTTGTATGCTCAAAAGCCAGACCTTAAGATGGTGAGTAAATGTATGGTAGGAGGTGGAATTTCTAATGTCCACTGGCAATTGGTTACATAATTTAGAGGCTCTCACAGAAAAGCATAATTGGCCAAAGGAACTGGACCTAAGAGGGACTACACAGTCCCCTCTAAAGGCAGACCTTGTGGTTCTGCTGCTAGATGACTTCTGTTGTACAAAAGTGCAGAGTGGTGGGGGAGCCTTTCCATTAATAATTTTAAAAATTAGGCATGCATCACTGTATTTTTAAATATTTTCCCAACTAAGTAGGTTATATTTGTTATGAATGTTACAATGATGGTAAAGTTTGGGTTTTTTGTCTAATACTTTAAGTGCTTGTTTATAAAGTGATAAAATAGGCCTTAGTGTTGTGCTACATACCTGGGTCCAGCTTGTTATACAATATGTTAGGTGAGGAATTATCATAGTATTCATGTATAGCTGTGCTACAGGTGTTGTCAAACAGTTCCTAAAATTCGCTAGGTTATATTTGGTTATTTGCACTACCTTTCTCACTTGAAGTTTAAATGATAGAGTGAGTAGAGTCAAGAATAATGCCTAGATATTTAAAATATGTAACTGTTTGAATGACCTCCCCAGACAAACAGACATTGGATTCACAATGAGATACAGTGTTGCTTTTACTAAAAAACATACAGACTGTCTTCTTAACATTGAGATCCAGCTGTGAGCCAGTAAGCCATTTTTGTACATGTACCATTGTGTCACTGAGCTTGGCAGAAGCTTGAGCTTTAGTTTTCGCATGAACATATATGACTGAATCATCAGCATACATCTGCACCTCACATCCAGTGCACACTAATGGCAGGTCATTTATGTAGATGCTGAACAGAATAGTGCGGTACACCCAGTTCGTTCCTCAAGGGTGGTGATGTCTCACCATTAACTCTCACATACTGAACTCTTTTTGACAGGTAAGATCTCATCCACTCAATAACACTGGTTGAGAAATTAAAATAAGACATTTTGTGGATGAGTATTTCATGGTTGACAGTGTCAAAAGCTTTTTTCAGATAATTGAAAATTGCTCCAACTATGCCTCCTTTATCCAATTTTAACTTGATATTTTCCACAAAGAAACAATTTGCTGTCTCAGTGGAATGTTTGGCTCTAAAGCCAAATTGCATGGAGTGAAGTTTAAAAGGACTACTGTTAAGATGCTCAATCATTTGCTCAGCCACACATTTTTCAGAGATCTTAGACAAGATGGGTAAAATACTAATTGGTCTATAATTATTCATAATAGTTGTATCTCCTGACTTATAGACTGGTACAACAATGGCTGACTTCCAGGCGTTAGGGAATTTTACCTCCTTAAAAGAGGTGTTTATGATTTTAGTAATAGGCCCTGAGAGGGAGGCAGCATGTTTCTTTAAAAACATAGAGTCCAGTCCAAATATGTCTTTTGATTTGGAATTCTTAAAATAAGTAATTATAGACTTAACCTTAGGTTCAGAAATTTCAGTCAGAGTGAAGACTGGCTGTGATACGTCAATTGGTAAGGAGTGTAGTGGACCACTTATGGGACTATGCACAGACAATCTAACAGAATTGACAAAATGGTTATTAAGGAAAGTCACTATTTCAGCTGGTACCATTATCTTTGATCTCCAGCTGCATTATTGCTTTATTATGTCCTTTCCCTGTTAGTTTATGCAGACAGTCCCAGACTTGTTTATGATTACCCTTAGCGTCCCGTATGAGGTCAACAAAGAAGTTAGATTTAGCTGCCCTGATATCCTTTATTACTCTATTCCTCAAGGACACAAATATATGCCTGTCAATCAATGATTTGGATTGAGAGAGAGCTTTAAAGCATTATCTCTCTCCTTCATTAATCTCCTTATGTCACTAGAGATCCAGGGGAGGGTATATGTACTATTCCCTTTAAAGTTGCTTTTCTTGAGGAATCACATCTACACCAGCTATGATTTGATCCCAGTTAATATTTTTGATTTCTCTGTCAAATTCATCAACATCACACTTGGGTATTCGTAACTGGCTAGATTTGATGTTAGGTTTTAAATGAAAACGGGATTTAGTGAGCTTTCTGGCTATAAGAGTGAGGTTATGGTCAAACAGACCAGTGACCATATTAAAAGATTTTGATACCCTTTCAGGTTTTTTGGTGAATATCAAGTCAATTTGAGTTTTTGAGGATGAGGTTATTCTAGTGGGCCCATTAATTAGTTGTGTGAAATCAAATTTATTAGAGACCCGTTGTAGTGCTTTACTAATGCCTTTGTCCTCCCAATTTACATTGAAGTCACCCATTACTAGTATTTCCTGCCCTGACCTGCATTCCTTTAAAACAGATTCTAATTTGTCAAAGAAAATAGCTTTTGCAGATGGAGGTCTATACACTCCAATGAGAAAGAAGGACATTTGTGGTCAAAGGCTAATATTAAGGCAAATATACTCAAGCTCATTCATAACTGAGCCTTGAACCTCTTTACATGATATATGGTCTTTAATATATAACAGTAACCCACCACCTTTGCCAACCTTTCTATCTTTCCTAAAAGCATTATAGCCAGGAATATGTAGGGCTGCAGATGGGGAGTTTTTATTCAACCAAGTTTCAGATAAGCATAGGAATTCCAAGTTAGAGTCCACAAGAATATGTTTTATCTCATCACTTTTAGAAATCAAACTACGGATATTCAAATGACCACCCAGTAGCCCACTGGGTTTTGTTTGAGGGTCCCACAGAACTTTGGCATTGTTCACTGTTTGAAATCTTTCAAGTTACAGTCATTTCATCATTGATTCAATGATGTCATCATCCAGCTCAGTTTAGTTAAAAAAGTATCTATGCAATTAAGTCAACAGTATTGCCAGAAATTAAGCATCCCCAAATTAGCAAGCTAAAAGCGAAAGTGGCAAGGAAAAAACAGGTTCCGACTGGGGGCCAGTACTGTGGAAGATTTGTATTGGTCAAAATATGAACTAATCATGTATAATCAATTTTAATTTTAGCCATTATTGTATCAAAGGTATTCTACAGGTGCTGGTCATATAATTAGAATATCATCAAAAAGTTAATTCCATTCAAAGAGTGAAAATTTTATATTCATTCATTACAAACAGACTGATATATTTCAAATGTTTATTTATTTTAATTGTGGGGGAGATTCACAAAGAGTGGACTGCAGCTGGAGTCAGTGCTTCAAGAACCACTACGCACAGACATATGCAAGACATGGGTTTCAGCTTTGCATTCCTTGTGTCAAGCCACTCTTGAACAACAGACAGCATCAGAAGCATCTCGCTTCAAAAAGGACTGGACTGCTCCTGAGTGGTCCAAAGTTATGTTCTCTGATGAAAGTAAATTTAGCATTTCCTTTGGATATCAGAGTCTGGACGAAGAGAGGAGAGGCACACAATCCACATTGCTTGAGGTCCAGTGTAAAGTTTCCACAGTCAGTGATGGTTTGGGGTGCCATGTCATCTGCTGGTATTGGTCCACTGTGTTTTCTGAGGTCCATAGTCAACGCAGCTGCATACCAGGACGTTTTAGAGCACGTCATGCTTCCTGCTGCTGACCAACTTTATGGAGATACAGATTTCATTCTCCAACAGGACTTGGCACCTGCACACAGTGCCGAAGCTTCCAGTACCTGGTTTAAGGACCATGGTTTCCCTGTTCTTAATTGGCCAGCAAACTCACCTGACCTTAACCCCATAGAAAATATATGGGGTATTGGGAAGAGGAAGATGTGATATGCCAGACCCAAGAATGCAGAAGAGCTGAAGGCCACTATCAGAGCAACCTGGGTTCTCATAACACCTGAGCAGTGCCACAGACTGATCGACTCCATGCCACGCCGCATTGCTGCAGTAATTCAGGCAAAAGGAGCCCCAACTAAGTATTGTGCTCATAATTTATTTTCATTTTTATACCTTTTAGTTGGCCAAGATTTCTAAAAATCCTTTCTCTGTTTTGGTCTATAGTAATATTCTAATTTTCTGAAATACTAAATTTGGGATTTTCGTTAGTTATTAGTTGTTTGACTTTTTGAATGGAATTAGTGAAATAAATCAACTTTTTGATGATATTCTAATTATATGACCAGCATTTGTATGATTAGGCCTCCTCATTTCACTTAAAATCAATTCTAAATTCTAAGAGGCTGGAGAGACAGCCAAGAGAGGTCAAAGAGTTGATAACCATATGTATGAAATGTTTTGAACAATGGCACCCATTCGGAAAACACTGTATAAAGATGAAGTACAAACACAGACTCAGTAGACTGTTCTGCAGAGCTTCCTCAGTTTTATTGTCTCTTTATCATAAAATATTAATTCTGGCATCAAAAAGACATTAGGCAGATAAAGTATATGAAAGCGCGCAAAGTCCTATTGACACCGCTCTTTTGGCGTAAGGAAGAACAGAGGTCTGAACGAATAGGCAAACATTTCTGCAGAGTATTGCTTTTTTACTGCGTTGAGGAAGTGTTATCAGTAAAAAGAGTGAGTAATGACAGATCACTCAGGAGGAGTGAAGTGTAGTCTGTTTTAATTGTAAGTGAAAGTGTCCGTGTTTGTGTGAATGACTGTGGTTGTATAAGAAAATAAACTGTATCTGGTGGAGCAGGAGGTGTGTGCCCCTCCTGAACTGTCACTTGAGTGTGATCAGGTCACGGAGATACGCTGGAGAAGAGTGAATGAGTGCATGAGCCCTTTCTAAAAAAGGGACAAAGAATGAGTGTATGAGCCCCCTTAGCAATATAGGGACCTGTATGAATGTTGTTGTTGTTTTTGTTGTTGTTGTTTTGTGTGTGTGTTAATCCATTACAAAGTTTCAGAGATTTGGGCTTGAGTTAACTAAAATATAACTTGTATACTGCAGTGTTTAATGAGAGCAAGATTGGGTGACCAAGTTCATAGGAATTTTGATTCAAAAGCCATAGGCATTTTACTATAGAAATGGAACTTGTTGATTTAATTTTTAAATCTGAAATAATAAGAATTATTTTATGTTGGTTGGGGGAAACTAATTCAGCAGTACCAGGTTATTCCGAATTATGTATGGGAATATAGAAGAAAAATTATGTTTGAATCTTTGTTTTGCCATACCCATGTCATGCTGTTATAAAAAGGAAGGATTAGTTTGTTTTATTGCAGTATACTTCTTCTTCTTCTTTTTTTTTTTTTTTTTTTTTTTTGTTGTTGCTTTTGTTCTGCAAAGAAGAACTTGCTTTACTAACATAGAATAAGGGAACTGCTGTTTTTAACCAGATGAGACCTTTTTTATTAAGGGACCACTGAAAGAGGTGGTTGAAAAGTGAAAATTAGATCAAGAGCAGATTGCTCAGACAAAATTGATCAAGAGTTTACAAAGTGAGTGCCATCACAGACTGAACAGTCCAGGCTGATGATGATCTAACCAGAAGGACTTCCATCCCTTCCCATTGTGTGCACAGGTGCTGCATATTTAATATGCACTATAATTGTTTTATTAGCTATAGAAATCTTGATTATTCACTGGTCTCAGAGCATTTCTTGGAATTCTGTGTTTTAACTTACATTCTTAATCTGCTTTTCAACAGAATCCAGTCCAGTCTTATGTCTTAAAGAAATCATTTTGACAGACGGAAGTGTGTGCTTGACTCACAAATCAGATAAAAATGGAGCTAGATTTGGCACAGTGAGGGCTATTTCATTAACCAAATAGAACAAAATGCACAACTGAATTATTGACAACAATGCTGAACTCTTTAAAAAAAAAAAAAAAAAAAGACAAATAGAAAAATGTCCAATAGAAAAACAAAATTCTGGCTGATAAAATAAAAGTATATTGGTCACTCCATTTTGTATAAAGGTAATTTTCTAGTGCTAGATTGAATAAGATAATAACAAAAATACTCCAAATATCCTAAATCACATATGCTGTCATCACTGGGGATAATAAGATGGAAACATTTATGCCCATGGATCCTAGATTAGGCAGAGATCTCTAATCCTCTTCTCAAAAAAAGAAGGGAAAAAAAAGTATTTGACTCAAATTAAATTACACAAGTTACATATGAGAAATTATAATTGGATCTCTCAAGTGCACAATGCCTATTCCTATTATTCTAAACAAATTAATGTATTCGATTTTGATGGGGAAAAAAAGAAAGAAAAAAGAGATACAGCAGTGTTTATGGTGACTAATGTTGCCTAGCTGCATGACATCTAGAAACTATCTGGAATGATACCAGGTCTATGCTTAAAAAAAAAAAAAAAAAAATTCCACAGCAAAAATCATTTCACGAGTTCACACTTACAGATAATTAACAGAGTAAGGTTTATGTGAATTTGGTGTTTTGTCTGAGAAGAGAGCTCGGTAGTTACCCTCGAGCCCGAGGTGCTCCCCCTGTCTGGGGAGAGGTGTCCAAGCTCGGCGTTTAGCCTGGACCCAAGCGCTCCCCCGAGTGCTGGGGATTATTTATAGTAGCTAGCTCTTGTGCTAATTGGATAGATGGTATAATAACTAATGATGGATTGTCCATGTTAATTATCTGCATAATTCACACTTACAGATAATGAACAGAGTAAAGGTTATGAATATTTGGCGTGCTCTACACTCTAAAAACTGCTGGGTTGAAAACAACCCAATTTGGGTTATTTTGACAACCCAGCGCTGGGTCAAAAAGGGACGAACCCAGCGCTGGGTTACTTTAACCCAACCAGTTGGGTTATCATATTTAACCCAGCCTGCTGGGTTGCCTTTTTTATGGTTTAAAATGACTATATTGCAGGGTTTAAAAAAACAGAGCGGGTGTTTTTTTATCAGTGTATTTCAGAAGGAAAACTACTGTATTTATAAAATGTTCGATATCATTTCGCATGTGCTTGATAAGGCAGCGTTTGTGAGCTCAGCACCGCTCTGCAGCCGTTACCGGAGAAACCTACCTCTCCCGCTCTTAGCGCCTCCTGCTGGCAGAAAATAAACTCGCAGAGTGCAGCCATGTGGGGAAACAATGCTTTTCTACGTTAAAATTAACCCAAATTGAGCTAGACATTAAACCTACAAATGTTGTTCATTTTAAATATCACTTTTACACACAAATAATAATTACCAAAAGGAAAATATTTATTATTTGATGATGATGCTAACCTTGAATCAACAAACAGAACTAACAATTATTGCTAAATGTGTGACTGAATCATATAATAACTTAATTAATAATATTGATAGTTCATCGTCTAGCTGACTACGTCTTGTATTATTATTATTATTTTTTCTAAAATCCTGTCAAATGTGCACAAACTACTAGCTACTACTAAATATTGTAGAAACATAATTTTCTGTAAAGTTGCTTTGTAACGATTTATTTTGTAAAAAGCGCTATACAAATAAACTTGAATTGAATTGAATATTAAAAACAAGAGAAAAGTCAAAAAGTAACATGTTAGAAGAAATACAGAAAAGGATGGCATTAACAGCTACAGAGTTCATAAATAAAGTATTGAACATTTGATGAATATAACTTAAGATCAAATTGGACTTTGTTCATTTGTATATATTGTATAAAAATATACGAAAACACATACAATAAATTTACCAACTATTCTGGCATGACAGTACACAAATAAATCACAACATTAACTTTGATATTATAACATTTAACAGACGCATGTGTGTGTGTGAAAGAATGTGAGCAGGTGTATGAATGACAGAGTGTAAACTCTTCTACTAAACAACACAGAAAAAGCATTTAACTTTTTTTTTTTTTAACAAATGATACACTTACAGTTTGTTTCATAGTCCATGAATACAGATCATGCATCACAGTCAATTTTCATGATCTCTTTAGCATAACTGATGTAATCATGAAGAAACCCCATCTGCACAGCATGTGACATCTTCTACATCATCCAGGGCAGCGTCCTCCTTTAAAACCACTGCTTCATCTGTTTAGGGGAAAGAAGATTCTCCTCTCTGACCAGGATTCATCCCAGTCACCGCCTGTTCTTCATCAGTGGCCTAAGAGAAACACATTTGAAAAAATTAAACATTTAATTAAACTATCCATTTTCAGGTAGAGATGTATTCACATCCATAAGGATAGGTAAATAATCTGTTTTAAAGTTTCAACACTTTGTGTGGTTGTTTAATGTCTGTCTATCACAGCTCTCATGAAGTCTATAATGGCAGCACTAGTGTGAGGACAGGTGATATTGTTTGAATAAATATTGCTTTCAGAAAGCTTCTTTACTGAAACATTAAAACAGACATGACATTCACATACCTCACAATATTCATGTACATGGAGGGCTGCTCTTCAAACCGTTAGTTCACCAAATAATTAAAATGTTCATAATTTACTCTCCTCATGTTTTTCCAGACTCATACAAAATCTGCAAATTTTTTGGAAAACGTATGAATATATTTAATATTCTCTTTTTGTGTCCTCCATTGCTGGTCTGGGAGACCAGTATTTTATTTTGAACATACATGTTTGCTATCATATAATTTAAGATGTATTCATATATAAATATCAGAATTTACTTCTACAATAACTCTATATTTATGAAGCTTGAAAATACTGATTATCTAAACTATAAATGGATTAACAAATATTATGAGAAAACTAAAAATATATTAATTTATGTTGTAAAGACAGACAAAAGTCTTATAGGTTTGGAATGACTTGAGGGCAAGTAAATGATTTTTTGTGTGAACTTTACCTCTAAGAGCGAAGACCAAGAATAATGACTCTCCAAATCAGACAACTCCAAAGTTGGTTTGAGTTCTGCAATAAAAAACACAGACATCAATGGTCTTAATGAAATGAGCACGTAATCACACTGTTGTTGCATCAAAATGTGAAGTAAACTGGCAGGAGACAACAGAAAAATGTATTTTCTAAAAACAACTTACATAAAATCTCAAAGGAATGACGCTCTCCCATGTCTCTTACTTTTAACATCTACAAAAACAAAAAACAAACATTATTTTACTCTTAGTAAAAAAACAACAACTGATAACATGAAATATGAAGTTTACTTGCCTTAAACGATCTTTCCCTCTCTTCAGAAGAAGCTGAGAAAACCACCTCCTCACACAAGCAGACTTGTGTGTCCTTAACTCCAGTTAGTTTGAGTTCTGCAATGAGGGACATCAGATTAGTGATTAGATTAGTGAAGTGACATTCAGCCAAGTATGTTGACCCATACTCAGAATTTGTGCTCTGCATTTAACCCATCCGAAATGCGCGCGCGCGCACACACACACACACACACACACACACACACACACACACACACACACACACAGAGCAGTGGGCAGCCATTTATGCTGTGGCGCCCGGGGAGCAGTTGGGAGTTCGATGCCTTGCTCAAGGGCACCTAAGTTGTGGTATTGAAGGTGGAGAGAGAGCTGTTCATGCACTACCCCCACCCACAATTCCGTCCGGCCCGAGACTAGAACCCACAACCCTTCGATTGGGAGTCCAACCCTCTAACCATTAGGCCACGACTTCCCCACAAAATGGTTTCAATAAAATATTAACATATACATACATACATATATATATATCAATGGTTTCAATAAAATATTAACATATACATACATACATATATATATAAAATCACACTGTTTTTGCATCAAAATGTGAAGTTAACAGGCAGGACACAACAGAAACATTAATTTTCTAAAAAAAAAAAGTAATAATAATTTAACTTACATCAGTCTCAAAAGAATGAAGTTATCTTGTCTCTGGATTTCAACATCTAAAAAAAAAACACATTATTTTAGTCTTAGTAAAAATAAAGATAACTTGATGTTATTCTGAAGTTTACTCTCCTTAAACCGTCTGTCCCTCTCTTCAGAAGAACACCTCCTCCTCATCCTCACACAGGTCTGTGACTCCTCACACAAACAGCTTCTGTGTCTTTAACTCTCAGCGCGAGGACAATGAAGACAGGAGCTGGACAAGAAATATTACATGTAAAACATACTTTTAACAGTTACCACTTCAACAGCCTCAAAATAATTATGCTAGTCTTTACTACACGATGCCGTTTCCTTTAGGAGACAAACATACATTCAGTTTAACCGCGAAAAAAAAGACAAATTCACATGAGCGTAACCGTGACCATAACCGTCTGTTAACGCCTCAAAGAGAACAGATAATGTAAAATCTTATGTAAATATGACAAAATACATTCACAGACGTTATATTAAAAGTACATCCTCCGTTCAATAACGTTACATGAGGCAGTTAAGACCTCCGTGTCCGAGGCGAAAACCGCGTCCGTTTTTTTTATATATATATAACGTTAAGCTCCTTTGTTTCCGCCTTTCATAAAACCGGGTAAACAATAAAAGATAACTTTACATTTTGAATATTTAACGTTACTTACCATAGTCTTTCACTCGCTTCTCGCTTCTATCACGCTGAGAAAATGGCGGCTGCTCGCACTGGAGACGTACGATTTTGACGTGACGTGCGTGCTCTCCTTCACGTCCGCGTCCTCAACCCACCCCGCTGGGTTAAAAAAAAAAGAGTTATTTTCAACCCAAACTTGGGTTAAAACATCCCAAAGTCCTATCCAACGGCCTCAACCCAGCAGTTGGGTTGAAAAAACAACCCAGCGTTTTTTAGAATGTAATGGGAGAGGGCTCTGAGCTCGGCATTTAGAAACATTGACATAGGAAGATTTGAAGGGAAATGCATTAAAATGCACTTATCTTCACAGAAACCTATATATGATGTTACAGTCTTTATGAGCTCGTCCATATCGGTGCCAGCAGCTTCAAAAACACTCCAATCAGTGAGGTCAAAACAAGATTGTAAATCCTGCTCTGTTTCGCTGGTCCATCTCTTCACAGTCCTTACTACAGGTTTAGCAGATTTAAGTTTCTGCTTATAGGTCGGAATAAGATGAAGCAGACAGTGATCAGACAGCCCCAAAGCTGCTTGTGGACCAGAGTGATATATGCATCCTTTATTGTGGTGTAACAGTGATCCAATATATTACTGTCTCTGGTGGGACATGTAACATGGTGTCTGTATTTTGGCAGTTCAAGGGAGAGATGGGCTTTATTAAAGTCCCCAAGAATGATTAAAACAGAGTCCGGGTGTTGTTGTTCTGTCTCTGTGATCTGATCAGCGAGTTTCTGTAGCTGAAGCTGAGCTCACATGCGCTTGTGGAGGAATGTAAACACTGATCAGAATGAGCAACACCTGAGAAGAGATGATGCCAACCCATCAGAGGACCTCAGATGATGACAACCCTGAAAAAACAGACAGAATGACCAAATTTTGCTTTAAGTTTGATTGCATCATTTAATAATTGCTGTTAATAGTGTTCATAGTCTGTTTGATTACATCTTTTATACTTTTTTTCTGTACATTTCTGCCTAGAAAAGCGCTATTTAAATTTAAGGAATTATTAAGGAAAACAACCTTCTTACAGTAGCTTAATAATGCATTAGAGCATGTAGCAAGGATCAAAATTGTAATGGGGAAATTAACTTGCAAGGCAGAATCAGAAAGAGTTTTATTAACTAAACACTAACACAAACTAGTCTAACAAAAAAAACATACATTCATACACTGATGCGTGCATACAAAAGGAGAGCTAAAGCGGATGAATGAAGCCATTAGAGAGAAACCAGAGAATGCAGTGATGGAAAGAGTCAGTTAACCACCTGAGTAAAACCATCAGCGCTTAGCTTATTCTAAACCTCTGTTTTGTTTAGTTAAATGTTAAACTTACATTGCCTTAGGCTGGAACGAGCGTTGGGATGCAGTGTCGGATGTCTTGATGGTTTTCGAGGTTCGGTGGTGTAGGAGTTGCGATCACCTTCCGAGTTTGAAAAGTGATGAATTCCAAAGATGTTCTGACTCGATGGTGATTGGGAGTTTTACTTAAGGGTGTCTTAAGAGTGTCCTTAAAATCTTTCTGGCGCACATCCTCATCTTCTCAGAATCTAACAGAAATGCAGGTGGGTCACTGATGTGATGCCTTTAAGGTCTGAGGAGATTCCCGCCTCTCAGGATGGGCTTGTCCAATGAGAAAGGCTGAAATTCCAAGCGGGAGTTTGGAAATACTGGAGAGTTTTATGTGGAACTTGATTGAGTGTTAATGCAAAATTACTAAAGATTTTTAGAACACTAATACATTGCCTGTGTACCAAAATAATATACACTCTCATTTAGATCATGAGAAGGGGTCTGGGATAATTTGTAAATCTAATGAATAATTGATTGTGTCTGATTGGTCCAGACACTACAGAGCTTGACATTTTTATTTTCTCTTACCACGTTCAAATGCATAAATGTCTGTGTGTATGTGTTTGTTTGTTTGATATTATTATAAAAACAAAATAATAATTATGGACCATGGTACCCGAATGTTGTACAACTGTATATAATTACTATAATCTCTATAAAACATGTTATTTTTATTAATATAATGTTTTATGGTGTCTCATTTATCTATACACTTTTTACCTATTTATTTATTATTCTCAGGTAGGTAAGGAAATTCTAATCTGGACTAAACTATAAGCATTCTGAAAGTACTTACAACTTGCTCAGCACACTTCCCTGTGGTCAGTTCTTGCTTACGGCTCTTAAATTACTACTCTGGTAGACAATAACTTGTCAATAATAAAATATAAGTTTTATTAAAGTTAACATAAGTTTAATCAAAGTACAATAGTAAAGTTGCAAAATCAAGGTATAATCAACTGGTATCAGGCGTCGAGGGATACTGTACTTGTTTAATATCCATCCGTCAAGTCTCTCTCTCTTGGTCTTTTATACACAGACGTCAAACGCTGGTTCTTCTGATGTCATCACCTGGAGTGCTGCCAAATCCTCCGCTAGGGCTTTCAGTTGTTTACGTCGCATTGCTTTACAGTATCTTCTCTTTTTCTTCTCGTAACTGTCTGTAACATACACCTTAACTACTACATTTTCCCTTTATCATGAAACTATTTCTAATAATTAAGTGCTTTCTACTCTAAATCAGCCAATACATACATTTCATGCAAGTAAGCAGTTTTTTTCATGGTAGTGAAGTCACACAATATTTTCCATATAGCATTAATAATTGGGTTACACATTTGTACTTAAGCAAAGGCATTATTACTACTTAGGTTACATCAGTTTAAAGCAAATCAAGCATTAATCAAGACGGTATAATTGCAAAATCATCATCTCCATTAACAATATCTATACAGTACTATTCAATTAAAATTAACACGCGTTTGACTCAAGAAAAATAAACAGCTTTTATAAAGAAAAAGCATGGCATCACCCATTATTCAACAAAATCACATCAATGCTAAAGTAAAATAAGATGAAATAAAAAATAAAATTAAATAAAGGTTACAATAATATATCTCTCAACTTGTATTATAAGACTGATGAAAGTTTAAGATATTGCTAAACGTATTACATCATATACTAACATATTTTACTTTCACTATTAAAGTTACACTTCAAAACCAGCAAATTTATATTTCTGCCCCTCAACACTAAATGCACTCAGGGAATGAAGCAATATAATATGTTTAAGTTAATTAGAAAAGATCTTTTCAAACATTTGACAGTTTTTATAAATCACATGACAAATGTATAAATCACGGTTTGTTTTTAATCATTTGAAAAAACATTTCCATCTGGGTGAATGTTCCATGCCACTCTTACTATGTCCTCTTCTATCCCATGTTCCTTCAGATTCTGCTTTATCTAAGGAATAGAATCAAACTTTTATTCCAAGTACTACTAGTGCTCACCCAACCTTTCTTCCTGTATTAAGAGGAACTGCTACTTTTTGTAACACAATGGAGCCTAAACTCTTTAGAATTAGTTTGTTTTAATGAGTATGTTAGTGAATGTAGGTATTTAGGGTTAGCTATGTTTGGACTACATGCTGGTTTGAAGTAATTGCTATACTTGAATTTATATTCCACATAAATTACAGAACAATATTAATTTTGTAATTTGAATTTTGTCAAAAATAGAGAAATTGGGATGAGATTAGAATGGGGGTCCATAGGCGGTTATTTTTTTATTTTTATTTTTTGGCATAACAATAGGAAGAAATTTTTGTAATGGTGGAAATTAATGCAGCAAAGTATTTGGCTGAAAATGTTGGACACTGATACAAACAAATATAAATTCAATAAATTAATACATTCAGTTAATTATGGGGGGGGGGGGGATCAAAGTCAAGTTCCAGACTTCTGCTGTGGAAAAGGCTACAGGGCTGTTTAATTATGGAGCTTATAATATGACAAAACAAACTGAATTTGTGCTACGTAAATTTGAATTATTGACAAGTGTCATTTAACAAAACTTAATATTATGTGGCATTTAACATAGTTCTGATTTAGTTTTTTTCTTGAATATTAAACATTTAAAATGTAAGAAAGCTGAGGTTTATATACTTATTTAAGGGGAAGTCGTGGCCTAATGGTTAGAGAGTCAGACTGGCAATTTAATTTTTGTGAGTTCGAGTCTCGGGCCGGCAGGAATTGTGGGTGGGGGTAGTGCATGTACAGCTCTCTCTCCACCTTCAATACCACGACTTAGGTGCCCTTGAGCAAGGCATCAAACCCCCAACTGCTCCCCGGGCGCCGCAGCATAAATGGCTGCCCACTGCTCCGGGTGTGTGTTCACAGTGTGTGTGTGTTCACTGCCCTGTGTGTGTGCACTTTGGATGGGTTAAATGCAGAGCACAAATTCTGAGTATGGGTCACCATACATGGCTAAATGTCATGTCACTTTTTTTTCCACTTTATTTTCAAACAGCATTAATTTAATTTATTTGTTATGAAATCTTAGACCGCGAATATACAGTTTCTAAAGTTTTCAAGATGAAGAGGATATTCAGAACATCAAATTAAATATTCTAAAATTCAATACGCAGAAATCCAGATCATAGATAAAGCATTTTGGCCAATTATTAGTTCTCTGTTGTGAGCATGCGGATCAAGATCTAACTGATCATAAATCGCAGAGGTAGCCTACAGTAAGTGATTATTAAACATTTATGGTTTATATGCTTATATGTTAGGTTATCATTCTTAGCATGTGGAACATTTGTCTAAGCCAGTGGTTCTCAATCTTTTTTACTCCAAGGCCCCCCTCCACTCCAAATCAACTTTGCAAAAATGTCACTGAAGATATTCTTTCCAACTTAAAAGTACTTAGAAGTACCTAAACCTTAATTATACAGTAACTTTACAAATAAGCACAAGTCAACCTGCAATACCAAACAAGGTCAGATGGAGACTCCAACGAATTGAATACATGCAGAGTAACTAAGCACAACAAATTACAAATGAAAAATGAAACTTTTCTGAATGTGTGGAGACACAGCGATCAGAAGGCAGGTCGATGTCATCGGTGAACAGTTCCTCTGTTAGAATTAGCGAATTTTAAGCGTTTGATGCCGATTGTACATAACTGATCCTCAGAAACTTCTCCAAAACATGAGTCTTTGGCTACCATTCCTTATAAAACACTTGTTGCGCATTAATTTCAACAATAACATTAATATACAGGACTGTGTTCAGAAATATTATGTCATAGCAATCCATGCACAAAGGAGCACATGCACGTCCATACATAAAAAAAGATGGTAACACTTTAGAATAAGGTTCCATTAGTTAATGTTAGTTAATGTATTAATTAACATGAACAAACAATGAATAATACATGTATTACTGTATTTATTCATCTTCGTTAATGTTAGTTAATGAAAATACAGTTATTCATTGTTAGTTCATGGTAATTCAAAGTGCATTAACTAATGTTAACAAGCACAACTTTTGATTTGAATAATGCATTAGTAAATGTTGAAATTAACATGAACTAAGACTTATAAATGCTGTAGAAGGATTGTTCTTGCTTAGTTCATGTTAACGAAAGTAGTTAACTAACATTAACTAATGGAACCTTATTCTAAAGTGTTACCAAAAAGATTAAATAAAATAAAAACATTTGACTCAAATGGATAACTTGTGCAATGCAATATGTGACATAGGCCTACCCCCGACTGAAGATTTTTTCAAGTCAACTAGTTACACGTTTATATCCACAAGTTCTCTCTGAAGGGAAAAAATATATATAAGGGATCGCTCAATTTAATAATAATACTCCCACACTAAACACCTGAAATTAGCCTATTTAGCGATTTTATTGTTCAAGATAGATCTTGAACCGCACGCTCATGCCAGAAGACTACTAATTGGCCAAAAGGCTTTGTTTGACTTTTCAGAGATATTTTTTTTACTCTTCCCTGTGGATTGCCTCTGACCTACTTTCTCTACAATCTGTATTTCTGCTTATTGAATTTTAGAATATTAAATTTAACGTTCCGAATTTCCTCTTCATCTTGAAAACTTGAAGCTTTATTTTTAAAAACTGGAAATTTGCAATCTAAGATTTCAGAACCAAAAAAAATGCTGTTTGAAAATACATGTCTATAAAACTCTGCCATAAATATATTCAGTTAAACAAAAAAGAAGCAGATTCATAAATATTTAGTTTTGTTAAATGACATTTGTCAATAATTAAAATGTACACAATACACATTCAATTTGTTTTGCCATATTATAAGCTCCATATTTAATCTAATTCATGCTAGTTGCTCTAATGTTGCTAGTAATGATGTAATGTAAATCAATGTGCCAACTACAGTTTATTGATTAGCTTTTTCAACACAAATATTTTGCCAATTGTACCAAATACTTACCCATTGTAAAATAGTCTCCATCACTGCAGGGTCATTTAGATTCTGACTAGATTTCACCTTCAGTCTTACAATTTGTTGTTTTGTCCCTGTAAAATTGCAAACGTTATTAAATCCTGGCCACTGGAACACGCTGCTTATTAAACACAGGGATGCACAGCAGCACACAAACATGCCAAATATAAAAAATTTAAGGATTGCAATGCATAATGTTTTTTTGTAGGCTAATTAAATATAAAAATGCTTACATCTCATAATGGCTAGTCATCGCATGTATCAGAATTAGGCTATCTATTTGCTCGCACACAAGCAGCTTCGTTTAATCTCGGAGACACGTTCTGTCTTCGTGCTTGCCAAATTCCGCCGTGTAAATAGCAAATCCGTCATGGCACGAGCGCAACTGGCTCTTAAAGGGAATGGAAGATGAGACTCTGATCGGTTTATTGCACATTACGCCCAAAAAACACCCATTACTCATTAAGAGAACAGGGACAACCAGTTTAGATCATGAGCCCAGGCGCTCCAACTGTTTTTCCGTCGTTAAAATAGCAAAAGTGGATTTGGACACGTCCTGAGTGCATCTGTGCCGTGCGCTTTACACTTTGCATTTAGATCGTTAAAATAGGGCTCATTACCACGTAGCATTTTCCCATTTACTAGGCACAATATTTCAAGATATCGTCTGGAAATTTACGTGATATTTGTTTTATTTGGACCACTATATCTCACCAGCTATGTATTAGCATCAGGACTTTATTTAATCACAGAAGGGAACTATGGCTTGAAGAGAATGAGGGATTTACACCTCTATCTGATATGAAGCTTGATCATCATAATCAACTTCTTGTCATCTATACCTTATCCTGGGGAAAAATACTTTGGGTGTGCATTCAAGTAGCTGTTCCTCCACAACACGTCTGCCACTGTGGGCCCGTAGAACAAGGTAAGTGCTTGGAAGAGCCCTGTGTCTTATCTAATAGACCTTGTTACATCTTGCCATAGGCTCCCAATCACAGGCCCCAGGTATTGTCCCCTTAGTACCACTCATTCGGAGTCTGGAAACATTGTTGTTGCTTCTCACTTTGTCATGATGTATGGTCAGGACAATCTGCCTTGGTTATGCGATTCAGTTTGTCAGTCATCCGCCCAAGTGCAGCAGTGTTCTTTTCACCTCAGTTTGAGGCGACAGTGCCACTGTCTTGTGGTAGAAGATTGTCAAACTTCTAGTGATGGATGCAATACAGCTTGTCCCCCCAGCTGAGATGAAGAAGGTTTTTTTTTACAGCCCTTAATTCATTGTAACCAAGAATGACAGCTGACTAAGACCGATCCTGGACCTTCGAGTATTGAATCGGACCCTACACAGTCTTCCATTCAGAATGTCCACTGTTCAACACGTTTATGTGTGTTCAGTAGAAGGATTGGTTCACAGCAATAGACCTGAAGGACACATACTTTCATGTCTCCATCCTTCTTCAGAACCAGCCATTTATTCAGTTCTACCTTGAAGGATGAACATATCAGTACAAGGTCCTCTCCTTTGGGCTGTCCCTGCCACCTTGCGTCTTTACAAAGGTTGTGGAGACTGCCCTTGCTCCACTGCATGAGCAGCAGTGCTTTAAGTGGGCCAGTACGCACCGGTACTCAGTACCGCCACTTCCAAATATAGCTCTTGAGCATACCGGCACCTCTCCGTGCACCCAGAACGTGCTTTTAGCGTACCGGTACGCTCATTTGGACATCTGTTTTAATAGAGGTTTTAATCTTTTGCTTGCGCTGCCGCTTTTCAGTGCACACTTCACAATGCAAGCTTCCTAATTCGTCCCACCGAGAGCAGAGACTACATTACCCATACACCCTTAAGTTTTACAAGTGAAAAGCGCCTGCGTCAGTAACAATGTGGCCGGAGAGGGTGTGTGAAACGCGCACATCCGGCTCGGTAAAAATACAAATACTGTGAACAACACTTAATATGTTCTCCTGGCTTCAGACTCGGAGTACTAAAACAACACGGTCGGAATCAGATGACTCGCTGGCTTACACCCAACCAAGCCAAGATGATATCGTTGCAAGTCAGATGCAAGCTAATGAAGTAATGCAGTAGCTCTTTCAGGTAGGGTGACCAGATGTCCCAAAAAATTCGGAACAGTCCCGGAATCTAAACTGTCCCGAATCCAAAAATTATACTAAAGCAAAATCTTTAGTTATTGTCTGATAAACATTAAAAACTGTCTGCGGAGGTTGAGTCATCCTGCATTCAGCCCCCGGCGCCTGTTCATTGGCTGCAGCATCTTTTTTCTAATTTCTAAAAAAATACCGTAGTCCGTAGGCGGCTAGGCACAAATTTATATATTCATTTATCTAATTAATCTATACGAACAAAGACAATACAACCTTTTTGTCCCCTTTTTGTTTTAAAGCTTGATGAAGAGAGCGCAAGTTGCTGCAGCTGCGAGGAGGACAGTGATGCACGCGCACAGGAGTGATTGACAGTTCACGGCACTGTGTACAAAAAATACGTTTAAGCTCATTAGCGTTAGCATTACAGAAAGGTCTGATTTACGCACTGTTACAACAGTCATTGTTTTTTTTTTCTTTTTACAATGACATTTGAGTTCATGATATAATGTTGTTTCTTGTGGCAGACTAAAGAGTAATGACAGACGGTTGATCTTTGAATAAAAATGTGTTTAGTTAAGGTTTGAAATTCATTATCTTTTATTATAGGCTACAAAATCTAATATCATAAGCCCCCCACCCCGTCACCCAAGACCGCAGACACCCCCCTTTTTTATAAGGTCATCTGTTGACTGCTGTATATAAAACCCCTTCAATATAGTTGTTGTTACCTCAGGGGATGAGGGTAGTCATCAAAAAAATAAAAAAAAAAAAAAAAAAAAAAAAAAAAAAAATATATATATATATATATATATATATATATATATATATATATATATATATATATATGTATACATATTCGCATCATCATCTACCTCGACAACTGGCTGATTCTTCTATGTCCGGCGAGTTGGTTTACTAAGTCCTTCGGCACCTAGCCCGATTTGGACTTTGGGTCAACTGGGAGAAGAGCAAGCTCTCCCCTTTGCAGAGCATCTCTTTTCTCGGTGTGGAGTTGAACACGGTCACCATGATAGCGCGTCTCTCACCAGACCGTGCTGTGTCATTGCTGAACTGCTTGAATTTCTTCAAGCACAAGACAGCTGTTCTACTGAAACAATTCCAGAGTCTCCTGGGGCATATGGCATTTGCAGCCACAGTGAAACCACTCGTACTGCTTCATATGAGACAGCTTCAGCATTGGCTTCATGACCAAGTCCCAAGATGGGCATGGTGCCCTGGCACACACCACTTTTCCATCACACCAACCTGTCACCATCTTTTCAGCCCTTGGTTGAACCTTGCATTGCCAAGTGTTCAGGTGTGTTGTTGTCACAACAGATGCTTCCAAGATGGGCTGGGGTGCTATGTGCAATGGGCTTGCAGTGTCGGGCTCCTGGTTAGGTCCCTGCCTACATTGGCATTCCTAGTTGCCTTGGTGAAGAAACAGCGAACTTGCGGGTTTGAGCAATCATGCTTGAGTGAATTTATGCCAGCACAGCCCCCATGTTCCACTCTCCATGCAGCTCTTGATCTGCCAGAGTTTATCCCAAGCGGCTCACCTTCAATGAATGCAGCCCCTCCCTTCGTTTGTTAAGAAGTGGATCTGAGAATTCTGGGTGCAGCACTTTTGATCTGCCGGTGTGTTAACACATAAGGATCATAAATATACTTCTTCTATGAGTGGTTTGATCTCGTTAGACATATTGAAAGAAAAGCCTGTCACTATGATTCACTGACAGCTTCAGATACTGGACGCGTCTGGGCCACGCCCATTTGGGTTGGACTGCTCTTGCTTCGAAAGCATAGATTCTAGTGCCCTCTGTCATGCCTCCAAGCACCTCGTTCACTTCCGGGTGCCGATTGCAATGTGTTTGTGATAAATATTATTGTGAACCTAGGAAACGTTCGATCAGCACCCACACAACTTACTGCTGTTACAACAGTAAAAATGAAATTAATTTTCAAAAGAGAGAAAACTTCCTCTTCCGCAATTCATAAGTGTTGAGAGTACAGTGTCCCCTTGTAGCAACCAGGCACTCAAACCGATTCAACCTCTGTCTATCCGGGCTGAGGCATGGCAAGCCATCCCCGGTGTGTCAAACTAGGTTTTGGGGATAATAAAACCTGTCTACTCCCTTCCATTCACTCAGAGACCCCCCGCACTTCAACGGGGTTCTCCCCATTTCAGTAAAGATTGCTCACGTCCTACATGCTGAAGTGCAAAACCTGCTGGTGAAAAGGGCCATAGAAGTGGTTCTCCCAGCCCAGAGTGAGTCTGGCTTTTACAGCCGTAACTTCCTCGTCCCAAAAAAGGATGGTGGCCTACAGCCCATTCTTGACCTAAGAAACCTGAATCAGGCCCTCATGAAAAGGACGTTCAGGATGACTTCATTGAAGCAGATCCTCTCACAAATCTGCCCAGAGTACTGGTTCTTTTCTGTGGATTTGAAAGACACCTACTTTCTCCTTCAAAGGAGTGACTTATCAATACACAGTCTTTCTGGCTCCACGAACTTTTACATAATGCATAGATGTGGCTCTTTCCCCCCCGAGACAGAAGGAAATCCACATTATCAATTACCTATACGATTGGCTCATTCTTGCCCAATCAGAGATAGAGCCAATATCTCACAAAGCCATGCTCCTCAGCCACCTAGAATGCCTGGGGCTCAGAGTGAACATGGCCAAGAGTGCACTGTCCCCCAGCCAACGCATTTCATTCCTGGGAACAGTGTTCGACTCAGTGCATATGAGAGCAATGGTCACGACAGAGTACATTGTAGCAACTTGCAGCCTCCTTCCAAGCCTGTGACTCTCACACCCTCAAGATGTTTAAGAAGCTGCTGGGACTGATGGCCGCAGCATCTCCAGTGCTACGGTTGGGCCTGCTTCGTATGTGCCCCCTTCACTACTGGCTGAAACCACAAGTTTCGTCCCATGCATAGTGCCACAGACGTTTGCTTATCAGGGTGAATCAGGCTTGTATATCAGCCCTGGCTCCCTGGAAGAATGTGCAAAGGATAGAACAGGGCGTTTCCCTGGGAATGGTCCACAGGAGGAAGGTAGTTTCAACAGTCGAATCCAATTGGGGTTGGGGAGCTCTGCATGAAGAAAAACCGTTGATTGTCCATTGGTCAAGAGTGGAGAACAGCCTTCACATCAACTGCCTCAAAATGTTGGCAGTATGTCGGGCCTGACAAACCCTCCTGCCTGGACCTGAGGGGACACCACGTCTTGGTCCAATTGGACAGCATGATGGTGGTTTCCTACATAAATCACCAGGAAGTGCTGTCAACAGGGCGCCTTTTTGTGCTAACAGCAGTCAAAAATGGATAACTAAAACCAGAGACAATACTGTCACTATTAGGGAACAAAATAACAACTGAGGTAAACTTCAACAGATTTCCCCTGCTCAGGGATTAGGGAGCATGTCAGTGGGAACACAATTCATGCACAGAGCTCACTTCTAATGAGATGGTTATCTGAATCAGATGTGTTAACAAAGAGAGACTGGGGGGCGCGAGGACTGGAATTGAGAACCGCTGGCTTAATGTGAGCTACATATGAATATTTAAGTCCTTACATTAAAGTTAACACAAACTCTTTTCTCTGCTGTGTCTTTCAGTCAGCCTTTCAGCCTTTAACACTCTTCGCGTTTGGTTAAGACAGTCAGCTCAGTAAAGCTCTCTCCAAGACCATTCTGTGTTCCCATTATTATACTTGATTTGTATATACATGTCTATTAATTCGCAAAGAGGACTTTAATATCTTGCCGGAGTTTAACGTTGTTTTGTTACTTGCTACCGGATGTCTGTGAGAACAAAACATGGGTGTAGAAAAAACTCAATTGTTTTTAACACGCATAGTAACTGAAATTTAAAACTGTTAAAAGAAAGCTCTAAAACTGTTAAACATATAGAATACACTATGCATATTAATTAATGCACGAAGCGTTTACAATGTGCACATCCGGTGTGCAGAATTATGCTACATGGCGTCAGGCTCTCTCAGGTTGTGATTCAGTGTAGCTTCAAGCGCATCATTCTGCACACTGGATGTGCACATTTTAAACGCTTTGTGCTGCACTGTATTTGTTTTGTCCTATCATATCTATCATATGTTGTTGCCTTATTTAAAAAATGCTATACATTTAAAATAATTTTTAAAAATTTTATAGTATATACTTACATATAAATACATTCCTTGATGTTTTTAATGAATGGATTTTTATAATAATATAAATAGCAATGTGTAACATTTTACCATATTTAGTAAAAAAAAAAAATATATATTTGTCCCCCACAAATTTTTTTTTTTTTTTTTTTACTAAATATTTGGTTTTCTAAAATTATTTTGCACTGAATAACTTTTGTTGCCAAACACTAACTTAGATTGAAACATTTTTGTCATAGGACAAAAGAATCTGTATCGGAGGCAAAAAAAAAAAAAGCGGATCGGAGCATCACTAGGTGATTGGCTGACCAAAATGAAGTGTAATGGCAAATCTTTCACATATACAGTACTGTTTAAAGTGCACTTTCCTATCAAATGATTATAAACAAGCATAATGTGTACTTACGGCGGTCCATGCACAAGAAAGGAAGGACATTTGAGCAGAGCTGATCATTGACCGAACCAGAAGGATCTGAAGCACTACAAGGTCTTTGCAGTCCAAGCATGTCAGGCTGTCCTTTCATCCAGGTAATGAAGGAAGTGGAAACAGGTAATGAAGGAAGTGGAGACAGAGACCATTTCCACGCATCTCTGAAAAGACCAATCCAAGCATATTTATTTGGTGTCATCATCACTGTCAGCTGGTTATTGTCAGTTTGATTCTGAATAATGACCAGATCTTTGTAATACTGTCTGCAGTAGCTCTGAGCATCCTTCCAGGTCATGGTAGTATTGATGAAAACAAATCTGTTTGGTCCATTCTCTGTAGCAAAAATAGATTAAATTACATTTATGTTTTGCAGTGTAACTTTCACACAATAAATGTCAATGCTGCAGCTAGACATGTTTTTTAAGAAGCAGTGATCAACGCCTTGACTCATCATGTGCATGAATAATTTACCTCCTTAAGAGAATTGTTGAAGTGAAATTATTATGGTTATTATGGATACTACCCTGTACCCTCTTTTGGTATTCTTCCAGCCAGTTCTATCAAACCTTTACAAATAATCCAGAATGTGGCAGCAAGAATAATTTTTAATGAGCCAAAAAGAATGCACATCACACCTCTGTTTATCAATTGCTCTGGCTTTCAATAGCTGCTCGCATAAAATACAAGGCTTCAACCATAGACAGTAAAAGAAATGGACACAGCGACCCCATTGGAACTCAATTGAGACAAGTGAAGCCCATTTTTAGCGTTTTTTAGCACTTCCGTTTCTGACGCGCAGACTCAAACGAAGCTTGACGACGTCAGCAACCTGTCTGACAGATGTAAATCTTCTAAGTGGCTGTGCGTGCAAACTGCCATCGTTAATCTTGCAGAGACGGCGAGCTTGAGCGAGGAGTTCTTTGTCGTGAGTGAGCAGGAGTAAGTATTCTGATTCATTATTTTGCATAGTATCTTAAAATGTAACGCCAGTATGCCATATTAAGTTAATTGCATGCGAGCTTCTCCACCTGTCTGTACGGTAATGCGACAGAGAGACGAGTGGTTATGACGCAATCGTTAGCCTATGTTTTACAAAAACTGTTTATACGGGGCCATAATGTAACATAGAAGGTAATGGAGCCCTTTATACATTGTCGTGTATCTTTAGAAATATATAATGGACAAACAGAGTCTTTACACGCCTCAGATGTAAAGTTATTCGCTGTCAAAGTGACGCCAAAATGAATGGGAGTCAATGGGAATGCTAACGCAAGTGAAGTTCTGCTACAAGATGGCAGCCCCCACCCGACTTCAACTTCCGGTCGAGTTCCTTGCCCCTTGGCTTCAACGGAGAAAAATGAAGTCAATTAGAAGCACGCACTTCCTGGGGGTGGGGCGTACTGTGCAGACTCAAACTGAGCTTGATGACGTAGATGTCACCTGAGCAACCTGTAAATCTTCTAACCGCTGTGCCAAGAGAAATCTGAATCACCCACCGAATCTTTCAGAGAAGGCGAGCGTGAACAGGAGTAAATTTTGGTAAGTATTCTGATTATCTTCCTTGACTTTATGCCTTCACCTCCTCCTGATTGCCTCATAGACAGTAAAAGATTGACTGTGAGCTTCTCCTCCTGTCCTTATGGTAATTTTCTCTACTGTGCGACAGAGAGTCGCTGGTTATGACGCAATCATTAGCCTATTTTTTTTTTTTTTTTACAAAACTGCTTCTACGGGACCATAACGTAAGATACAAGGTAATGGAGCCTTTTATACATTTTCATGTTTCTTTAGAAATAAATAATGGACAAATGGAGTCTTTAAACGCCTCAGATGTAAAGTTATTCGCTGTCAAAGTGAAGCCAAAATAAATGGGAGTCAATGGAATGCTAACAGCAGGTGGGGGTCCGCTAGCCAATGGCGGCGCCCAGGGGTGCTTCAAAAAAATATGAAACCCAAGTAATAAGTGGCGGGTGAACTAGGTGATGAATAGTGAACTTTACAGTTACTTCCTTGATGTGTATCTGATATGAATAAAGCACATCTGCAAATTAACTTTGAATGGATTGTTATTGTTGATTCCATAGACATATGTATTTTTCAAGCAATTTTTGTATACTACTATTGTTTTACTAGTATTTATGTGTATTTAAATGTCTGAAACATAAAATATGCATTATGTGGTTAATAACCAGTGTTGGGAGTAACGCATTACAAAACTTTTTGCTGTAACGCAGTAGTGTAAGGCATTACTAATCAATTTTCAGTAATATTTTACTCGGTACATGTTCAGTAATGTTTGCGTTACAATGCACTTTTAGCCCAAAATTAAATTTTTCAAAGAAAAGAAGAGAAAAAAAACTAAAGACCGCAAGACATTAACGAATCGAAATATGAAAGTAAGTCATATTTCCTGTTCGTGGTCAGTCAATAGCTGCTTGTGGTGTTTGTTTTGCATTTAAATAATTTCTGCGTTTTATTTCTTTCAAAGCGGCTCGCGCTCGCCCCGTTAGAAGCTCTGACAGAAAGGCTGCATTTGTGTGAGGCTGACAGAGACTGAGAGACGTGTTTGAGATGTGTTTTCCTTAATGCATAACTTACATTGCACAGGTATATTCTCCATCTGTAAATGTTAAAAAACCAATGGAAATATTTCCATTTTGTTGTCAGAAGAGCACGAGCTTTTGCTTCAGCGATTCTCCGCTAGTCGAGCGCAGCCGCGCATGCGCGCCAAACAGATGAGCTCAATGAAACAGGAGCCCAATAATTCTAATGTATACATTTTGCTGAAATATTTATAGTTGGACATTAAATATGACATATAGAATTTTAAACCTATAAGTAAGTGTATTTGTATGATAGCACGTACTGTAAAGTGTAATGGGTTAAACAAAATAGCCTTTTTACTCAGTCTGTGCTTTTTAATAATTTTCATTTTTAACTTTAACTTCTGCTTTAATATATATAAGTATATACACATTAGATTTCAATGTTATGTTACAATGTAATAATATTTTAAACCTAACATATGCCAATATGCTTACATTCACTTTATTTGTTTAATCCAAATCTGAAATACCAAGATATAGACTACCTTATACCGCAAATCAGACAAAAAATAGAGAGATATGAATTTTTACTCAGATCGCCCAGCCCTATACAGAAGTGTGGAGTTTTATTTCAAGTATATTTTTTCCCTTTTTTCAAATAGCATAAAAACAAATAAATAGCAAAAATAAATAAATAAACAGGTACGGTAAACTGCAAACCGTAAACTGTTTACTCCAAACTCACCCCCCCCCCCCAAACCCCTCTTGCCACGCTGATGGTACTCAAAAATTTTTTACAAGGTTGGTTCTGCTGAAAGTAACTCAAAAGTAATTCAGGGGTAATGTAACGCATTACAATTCTGAGACAGTAATATTGTGATGTAGGGAATTACTTTTAAATGACAGTAACAAGTAATATATAATGTATTACAGTTTGGAAGTAACTTGCTCAACACTGTTAATAACACAGCATAGTTGTGATATGACAAGAGCAGTGCATGTCTGTCTCTGGCTCAGCACCAGCCAATGCACGAAAACGCAGTTTGAATTTGAAAGTTATGTGACATCACCAAACGTTCTAAATCCCATATGTGGGTCCATACTCCCAGGGGCATGGAAATAAGAATCCCATATGTGGGACCGTATCACTCAAAGGTTAAAGTCTTTGCAGTATTATTGTATCTTCATCTTAGTCCATGTTCATTCGCTATTGCACCAAACTGTGACAGAATACCGATCTAAAAGTTAAAGTAGCGGCGTCCCTGCTCTCCGTTTGGTTTCCTTTTTTCCTAGTTTTTTTTTTTTTTTTTTGTCAATCATGGATTATTTGAAATATCTTCTTCCCCTCCTTCAACACAAACATCACCCCGATGTCCTCCTCCTACTGCTGGAGCAGGGGAAGATGCCTCTTGAGGTCCAGTTGGCGATCTTCACGGAGATCACTGACGGTGAGCCCGCCGTGACTAATGAGCAATCGCCATGGAAGGTGACAGAGCTGAGGACTGCAGCGGAGGCAGAGGCCACAACGTCAGACCAGGTGCATGAGCCAACAGAGCTTGCCGTAACATACACATAAACAGCGAGAGTGCGGAGAGAAACTCTGTCTATTGCACCATGGCTGAGGTTGAGCAGAGCTCTATGGACACTAATGTGGACACTATGTATTATAATGTGGAAATATATGCAGACATGCCCCCTCTTCTCCAGTCTTCAAATGAACTCTGTCAGTCCTGAACTATCTGTCTGCCTAGAACTTGATGTCTGTCTATATTTCCACCCACCCTCCCTCTCTGGCCGACACCACTATCACCTGCCAGCTCCTCTGCTCATCCTCAGTCCACCATCTGTGTGCTGGATTCGCCACGGGTCTGCCATTCTCCATAATCATCATGGCTGGAGGATCCCTTGTCTCCGCCGCCAGCCTCTGAATCCTTCACCATTCCTCCCTATATCTCCACGGTGCATATTATTGTATTGTATTCTAACTAAAAGCAACCAAAAGGCCATTTTAAAGTGGTTAAGCAAATAATAATAATAATCGTCAGGGATCCCCAGACCAATACAATTAGTGTGACTCCTTTAAAACCCACGAGCTGCCACTGCAACGGACAAGAGCGCTGTCATGAGGCAACCACGACAGCTTGAAGTTGTATAATTTAGCACGGTCTACCTGCTACCCTAACAGTAAGGCAGTAAGGCATTCCTTTGTGTATACGTATCTTTACAAGTGCAATTTAGGCTGGATTATTTGTGTCCCCTTCAAAAGTTACTCTTGAGAAATTTAATTTTTATTGTCCCCCCAAAATGCCACCACATAGTAATAGTTTTGTTCCTAGCCATGGTTCTTACTGTGTGAAATGCCACAAGTTGAGTGATACAAACATTGAACATGGTCAAAGGGTAGTGCAAACTAGAAAAAAATACCACAATTTTTATTGAATATTACGAATAATGGAAATTATATGTAAACGGGAGTGAAGAGCTTTGCTCTTGACATGTAAACATCATAAGGCAATTAAGTCTACTCTAATTATTGGAAATAATCGCATCTTTCATCCACATAGTGTTCCTGTGGCTCAGTGGTAGAGCATTGTGTTAGCAGCGGAAAAGGTTGTGGGTTTGATTCCCAGGAACACGTTAGGTAAAAAATCTTAGCCTGAATGCATTGTAAGTATCTGCTTAATGCATAAATTAAATTACAGAACAATTCGATTATAACAGTTAGATTCTGTGTTCTTTAAGTACATTCACAGGATTACTTAAATGCTTCCCCTAAATTATTGAAATGCTTATTCATTTATGTTCATATTATGTTTAGAGAACCATAGGTTAGAAAAAACGAATATTTCCATTGTTAGATGCTAGTTTAATAATCCTATGGCATGACATGGCATATAAATTTATGTCAAACAAGATATTTTATGAATAAAAAGTATTAAGCATAGGCTAAAATTTTGTCACACAAGGACGTAGCTATCATTTCAGATAACAAAGCTGAATAATTTAACATACACGGGGCGTGCTATGTTAATTAACAGACAAAGATGAATAAATTAAAGCTGTGGAAGGTGAGCCTTATTTATTTTCCATATCATACCACTCTACTGAACCTTCCTGTATTCTATATGAAAGTGCTCTTACAGTAGGTTGGCAACCAAAATGAGCTTTTTGCTGCCGTGAGTGCCGCTGCCACGTCTGCAAAGTGCATTTGCAGCTTTTGACAGCTGAGTGGTGCTTTAACCACAAGTCAAAGCGCATGTTTGCAAATAGCTGTCAGCTGTACCTAGCCGATGTGTTACATTTGACTGCTGCAGTCAGGGAAAATGAAAGAAAAACAGTAGTTTTAATATTTAAAATTCACGGATGAAAGTTTAGTACTTATGAAGTTATGTGTGTTTCTTAGAATGAATTCAAGCAGGATAAATGTCAATCCTATGAGCCTGTGCTTATATTTTCTCCAAGCAACATAGTATTGCACCATATTTTAGATTTCCAACATTTAATAGGTGTGTAGTATTATTTATTTAATATTTATTATGGCTTATATTATCCTAAAGAAATGGTGGTTTACTTTGCATCAGCATTAAAAGTGGTAGTCTAATTTAGTGGGCTAAGCTACATGGATTTATATGCAAAATGTCAGTATTCTCACATATTAAGCCTGTATTTGTCACAAATATATTTTTTGTTTATACTGTATTTTGAAATGCCTTAAATAAAACAGCATGCATTTTTGTCACCCATATACTTTATTCGTTACCTGTCCTTTATTTTGACAGATAACCTATTTGGGAAAAGATATCTGTCTGTTCACTGGTTAAGAAATTGTTTTATAAATTATTTCCTTTTATTTTAGTAAAAAATTTTTGGATAATTGCATGTAAAAAAAAAAATACTTTGTAATGCATATGCAAAATGTGAAACTGCCATCTTATTCGCAAGTCCATAGAATTTTATAATAATTTGTACAATAATATTATTTGTATATTATTATTATTATTTAATGAAAAAGATATTAAAACAAGTTTATGAGAGTAATGCATCCATTTAAATGGTTCCTGTGGTTATACTGGTAGATTATTGCATGGTTGGAACATTTCAATTAGATTCGAGGACCAAGTAACTGTTGTACATATGTTGTGTGTGTGTACGTATTCACTCGAAGCAAGTGTTTGCAATACAAAGTGAAACAGTGTAGCTCTGTTTTGTGTAATTACCATTAACTTTGATGATGATCAACTTTGTAATAACTCCTGTTAAGGAATTTATTGAATTATGGATTTTAAATGAAATACTCACTAACATAGTGACTTTATTCTCTGTACAGCGAAATAACAGAAATACTGTGAGTGTGAAAACACAAAAAGTGAAGCAGTAACCTTAATATACAGGCCTTACATTACCGAATTACAAATTCTTTCAGTTTTGCAAGGTAAAATAGATCACTCTTTTCGAAACTTATAATGGAGGTGGCGCTGCTCAGTGGCTGACACGCACACGGGAGCTCTGATTGTTTGGTCAATGTTTGTTAGTATACGTTGTTTTTTCTTTTATTTCTCTTCCAGTTTTTCTAGTTTTTTGTTTGTTTGTTTATTAATTACGGTCCCACGGTGTCAAGTTGTGTATTTGAATATCGCGAGTGTAAACAAAACAGCGATTTGTCAGGACAAAGAGGAAGCATGGCTCGAGAGGAGGAATTAAACGCTGCGTTCGTGCAAGAGGATCTATACCCCCACTACCAACCATGGTCCTCTCTAATGTGAGATCGCTAAGGAACAAATTAGATGAACTCCATGCCTTTACGCAATACCAGTATGAATACAGAGATAGTTGTCTGTTATGTTTCAGTGAGACTTGGTTGAATCGTACAGTGAATGATGACAGTCTTTCCCTACCTGGCTTTGGTACACCGTTAAGACTTGATAGAGATCAACAAGCTACGGGGAAATCGATTGGTGGAGGACTATGCATGTATATTAACATCAAGTGGTGTAGACACCATATCATTAGACACACCATCAATTCCCCAGACCTAGAACTCTTATCAGTTTCCTTAAGACCTACATATTTACCACGAGAGTTTGGACAACTATTTGTATGTCTAGTGTATATTCCCCCTGACGCAAACTACAAAGCAGCTGAAGATGCGATATATCAACACATACAAGAACTTGAGGCAGTGTCTCCAGACACTCCCAAATTTATTTTGGGTGTCTTTAATGGCTGCTCTTTGTCATCTGCATTACCCCGCTATCAGCAATATGTGAATTGCGCTACGCGTGGATCAAAAATAATTGATCTATGTTATGGCAACATAAAAAATGCTAACAAAGCAGTCAACAAACCAGCGATAGGCGGCTCAGATCATAACACTGTCTTTTTATTGCCCTCTTATCGATAAAAACTGAAGAGGGAAAATTCTAAAATCGCATCAGTGCGTGTGTGGGACGATGGCAATGTGACAGCTCTGCAGGGCTGTTTGGATTGCACAGAGTGGAGCGTTTTTGACTGTGTAGATCTTGACGAGCATGCAGATGTTGTCACGTCATATATTAACTTTTGTTTGGATAATGTGATCTCGACAAAACGTGTGAAACAATTTGCCAATTCAAAACCTTGGATTACAACTGATATTAAAAAACTGTTAGTGGATAAAGAAAGAGCGTTTAAAGCAAATGACAGGTATGGAGGGAAGCTGATTCAGAAGGAAATATAGACGAAAATCAAACAGGGCAAGAGACAATATAAAGACAAAGTTGAAAAACAACTAAAGGAAAATAACTCACGTATGGCGTGAAGGGGTATTAAAACTATCATAGGTCAAAATAACTGATCTAACACCCTGGAGCATACAGTTGAGCAGGCAGATGCCCTGAACGAACACTTTGCGAGATGGGAGAGTGACGTGCCAGCCAGTCCAATAAGCCTTGATGGAAGAGCAAGTGCTTCAATCAGGGTAAGCTGTGAGGAAGTGGGGCGGATCTTCTCCCATATAAGGACAAGGAAAGCTGCCGGCCCTGACAGGCTGGAAGGCACCATCCTAAAGAGCTGCAAAGAACAACTGAGTCCAGTGTTCAGAGGATTGTTTCAGAAATCACTTGACACACATAAAGTTCCAAAGATATGGAAAACAGCGGAAATTTTACCACTTCCTAAGAAACCCAAACCAGTTGGACTGAACGATTTTAGACCAGTAGCACTCACTTCTGTTGCTATGAAGTGTTTTGAGCGGATTATTTTAATTCATCTCAAAATACAAACCAAAGCTCACATAGATAGGTTACAGTTTGCTTATAGGGAGAAAAGGGGGGTGAAAGATGCTGTCACAACCCTTCTGAATGGAATTTACAAACATTTTGAAACACCTTCCTCTCATTCCTCTCATGATAGAGAAGCTGACAAACATGGGTGTAAATCTCAATCTTGTAAAGTGGATTCGGGACTTTTTAACAGGTTGTGGGGGGGGGGGGGGGGGGTCACAGCCAGTCTAGAACCATCATGACAAACACGGGAGTGCCACAAGGATGTGTTTTATCACCATTGTTATTTATTTTATATACTTATGATTGTGTCAGTCACCATTCTGACTGTTCACTGATTAAGTTTGCAGATGATGCTGCTCTAGTTGGTTTTTTCACAGATAATGAACAGGACGATAGGATTGAGGTTGACCAATTTAATTAATGGTGCAGTCAAAATTCATTAATTTAAAATATTTCAAAAACAAAAGAAATGGTGATTGATTTTAGGAAAAGGCCCCCTCCACTGCAACCTGTTACTATTCAAGGGACAGTTATTGAGACTGTGGAGGAGTATAAATTCTCTTTCTGTCCAGAACAGGAATATGCTCGAAAAGGTGACTAAAATGGTCAGGAAAATTACTGGATCTGAGGTTAAAAGCATCTCCAATCTCGCAGATCAGTATACCCTCAATTTGTGTTTGTATGTCAACACCATTGCTGTGTTGTTGTTTGTTTTGTTTTACTTTTTACTGTATCCTTTATGTTATCTGTGTTAATGTTAAATGTGGCTCCCTTGAGTGCAAAACAAATTCCCCTCGGGGCAATAAAGGTTTTCATCATCATCAGAGTTTTTCGGAATAATTCAGAGGTAGCCCTACCAAAGTTATAAATTATCTTAAGTATTATACCTAGTGAGTGTATTTAAAAAAAATCTGTTACTGCAAAGTCTGTTCAGAATGTCCACATTATGAACACATGTTGCTATCATTTTCTTACCTGTATAGCAAAAAAAAGGAAATAGTTTAGTGCAACGCACATCAATCCATGTGCTGGTATAATATATCGAAGCACATTCCTCATGTCCGCCAATGTTGTCTGGTTCCCCAGTTGCCCAATTCTGGAATGTAATTTTCTCATCCTGATAAGACCACCGCCAGCTATTAATGTCATTGTACAGTCCAATCCAGGCCATGTTACTCATTTTATAAACTGCTTCTCGTAGATTTGCAGAGTCTTCAGTACTCTGAACTGTGGCTAAGTCAATGTGAGTCCTTCTGCAATAATCCTGTGCTTCGTCCCAAGTCTTCTGTTCCTGTATGAGAACATAGTCACGTAATGTGCTTCCACTGAACGAACAGAATCCTGTTGAGAGAAACAGAATGTAAGAGTGTGCAGGAACACACGTGAATCCATGTTTCTATTTGGAATTTTTAAGGTGGGAGAATCACCAAATAACATGATTCATTGTTGAGGTAACCCTACCTGAAACATAAAGGTATGTTCAAGAATAAATACTATTTATACTGTGTGAGAATTATCATTAAAATCATTTTACAAATGCTTCTATAAATCTTTGGTTTGTTTCTGCAACTTGATTACCTGTCATGTGTTTTTTTTTGTTTTTTTTATTATGATCCACATTGACTTTTTTGTGTGTGTTTTTAATGGCAATACTCCCAGGTAATGATTTCATAGCATGTTGTTGACCAATAGAGTTGTTGTGTTTGCACATGTGCTTAAGACACCGGTCACGCATAACATACTAATGTGCTTTTAATATCCAATCTGGGAACACTTCCCATATCACCCGATGTACTTGCTACATCATTAGAAGAATGGCATCTACGCTAATATTTGTCTGTTTCTCTCTTGTTCCGAGGTCACCATAGCCACCAGATCCAGTCTGTATCCAGATCAGAGGGTCACTGCAGTCGCCCGGATCCAGTACGTATCCAGACCAGATGGTGGATCAGCACCTAGAAAGGACCTCTACTGCCCTGAAAGACAGCGGAGACCAGGACAACTAGAGCCCCAGATGCAGATCCCCTGTAAAGACCTTGTCTCAGAGGACCACCAGGACAAGACCACAGAAAACAGATGATTCTTCTGCACAATCTGACTTTGCTGCAGCCTGTAATTGAACTCCTGGTTTCGTCTGGTCAGAGGAGAACTGACCCCCCCAACTGAAGCCTGGTTTCTTCCAAGGTTTTTTTCTCCATTCTGTCACCGATGGAGTTTAGGTTCCTTGCCGCTGTCGCCTCTGGCTTGCTTAGTTGGAGTCACTTCATCTACAGCGATATCATTGACTTGATTGCAAATAAATGCACAGACACTATTTAAACTGAACAGAGATGACATCACTGAATTCAATGATGAACTGTCATTTTGTATTATTAACACACTGTTTTCCTAATGAATGTTGTTAAGTTGCTTTGACGCAATGTATTTTGTATAAAGCGCTATATAAATAAAGGTGACTTGAATTGACTTGACGCTGATAGCGTTCCCCATAATGTCAATTCAAGGTGCAGTGTCTTGTTCCCATTCTCAGGGATTGTTATGATACATTGCAGTGGGCTCTCTCCTCACCCACTGGGTTCATCTGTGGTTAAAGATGAGGGAGGTCATCTCTTTTTTTGCTTTCTTGATGCCCCCATCTTGAACGGTGGTCTTTTCAGTGACACTATCAAGGACTTTGCCCAGCAGTAAAGAAACAGAGGAGGTGATTATTGTAAACACATCTTGCTTTTGCATGATTCCATTGCCTCCTACAGGTGCTTGATGTCTCACATTCTCCATCATTAGATTATTCAATTGGCTTGAGAAAGCTAACTTACTGAAATCCTATTTAAACTTCTTCTTCTTCTTCTTCTTCTTCTTATTTTTCTGGACAGACTCCTAGACTGTTCAAGCTACATACTCCAAACTCGGGTCAGACCTTCATACTGTTCTAAATCGGTGTGCTATATCTTTTCAGACTGATTTTAGTTACGGTTTTCTTAAAAATTAATATTAAAAATCATAAAAATGCCCATAGACTTTCATTGACCGGATGTTCAGATGACCCAAGCTCCAAATCCCATTAGACTCAATCAAGCTTTGATGCTAATCGATTTAAACTCATTCAAACTCATCTATCTATCTATCTATCTATCTATCTATCTATCTATCTGACTATTTCTATCTATCTATCTATCATAGATCATAAATCATGGTAAACTATGATTAATCATGCTAGAATCAGTAAATCATACTTGAACATGGTAAATTGTGGGATACTATAGTAAATCATGGTAAACTATGGTAAATCATGGTAAACTATGGTAAATCATGCTAGAATCATAGTAAATCATACTTGAACATGGTAAATCATGGTATACTATAGTAAATATTGGTAAACTATGGTAAATCATGGTAAAGTATGGTAAGTCATGGTAAACTATGGTAAATCGTGGTAAATAATGGTAAACTTTGGTAAATCATGGTAAACTATGCTAAATCATGCTAGAATCAGTAAATCATACTTGAACATGGTAAATCATGGTAAACTATGGCAAATCGTGGTAAATAATGGTAAACTATGGTAAATCGTGGTAAATAATGGTAAACTATGGTAAATCGTGGTAAATAATGGTAAACTATGGTAAATCGTGGTAAATAATGGTAAACTATGGTAAATAATGGTAAACTATGGTAAATCGTGGTAAATAATGGTAAACTATGGTAAATCATGGTAAACTATGGTAAATCGTGGTAAATCATGGTAAACTATGGTAAATTATGGTAAACTATGATAAATCATGCTAGAATCAGTAAATCATACTTGAACATGGTAAATCGTGGTATACTATAGTAAATCGTGGTAAACTTTGGTAAATCGTGGTAAATCATGGTAAACTATGGTAAATCATGGTAAACTATGGTAAATCGTGGTAAACTATGGTAAATCGTGGTAAACTATTGTAAATCATGCTAGAATCATAGTAAATCATACTTGAACATTGTAAATCATGGTATACTATAGTAAATAATGGTAAACTATGGTAAATCATGCTAAACTATGGTAAATCATGCTAGAATCAGTAAATTATACTTGAACATGGCAAATCGTGGTATACTATAATAAATCATGGTAAACTATAGTAAATTGTGGTAAATCATGGTAAACTATGGTAAATCATGCTAGAATCAATAAATCATACTTGAACATGGTAAATTGTGGTATACTTTAGTAAATCATGGTAAACTATGGTAAATCTATCTGTCTATCTGTCCTAATAATATGCTAATCATGCAAATATCATGCTAGCAACATGCTAGTCGCATGCTAGTCATGCTAGAAACATGCTAGCAAAATGCTAGCAACATGCTAATCATGCTAAAAACATGCTAGAAACATGCTAGCAACATGCTAATCATGCTAGAAACATGTTAGCAACATGCTAATCATACTAAAATCATGTTAGCAACATGCTAGTCGCATGTTAGTCATGCTAGAAACATGCTAGCAACATGCTAAACATGCTAGAAACATGCAAGCGACTTGCTAGTCGCATGTTAATCATGCTAAAATCATGCTAGTCGCATTGTAATCATGCTAGTCGCATGCTAACAAAATGCTAATCATACTAGAAACATGTTAGCAACGTGCTAGTCAAATGCTAATCATGCTAGAAATATACTAGCAACATGTTAGCCATGATAACAAAATGCTAGCAACATGTTATTAGCATGCTAATCATGTTAGAAACATGCTAGCAACATGCTAGTCGCATGCTAGTCATGCTAGAAACATGCCAGCAACATGCTAGTCGCATGCTAGTCATGCTAGAAACATGCCAGCAACATGCTAGTCATGCTAACCACATGCTAGTAACTTGCTAATCATACTATAAACATGCTAGCAACATGCTAACATCATGTTAATCATGCTATAAACATGCTAGAAACAAGGTAGCGACATGCTAGTCGCGCTAAAAACATGCTATTCACATGCTAATCATGCTAGAAACATGCTAACAACATGCTAGTCATACTACAAACATGGTAGCGACATGCTAGTAATGCTAACAACATGCTAGTAACTTGCTAATCATGCTAGAAACATGTTAGTCGCATGCATTCTTTCTGTCAAACTAATCTATCTATCATTCTTTCATTTGAGCTAATCTATATCATTCTTTCTAACTAATCTATCTGTCATTCTTTCTAACTAATATATCTTTTTTTCTTTCAACTAATCTATCAATCTAACTTTAAACTATAAACTTCTATCTTCTTTAAACTTCTTCAAACTTTCTGGTCAGGCTTTCTCAAGCCAACTTAAAGTTTGTCTCAACAAACTTTTTTTTCTAGTTTTATTTTGTTTTCCTTTTTGTTTGAAGACCAACACCCAGGAGGCACTGGCACTTTTATTGTAGGAAAAAGAGTAGTTCTTTCATTCCCTGGATCACAGCCCCTACCTGGTGGATTCCTCTGAGAGCGCTTTTCATTCACCCCACCCCATCTACCAAACTCCTGCCAGCACAGAGACTTGAATCTGTGACCTTCAGGTTACAAGTCCAACTCTCTAACTGTTAGGCCACAGCTGCCCCCTCCTAATTTACATTATGTGGTGAATAATTACTTTTTTGAACCATAAGCTGCATAAACACATTTCATTACACCAGTGTTGTGCATGAACGTGTTCAATGAACGACATTCACTGAACGCGTTCATATTTTCGCCGAACGCTGAACTGAATGAATCACTTTTCATACAATGAATGTGAACGAGAGCGGCGCTCACTCTGGCAGGAATGAACAGCACATGCAGTTCACGTTCACACTCATTTGAAAAGTCAGGTTTTACCAGGGTTTAATTTGAGCCGGAACATGTTCCGTCACCTCAGACATTGGATCCGGCACCTCCTGTGTCACTAAAATTAATTGCCTAAATGAAAAAAAAAAAAATACTGTTTGTGTAGTGTTCAATGTTTGTGACACATGACTTGCGCGCTTGTTGTACTAGTTGAGATTGCTGTTAGCCTCGATCGTTTCACGCAGGGGAAAAATGTCAAGAAGACAGGAAAGTTTGCTTAACCTTTTCAAATACGCTGGACAGTCAGAAAAATAGTTTCCGCTGATCAAAAAGGAGACCACGGTGGACACAGTAGCCTAGTATCGATATCTCGTTATTTCGACATAATAAGAGGACATTCTAATCTGCATTAAGCCACATTAAGCGTTCTTATAATGGTTTTCTATGGGAGGAAAATGCTTAACCGTTCATATTATGGGCTCATCTGATTTTTTGTACATAGCATAGCCTATTTGTTAGGATTTTAGTAAATATATTCTATATCTCAACATTATTTTTCTCCTGGCTATAATAATTGTCTCTTGTTTATTGGTACAATAATTTTGATTAGTTTTGGAGTGGCAGTGATTTGCAGCTGGTAATGGATGGTAAAGAGGTTCTATTGAGTAAGATAGTGGCCTATCTTAAAAAGAATTTAACAAATGAACGTGAACTAGTTCGTTTTTAGATATGTGAACTGAACTTTGAGCTAGTTCTTTTTAAGTATGAACTGGCACAACACTGCATTACACCAAATACACTTAATTTTCTCTTTAGCAACATCATATAACCCCTTTAAGGTTTCTTGGCTGTCATTTGATAACTCAAAGTTTCAGCTCCCTTCACAGATTTTCTATAGGATTGAGGTCTGCAGATGGGCTTGGTCATCTGCAGACCTCATGTCGATTTCAGCATGGTCTGTTACGAATGTTTTGCTTGATGACTGTTGTCCTTACTGCCTTAAGATCATTAACAAGCTCCTTCCATTAAAGGTCCGGGCTGATCCCTCATATTTCTCATGTTTATCCTTACCCTATGAGGTGAGATCTTGCACAGAGCTCCAGACCAAGGCCAGTTGATGGTTGTTTTGTATTTCTTCCATTTCCGAATAATCACACCAACAGGTGTCACCTTCTCATAAGATACTTGCTGATTGTCTTGTAGCCCATGCAAGCCTTGTGAAGATCTGCAATCTTGTCTATGACATTTGTTGACAATTACTTTTGGTGACATTAGGAGTAACTTGACAGGACTAATCTGTGGGAGCCAGAATTCTTGCTGGTCGGTAGGGGATCAAATACTTATTTCACTCACTTTTTTTTTTGGTTGATATTCCGTCTCTATCTTATAAAATAGACCTATCATTATATATATATATATATATATATATATATATATATATATATATATATATATATACACACACACATACATACATACTGTACATACATACATACAAACCCGATTTCAAAAAAGTTGGAACACTGCAAAAATTGTGAATAAAAACAGAATGCAATGATGTGGAAGTTTCAAATTTCAAAGTTTTTTTTTCCAGAATACAACATAGATGACATATCAAATGTTTAAACTGAGAAAATATATAATTTTAAGGGAAAATTAATTAATTATTTTTAAATTTCATGGCATCAGCGCATCTCAAAAAAGTTGGGACAGAGCAATGTTTACCACTGTGTGGCGTCCCCTCTTCTTTTTATAACAGTCTGCAAACGTCTGGCGACTGAGGAGACAAGTTGCTCAAGTTTAGGAATAGGAATGTTGTCCCATTCTTGTCTAATACAGGCTTCTATTTGCTCAACTGTCTTAGGTCTTCTTTGTCACATCTTCCTCTTTATGATGAGCCAAATATTTTCTATGGGTGAAAGATCTGGACTGCAAGCTGACCACAGAACAGTTTTCCACTTTGCCACAGTCCATTTTAAATGAGAGAAAATGCCTGTGCTTTTGGATCATGTTTAGATTTGGCTTCTTTTTTGACCTATATAGTTTTAGCCGGCAGTGGCTAATGGCACAGTGGATTATGTTCACCGTTTTTTTTTTTTTCTGGAAGTATTCCTGAGCCCATGTTATGATTTCCATTACAGTAGCATTCCTGTATGTGATGCAGTGCCGTCTAAGGCTCAGAAGATCACGGGCATCCAGTATGGTTTTCCTGACTTGACCGTTACACACAGAGATTGTTCCACATTCTCTGAATCTTTGGATGATATTATGTACTGTAGATGATGATAACTTCAAACTCTGCCATTTTTCTTTGAGAAACTCCTTTCTGATATTGCTCTATTATTTTTCACCACAGCATTGGGGGAATTGGTGATGACTTCTGAGAGACACAGCCACTCTGACAGGCTCTTTTTATACCCATTCATGTTGCCAATTGACCTAATAAGTTGCAAATTGGTCCTGCAGTGGTTCCTTATATTTACATTTAACTTTTCCGGCCTCTTATTGCTACTTGTCCCAACTTTTTTGGAATGTTTAGCTCTCATGAAAGACATCCAAGTTTATGAGATTTGTAAATTATTCCATTCGTTTTGAACAGTGTCCCAACTTTTTTGGAATCGAGTTTGTGTGTGTGTGTGTGTGTGTACATATACATTTTTGGACTGAGTTTTTGTTGTAGTTACACAGTTTTGACCAGATCATTATCATCTTGGTTCAATTGATTTAAAGCTTCAAAAAGATTTTTCTTCCATAGCTTTTGCATACGGTAAGTTCAGTCTGTTAAGCTTCAGTCACGCTACACGACTGAGTGCATGACAGCTTACAGTTTATTCTGCATTTGTTGCTCTTAGGAGTGAATAAATTACTGCTTATTACTGATTATTTTTCCCTAAGTAGACTTACAGGTTAGGGATTCTGTAAAAAAAAAAAAAAAAAGCATTACGTGGCCACAACATAGAGTTACTTTCGTCTCAACAAAATGATCTTGTGGCCACAAAATATTATCATGTTCCCAAGAGTAAATGTTGTGGCCAAGACAAAACTAATGAATCAAACATGTTCCATATTTTACTCTGTCAAGCGGAAAACACTGACTGAACCCCAGCATACAGTATTTTTTTGTCACATGGCCTACTGCAGTACATATGAATCAAACAATAATAGCTTGATAAAACATCTGAGCTTACCTTTTAATATTCATATCCAATTGGGCTAAACTGATGATTTATATATATATATATATATATATATATATATATTTATAAAATGGAAATATTTTACAGAAACAATATACAATACTGTTCAAAAGTTTGGGGTCAGTAAATGTTTATTCTTTTTTTTTCTAATTAAAATAAATTAAAAATTAATACTTTTATTCAGCATGCATTATCCAGTAATGACTGTGTCAAAGCAGATTTACAGTGACAGACAGAATAGGCATGCTATTCAACTAGTTAATAGTGAGGATTGGTCTCAAAAGAGTTACCAAGATTTCTTTATTTAACAAATGCTGTTCTTTTTAACTTTTAATTCATCAAAGAATCCTGATTAAAAAGCATCACAGGTTCCACAAAATATTAAGCATCACAGATTTTTCCCACATTGATAAAAAATTAGAATATTAGAATGATTCCTGAAGGATTGTGTGATAAATAATATATTAAAGCAGAAAACCATCGTTTTACATATTAATTTATATTGAATCTGTGTATTGGATCAAATAAATGCAGCCTTGATAAACAGGGACTTAAAAAAATAAAATAAAACGTTCTAAATCTCACTGATTCCAAACTTTTAAATGGTAGTGTATGTTACTGACAAACAAAATAACAATACAAAATAGGCCTACACACTCACCTGAAAGCAAAAATAGCATATGAAAGAGTCTGTCCATTGGTGATGAATCTAAAATGTGCATGGAACTTGAAAAAGTAGAAACACCTTTTTTTCTGATCACAAGCAAACTTTCTCTTCTATAATACAAGAAGAAAAAAAAACTGTTCTGAATCAATTAAAGAACAGATCCCAACAATTAGCTGCTACAGCTGACTGAATGAATATCAAACAGTCACCTTCTTTATGCACATCTTTTAACTATGTTCACTTTTCACTCACTAAATGTTGACTTTTATTTCTTATACTAATTTTTACATATTATCTTTCATGCAAAGCCTCTCATATGCAAATTGCTTTGAGACTGAAATTAATACTGATTTTCCATTCTGCCTTTGCATGCAATACAATGCTCTTCATTCAAATAGCTGTACACAGGATGGAAATACTCAATGCTCATAAAGGATGTGTATATCTCCAGGATGTCTGTTAATAAGTGCATATTATTATTATTACACTGTAAAAAAAAAAAAAAGTTGCGTCAACTTTAAAAAATTAGGCAACTTATCACAAACGCTAACTTAAGAAACGGTGACTAAAGTCCACCCAACTTAAAATAATAACTTAATATCACAAGTTGTCACAACATAAATAGTCATGTTAACCTAAAAAAAATCAGGACAAAATATTTTTTGTTTACTGAACACCTATTATCTAAAAGCATACACAATTTTAAAGTGACATGAGATTCAGCCAAGTATGGTGACCCATACTCAGAATTCATGCTCTAGATTTAACCCATCCACACACAGATTGAACACACACCTGGAGCAGTGTTCATCATTTATGCTGCGGCACCCAGGGAGCAGTTGGGACTTCGGTGCCTTACTCAAGGGCACCTAAGTTGTGGTATTGCCAGCCCAAGTTTCAAACCCACAACCCTAGGGTTAGGAATCAAACTCTCTAACCACTAGGCCACGACTTTATATTATTCAAATAGTTTAAATAAAGACCATAACACGGGTCAAATAACTTTTTTTATTATTGAAAGTTTGTGTCCAAAGCACAAGGACATACCAAGTCTTGTATATTACCTTCTTTACTCAATGCATTTTAGACTGAACTCAACACATGGTACATAATGCATGTTAAATAAATCCAGTGTTAATTATATATTAATACGTTAGCAGTCTTGTGGCATGAAGTCACATGTATTTAACATTTTAGTTTGTTTTTAAAGGAACTTTTACTTGAAAATTACTATATTGCGTATTTTAACATCAACCTAGTCCACTTGGCAAAGTTACGTACAGTGGACGTCTTTTTATGTCTTTGCAGGCGTTGAAAAGACATCCACTGAGGAGACAGGATGTTTTTATGACATCTTTTTAATGTTTTTTATGTCTTCTGTACATCCGATATAGACGTTCACAGATTCTCCTTACAAGGTTCTGTGACTTTATTTCTGTCAGACATCTAGAGAAGCTCTTATTGAGAATTAACAGAGGTTTAAATGTTGATACTTGATTCCTTTGAAGTCACCACTGTGGCGATCAGTGTTTGGTTCAGTTGGGATCTTGGTCCAGTTACTTCTTGTGTTGGCTTGTATTTATACAAGATTATATTTGAATAAGGACTAAAAACAATGGCAAAATTACAGTACAATGGCATGACTTAAGAAATGTATATATACCTATATTATATATAAATTATATACAAAAAGTTATATACCTCTGAATATTTTACTTTCTTGAGTTTTGTACGTTTTCTTGTGTGTGTGTGTGTGTGTGTGTGTGTGTGTGTGTGTGTGTGTGTGTGTTTGTGTGTGTGTGTGCTTGTTTGTATTTGTTAAAAATGTGACGGTAAACTGCTTTTACAGTAAAACTGTCTGATCAGCATTTTCCTACACTGTGTGACATTACAAGGATAGTTAAAGCTGAAATCAGATGCATTGTGTGATGGCGGGTTCATTATACTCTAACATCAATTTAAGATATCATGTTTGTGTTTATTACTGTAAATATCAGAGGTCACAATTAGGGGCGGTTTCCCGGACAGGGTTTAAATTAAGCCAAGGACTAGGCTTAATCTTTGTCTAGAAAACCACCCCTTAATGTGTACTACAATTCCCCAAAGATGTACTGCTCCTTGATAACCACATAGAGACAGGTTGTGTTTTGTTGTTTTTGTTGTTTATTTAAAAATCTGTGTTTGTTTGTCTACATTGTGAATTGACACTATTTTTATTTTTTTCTATTCTACCTTTTTTATTTATGTTTTAGTATTTAAAAGCCTTTGCTATGTGTTAAGCTAATTGAGAATTGTTATAGCACTTGTATATCATTGCTCTTTTGTTGATTGTCCTAATTTGTAAGTCACTTTTGATAAAAGCCTCTGCCAAATGACTAAATGTAAATGTACTCACCATATCATGAGAGTCCTCCAAGGAAGGGTCTCCCTCCTTGGATTTCTCAGGAGGGGGCTCCAGATAACTTTTGGTGATATGGACATGAAGAGATGTCTTTCATGTTGGTCAATATTTCATGATCTATGGTTTTGAAGGCAGCACTAAGATCAAGTAAAACTAGCAATGAGATTTCCCTGGACTTGTTTGCTGGTTGGACTGATTACTGTGATTCTTGACTTCTTGGCCTGTGACCATGACTCTGATTTCTGCCACACATTTTGGATTGTTAAACTGTTTGCTCATTAAACCTATGCAAATGGTTCCTAACACAGCCTCTGCCTCACCCTCTTTACAGTGCAGTGATAAGTTTATTTAGCTCTTCCTGTCATTTAGTTGTAAAGCACTGCAGTTTATCAGTGGGTGCAAAACTGAAGTGTTAGACGCTGTAGACTCCACATTTGTTATTATATTTCTGATGTTATCTATTTTATCAGTGAAGAAATTCATAAAGTCATTACTATTAAACATTGGTGGAATATTTGAATCAGGTGGCGTCTGGTAATTTGTTAATTTAGCCACTGTGCTAAATAAAAACCTTGAATTATTTTGGTTATTCAATGAGTTTGTGTATATGCTCTGCCCTAGCAGTTTTTAGAGCCTGTCTATAGCTGGACATACTGTTTGTCCACGCAATTCTAAAAACTTCCAAGTTAGTTTTTCTCCATTTACGCTCAAGTCTTATAGTTTCTTTTTTGAGAGAAAAGGTATTAATGTTATACCATGGCACAGTATGTTTTTCTCTAACCTTTTTCAATTTGATGGGGCAACAGCTTCTAATGTATTAGAGAAAATAGTGCCCATGTTGCCAGTCATTTCGTCTAATTCATGTGTATTTTTGGGTACAAATAGCAGTTGAGATAGATCAGGCAGGTTATTTGCGAATCTCTCTTTGGTGGCTGGAACAATGGAACTACAACCCAGATGGTAACGCTGAGACATACAGTTAATATCAGTTATACGCAGCATGCACGATACAAGGAAATGGTCAGTAACATAAGTACTTTGAGGTACAATATCTATATCAGTAAGATAGATTCCATGCAATGTGTATGATTGAAATTTGGGCCCTGAGACATTTTACCTGACTCCAAAATAGTTTATTAGGTCAGTAAAAGTCCTAATGCATCATTTGTATTATCAACATTAATGTTATAATCTCAGACATGAAACCATTCTGTTTTTTTTACTACCAAGATGTTTTTTTTTAGTTATTCCATAATGGATACCAACAATCCTGTCCCCAAATAACTGAGACGTAAAGGGATTAACATCCATATTACAATGTTATTGCTTCATTGGACAAAGTGCTCTTTGGGATGTTATTCAGTAGACCTTTACCTTTGTATCCAAAAACAATGGTAAGCATATCATAATGTTACGGAAGGAAGGGCGAGGAAGTAATTGCAAGAAAACATGTACTAAACTCCAGAAAGTAAAATTTTCTGAGGTATATAACATTTTTCCTAAGTCAAGCCATTGTACTGAAATTTTCCATTGTTTTTAGTCCTTATTAAAATATAGAGTGGCACATTTGTATTATTGTTCTAAACTGTAATGTTAGTCAGACTTTAATCTTTACCACAAACACTGTTATTTAGTTCTGGGCAACAAGAATGCAAAAAAAAAAAAAAAAACTTTTTATTAATAATAATATTATTAATAATAATAATAATATGCACTTATTAACAGACATCCTGGAGATGTATGCATCCTTAATGAGTATTTCCATCCTGTGTACATCTATTTGAATGAAGAGCATTGTATTGCATGCAAAGGCAGAATGGAAAATCAGTATTAATTTCAGTCTCAAAGCAATTTGCATATGAGAGGCTTTGCATGAAAGGTAATATGTAAAAATTAGTATAAGAAATAAAAGTCAACATTTAGTGAGTGAAAAGTGAACATAGTTGAAAGATGTGCATAAAGAAGGTGACTGTTTGATATCCATTCAGTAGAGCTGTTAGATTCCACAATTTTTGAAAATCGATTCCGATTCCAATTCCAATTCGTTGTCCAGGAATCAATTCCAAGAATCGATTCCTCAGTGTTGTTTTTCGATTCTTTTCCAATTCTTGTGTTTTTTTTGTTGTTGTTGTTGTTTTTTTGTTTTTTTTTGATTAAAAGGAACCTAATCTCACCATGATGACTGTAGGATAGGTCGTATAATGTATCCTTATAATATGAAGCTGAAAAAAATAAAATGTTGATACAAACATTTTAGTTTTTTTCAGCTTGGCCCGTGAAATTAGTCATAGGCCAGCTCAGCAGAGACATGCATTTATCGCATTAATAAGACATGAAGTGTCTAAAATAAATGTACACAGTTCAGTTGAATGATGAAGTTTACTTTGTATACTTTGCACAATATTAACAAACCGTACACTGAAACAAAATAACCAGAACATTAATGACTGATGGAGCTCATGGTTTATCAGATGCGCTCTCATCCACTGATCTATGCTCGTGACGTATTAGTCATAATTATCATTGGCTGATAGAAATGTTTTTTAAAAATATATATTTTAGATGGTAATAAGATCAAGACTCTCAGTGACGTCATGATCTATTCTGTCATGTGTCATTGTCATTGTGGACAATCCAGTTCCACCATGAAATAATCTCTGAATCGTCTTTTATAATAATCTTTTATCTCACAACTGTTGTAATTATGGCTTAGGTGAATTGTGCTTCTGAAACGAAAGCCTACATCCTAAAAAAAGTTCTGTTCATTTTCATGAATTTATATTTGTGCAGCCTTTGTCGGATGTAGACTCCCATAGACAAGCTTTGTTGAACTGAAAAAGACTCTGAATGAGGAGTTAATTCCCCCTTGATGGAATCGATTCCAAAGGTTCCCAATGCCTCGGAATCGAGGAATCTATTCTTTTTGGAATCGATTCCCAGCCCTACCATTCAGTCAGCTGTCGTAGCTAATTGTTGGGATCTGTTCTTTAATTGATTCAGAACAGTATTTTTCTCCTTGTATTATTCTTGTATCATCAGGGATTGCCAGGAGGCATTCCTAGGGGGGAGGGAACTGTCATGGTTGGTGGAACCGTTGTCTCTGTTGATCACTATGTGGGTGGAGTTATGTGTCTCTCTCGTCTGCACTGATTGTTTAATTTGAGCGTCTTCAGCTATAGCTGCTCCCCGTTTATTGCCCTTCCTTTCGTCTTGTGTTTGTCAGATCGTTGTTTGAAGCTCCCTGTGTACATGCCTGGTTCTCGTCCTTGTTTCTGTCTGTTTTCCTCACCACGCTGGATCACTTCACCACTGGAACCCCATCCACTCACCTCTCCACTGGATTGCCCATCTGAGTTCCTGCGTCACGCTCTCCTGCTGTCTCATCTCACCGCAACTTCCTGGCCACCTGTGACTTCATCTCTCTCCATCCCGTTGTCATGCTGGTTTACTACTGTTCATTTATGTATCTTATTAAATTATTATTCACTTGCAATTGCTTGTGAGGCAATTGCAGGTAATGAGTGGCAGCTGTAGCTGATGACGCTCACATGAAACAATCAGAGATACACATAACTCCACCCACATAGTGATCAACAGAGACGACAGTTCTACCAACCGTGACAGTTCCCTACCCCCTAGGAACGCCTCCTGGCATTACCTGATGATCCTACCTGTCGATTGTAATCATCAATAATGGAGTGATCCAGTATGTCCCTAGCAGGAACCCAACTCCTCTCCTCCGGACCATAACCTTCCCAGTCCACCAAGTACTGGAATCCTCGTCCCCTACGTCTCAATTCCAGAAAACGATTTACAGAATAAGTTGGTTCCCCATCTACGAGTCATGGCGGGAAAGGACCGGGGTAGGCGGATTAATGCGGTAGTAAAACACAGGTTTAATTTTGGATACATGAAAGGTGGGATGAATCCTCCCATACACCTAGGAAGTTTGAGGCAGACTGTCACCAAACTAATGATTTTGGTGACAGTGAACGGGCCAATCAATTTAGGAGCTAACTTGTTGGAAATGGAACGGAGCGGAATGTTGTTAGTAGAAAGCAGAGCTGCTGGCTCCAGGATGAAGGATTCTTTGAGACCAAACATCGCAACATTCTATCCAAATCTTGGTTGGCACGCTCGGACTGACCGTTGCTCTGAGGATGATAACCCAAAGACAGTTTTTTGAATTGCGTGGAAAAACAGTATGTCCAGCTATAGACAGGCTCTAAAAACTGCCAGGGCAGAGCTTATCCACAAACTCATTGAAAATAACCAAAATAATTCAAGGTTTTTATTTAGCACAGTGGCTAAATTAACAAATAACCAGATGCCACCTGATTTAAATATTCCATCAGCGTTTAATAGTAATGACTTTATGAATTTTTTCACTGATAAAATAGATAACATTAGAAATATAATCGCGAATGTAGATTCTACAGCGTTTAATACTTCAGTTTCATCCATCGCACCTAAAGATAAACTTACAACTATAGGACAGGAAGAGCTAAATAAACTTATCAATGCATCTAAACCAACAACATGTTTATTAAATCCTGTACACACTAAATTACTGAAAGAGTTGTTACCTGTAGCCGAAGAACCTCTTCTCAATATCATTAACTCGTCGTTATCTTTAGGTCACGTCCCAAAACCATTCAAACTGGTGTTTACTAAGCCTCTTATTAAGAAACCAAAACTAGATCCTAGTGAACTGGCAAATTATAGGCCTATTTCAGATCTTCCATTTATGTCTAAAATTTTAGAAAAAGTTGTGTCTGCTCAATTGAGCACCTTCCTGAAAAAAAAGAGTTCTGTATGAAGAATTTCTGTCAGGTTTCAGGGCCCACTATAGCACAGAAACTGCACTTGTTAAAATTACAAATGACCTGCTTCTTGCGTCAGATCAAGGCTGCATCTCATTGCTAGATTTACTTGATCTTAGTGCTGCGTTCGACACCATAGATCATGACAAACTAATAGATAGATTACAAAACTATACAGGTATTCAAGGGCAGGCTCTAAGATGGTTTAGATCCTACCTGTCCGATCGCTACCATTTTGTTTATTTAAATGGAGAGTCATTATCACCAGTAAAATATGGAGTGCCACAAGGATCCATCCTAGGTCAGAATCTTGTAGGTTACAATTAGCATCTAGACGGATGTACTTTTAATTTATTCATTTAGCTGATGCTTTTATCCAAAGTGACTTACAATTGCTATATATGTCAGAGGTCACATACCTCTGGAGCAACTAGGGGTTAAGTGTCTTGCTCAGGGACACATTGGTGTCTTACAGTGGAGAGAACCCAGGTCTCTCACACCAAAGGCATGTGTCTTGTCCACTGCGCCAACACCGCCCCAGTTACTTCTTCTACAGTCAAAAATCTGGGTGTTATATCAGACAGCAACTTGTCTTTTGAAAACCATATTTCCCATGTTACAAAAACTGCATTCTTCCATCTTAGAAACATTGCCAAGCTACAAAACATGCTACCTGTTTCTGATGCAGAAAAGCTAGTTCATGTATTCATGACCTCTAGACTGGACTATTGTAATGCACTTCTAGGTGGTTGTCCTGCTTCGTCAATAAACAAGCTACAGGTAGTCCAAAATGCAGCAGCTAGAGTCCTTACCAGGTCAAGAAAATATGATCATATTACCCCAATTTTACAGTCTCTGCACTGGCTACCTATTAAGTTCCGTATCAGTTACAAATTATCATAACTTACCTATAATAATAATTGGTGTAGCTCCTTCATACCTAACTAGCCTTCTACCACGCTACAAACCTTCATACACCCTAAGGTCACAAAATGCTGGACTTTTGGTAGTTCCTAGGATAGCAAAGTCCACTAAAGGAGGTAGAGCTTTCTCACATTTGGCTCCCAAACTCTGGAATAGCCTTCCTGATAATGTTCGGGGTTCAGACACACTCTCTCTGTTTAAATCTAGATTAAAAACCATCTCTTACACCAAGCATTCAAATAATGCATCTCTTAAATTGTTACTGCACTTGCATCTGATCAAATGCACATTCTTATTCTTTAGCTTGGGTTAAACTAATTAATTTAACTTTGTTGGAACAGCAGCTATGGTAATGACATCTCTATTTGTTTCTATGTTTTGCCTAGGATTTACACAAGCTCCAGTCTGGATCCAGAACACCTGATAAGAGATGATGCTGACCCTCAGAGGACCTCAGATGATGCTAACCCTGAATCAACAAACAGAACTAACAATTATTGCTACAAGTGTGACTGCATCATATAATAACTGCGGTTAATAACGTTCATCATCTGACTGACTACATCTTGTATTAATTTTTCTGAAAAAAAAAGTCACCACTTATAAGCTATTACTAAATATTGTAGAAACTTAATTTTCTGTGAAGTTGCTTTGTAATGATTTGTATAGTAAAAATCGCTATACAAATAAACTTGAATTAAATTAAACTTGAATTGGAGACAGGTAGGGCTAGCATAACCAGTGATTATTGTTTGAGCTTTATTTAAGTTGTACGTAGTTATATAACTGAGGGGGACTAAACAGAAACACTATTTAAAAGAATGATAAGAATGGGCAACCTATTAAATAGTATTTAACCTCTGGCTACTGCTTAGACTGGTGAGTTTGTGATCGTGGGGCACCCTGAGCGACATAGATTCCTAATGAACGAGTAAAAATAAAGAGTTAAATTAGAATAATCAAATGTAAGAAGAATAACAATAACAATTAGAGACAGGCAAACAACCAATTTGCCTTTCAACCTAAATTCGAGGTCATAATAAAATGGAGTCAGATCAAATATTAAAATGGATTCAGATTAGGATTGGATATGAGTTTAACCTAAAATGAATAACTCTACGTGCTGAAAGACCGAACACGCAGGAAACCTTCATCCAGCACCTTCCTTGGGCCGAGTGCCTGGACATTACACTGTCTTCATTTTAAAGGCATTTTACTGTTTAGTTTTGGAGAAAAATTCACCAAAACAACAAAATTTGTCCTTGTAATTGCAATGTCCATTTTTTCAACACTCATTAAAAAGCGACCTTTTTTAAGGTTAGCTAATTTTTCTAATATTCTGTATTCCTGATCCTGACTATCTCTCTATTTACTGTCAAGGCATTTTACTGTATTGTTTTGGGAAAACTAAAAGCAAAATCACCTCAAAGTTTGTTTGTTGCACTGGGATTATGTCCGTATCTTCAAACACTTATAAAATGTGTTTCTTTACAGGTTAGCTCATTCTTTCAATTCATATGTATTCAGTCTGACCCTGACTATCAATGTCTTAATTTTCAAAGCATTTTACTGTTTAGTTTAAGAGAACTAAAAGCAAAATCACACCAAACATCAAACACCACTGTTGCACTTGGATTATTTCTGCATATTTCAATGCTCATAAAACAACCCAATCTAATGAAAGTGCATATAAATAGTATGGAATATTTTTTTTTTTTTGAGAAACAAACATCAAAGTCCATACTTGGTATTGCACCATGCCTCATTTTCAAGCATTCATAAAAATCTTTCCTTTATAGATTTGCTCATTCTGTCTTATTGATATTTATTCAGAGTGACCCAGTGTTCATTCATTCACTGTATCCATTTACAAGTCATTTTACCGTATAGTTTTGAAGAAAAACTAAGACAAATTCAAATTCCATTTCAATTTGTTTCAGTGACATAAGCTTTCAGTGACCAGAGACAACCAAATAAGAAGCAAATAAATAGATTGCATAAACTGTGCTATGGATGATGGAATAAAACTGAGTTAGATGCATGAATTTTCTAGGATAGAGAAGTAACAAATACCGTATTTTCTGGACTATAAGTCACGCTTTTTTTTTCATAGTTTGGCTGATCCTGTGACTTATAGTCAGATGCGACTAATTTATCAAAATTAATTTGACATGAACCAAGAGAAATCAACTAAGAGAAGTGAACCAAGAGAAAACATTACCGTCTACAACAACCAGAGGGCGCTCTATTCTGCTCAGTGCTCCTGTAGTCTACACTGAAAACATAGAGCGCCCTCTCGCAGCTGTAGACGGTAATGTTTTCTCTTGGTTCTTGGTTCTAAATAAATGCGACTTATAGTCCAGTGAGACTTATTTATGTTTTTTTACCTCATCACAACGTATTTTTGGACTGATGCGACTTATACTCAGGTGCGACTCATAGTCCGAAAAATACGGTAAATATAAGGATATCGCACATTTTTATTGTATAAGTGGGGAACATTTAACTGTTCATGAGGTAGATTGCCTGGGGGAAGAAACTGTTATTGTGCCTGACTGTTCTGGTATTTGCAGCTCTGAAGCTCCGGTCAGATGGCAAAAGTTCAAAGATGGTGTAACTTGGATGAAAAGGATCCAGAGTGATTTTCTGAGCCCTTTTCTTCACCCTGGATGTATACAGTTTTTGAAGGGTGGGCAGGGGAGTACCAATAATTGTTTTAGCAGTCTCTGTAGTCTTCTGATGTCCGATTTTGTAGCTGGACCAAACCAGATACTGATGTACACAGGACAAACTCAATGATAATATATATAAAGAAAATATAAAGGAATTGTTAATAGATCATTTCACAAGCTCAAAATATAACTTGTTTTTCCCATCCCACTTTATTCATTGCTAAATAGAGAGGCTAAAATGAGAAGCCAAATGACTAGTCAAATTTACGTACTAGAAAATAGGAAAAACAGCAGGGAAATTGAAAGGCAAATGGGAAACATAATACCCCTTATGCCTGATTAGACCTGCATCCTAATTATGTTTGTAAATCCATTTATTTTTTTCTCTTTTTAAATTGCATTTTTTACATTTTGAAATGTACAGTTTTACTTAGGAATCCATTCATGTATTTTTATGTCTATGATTTACTAATTGAGTGTTTTATGTTGTTGTTGTAAATTTGTTTCTAATATTAACTATTTATTGATGTATTTAATATTTCATTTATTCATTAATTGTTTTTAATTTAACAAAAAGTTCAAACAGAACATAACGTTTTCTTTTGTCTTTATATAATAAATTAAATTAAGTTTATTAATGTCTATCTTTGTATTGTACAATTAGTTCTTAATTAATGGAATGCTTTTTAACTATTTCAGTGAGACTTGTTCTCTTCTCACTGAGACACAAATTGAATGGTTGAATGGGTGAAACTATAAGATATTTTTTTTTAAACTTGAAAACAAACAAATAAATAAATAAATGAAGTTGCTTAAACAAGTTTTTCTGTTTGTTTGTTTTTGTCAGTGAAAATCAGTGTTACTGGAGTAATTATGCTTTGAAAGTCAGCTTTGATTGTTCCTAATAAACTGTTTAACTGCACTCACAAGTGAATATTAAACTATTTTGTTGGATAATCATATTCTAAATAAACTACAAGCATAAAAATATATAGATTTATTTTGTCCTCACACTCTTTCTTGTAACTCTTCCCTCTCAGTCACACACCTGACTGAGAGGCTCATTATGCAGCTCATTATGCGGGCCTTTGTCTTCTCAAGTGTAAATCCCAACATAATGCACGATAGTTCACACCGTCTCGCATAGACCCTTTCTTTACACAAAAAGTGTCTTAGAAAATTTAATATCAGCGCTCTCTCTCTTTTATTCTCTCTCTTTCTCTGTGTGTATCTGTAATGATTTTTGCTCACATTTAACACAAACTCACCAATTCACTAAATTATGTTCATTTAGTTTATGTGTACTCAGTACTTGGTAGGGGCTCCTTTTGCTTTAATTACTGCCTTTAATTCGGCGTGGCGTAAAGGTGATCAGTTTGTGGCACTGCTGAGGTGGTATGGAAGCCCAGATTCTCTATAGGGTTCAGGACTGGTGAGTTTGCTGGCCAGTCAACAACAACCAACACCACGGTCATTCAAACAACTTTTGATTCTTTTGGCAGTGTGGGCAGGTGCCAAATCCTGCTGAAAGCATCTTCAAAAAGCTGGTCAACAGAAGGAAGCATGAAGTGCTCTAAAGTTTTCTTGGTAAACGGGTTCAGGAACTCTGGCTTTCAAAAAAACATAATGGACCAACACCAGAGATAGATGAACTGTACATGTGGCAAGCGGTGCATTTAACAATAGTTACTTACCGTGACTGAAGAAAGTTGTTTGATGAAAAAAAAACAGAGTGAGAAAAGAAACATAGTGAGAAAGAGGAGAGGAGAAAAAAATGAAAGAGAAGAAAACAGAGATAGGCACGAATTAAAAACCTACTGACAAAATTATATAACATAACACTTTTTATGACTGTTGGTAAATGGGACACAGTGCAAGTGCTAGGATGTATTTGGTTGTTTGTGGTGATTTTGTTTTTAGCTTTCTCCCTAACTACACAGTAAAATTACTTGAAAATGAGTGATAGTAAGGGTGCTTTCACATCTCTAGTTTGGTTCATTTGGTCCGAACCAAGGGCAAACAATTATACACTGTAGCATTTTTCAGCTTTTTTTGTTCCTTTTCACACCACACTGATTGCTTTGGTCCGAACCAGTTGAAACGAACCAAAATGCAGTCACATGACAACATCCACATCACTCATTGGCCATGACGTATCTCCTAAACTGATTTTCGATTGGTCAGAATTTACGTGCGGGAAAATTCCAACATAAGAGGAAAAGCCAGCAAACAACACAACTATGGAGAGACGACTGTGCGGGCTGGTCTTGTCCCTGGCCATAATCTAGTACATTATTTGTATACACCACAATATGCCAACAATACATTTGTATAATGAAGCGCGGATGTTCCTTGAAAATGCACTGCAAACATCGAGCGGGCATCGCTCGTAACTTCAACTGGAGGTGTGCATTAATTCTTCTTAACTCTGACATACTCATGGTCACCTCTTCATTACTCTAAGTTTGTCTACGAGCTGCCATGCTAAAGTGCAATCTGTCAACAAACACTTCCTCATCCCATAATGCACAGCGCAGCTGACTACGGCAGTTGGTTTAGTCCAAAAATGATCAGTACTTTTTGCAGTTGGGTCTGTTCCAGGTCGGATCACATTCTCACCACAAACGAACCTCTCCAGAGTTCGTTTAAAAGCGTATGAGACCACCTCTTCAAGCAGGTCGCGGTACGCTTGTTTGGTCAGCTTTTGGTGCGCACCTGAGTGCGATTGCTGCTTTCACACCTGCCCAAACGAACCGCACCAAAGGGGGAAACGAACTCTGGTGCGATTCAACCGAACTAAATGAGGCAGGTGTGAAAGCACCCTAAGGGTGACTCTGATTATCTATGAATTAAAATAATGAGCTAACCTATAAAGAAACACTTTTTGTGAGTGTTGAAAATGGGACACAGTGCAAGTGCTTATTTGAAAGTCTAAATACCAACAAATATGAGCCACAGCAGAATATTTCTGTAGTTAAAACATGTTGTTATTTTTGGAAATGATTACATAAATCTTTTTTCAATACCTTTTTTACTTTTGTACTTTACAGTGCTCTGGAGTTATAGGAAATGTTTGGATCACATGAATTGGATTTTTTTTTTTTTTTTTTGGAATCATGAACCATAAATAAATGGATCTGTTATGATAGTATGTAATAATAAACATTGTCACTGTACTGTAGCTTAATAAATAAATAAATAAAAATAATTAGTTTTGTTTTATTTCAAAGTATCAGTCTTGTTGGGGCTCAAATTAGCCTATATGCATTAGCTATAGCATTACACTACCATAAAAATAAAAATACCCATTATTATTATTATTATTATTATTATTATGGCTATTTTGTCATAACTCTGAAGTAGGCTACTGTTGATAACGCACGTCCTGATTTTGCCAAGTCCGATGTGTTCCTAGGTCAACATATTTTGTTGACCCTGGAACAACATTTTACTCCAAAAATATATTCTTAACCATATCCCTACACCTAAACCTAACCTTAACCATGAGTAATCCCTAAAATCAGAGGAAATGATAGATGAATGACACTGATGTACAAGCACCAAACACTGATTTTAAGCATAAACTTCACAAAATCTATAAACTGGTTCTTCAAATCTGATTGGTTAATCACAATGTTGTTCCAGGGTCAACAACGATGTTGTCCCAGGAACATGTCTCACTTGGTAAAATCAGGTTAGGCGTTGATAACCATGGTAGATTGAATGACAGCAGTTGTTTTACTGGAGATGTCCACCCAGCTTTTTTACAAAAAGTAATTTCAGCTTCACAATAGAATGAAAAAACAACTAGAACAAAAGTGGCCAGGCAACAGTGATGTGCATTTTCAACTGCGGGAAAGTTATAGGGTTAAGTCCTGGGGTCTCATTTATAAAACTCCCCTCAGATTTCATCCTAAAATTTTATCTAGGCACAAAAGCTAGATTTTGCGTACCCCCAAAAGTTTTCAGATTTATAAAAGCATGCGCACACCAGAACCTGCACCAAAATCTCTTTACAAATCCCAGCCATTGGGAAGATTGTGCGTATGTGCATTTCCACCCGAAATCACCATATATGGAGCTTACAACGCCTTGTTTTACTATGCATAACCTCATCTGCATATCATTTACATGCTAATTCCCATGCACGTGACACCATGTTTAAAACAGAGACAGTAGGGAAATAGTATTCCTGCTATGTTTTAGAATAAATACATGAAAATATACATAAAAACTAAATGGTTTCAAAAAGTTCTCAGATATTTTAGATAATCTCATTCTTTTACACTAGCCAAATATAATTTTGGTTATTTCAAATTAAATGTATGCAGTTTTGCTGATAAGCTGATAAACATATTTTAGCTATTTTAGTCGAAACAAATAAAACGCATATTTATTGCAGTGTATTGTCTGATTCGGCACGTCACTGACAAAGTATTATAAAAAGGAAAAATAAAATCTTACCATTTTCTCCTAGTTATGTCCTTCAAATATAGTGGAATTTTTCATTAATTTTTTTTTTTTAATAAAAATAACATGTCACAGGAAAATTGTTAATTGTCAATGAAATTATGCTTGTAGAATGATGTAATTTCAGTGTTAATCTCTTTTAATGCAAGTGGAATATTTAATGTAAATGTGTATATCGACATGAAAACAGAGTTTAAAGTCATTGTTTGCTTCATTAATTTTCTGACTCCATGAAAAATAGTTTGTACCCATGGTTTATAATGTCCCTAGGATACGACCTGACTGACTCAATTTACTCACGATATACAGATTGCCACCACACGGTGGCACCGAATGAATATCTATAAATCAGTCATGTCACATAATAACAACAACAACAGCAACAGACACTTACATTTCACATTATTTAGTATAAATAAAAAATGCATAAATTTGTAAGAAAATTAATAATTTAATCAAACATACTGTGGCTGAGTTGTAAAGCAAAATTAATAAAACTTCACAAACTACAAAAAAAAAGCAAGGAAAACAGTTAATAGCAGTACATAAATCCTGCTTGATGTGTTATGTTATGAAGTTCTGAAATCTTTTGTATTTTTTTATTTTTTTTTGCTATCCATTCAATTAAAGACCTTTGCATGACATTAGCAAAACCTTTGTTTTTACTTTATTTCACATATGTGATAATGCAACATGTCAATAAATAATATTACACAGTGTTACAATAAAGGTAATCTAGTGTGTGTGTGTGTGTGTGTGTGTGTATATATATATATATATATATATATATATATATATATAGACAATGTTCATTCTGGCTGATGCCAGTTTGTTAGCTTTGTTGTAGGATTTCTTTGTAAAATGCTTTAGTTTCAAATTCTCTTCAAGCTCTGTTCAGTGACAGGAAGAAGAAATGTCTGACATTTTTGACGATGTTATTTTGGACAGTAACAAATATAACATTTTAAACCATAGCTCAATTAGATATGTCCTTCTCTTACCAGAACATAATAAGCAATGCTTGATCTAGAAGTGTGAGTAAAGTAACAGATAAATCACTATAGACATGACTGTATGATTTTGCAAAACACATCTGTTCAGATGAATGTATTTTTATCCAATAAATATTCACCTCAATTTGTTCAAGGTTGTTTAATATTTGAAAAAATGTACATATGTATCATAACATGGACATAAGAAAACGAGGAGGAAAAAGCATCCTAGATAAACTTCTGTTAGAGTCACAACAGATGACATACTGTACTATATGTGCCAGCCGGTACAAAGACATCAGCTTAAAGGGACACAAGTATTCTCTACTGCAAGTAATCAAGCATTCCGAAATAATCCATAATGTGTTGCATTTCAAAGCCTCACTACATTTATCTTACAGTGACATCAATGCGGATATGAAGCAAATGGCTGCTTTTTATTCTATTTGTCACATATCAAAAATATATATCATTTTAAGACTTTGATGAATTCGATGTTTTCAGATGTAAGTGTGGTATTCTCATCATTGTTGGCAGTGATAGACACATCATAAATCTAGAATATAGTTCACGCTTTCATACTTTTGAGATTGTTATGCAAAGGTCTTACCTGTGGGAATACAAAATGCACTTTATATCATGTCAGAAGCAGCATTTCAGTAATTAAAAATATATGTGTATAAATTCTTTTACAGTTGACAGTAAGGTTCTAATATTTGACATGAGCAACACAGTTGACAAACTTGAACCTTGTTTAATTTGTAGCGTAAATCTGTTTTTTAGTTCAGCAACACTGTGTTAATGACAAAATATATAGTGTTCTATGCCAAAACATGTTCTTCTCCTTTGGGGAAAAAAAGCAATGTTTTGAAGATAATAATAATCCTAAATAAAATGTAAATTACATTGAAGAAAATAAATAAAATGTATGCATTTAGCAGATGCTTTTATCCAAAGTGACTTACAGTGCATTCAGGCTCAATTTTTACCTATCATGTGTTCCCGGGGAATCGAACCCACAACCTTGCGCTTGATAGCGCAGTGCTCTACCAATTGAGCATTTATATTATACACTTTTTTAGATTTAGATAAATATTTATTTCTTATGTTATGATTTTTATTATTAAATTAGATAAACACTCAAATACAGCAAACAAAAGTGAAAGGGTATATGTAAGGGTCACAATGGTTTTCAGCAAACACCATCTCTGTTGATGATGAGAAGTACTATGGCTTTTCCCCGTCTAAAAAGACGCACAATATTTGATCGCTCAGTGTTCGTAGGCGTCTCTTCTGTTGGAGAATGATATTGTTTTAGAAAAATATACGTCAGGAAACAGCTTTACAAAAATAAACCACCTGAACACAGTCTACATGGACATGAAGTTCACTCGAAAACAGACTGATATTGCACAGAGTGGGATTTCCTCTTAGACAGTCTTGTGTCCCACCGTTACACGTCTCCTGTCCAGTTCATAAAGGTGTCTGTCAGGCGTCTGTCAGTGTCAGTTTCATATTCTGGTCCCGTACACAATGATAGATTCACAGGGTTTGAGCAAAGGCACAGGTTTCTGCGGAGGTTTTCAGAAGGGCTGAAGAATCTGTTGTCATGATTAGGGCTCCTCTTCTGGGATCTGGGACAGAGAAATATTGAACAAGAAAAACACAGTTATTATTATTGTTTAAAGTACTCTTTGAAACAGATTTCAGTAACACATTTTTGGATGGTTTTTTCCTGCTGGATGTATAATTCAGTGTCTTCAAAACCTTCTACAGACAGCTCTAAGCTGAAGGCGAGTACATGACCTACAGTACGGAGGGAAATGGTTTGGAACATGATGTTCACCGGTCTTTGTGTGTCTGTGAAAGAAACAAGCGTTTGTGATCAGTGACCTTTCTATCAGATGGACTTGTTTCATTTGCTAATTTAACACCACAGCCGAAAAAAAAGAAAAACAACTCTTAGCAAATTTTTAATTTAGAACATGACATAGTAATGCACTGATATTATTTCTAAGACTTGACCATACAGCCCCCTCTCTGACCTCTGACCCCACTCTCTTACCAGCTAGCTGATTTTGTGACAGACAAGTGCACTTAAAGCACTCATGTCGCCCATCGCCCGAGCAGCGCACGCCGAGGCTGACCCGTATAAATCATCAGAGACTGTGGAATCTTCCTCAGAGTTAATCTGGTGGGCTGGCCGGGTGGGCAGCGGTGCCAGATGGTGGCTGTAGTTATGAATGAGGCCTTGGTCGTAAGCATTAAGTTGGATCAGTGTAATCCTGCACAGCATATGCAGAAGGCCTGCGGGCCCGATCCACCCAGGACACACTTGCACACCCCAGTCACTCATTGATACACTTCTGATCTCCTTCTCCTGCATGCAGCGACATGCCTCATGTTCTTCTATATGGCCAGTCCTTTTCCTCATTTAATGTTTATCATTGCATTCACTGAGCAATGTTTATTGGCTGATCGAAAGGTTCAACAAATATTTCTCTCATAATTTTCGCAAAGCAACATGGGGTGTAGGAAAAAGTCGAATATAGTACCTCTTGACATTTGTTCTGTAAGATTTAGCCCCTTTCAAGAATGGAAGAGGACAAGAAAAGGACCTATTTTGTCCATTCCGGTTATTAATAATCCTTTCGATCGATTATAATCACATTGTGTTTTATTGCGCTTTCTGAGTGTTATCCTGTTTTCCATCAAATCCTTTATTACAGATATTATTCTACATGAACGCAACACAGGGGTTGCTCTCTGGTCACTGAGTCTCACACGCTGTCATCTCATTCAACTTCACACAAAGAGAAATCCCTCGCTTCAGGACGAGGACAGCTGTTGCAGCTGCCAGAGGGGACCACCGTGAAGCCTACAGTCTACAACATGTGTTGACTGAAGAAATGCTCACAATATTGCCACTGAAGACATGTTGCTGTATCATGACAATATCATTTTTATAAGTGCAAGGCATTTGCTACTTAACTGGCAAAAGAGTTTCAGACCATAGACATCAACAAAATCATATGGTCAGCTGTGAATCCATTTAAGTGCCTCTTTAAAGTTAATTGTAAGCAGTCTCAGGTTTTAGTATTAAAGGGAGAAAAAGACCCACAGTCTCTCTCTCTCTCTCTCTCTCCCATGAGACTCCTGTGGTCAAGTTCTGCTTCACTGAGTACTCTAGTTAGTTTACACTGCTTCAGTGGATACATGCACATAAACACACTGACAGCACAGAAGCCAGCATCCACTGAGATCCTGCCACTTTTCATTAATAGCGTAAAAAAAACCCTAGGGTAAAAAAAGTCCCAAATGAAACTCCCAAAAAGTAAGTCCTTTTTTGTTCAAACAAACACTGAGCTAAAATGCCTATGGCCCCAAGATGCTAGGATAAGCTCCAGCAACCCTTTAAAAAATACATAGGACAAGCAGTTTAGAAAATGGATGAATGGATTGGTCAAATAGCTATTTCTATTCATATTATAAAAGAGGAATTGAAATGAATTGAATTGATTCTGAATTGATTTCTAGCACAAACTTTATTGGGTCTATTGGATTTTGATTAATTTGCCACCCGGATGCTGTTTAATACTTCCATCTATCTGTTTGGCAGTTTTATGCAAGAGTGAACTTGTAAAGTTATTTGGATCTGACACTTTTAGAAGGAAACTGATTAGTTTAGAAAGTCACGGTGTTTACGTTCCAGAGCCTGGACGGTTTGTAAAAGGTACAGTCTAGTCAGTCCTTGCAGATAATTTAGGGGCTAGTAGTTTATAAAGCATAGAAAGCTTCTCTGGTGAATATTTGGCAGGTTTTGCATTGGGAAGAGGTTGGAGATGGGGATTTTGCCTTTAGAACAAAGGAAATTCATGACGCACGGGTTGCATCTGCAATGGAAAGCTCTGCTACGTTTTGTGAAGTAAGAAAAAGCTGTGTTTTAACAGAGAATTGATCTGCATGTTACTGAAGGCTGCCCACCTGATATTGCACACAACTTGTTTGAGGGCATCGTGCCATTTGAACTTGCACTTGTTCTTGAAAGAATTTGTTTCCAAGAAGTATCTTTCGCTTGATACTCGAACACCTTGATCTTGAACTTTCCGTTAAAGTGGGGTGATAGAACCAACAGACCTCACATTATTCCATGCACATGTGCCTCCAAGGAGATCACTGGAGGTAAGAATGAGAATGGATTTTACAGAGATTGCGTCCATTCATCTCTGGAGACTTGATACCAGAAGCTGAGCCAGCATGGCTTGTACTTCTTGACTTGAAAGAAACAGGTGAACTTGCTGTCACCCCTATTCATAAGGAAGAGACAATAGCCCCTAGAAACATTTGCTTGCAACATGAATTGTAATGATACACAGAATTTTCTTAAAACTAAATATAATGCAATTAATTATTAGCTTTGTTATTATCACAATAAATTGACAACCTTTTAGCAGCTATACTGTAAAGCACTGCATCTTAAAATAATTAAACAAATACATAAACAAATGTTCATACTGATAATAATTAGGTGACAAAAATATGAACGTAGCCAACCAATGTATTTACAATCTGTAGTAGTAGTTGGTTAGTCAGAGTTAAATAGAGTATATAATATATATATATATATATATATATATATATATATATATATATATATATAATGTATATAAAACACATTAATTCATCTTCCTATTTTACTGACAAGTATTATTAAGATCCGTTTGATATGTGTGAACCCATTGTACTGTACATTGCCTACTGAACTTTGTACTATATTCACTAGGTGGCACTATATAACTCTTCAAATCTTGTTTCCCAATAATTTCCATATCTCTATCTGCTTCAACTGGGAACGCCAGTACAAGTTTGCCAGCTGTATGCTGTCCATGTGAGTGGGCAATGAATAGTGTCCTCCCATTTATGTATTTGTTGATGACTTTGTCATAGAGGTAGGTAAAAAAGCTTCATTTGAGAAGACTGTTAGGTAGAAACCACACACTTGATATGAATATGACTCAGAGTTCTCTGGCTCTGTTCTCCAAGCCTGTCAACCACTGCCTCCTACATGCGCCTATGAAAGGCAGATGAGCTGTGTAATCTATATTAAGATTGAAATGGCAGCATCCACATCGACTTATTTTCCCTGGACTCTGCAGCATTAATGTAACCTCCATTTAATGATGCAGAGCAGATTAAAGGCAGCTTTATGGGAAATCTCCATTGGAATGGTGGAAATTCACCTCTTTGGGATGCACCACTGGGGCAGTGGTTATTGACGTGACTTTAGGAAATACATTTGCACGCGATCAACAGTAAAATACCTTATTTCAAGCAGGTCTATAATACATTGAAAGGCATTCCCATTCGCTCAGGTGATGCATACAGTCACGATGATGGACGCTGCCATCTTTGGTTTGTTTTTTTGTGTGTTTTTGAGCTACTCTATAAATATCATATGACTGATCACTCCTAAACAATAATGGGCACTGGCCAATGAACTTCAGTATCACAAAATGATCATATATATATATATATATATACACAGGTATGTGTGTGTGTGTGTGTCTTTATTTCATGTGTGCTGTGTACTGCACATGGATGATGATGTGCATTGTTGTGGATAATCTCTGCCTGAAGAGGTAACATGACACGTGTGTTCTCTGCCCAGGGAGAACAACACTTTGTCAGGACAAGGGTGGCCAAATTTTGGAGGTTAGGTTTGTGACTTTGAGGCATGTGATACAAATGAGCTTTGTTTGTGTGTTTTAAGATGTTGTATGTGTTTGGTCCATGCAGTCAGAAGAGCTTGTTTAAGTGTTTTGTGTGTTTGCGGTGCTGTACAGTATGTGTGGGTGGATTTAAGTGGAGTGGGCATGTGTCATATCACAGCATGGCATTATTCACACTGGACTCTTACTCAACCACAATGTTTTTGAGTCAAAAAAAAAAAAACACAAAGTGTTCTAAAATAACTTATTTTCCTTATTATTCCATTAGCAGGGATTTTGGGGTACATCTCCTGAAACACCCAAGAAACCACAAATAACATCTTTACATCTTAACTTGGAAACCACATAAAACAAACGCATAACAACCAATCAGGACATCCTAGCAACCTCATAGCATTATCAATCTTAGTTCATATATAAATTTAAACAAATACATTATCAAAATCAAAAGTTGTCTCTTCTTACTATCCAATGGACCTGAGCTAAAATGAGCTAACAATAAACCCCTGCAATGCTAATGAAGATGAATAAACAATGCAACACATATACATGGCCCATTGTTATGTTAGTTAATGCATTTAAAAAAAAACAAGTAACCTAAAAAAAGCTGAAAAAGTAACCTCTTGAGTATTAAACTGACCTTAATAGGAATTTGTTCTCCTTTTTCCCCTCACTGCCTCTGGGAATCATTACACCGTCGTTTAACACTCGCTTCACTAGTCTTTCTGCTTTTATATGCTGCTTCCACTTATATAACCAGTACGCCATCTATATGATATCAAAATAAAAGTGGGTTATAATATTTGATGTTGAACAGTGTCATTTTAGTAATCTCGATTAAAAGTAATCTAGATCAGCCTATCAGATTCCTTGATCAAACCCACTCATTTGTTTCTGTAAGCAGCTGAGGTCAGTTTCCCTGAATAATTCAAGTGTGTCTGCGGCTCATGAGGAACTTGTGTTGTTGTGTCAAGGATGGATTATGACCCTGCAAGGCCCAGACGCCTGGATGACAAAAACGTTTGCATGCACCTTAGAAGGAAAGGATATATGATACATGAGCTTGCACCGTGCATGTGTTTTGAAACATGTGACTCTTTTCCTGCCTTCAAAGACTGACTACATGACCACACAGCATCTGATGAAGGAACATTTGCGTTGTTTGAACACGGCGCGCTCACTGGATGCACAGAATCAGACAGTGTTTGGGGTCTCCTCCATAGCTCTCGTGGTGTGACGCCACACGTCACAGGGAGACTTACACCACTGAGACCACCGGAGTGATTCAGACACACTCGCACACAAACGTTCCCATAGGGTCAGAATCAAACTGGGCTGCATGCAGTCAGGGTTGGACAGACTAGTCAACTTTATGAATGCTCTGCCATGCTTGATGTCTTGATTTAAGCTCGTCCTCGACTATAGAGGACACTACAGGATGAGAAATCTTTGAAGTCGGAAATGTGTTGTCAGCACTATTCTGTGATTTCTCAATAATAAAGCCCAGAAAATCAGATGTTCTTAATAGTGTTAGATAATGGGGGCCTTCAAGTGGTTAACAACCATTGTCTGATATGAACTGAAAAAGGCCCATAAAAAGAGAGAATATGTGTACGTGTTAGGGGTTTACAACGATTAGTCGACTGGTCGATTAAACACTAGCCGACACGTTCATTCGTTTAATCCAGAGGAAACACAACACTGCAAGGCCAGAAAACAACCAATTCTCTAATGCACTTGTCAGTGTCAAGATGTTTTATGCTCCTAATATATATAATATATAATATATATATATAAAAACAGTGATTATTGCAAAATGCTAAAATATAAATAGCACATATACTTGCAGAAAAAAGTGCATATTTGTACCTTGCAGGTACATATTAGTGCTTAAACGCTCTCCTCATTTGGGAGTCACACTCATGGTCTTCACGGTCTAAAATCAATCTATTGAATTTTGTTCAATAATATTTGTTCTTTTGTATTTTGAGATAATTTTATTGCACTATTTAACATTTATTCAATAATTATGCTATTTTTGTTTCCATTGAACTAATCAATTAATTAAATTATTTCAATTAATGCAATATTTCAGATTAAAATAGAGACTATGTCTTTAAAAATCTAATTTTTGTAGGCAGAATAGCACCTCCTGGTGAGAGCAAAAAAAAAGGAACTAAAAAGGCCAATTCGCACACGTTTTTTCACATTCCTCTATTGTCTGAATGCCTGTTATTGAGATTGAACACTAACCAGTCTTTTAAACACCTAAGCACTTCTTAACTCTTTAAACATACCTATTCTCCAACATCCAGGAGGGCCCTGTTATTATTAGCACTATTATTTCACTTTAATGCTAAAAACTGCAGGACAGATAATACAGTTACATTTGTATGTGTGTGTGTGTGTGTAAAATTGTGTGTCTGCACGTTTATGATTTGGTGTGTTGATTTTGCACTCTAGATGTTTTAGAGTTTCATCCCTTCATTGCTGTGCAATTTATTTCTGCACATTTGTAGATTGTACACACAAAAAAATATCTATATTTTGATCCCCCAATTTTCCATTAATTTCCTATGGTCTGTAATTTTTGATTGAAGACCATGAGTGTGACTTTTTTACGACCACTGAGCTTTTTCCATAATAAAATGAAGATACAGTAGGTAAAATGTTGTCCATTTAAAACAAAATGAAAACCAGAAGGAAAATATTAAAGATAGTATTTTTTCCAAGTGATATATTTTAATCCACTTTCACTCAGCTCATGAGGTTAAATCCATTCCCTTCTATATCACTTTTCCTTGCCTTTTAAGACTCTTTTTTTCTCGTCTAATTGAAAGGCCATTTACTCTCTATGTGCAGTGGTCAGAGAGGAAGGGCTGCTTATATAAGAGACCCAGAATGCTTCTGTTGCTTCAAGCCTTTTTATATTAAAAAGACAAGATAACACAGTCACGTCGGGATAAGCAATTCATCTCCAACACAAACCCAACAACAAAACACAACCAATGGCTTTAATTCCACACTAAATGCAATCACATGCTAACATATTAAATAAAAATGAAACAATCTGTTCATTAAAATGAGTGCAAATAATTGCAATATAATTTCCTTCTGTTGTCAATTAAAAGATTATGCCTGCAACAAGTAAAGGTAACCATTTTTGAAATGAAGGAAATATGTAAAAGTCTTATTTTACAGGAGAAGAGGGTATTGCATATGGGTCTTTAACTCACAACAACAAAAGATACCTTTTAATTTCTATGCTATTTCTAATCCTCAGGAAAACTGAAATATGAATAATCTAATTTTATTTGTGTCTCCAGCTCAGCCATGCTTGACATCGCCATGTTTTAAATAATGCATGTACTAAGGTTTTTGTTTGAATATGTATTTTTCCTTTTTTTATTTAAATTTGACAAGTCTAACAGGCCAGTGATTTACCAATAACTCTATAACAACTTTTAACAGTCCTAACCGTTTTTGTAGGCTGTAGTTTAGCAGCACATTTCTGCCAGCTTCATCGCATGTGACGCTTCCTGTGAAAATACTGAGAGGACAGGGAGATGAGAATCACACCGCTTGACAGTCCTATCTGATAAGAGAGTTATTTCTGCGTTTCTTAAAATGCAGTCAGATTGTTCGTTTGGGAGTCATTACTGAAATTTAAGACAACATTTTATTTATTCACTTATCACTTGACAGTCACCATTCACTTTAATAAAATGAAACAAATATACATAATTTTGTGTTTGACACAAATGACATGAAGGTGAGTAAATGTATTTATCTAAATTCCATTATTTGTTATTTTATAATAATATCTGTTTTCACCAACATTATTCCATTATTGCAGTCCATTAAGCAGCAGTTGTAAATGATCCTTTCATTAAATTAACTGTATACTTTTACAAGCCGTGCTAGAATTTACGGAGCTGTCTGTGGTGCTGAAATCACACATTATCCGCATATCTACAAACTGAACAGTCTAGGATAAGAATACTAATTCATCAACACAGATATGTTTGTCTGTGAACTGAGACAAGATTACCAAGATGATATTTCTGATATTTCTGCTGATTTCACCGCAGAAAACTGAGCCAAGATGACAACTCTCAATCCTCAAAGCATTTAAATATTGAGACATTGCCTTCAGATTGAAAACAAGTTAAATGTGAGTAAATTAAATGGCTTAAAACATTCAATCTAAACCACCTACAACAGCAACAACAAAATTAATTCTAATCTAATATATATATATATATATATATATATATGTGTGTGTGTGTGTGTGTGTGTGTGTGTGTGTGTGTGTGTGTGTGTGTGTGTGTGTGATATGCAACTCCAGGTGCAACTCATGAACTGCAAAAAGCCAACAAGACAAGCGTATTCTTTTTCACTTCTTCACGTCATACCATTGTCCTTACAATTCACATCTAAGTACACAAGTGTATCCAAACTAATCTTTAGCTGAATTATATTCACGTTTTATTCCACAATTTAACATACTTCAGGAATACCCCCTTGTGTTTGTTCTTTAAGCTTTTTCTGGTCTTGAAAAGGCTAACAAGTGGTTCGATGGCACTACAGGTCACATTTGTCCCCATCTGCAGCCTAACCATCATGCTAATCACTGTATATTTGATTGAAGAAGAGGGTCTGAGGAATGCCGAAAGATGCGACGAGCTTAGGCCGTCCCCTTCAACCGAACATAACATGACTAGCTAGCAGCACACATCAGAAACAGACAGTTGTGACATGTTTGCCATCTCGAGGCACTTTCAAGAGCTTAAAGATGATGGCCTTTCATCAGCCTACCATGTCATCTCTCCTAACACGCATCTCCATCACGACTCACAAGCGCGTGAAACTGAATGTGGTTTGTTTTCTAAAACCCCTGGAATGGAGAATTTAAGTCTGTAGACCAATCTTTCAGTCAATCATTAAAAGTCATAGGAAATCACACTTTTTTTTAACAGTAAGTTGATAGAGGGACCTGATGACCTTGAAGCTACTGTAGACATATAGACTAAAAGCCAAGGGGTCTAAATGGGGTCTCTACTGCAACAGCTTTCACATTTTACTGTGTAATTAATGAAAACACTCTTGTATAAAGAGCTCGGTTCAGTGAGAGGGTTTGTAACCTCACAGTTGAACACCTTCTTCCAGTCACGTCTCTAACAACATGCCATTTTTATGTGTGTGCAGTGTTTTATTGCTGTAAAGGTTATTCGTGTCGGTCCCGACCTTCATTACCCACTGTCCAGTTGCAGCTGTCTTATGTATCCAAGCGACAAAAACAAGTATGCAGTACACACACTCACACACTTTCTCGAAGGTTATGTGATATAACCTATAACGGGCATATCTAATCCTCTGTGAAACAGGATATGTCACTCCTCATAGCACGGCCTTGTCTGCGATCGCCCCTGCCACAAAACACACGTGCTCATTTTCTGGTTCCTGGCACCTAATACCAACTCATTCTCTTTCTAGAACTTGCGCACAGGTTCCTACAGCATTAATAATGGACATGATCTCACAAATTCAATGGCTGTCATTTGCTCCATGACACGTCATTTGACAGCTGAACGTGAATAAATATCAATGCACACTAATTCTATGAAGTTTGGAAAATGCGATGCATGTCCAAGATAGACAGAGAGAACATGCACTTGAATACCTAATCACTTTAAAAGTGGTAACAGGCAAAGGTTAACTTTAGATGCGTTTTTTTTTCTTTCTGACTTGAATAATTCAATAATTCCATCAGTTCATTTAAATGTTATGATATGATGCACGCTTTTGGGTTATCAGTTTTTACATGGTTCATAAATTTCACGATTTTTAGTCTTTTAGGGGGTAAAATGAATGACAATGAACACATGTGTATAAATGTATAATGTACAATACACTGTCAGAAACAGCGGCACAGTAGGAGTCCATTTCTGTCCCCCAAGGTACAATCTACACTAATGTACCCCTTAGGGCTTATTTTTGGACCTCAAGGTACATGTATGTACCTTTTTGAGGGTCAAAAAGGAACATATGTGTACCCAAGCAATGCCAAGGGTATAAAAGCTGTACCCTTGAGGGTAAAGCTCCAGTGACAAGCCATTGTACCCCTAAAGGTACAATTATGTACTTTATTTTTCTGAGAGTTTAACTGTGGTTACAACTGAGTATAACAAACAAAATGTCAAACTCATAAATTAAAAATTAAAAAAATAAACAATAAACAAATGAAACAGACAGTGAATAATTAAAAAGGAGACTAACCTTGCATGAAAAATGATCACCGGCTCCTCTCTAAGTTCTCCGCTGGATTCAGTAGATCATCATTCGTTGAGGTCTCCTTCTCCTATACACATATGTCATGTCTGCTTGAATCCATTCTCAATCCGTTTAAAGTCGACAAGGCTTTTTCGTTGTGAACTCAGAAGCAAAGCAACTTAAAGTTGTCCTCTCCCTTGAAGTGCTCCATAGATTTCATACGCCGTCGAGTTTTCAATTTCAAAAGTGAAAAAATATTGCTCTAAATAAATGATCAAATACTGATAGCCACAGACGACACATAAACAGTATTTTAGACTAACTATGAAAGTGAGATTGATCGAGACCCGAGAGACCAAACAACTATTTTACAAAAATATGTACATCTGTTGTTTTTAAGTAGTATGTTTTAAAGAAGAAAACCTATTTTGGCTTTTCATTTGAATCACTGGGCGACTATGAACAGCACAAGAGGTCGTGAAAGAGTTAAGGCCTGCGATCGTACAATTGTACATAATTAATATTTAAAAAAAATATAATTATTATTATCATTATGTTGTGTGTTTCTGAATAAGAAATTATAAAAGTAATGCTTAAAAGTCGCTGGTGCCCAGGAGTTCAACAGATTAAAATGTGCTTTAAAAAGAAAAATAACTGCAACTTTCCAGGATTTGAACAGTCCAGAATCGGTGTGCATTAACTTAGCATGGTGGATATGGATAGACTAGATGTTTTCGCTTCTTCACGTCAGTCTTCTCAAACATGTTTCCTTCCTCGTTGTGTTCTCCTTCTCGTGAAGTTCATCGCACGGGCTGGAAGGGCCACCGCTGCGCTCTTCTCTGAGACGCGTGTACTCCTGCTCAGTCTCCCTGAGATAGAAACAGCTGAAGTTGGAAACAGTGATGGGAGCCGGCTGAGCCGGACAAACTAGAGGTCGGTTTCTCTAGTGTCCAAGCAAAACGTATAAAGCGAGCGCTTGATGTCCAGTCTGCTGTTAGCTTTCATGTTGCTCTTCTCGACAGGAATGTTGGTTTCTTCACTGCGGTCTCCGTCTTTCGAGTTCGAGGTCGACGATTTCCTCAAGCCGTGGAGGTCGTCGCTTGGGTTCGAGGGGCCGGCGTTGTTAGGCTCCTCTCTGAGAGACGCCTGGTCTTGGTCGGTTTCTCTGTGGTAGAAATAGTTGAAGTTAGACACAATGACCGGCACCGGTAACGCGATGGTCAGCACCCCTGCGATGGCACACAGCGAGCCCACGATCTTGCCCCCCACGGTCACCGGTCTCATGTCACCATATCCGACTGTGGTCATGGTCACCACAGCCCACCAGAAGGCGTCTGGGATGCTGGAGAAGTGAGACTCGGGTTCGTCTGCCTCGGCGAAGAAGACCGCACTGGAGAATAATATGACACCAATGAAAAGAAAGAAGATCAAGAGGCCCAGCTCTCGCATGCTGGCTTTTAAAGTCTGGCCCAAGATCTGAAGCCCCTTGGAGTGTCTAGAGAGCTTAAATATACGAAACACCCGAACCAAACGAATGACCCTCAGGATGGCCAGAGACATGGCCTGCTGGCCGTTATTGTGCTCCTGGCCCTGCTGCTCCGCCAGCTCCGTGCCCAAGGTGATGAAGTAAGGCATGATAGACATGATATCAATGATGTTCATGATGGTTTTGGAGAATTCAGACTTACTAGGACAGGCAAAGAAGCGCACGAAGAGCTCAAAGGTGAACCAAATCACACAGGTGGTTTCAATGATGAAGAACGGGTCGCTGAAGGTGAGCGACGGACGCTCTTGAGTCCCATTGAGCGCGCGACTCGTCACCGGAAGCTCGCGCTCGTCGCGGAACTCGGGTAAAGTTTCCAGACAGAACGTTATGATGGAGATGGTGATGACGAGGACGGAGACGATAGCTATGCCTCGCGCAGGACTGGAGCTCTCCGGGTACTCAAAGATGAGCCACACCTGTTTCTGAAACTCGTTCTGTGGCAACGGCTTCTCTTCTTCTTTGATAAAGCCCTCATCCTCGCGGAAACGGTCCATCGCTTCTTCTCCCAGCTGATAAAAGCGGATCTCGTCGGCAAACACGTCGATGGACACGTTAACGGGTCGCCGGATTTTCCCGCCAGACTGATAGAAATAGAGAATTCCGTCAAAACTCGGTCTGTTGCGGTCAAAGAAATACTCGTTCCTGAGGGGGTCGAAATACTTGATTCTCTTGTCCGGGTCTCCCAGTAAAGTGTCGGGAAACTGGTTCAGAGTGCCCAGCTGCGTCTCGAACCTAAGTCCGGCGATATTGATAAGAACCCGTTCGTTGCTCTCATGGTCCATATCCATGTCCAGAATGTCCTCATCGAACAAATGGGGGCTGTAATAATCCACCGTGTTCTCCGTGGAGCCCATCATCGTGTTGTTCATGTCGTTCATTTTCCACGAGCTCTGCTGTGGACTTCTCGAGTAGAGGTCTTTGTTGTGGACCAGGCGCGGATGATCCAGGGAGTTTTGGTTTTGGTAAGGTTCCCCATCACTGCCTCCGTCACCCCGCTTGTCAAAGCTCACCAAAGCTATCTCCATTCCCGAGCCATTAACACTGAATGAATAAAAGATTGAAAACAAAAAGCCCCTCGTACATCCACACTCGTTGTCTTTGCCGCTCGATGTTCTGCTGCGGTCAAAGATGTGTGCTCTCATCCAAAGATCCTCCCGTCACTCTGGGAAACACTCGCGTGCGCTGAGCCTAAGTACTGGAGTGATTCCCGGGCGACTCGGTTCAGTTGAAACGATTCTTTTGAATCAACCGAGTCGCAAAGCGTTTGTCACTCGGCTGGAAGGACTTTCTTTAGTGGATGGGATGGAAACTAAACAATAGTGATGCAAAGCGCCTCGTCTAGAACACCTAGAGCGGTCACACAAATAAACTGAATCATTAAAGCCAACCATTTCACTGAAATTTAATTGTGTGTGGAAAGACCATCCATCTGTTCAACCTGGTTCTTTATTTTAGTTATTCATTATATATATATATATATATATATATATATATATATATATATATATATATATATATATAATGCAAACATTTATTATTTGGCATGCACCACTATTAATACAAATAAAAAGCATTAAAAAGATAACAATTGTCTATGTTGCAGATTCTTTCATCATGCTCAATAAGCTTTTTATTTACACATATAAATGTATGATATAGCCTACACATTTAGACAAAGGTATTTTGTAAAAAAAAATGGTTATAATATAGTTTCTGTTCAAATTTTCTCTTTTCGTGTAATTCATTATTTGCATTTGTGCTAAATTAGCATACAGTATTGTTCAAAATAATAGCAGTACAATGTGACTAACCAGAATAATCAAGGTTTTTAGTATATTTTTTATTGCTACGTGGCAAACAAGTTACCAGTAGGTTCAGTAGATTGTCAGAAAACAAACAAGACCCAGCATTCATGATATGCACGCTCTTAAGGCTGTGCAATTGGGCAATTAGTTGAAAGGGGTGTGTTCAAAAAAATAGCAGTGTCTACCTTTGACTGTACAAACTCAAAACTATTTTGTACAAATATTTTTTTTTTCTGGGATTTAGCAATCCTGTGAATCACTAAACTAATATTTAGTTGTATGACCACAGTTTTTTAAAACTGCTTGACATCTGTGTGGCATGGAGTCAACCAACTTGTGGCACCTCTCAGCTGTTATTCCACTCCATGATTCTTTAACAACATTCCACAATTCATTCACATTTCTTGGTTTTGCTTCAGAAACAGCATTTTTGATATCACCCCACAAGTTCTCAATTGGATTAAGGTCTGGAGATTGGGCTGGCCACTCCATAACATTAATTTTGTTGGTTTGGAACCAAGACTTTGCCCGTTTACTAGTGTGTTTTGGGTCATTGTCTTGTTGAAACAACCATTTCAAGGGCATGTCCCCTTCAGCATAGGGCAACATGACCTCTTCAAGTATTTTAACATATGCAAACTGATCCATGATCCCTGGTATGCGATAAATAGGCCCAACACCATAGTAGGAGAAACATGCCCATATCATGATGCTTGCACCTCCATGCTTCACTGTCTTCACTGTGTACTGTGGCTTGAATTCAGAGTTTGGGGGTCGTCTCACAAACTGCCTGTGGCCCTTGGACCCAAAAAGAACAATTTTACTCTCATCAGTCCACAAAATGTTCCTCCATTTCTCTTTAGGCCAGTTGATGTGTTCTTTGGCAAATTGTAACCTCTTCTGCACAGAGGGACTTTGCGGGGGATTCTTGAAAATAGATTAGCTTCACACAGACGTCTTCTAACTGTCACAGTACTTACAGGTAACTCCAGACTGTCTTTGATCATCCTGGAGGTGATCATTGGCTGAGCCTTTGCCATTCTGGTTATTCTTCTATCCATTTTGATGGTTGTCTTCCGTTTTCTTCCATGTCTCTCTGGTTTTGCTCTCCATTTTAAGGCATTGGAGATCATTTTAGCTGAACAGCCTATCATTTTTTGCACCTCTTTATAGGTTTTCCCCTCTCTAATCAACTTTTTAATCAAAGTACGCTGTTCTTCTGAACAATGTCTTGAACGACCCATTTTCCTCAGCTTTCAAATGCATGTTCAACAAGTGTTGGCTTCATCCTTAAATAGGGGCCACCTGATTCACACCTGTTTCTTCACAAAATTGATGACCTCAGTGATTGAATGCCACACTGCTATTTTTTTGAACACACCCCTTTCAACTAATTGCCCAATTGCACAGCCTTAAGAGCGTGCATATCATGAATGCTGGGTCTCATTTGTTTTCTGAGAATCTACTGAACCTACTGGTAACTTGTTTGCCACGTAGCAATAAAAAAATATACGAAAAACCTTGATTATTCTGGTTAGTCACATTGTACTGCTATTATTTTGAACAATACTGTACATTCACACATGAGTTGACAACATTTTGCCTCGGTCTAAGTTGCATCACCACAATAATTCTGGTTGTTAATTAACTGAGCATAGAATAATAACGGGTAATTTGTGTAGGTGCATCAGTAAAAAAAAAAAGAAAAAAAAAGAATAAATAAACATGTTTAAAAAAAAACTGCAAGCTATTTTATTTTCTAAATCTGGGAGATTTCCTCCCACTGATGAAACTATGGACACAACACCTCTGACAGACTTACTGCTCAAGAGACTTCATGACTCGGGTCATTAAACATGCGTATTAGACCTAAAAATGTTGAAATTCTGCCTCAAACATCTTAACTTCTTTGAAAAAATAAGCTGTCATTACCCATGCAGTTAAATTTGAAACATTATTAATTTGGTAACAATTAAACAAACAAAAAAACCCATTAACAATAAAAAAAAAAAAAAATATACAAATTACTTAAATATTTGTGTTCCCATTAGCTCAACTGGTAAAGCATTGTGTTATCAAGTGCAAGGTTGTTGGTTCAATTCCCCGGGAACACATGATAGGTAAAAATTGATAGCCTGAATGCACTGTAAGTCGCTTTGGATAAAAGCATCTGCTAAATGCATATTTTTAATGTAATTTAATTTAATTTAAACATGAAAAAGTTACACCACTTTTTATATAAAAAACTAAAGATTATTCAAGTCCCCGAGTTACCTGAAGCCCCAATTTACTTGAATGCACTCTATCTATGAAAGAAAAAAAACTGTTTTACAAATGCTTTGCACATGTCTTTACTTGTCTTCATGTGTTTATAAAGCTTTATATATACTTTTACTGTAGCATCCTGGCAATAAAGTACCTGTGTCCTTCTCTATATTGCAGTTGGATTATTTGATCATTTTGTGTAGATTTAGGATATGCCACTTTACACATTCTCTCAGTCACGCTGAGCAAGACATGTCCCTGTTTTCAAGAGTTTTTTTTTTTTGAGCTGGGAAGCTGTGATATCTTACCGAAGTTTTTTTTTTTTATCCCTCAAACACTGCCTCATTTGCCCTTTCCACATTCCGAAACATCTGTCTGTGCGGAAATAAAACACAAAGACTTCTGCTGAAATGATAAATGCTTAAAAAACAGAATGAGCAAATGAAGTGTAAGATATAAGGAGAGAGATTAAGTGTTGAATGAGTCAAGCGGGTGACGGGTGACGGAGAACAGATCCCGAATTACCTGCTGCTGCTTCTCTCATTGTGCTGCCTGATCTCCTACAGCTTCTGGCGCTTGCTGCATTCTGCAATAAAATATGACTCAGTTGACCTCAATCTTTATTCACGCTCTAAGATAATCTCCGCAGCTATATAAAACAGTTTAAAAATAAAACTGAAGGTACCCTATTCAGTGTGTGTAAATTGTTTCTCTCATTACTTGTTAAAACATACAAACATGCAACGTACATAAGTGTCGTGACCCCTAAATCAAGGTCAAACTTTCACTTAAAGTTAGAGATAATATCAAACACATCTCATTATGTATATAAGAGTATGTAAAAAAGCCATAAAACACTTAATGCTGTGTTATATTGTGAATAAAATCACTGTGTTCTGTGTTTAAATGTGATTACGTTCATTATAACACAACTTCTCACACATTATTACACCATAATATATTCGACTTTTTAATACAAATCAAAAGTATGTGTTTAAACAAATTTTAAACACTCAATATAAGCACTACGGCCAGAATAAGCATTATTTTTATTGTTATTATTTTAATTTCTGAAGATATAAACAGTAATTATAGCCATTTAACAGTTTTTAAACATTACAGTAAATTGTTAATTATAAGATCTCTGTTTTAGTTTATCATTTATTAACTACAAGCCAAACATTTTTGTTTGTTTGTCTTGTTTTTTTCCATACTATGAGGGTTAGTGAGGAGCAGCAAGATTCTTCAAAATATCTTCTTTTATGGTCAACAGAAGAAAGAAATTCATAGAAGTTTAGAACAAATTGATAATTACTAAATAATGACAACATTAAAATTTTTAGATGAACTATCCCTTTTATTCTTATTAAAGCATTCTGAGAATGTTAGTTTATGGTCACAAATAATATAGAAAATTCATAGAATGTTAGGAATTGGCTTCTAACAAATAACCGAACAGAACAGAATAGAACAGAAACCAGACACTAATGTTAAAGAACAGTCAGTGTTTGCTAGACTCCCTCTGATTTGTATTTTTTTCTGCAAGAGCAGCTGTTTTACTCACAGAAATATTAGTGATTTATCCACGGTGTGATCTTTCATTTCCTAATATCTGTCGTTTTATTTTTCTGCAGTTGATTTCTGAGGCAGCACTGCCAGTCTGCCCCCATATATATTTACACAGCAAGGAGCTGTAGTCTTTTGTTGCTTTAGCTTTCCTCTAGGCCTTCTGAAAGAGCGGTAAGTCAACAGAGGTTTAAAGAAGCTCTTTTTCTTGTTTCGGCGGGAGCTGAGAGTGCAGCAGATGCCGAGGGCTGATGTCCGAATGCATGGCATTTGTGAGAGACTCTAATCTGCACATGTGACACAGCTCTTCCCGTCTTTGCATTAACTGTCATGAGAGTGCGCCCGGAGCAATAATGCCAGTCTTCGGTGAAATGCAAATGCAAAAAGACATGAGCTCTGGACATGATTGACAGATGACTACTGCTTGAATGATAGCTGCTTCCTATTTATGCACGTCCTATTTAAAAGCTTCCAGTGCATTTGATGGCATGATGGTTGTGTGTATGTTCAGCGTAATCTTGTGAGAATCTGCATGTTCTTGACTCATATAAAGGTTTTGTCCGCAGGCCTTTGCTAATATAAAAGCACACAACAGCAGCTAATGTGGCAGCACAGTTGGCCTCTAGCTGCGTTACAATTTCATGCACTAGATACAACATTTTCTTATCGCATGCATCTTATTCACCAACCCCAAACACCATAACTACACTAGTAAAATATTATTTTAAGTCATTTTAATGGAAAAGATTGTAAGGATGCAACAGTAATAAGATGCTGACTGGTTAATGGGTTATCTTATACTTAATATATACTGTAAAATATACATCATGCTATCAAGTGCATGCAATCATAATTTAAAATGGTGTAGAAATCATGAGTAAAAAGCATATTTTAATATATGTGCGCACCTCTGACTAAAAAAATAAAAAAAAGATTATGAAACTTTTAAATAACCTTCCCAATACAATACATTATTTATTCATAAAGGAAATAATTTAAATAATATAAAAAAATAATTTATATTTATTTTGCATTATTGACACACTGTTTTCCTTATGAATGTTGCTCAGTTTCTTTGACACAATCTTTTTCATTTAAAGCGCTATATAAATAAAGGTGACTTGACTTGACTAGATTATAAAGTGCGTTTAAAAACAACAAGAGATAAAGAAATAAGATTTATTGTAATATTATTTTCAATAGGAAAACAATGCTCAAACCAGTGGTCAAGACTATAAAAAAACCTAAGAGAATATTCATGTCTTTAAAGCAAACTTGAAAACAAAATAGATAGAAGAAAAAACAGAACCTTTTATATATATAAAATGTATTTATTTATTTATATGCAGAGGTGGAAACAGGCTTTCGGTAAACATCATAAACTATTTCACGAACTATTAAGACAAAATAATAATAAAAAAGTATATAATTTTATCTTAAATGACTTTTTTAAGAACAAACGTTAACAATTTTTATTTATTTTAGATTATATTTCATTAATTGACGAGATATGCTTTCTCTGACATTTACTTAAATTTTTTTTGTTATTTGCACAAAATTTCATACTGCATTTATTGTTAAACAGAGTGTGTGTGTGTGTGTGTGTGTATGCTGAGTAACCGTCTGTGTGTGTTTGTGTCTACAGCACAGGGACAAATGTCACGTCGATGCAGTATGCAGCGTCTTGGTGCTTTCACAGAGCTCTTTGGAGATTTTGTTGCGAGGAACGAGGGGAACGGTAACCATAACAACAGGTAACCACTAACAACCAGCGTTCATCATGTCGAGCACCCTGGTGAGCACCTCTAATTGCATTGGAAGAATTCAGTTGTTCAGATCAGCAGGCTGGAGATGGTGATATCCACAATAACAAGAACAAAGCTCCCGTCCTATTCATGAGACATAAACCCAAACATGTCTTATATATGATCTGATATGCTGTCCAACCTTATCCACATACATTCCTTATACTTGTGTAGAGCGATATCTAGACCACTATATAACCATTTCATCACTATATCTATCTCAACTGCTTTGTTTCTTGTATTGTCATTAATTGTAAGATACATGAACGTGAACTGTATTATCACACAGGCATGAAGATATTAAAAAATTATAAACATTAACATCATGATTTTCTGTAAAGCTGATTTGAAACAATGTGTACTTTGTAAAGTGTTTGTAAATTGACTTGAGTCCAGTGTTTTTAATACAATTTTCTTTTTTGGTTTACTGTTTATTTGTACACTATTATGACATTATCCCTCAAATACGACAGTCTTTAGATCATACAGTAAGTCAATACTTCATTTAGAATAAATTTGTATATTAAATCTTTTTTGAATGAAAAAGTTTAACTGTAAGCTACGGTGGCCGAGAGAGCTCAATGAGCTGCAATTTAAGAAAACACATGCAAATTGAAAAACACCAGCAAATGAAGAAAACATCTTCATCAGTTTGACAACACAAGTGTTGCAAATCATAACAACACATGCATACCTGTATAATGAAACGCGCTGCAAATCATCAAATGTGATGGATTTGAAGTGCGTTTCGTTATATCCATGTGTTGTGATGATTTGCAGCACGTTCTGCTATATGCATGTGTTGTGATGATTTGCAGCGCATTTCGCTATAGGCATGTGTTGTGATGATTTGAAGTGCGTTTCGTTATATGCATGTGTTGTGATGATTTGAAGTGCGTTTCGTTATATGCATGTGTTGTGATAAGATGCAATGCGTTTCATTATATGCATGTGTTGTGATGATTTGCAATGCGTTTCGTTATATGCATGTGTTGTGATGATTTGCAGTGTGTTTCGTTATATACATGTGTTGTGATGAGATGCAATGCGTTTCATTATATGCATGTGTTGTGATGAGATGCAATGCGTTTCGTTATATGCATGTGTTGTGATGATTTGAAGTGCGTTTCGTTATATGCATGTGTTGTGATGAGATGCAATGCGTTTCGTTATATGCATGTGTTGTGATGATTTGCAGTGCGTTTCGTTATATGCATGTGTTGTGAGGATTTGCAATGCGTTTCGTTATATGCATGTGTTGTGATGATTTGAAGTGCGTTTCGTTATATGCATGTGTTGTGATGAGATGCAATGCGTTTCATTATATGCATGTGTTGTGATGATTTGCAATGCGTTTCGTTATATGCATGTGTTGTGATGATTTGAAGTGCGTTTCGTTATATGCATGTGTTGTGATGATTTGAAGTGCGTTTCGTTATATGCATGTGTTGTGATGATTTGCAATGCGTTTCATTATATGCATGTGTTGTGATGATTTGAAGTGCGTTTCGTTATATGCATGTGTTGTGATGAGATGCAATGCGTTTCATTATATGCATGTGTTGTGATGATTTGAAGTGCGTTTCGTTATATGCATGTGTTGTGATGAGATGCAATGTGTTTCATTATATACATGTGTTGTGATGATTTGAAGTGCGTTTCATTATATGCATGTGTTGTGATGAGATGCAATGCGTTTCATTATATGCATGTGTTGTGATGATTTGCAATGCGTTTCGTTATATGCATGTGTTGTGATGAGATGCAATGCGTTTCATTATATGCATGTGTTGTGATGATTTCAAGTGCGTTTCATTATATGCATGTGTTGTGATGATTTCAAGTGCGTTTCGTTATATGCATGTGTTGTGATGAGATGCAATGCGTTTCATTAAATGCATGTGTTGTGATGATTTGCAGTGCGTTTCGTTATATGCATGTGTAGTGAGGATTTGCAATGCGTTTCATTATATGCATGTTGTGATGATTTGCAATGCGTTTCATTATATGCATGTGTTGTGATGATTTGAAGTGCGTTTCGTTATATGCATGTGTTGTGATGATTTGCAATGCGTTTCATTATATGCATGTGTTGTGATGATTTGAAGTGTGTTTCGTTATATGCATGTGTTGTGAGGATTTGCAATGCGTTTCATTATATGCATGTGTTGTGATGATTTGCAATGCGTTTCATTATATGCATGTGTTGTGATGATTTGAAGTGCGTTTCGTTATATGCATGTGTTGTGATGATTTGCAATGCGTTTCATTATATGCATGTGTTGTGATGATTTGAAGTGCGTTTCGTTATATGCATGTGTTGTGATGATTTGCAATGCGTTTCATTATATGCATGTTGTGATGATTTGCAATGCGTTTCATTATATGCATGTGTTGTGATGATTTGAAGTGCATTTCGTTATATGCATGTGTTGTGATGATTTGAAGTGCGTATCATTATATGCATGTGTTGTGATGATTTGCAATGCGTTTCGTTATATGCATGTGTTGTGATGAGATGCAATGCGTTTCATTAAATGCATGTGTTGTGATGATTTGCAGTGCGTTTCGTTATATGCATGTGTTGTGATGATTTGCAATGCGTTTCGTTATATGCATGTGTTGTGATGATTTGAAGTGCGTTTCGTTATATGCATGTGTTGTGATGAGATGCAATGCGTTTCATTATATGCATGTGTTGTGATGATTTGCAATGCGTTTCGTTATATGCATGTGTTGTGATGATTTGCAGTGCGTTTCGTTATATGCATGTGTTGTGATGAGATGCAATGCGTTTCATTATATGCATGTGTTGTGATGATTTGCAGCACGTTCTGCTATATGCATGTGTTGTGATGATTTGCAGCGCATTTCGCTATAGGCATGTGTTGTGATGATTTGAAGTGCGTTTCGTTATATGCATGTGTTGTGATGATTTGAAGTGCGTTTCGTTATATGCATGTGTTGTGATAAGATGCAATGCGTTTCATTATATGCATGTGTTGTGATGATTTGCAATGCGTTTCGTTATATGCATGTGTTGTGATGATTTGCAGTGTGTTTCGTTATATACATGTGTTGTGATGAGATGCAATGCGTTTCATTATATGCATGTGTTGTGATGATTTGCAATGCGTTTCGTTATATGCATGTGTTGTGATGATTTGAAGTGCGTTTCATTATATGCATGTGTTGTGATGATTTGCAGTGCGTTTCGTTATATGCATGTGTTGTGATGAGATGCAATGCGTTTCGTTATATGCATGTGTTGTGATGATTTGCAGTGCGTTTCGTTATATACATGTGTTGTGATGAGATGCAATGCGTTTCATTATATGCATGTGTTGTGATGATTTGCAATGCGTTTCGTTATATGCATGTGTTGTGATGATTTGCAATGCGTTTCGTTATATGCATGTGTTGTGATGAGATGCAATGCGTTTCATTAAATGCATGTGTTGTGATGATTTGCAGTGCGTTTCGTTATATGCATGTGTAGTGAGGATTTGCAATGCGTTTCATTATATGCATGTTGTGATGATTTGCAATGCGTTTCATTATATGCATGTGTTGTGATGATTTGAAGTGCGTTTCGTTATATGCATGTGTTGTGATGATTTGCAATGCGTTTCATTATATGCATGTGTTGTGATGATTTGAAGTGTGTTTCGTTATATGCATGTGTTGTGAGGATTTGCAATGCGTTTCATTATATGCATGTGTTGTGATGATTTGCAATGCGTTTCATTATATGCATGTGTTGTGATGATTTGAAGTGCGTTTCGTTATATGCATGTGTTGTGATGATTTGCAATGCGTTTCATTATATGCATGTGTTGTGATGATTTGAAGTGCGTTTCGTTATATGCATGTGTTGTGATGATTTGCAATGCGTTTCATTATATGCATGTTGTGATGATTTGCAATGCGTTTCGTTATGCATGTGTTGTGATGATTTGAAGTGCGTTTCGTTATATGCATGTGTTGTGATGATTTGCAATGCGTTTCATTATATGCATGTGTTGTGATGATTTGAAGTGCGTTTCGTTATATGCATGTGTTGTGATGAGATGCAATGCGTTTCATTATATGCATGTGTTGTGATGATTTGAAGTGTGTTTCGTTATATGCATGTGTTGTGAGGATTTGCAATGCGTTTCATTATATGCATGTGTTGTGATGATTTGCAATGCGTTTCATTATATGCATGTGTTGTGATGATTTGAAGTGCGTTTCGTTATATGCATGTGTTGTGATGATTTGCAATGCGTTTCATTATATGCATGTGTTGTGATGATTTGAAGTGCGTTTCGTTATATGCATGTGTTGTGATGATTTGCAATGCGTTTCATTATATGCATGTGTTGTGATGATTTGAAGTGCATTTCGTTATATGCATGTGTTGTGATGATTTGAAGTGCGTTTCGTTATATGCATGTGTTGTGATGATTTGCAATGCGTTTCATTATATGCATGTTGTGATGATTTGCAATGCGTTTCATTATATGCATGTGTTGTGATGATTTGAAGTGCATTTCGTTATATGCATGTGTTGTGATGATTTGAAGTGCGTATCATTATATGCATGTGTTGTGATGATTTGCAATGCGTTTCGTTATATGCATGTGTTGTGATGAGATGCAATGCGTTTCATTAAATGCATGTGTTGTGATGATTTGCAGTGCGTTTCGTTATATGCATGTGTTGTGATGATTTGCAATGCGTTTCGTTATATGCATGTGTTGTGATGATTTGAAGTGCGTTTCGTTATATGCATGTGTTGTGATGAGATGCAATGCGTTTCATTATATGCATGTGTTGTGATGATTTGCAATGCGTTTCGTTATATGCATGTGTTGTGATGATTTGCAGTGCGTTTCGTTATATGCATGTGTTGTGATGAGATGCAATGCGTTTCGTTATATGCATGTGTTGTGATGATTTGCAGCACGTTCTGCTATATGCATGTGTTGTGATGATTTGCAGCGCATTTCGCTATAGGCATGTGTTGTGATGATTTGAAGTGCGTTTCGTTATATGCATGTGTTGTGATAAGATGCAATGCGTTTCATTATATGCATGTGTTGTGATGATTTGCAATGCGTTTCGTTATATGCATGTGTTGTGATGATTTGCAGTGTGTTTCGTTATATACATGTGTTGTGATGAGATGCAATGCGTTTCATTATATGCATGTGTTGTGATGATTTGCAATGCGTTTCGTTATATGCATGTGTTGTGATGATTTGAAGTGCGTTTCATTATATACATGTGTTGTGATGATTTGCAGTGCGTTTCGTTATATGCATGTGTTGTGATGAGATGCAATGCGTTTCGTTATATGCATGTGTTGTGATGATTTGCAGTGCGTTTCGTTATATACATGTGTTGTGATGAGATGCAATGCGTTTCATTATATGCATGTGTTGTGATGATTTGCAATGCGTTTCGTTATATGCATGTGTTGTGATGATTTGCAATGCGTTTCGTTATATGCATGTGTTGTGATGAGATGCAATGCGTTTCATTAAATGCATGTGTTGTGATGATTTGCAGTGCGTTTCGTTATATGCATGTGTAGTGAGGATTTGCAATGCGTTTCATTATATGCATGTTGTGATGATTTGCAATGCGTTTCATTATATGCATGTGTTGTGATGATTTGAAGTGCGTTTCGTTATATGCATGTGTTGTGATGATTTGCAATGCGTTTCATTATATGCATGTGTTGTGATGATTTGAAGTGTGTTTCGTTATATGCATGTGTTGTGAGGATTTGCAATGCGTTTCATTATATGCATGTGTTGTGATGATTTGCAATGCGTTTCATTATATGCATGTGTTGTGATGATTTGAAGTGCGTTTCGTTATATGCATGTGTTGTGATGATTTGCAATGCGTTTCATTATATGCATGTGTTGTGATGATTTGAAGTGCGTTTCGTTATATGCATGTGTTGTGATGATTTGCAATGCGTTTCATTATATGCATATTGTGATGATTTGCAATGCGTTTCGTTATATGCATGTGTTGTGATGATTTGAAGTGCGTTTCGTTATATGCATGTGTTGTGATGATTTGCAATGCGTTTCATTATATGCATGTGTTGTGATGATTTGAAGTGCGTTTCGTTATATGCATGTGTTGTGATGAGATGCAATGCGTTTCATTATATGCATGTGTTGTGATGATTTGAAGTGTGTTTCGTTATATGCATGTGTTGTGAGGATTTGCAATGCGTTTCATTATATGCATGTGTTGTGATGATTTGCAATGCGTTTCATTATATGCATGTGTTGTGATGATTTGAAGTGCGTTTCGTTATATGCATGTGTTGTGATGATTTGCAATGCGTTTCATTATATGCATGTGTTGTGATGATTTGAAGTGCGTTTCGTTATATGCATGTGTTGTGATGATTTGCAATGCGTTTCATTATATGCATGTGTTGTGATGATTTGAAGTGCATTTCGTTATATGCATGTGTTGTGATGATTTGAAGTGCGTTTCATTATATGCATGTGTTGTGATGATTTGCAATGCATTTCGTTATATGCATGTGTTGTGATGAGATGCAATGCGTTTCATTAAATGCATGTGTTGTGATGATTTGCAGTGCGTTTCGTTATATGCATGTGTTGTGATGATTTGCAATGCGTTTCGTTATATGCATGTGTTGTGATGATTTGAAGTGCGTTTCGTTATATGCATGTGTTGTGATGAGATGCAATGCGTTTCATTATATGCATGTGTTGTGATGATTTGCAATGCGTTTCGTTATATGCATGTGTTGTGATGAGATGCAATGCGTTTCATTATATGCATGTGTTGTGATGATTTGCAGTGCGTTTCGTTATATGCATGTGTTGTGATGAGATGCAATGCGTTTCGTTATATGCATGTGTTGTGATGATTTGCAGCACGTTCTGCTATATGCATGTGTTGTGATGATTTGCAGCGCATTTCGCTATAGGCATGTGTTGTGATGATTTGAAGTGCGTTTCGTTATATGCATGTGTTGTGATAAGATGCAATGCGTTTCATTATATGCATGTGTTGTGATGATTTGCAATGCGTTTCGTTATATGCATGTGTTGTGATGATTTGCAGTGCGTTTCGTTATATACATGTGTTGTGATGAGATGCAATGCGTTTCATTATATGCATGTGTTGTGATGATTTGCAATGCGTTTCGTTATATGCATGTGTTGTGATGATTTGAAGTGCGTTTCATTATATGCATGTGTTGTGATGATTTGCAGTGCGTTTCGTTATATGCATGTGTTGTGATGAGATGCAATGCGTTTCGTTATATGCATGTGTTGTGATGATTTGCAGTGCGTTTCGTTATATACATGTGTTGTGATGAGATGCAATGCGTTTCATTATATGCATGTGTTGTGATGATTTGCAATGCGTTTCGTTATATGCATGTGTTGTGATGATTTGAAGTGCGTTTCATTATATGCATGTGTTGTGATGAGATGCAATGCGTTTCATTATATGCATGTGTTGTGATGATTTGCAATGCGTTTCGTTATATGCATGTGTTGTGATGATTTGAAGTGCGTTTCATTATATGCATGTGTTGTGATGAGATGCAATGCGTTTCGTTATATGCATGTGTTGTGATGATTTGCAGCACGTTCCGCTATATGCATGTGTTGTGATGATTTGCAGCACGTTTCGCTATATGCATGTGTTGTGATGATTTGAAGTGCGTTTCGTTATATGCATGTGTTGTGATGATTTGAAGTGCGTTTCATTATATGCATGTGTTGTGATGATTTGCTGTGTGTTTCTTTATATGCATGTGTTGTGATGATTTGCAGCACTTTTGTTTTCAAACTGATGAAGATGTTTTTTTTATTATTATTTGCTGGTGTTTTTTCAATTTGCATGTGTTTTCTTATATTGCAGTGCGTTGAGCTCTCTCGGCCACCTTAGTAAGCCACAATCCAGAGAGGAATAACCACTGTGATCATTACAATCATGTCATTTGCCATTAGCGGTGCAAAATCTTCACTTCTTATGATCAGGTTTGTCAGGTTTCATGTTTTCTGGTGGAGAAGAAACATTCACGAATGTATTATACAAAGAATCTTGCATTGCAATCAAATTATGCATTGCTCAGGAATCAATATCAATGACAATGGGGTTGCCAGCACCATATTGTGTTAGCTGAATATATGCATTTAGTCATGTTAGCAGTTTAGTTTTAAGAAATGGGCCGGTTTCTGAAAGTTCCATTGTGATTTAAATAATACAATGAAGTATTTTATTTCAAAAGATCAACGGACATGAGTTTCCTCATAGCATGAGTCCTTTAAAACACTATTATCTGAAGCCCTTTCAGTGCACTGAGTCAAGACAGAAGTTGGAAAGAGAAAAAGTCTTGAAGCACCTGCAGGGAAGAGAAGAGCGGATGACTAACACTGACCATCATGCACTCAGAGCAAACAGAGAGAGCCTGTGGCATCTGTGTGCTGAGAGAGAGTTAGCCTGCTTTGAATGCACTGCTATGAAGGTAAAGCGTCCTGACAGCAGATGTGATCTGATGTAAGGGCATACACCAACAAAACACAGCATCATACCTAACACACACATCTCTTCAAAAATCATTTAGAACGATTTTAGTATCTCTCTTAACCTTAACCTTAAACTGGTTACACAAAGTAAAAGGTCCATCGACGAAATGTCTTTTAAATTAGCTTTTGATTCATTATTTTAAGCCTCTTTTATATTATAATATTTGTTGATTTATTTAATGGTTTCATCCTGGTTTGCTCTGGTTGGATGCCGAGGGGTTTTATGGTACATCTCATGTGAGCATTACATGAGACATGACAAGCTCTTCTGAAGAGTCAGACGGAAGCTGCTGTCATCGCTGGGCGTCCTGCCTGTCCCTGCCACTCATGAACGGGTTAAACCCCTTCTGTGCATCACAGACAGTTGAGTCATCCCTTCATCATGTCAGGGGAAGGGAACGGACTTTATCTTGCTCTAAACAAGACTGAAGTCTGTCTGCAGCACCTCTTGTAGCAGTAAATAAAGTGGCAATGTCTCTGCACGTGTCTACCTGCTGGAATGCCCTTTACATCCAACATGAATAAAAAATGAATCTAGATATTTGGTTAATACACTTTAATGGTCAAAAAGTATTTTGAACGATTCATTAGTGCAAGTTATAAAGTGACATGACATTCAGCCAAGTATGGTGACCCATACTCAGAATTCATGCTCTGCATTTAACCCATCCAAAGTGCACACACACACCCAGAGCAGTAGGCAGCCATTTCAGCTGCAGTACTCAAGGGAGCAGTTTGCTCAAAGGCACCTCAGTCAAGTTATTGCCAGACCGGGACTTGAAACCACAACCTTAGGGTGAGAAGTCAAACTCTCTAATCACTAGGCCACGACTTCCCTATTTTATTTTGATATTTTATCTAAATATATTAGTCCTATGATATGACATTCCTTTTTTGATGTTGTCATATCGACTGTGTGTGTGTGGGGGGGGGGGGGGGGGCGGTTGAATGTGAGCCAATAGAACTGAAGTATAACATTTGCAACCCAATCAAATCACAGATTCAAATTACAATTAACTTTGGCAATGTCACATATTTTGGCGATGGGGGATTGATTTTAAAATACTGATATTTCCAATTCTGACTGTCATGTACTTTATGGAAAGGGTGGACAATGACCTATTGATATAATCATTATTTAATTTTATTTTTAGCATGAACATAAATCAGCTGAGTAAATATGAAGTGAGAATTTCACGTTACTTTAAAAAAAAATTGATTCATTATTATACATTTTTGTGGAGTTTGTTATTAAGTTAAAAATGTAACTTAAAAATGAAATGTGTTCAGTAATAAGTAATAAATTAAAGTCAGATAATTTTAACCTTAAAATAAGGTAATTTATATATATATATATATATATATATATATATATATATATATATATATATATATATATATATATATATATATATATATAGAAATCATTATATTTCCAAGTAAAACAAAATAATGACAGCAGGTAGGACTCAGTATCCATCAGGATCTGACTGTAATGTAAAAAGTGATGTGTTTAAAAATTATCATAGATATTACTATAGATGGAGAAAGTTATTACACTGTATTTGGTGAAAATAAATATATGGAAACAAACGTCTCCTTGTATTGATTGGAAAATTATTGTAGAATTCCTGATCTTATTATGAATGATTTGTCCATGCATGTTATAAAGAATAAAAATGTTATTCAGAATCTTTTACTACATTTACAGTTTAGGTTTTCTAGTCTATTGGATCAATTCCAGATAGATAAACTGTACTAAACACTGTACTTTTCCCCCCTAATAGATTAACCCTGTTCCCTCAGAAACGTGTCACATTACAGTATGGGTTGTGGATACATTTTAATGGTTACTTTAAAGACTATGCAGCCCCATTGAAGAGAAGAAGCGAAAAAAAATAAAGCTAAACAGTGAATAAAAGAGAGAACGAGAGGGTGGGGGGAGGGTTGTGTCAAGGGATTTTAATTGACAGCTGTACAAATCCCCTAGATAGACAGCTTTCCCCTCAGATTAGGAATTAAGAGGAGCGACAGGAGGAAATCATAGCCAGAGCATTCCTGCACGCTGATGCCCTTTCCTGTCTTTCTCTTCCTGAACATGTGAAAGAGTGTGTGTTTTCTGCAGATAACACCGTCTGATCATCGCTTTCCAATCTACTGGGATTTGCAGAGCTGCCCTCATTGCACACACAGCCGACTAAATTATGACCAAATGCTGCGTTATGCTGGACGGATTCCCACATGAACGTCGGCAGATATTTAAAGCGACCTGCTGCAAACAATCCAAACCTACTTCAAACCAGAAAAAGGTCTTGACAAGCAAAACCACCACATGCGATATTAAGCCTGCTTTTCAGAGAAACTATGTGCAACGAGGCATAGAAATCACAGAATTAAACAGTACATTCGGTTTTAACGGCGCTTTGAAGACTTGAACTTGAAAACATAACAAAATATACATTTATTTATTTTTTACAAACATCCTCATTGAAAATCAAAATGCTTTTTTTTTTTTGCAATTGCAAAAACGCATCATGTGTGTGTCATAGTTAATATAGTGTACCATTTGTGTGGGATGATAAATCTGGGGTGTGTTTGGGGACAGATGTCAGACCCCTCTGAGACTGATGTGAATGTGTAAATGTGATGCGAGAGCCCTAAAGACGGCCCACAGAGAGTTCAGGACAGAGCTCAAGAGGATGCCCCGCTCTAAGGACTGAGAATGATCCAGCAGATGTCCCAAAACAACCCCGTCACATGAGCACCAATTTATTTAACACCAAGTAATCACCGTTAAGGAATTACTAAGGAAGACGTTTTCGTGTTAAATGCATGGTTTATGCTAGCGTCAGTTCGCTTATTCTTCAAACAACAGTTCACATGTGCAGCGTGGGAGAGGCGTGAAACATCTAGCCCGTCTCCTGACGCTCCGTTTGGCCGTGCTTGTGTTCCATATCCAGAAATGCCACGCTCTGGATCGCTGTAAACAAACAGATGGAAAGACAGAGTGCACGTCACAGTATAACATGTATTTGTCATTCGTTCTGGTGGTGTTGTTATGCAAAGTTGTTGACAAAAGTCATAGATGTCCCGATATTTTGTGGACTAGAGGGCCTTTTTAGTGCCTAAATTCGAGTTTTACTGGTTAGCATTAGCCACTAGCTACATATGCTGTAGCTACATTGTTATATAACATAACTACATCTTTCTGTCAGAAAAAAAGCCTTTGCAGCCATTCAGAAGAAGCTGTGTTGTGCTAGAGTAAACTCTTGAACTAATGAAATACCCTTTTTCTTTGTCTGCTGTCCTCACAGTTCCACACTTACAGGGCTACAGAGCGATGTGTGAAAATGGTTTTTTGAGATGAATGGGATTGTAACCCGTGAACAACAACAATCAAACACATTCAAAATAAGATAACAGGACTAGAAAATACTGAGGAAAATACTGAGGGACCCCTACTGACCAGTAGGAGAATATACTTGATTACTGGAGGACACTGAAATGTACTTGAATGAATTAAAATACAACGGGTCTGTAATACATCAGCATCTTATATACACTATAAATCCATTTCTATTAATCATTTCTTGTTTATATATCCATAATGTAATATACAACCTTTCCACTGGTCTTGTTTATATATATTTCGCATAATCAGACCAAGAACCCATTTGTCAAAAAATATCTACTGAAATGCATAATAACGGTAAAGATTTCTAAAACTTATGTACATTAATGTACTCATATTGTGGGTTCTGCTGTCTGCAGTCTGCTAATCAATACAAAGTCAAACCCCGCCCTCTACTGGTGTCATGTGGTACTCAGATCATTCAGATTTACTTTACCATCCGATTTGTTCATTATAATTAAAAAATAAATAAATGCTCTCTGATACATTTTTAGAGATTATTTTTAGGTTAGAAAGCTTAGAATCCTTTAATTTCTGAAAATTTCACATTTAAAGATTGAATTTGAAGTAAATCATTTCAGACACATTTGGAAGTAACACTAAATTTCATATTGCATAAAATACTGAAATTAGAAATGTATTGAACCAAATAATGAAATTAATCAACAATATTGCTACATTATTATTAATTAAAATTAATAATTTATTCCTAAAGCAAAATGTATGGTTGTTTGTGGATTTATGGAGTGTTACCATGAAAGACAGTGACACCAATCCAGATTTATTTTATTTTATTATTATTATTATTTTTTTTTTTAATGGAGGCCATCATGATAGTTTCAGGGGACATCTTCAAAATATAAATAGGACTATATTTACCACAATTTAGACACAAAAATCTACATGACATATCTCTCTCTCTCTCTCTCTCTCTCTCTCTCTATATATATATGTTAATATATTAATAAAACATATAAAACATAAAATATTCATATAATTTGAAAATTATGTTTAATTGTTTTTTTTTTAGTTACACAGTATAGTTCAAATAGAATTCCCCCGTTAAGGCACTCTTTATAATATGTATAAAAAAATAATTAGACATGTAATTATTAAAATAAAACCCATTTATTTATCAAAAAATAAATACATAAATAAATACAAAATGTTAATGTTATACTGTTTCCACTGCAGCCCAGGATACCTCTTTGAGATATGTGAAAAACATGCAGATTTTGTTACACGTGAACTCCTTCAAACATAGTGAAATATGTATTTTAAAATAAACTTTTAATATTGCACATATTGCTTTCGCTCTAAATAATACAGATATGCAGATATCTGATAATGTGTTGGTATTTGAAGTTTATCTTAACTGGTGCTTAGTGAAAGAACAGTTATTTGGGGGGCATATGTGCTCTGACTAAATCTTAAAGTGATTTAGCAGTAGGGAATATTCCTGAATTAGTGGAGGGATCACTTATTTCTGTTCAATCCATTTCCCAAAGAGATCTGTACATTTGGTTGCAAAGACTCTGGGATTTTGGGCAATGCCTTAAGAAAATCAGATGACAACGCATTTGACATTTTGTATCTGGTGAATTCTCTATGTCTGTCGCTATTATTTTCCACTTACGAAGTCTCTTATGTAAGCGTATATGTGAGTCACCCACATGAGCTATTCTGGTCAATTCTACATGTAGCATGTCTGCAATATGAGCCTGCCATTGTGATCAGGCTAAACAAAATTCACACAAATGTCTTCATGTTTCCACACCAGAGTAAAAGCAAATAGTGTTTTTCTTGACTGTGGTGCTATTTTGACCTGTCATGTTGTTGTGCCTCTCCATTCTGTCTTTAAGTGGGATATACAAGCGTGTCATTAATAAGGGGATGACAAAAGAAGTGTCATGCTTTGCTAATCTCAGCAGTTGCTCACATGACGGGTCTTTACGCTCCCAATCACAAGGCAGGACCGTGCGGTCTCAGTTCTTATAGAGTAAACAAAGGCTATATCAGTCATGTACAGCTGCATTCATAAAGGGATAGTTCACCCAAAAAGGAATATTGTCATGATTTACTCGTCCTCAACAAAAATGTGTTTGACTTTTTTTGTTCTGCAGAACTCAAAAGAATATACAGTATTTTGAAGATTCTTTTAGCTCTGTTTGTACATCCGTTGAATGCAAATGGAAACGAAGGTCTGAAATTAATGAGGATTTAGTGTAAAAAAAAAAAAAAAAGACACCAGAATGAAAAAAAAATTCATGCAAATTAAAGATACAGGAGCAGAAAACTGTGCCACTGTTTAAAGCAATCTAATGGCTATTTTTGCTGATTGAACCCAACTTTGGACCTCACTAAGTCTCATTATGTGGACTTTTTTTTTTTTTTTTCAAAATATATTTTGTGTTAGGGTTAGGGTTAGGCAAGTCATACAGCTTTGGAACAACATTAGAGTGTCAAGACTTTTCTTATTTTTGTGATCAACGAAACCTTTACATCTAACTAAGACCTGGTGACCACCAGTGCTTTACATGTTACAGTGCAAGAGGAAAAATGTCAAGGAACAGGGAAAGCACACGAGCTGAGAGATGATGGCAGGAGAGAGAAGGGGACACTGTGACTCATAATGCATATGGTGGCCTGCGGTTGTCTCTGTCTCTGGAGCATTCTGCTGTAAGCTGTGCTGAGATGCTAATATACAACAGAGAAGCTAATCTGCCTTTTACCTGAGCTCGCGCAAACTTGCTGCTGTTATGAGCCACTCTGATCATTATATTCAAAGTTTAAACGCATGTTTGCTGTTTGCTAAATCAGCTTTATCTCAGTTATATTAGTATCGGGCACCAAAACAAGCTTGCAGCCAATCACCATTAAGGGGCGTGTTCACTCACGCTGCATGATGGGTTGCCTGTGTTTCTAGCATGTTTGTAAATATAGGGGTGGAGCTATCAAGATAGGTGTGTGCTCCTTTTGGGAAACGGGGCATTTATTTTGATGATTTTTAAATGTCAGCAGCATTTCTAAGAAATCACATACAGCACATTTAATTAAGGTTGAGTCCGAAATCTTTGTCCAAAATTTCCACACATTGAAGACCTCTTGTTGTGCCATACATGTTTATATACTGCCTCCAAAACTTCAGTTCGTCATAAAAAAATTCGGATCAGGTTCAATTTTTCTGCGCTTTCGCATCCGTAGCATGCATTTTGATAGGAAAGGATGGTGAATATGAAAAAAATGAAAAATGAATGCGAAAATTCCAGACTCTGGGTGCAAAGACCTTAACTCTGCAAAACAGTAAAACTACAGGAACTAAAAAAGTCTACAAAGTTTGCACGCCTGTTTGACCTGCCAGTCCAAAAAGCCAACCTAAGCTACACTGTCAATAAAACAATAAAATAAAATTCAATAAAATTAAATGAAATGAAAAATAAAATAGAAATACTGAAATCTGTTTCCTAAGTCAATAATGTTTAGAAAACAACAAAATGTACTATAAAGACAGTTCATACATTCATAAACCTATATCCTTACTGTAAATCTTCTCCTGAGCTATCAACTTGAGAACTTGCGCAGATGATTTAGCTAAACTCGATGAGTTTAGTGTTCAACTTAGTGTTAACCAAATTTTGTTAGTTTGAGCCACTTCTTTTAAATGAACATGACAAATCATTCACAAACTGAATGATGATCCAGTCTCAATGATCCAGCAATTCTCAAAATAACTGGAGATTATTGTTGAATATTGTCTAAAATTCCAGTCCTTTAGAGTAATTGTTTGATTTCAAACAATAAACTGTATTTAGATGCTTTGAATATGTGTGTGTGTGTGTGTGTGTGTGTGTGTGTGTACGTAAGTAATCATATTCTGGGGACAAATTTGTACCAAAAAAGTGAGCATAACCTGATAAAATTGCCAAAAAACATCCACATTTTTTTTTTCTTGTACTGTTTATGTGCTGCATTGAATCACCCTAACACGGGTTCTTCCTCTGTCAGTGTGAAGCATCTGTAGGCACTTGAGGGCAAACTCAGTTTTAGCTCTCTCCATCTACACTCACTCTTTATGTAATGTGCTCTCAATATAGGTCAGGTCTGAGGCAGAGAAACGCAGAGCTGCTAGCTATTGCTATTAGCACTATTTATAATTGTCCAATGTTACCCGTGCAGTTTGAGTGTGTTGTTGAACTGTTTGCCTTTGTTCAAAACATGCAGTTTTTGCTCTTTTTCAGTATATAGTAGGCCAACATACTGTATATTGTGCACAGCTGTTCAGATTTTCAAAATGATTTCAAGGGGTCAAGGTTTGATTGGTTAACATGAGCCAATTAGATTCTGGTAGATTTCATAATTACATAACTGTGGTGGGAAAACCCCTTTTGGTAACACTTTATAATAACTGCACACTATTAATCATTAATTAAGCATTAGTAAACAGATAATTCATAATTTATAAAGCATTAATAGACAGTAATAAGCAGTTTCTAAATACAGATATAAATGCTTTATTCTTGATTTAAAAGCATATCTATAATGTGTTTAATAATTGTATTTTCATACTTTATTCATGATCAATTTATCATTTCTCAATGAAGTATAGCATTATTTACAAACCAGTTATTTAGGAGTTGCCAGTGATTCATAAGATCACAAGAAATGTAGTAAATTCAGGTAGTTATAAAGCATTTAGTAGTGGTCAGTTAACTATATATGTGAGCTCATCTAAAGTGAGGACTAGTTATGCCTTGTAAAGCATTTATAAAGGATATTTAAAGGCTCAGTTATCTTCTAAACAAAAAACGGAAACAAACACCACACAGTGATACAGAACATAGAAATATTAACAGCCTTTAAATCTCATTTGTAAAAGCTTTACAAGGCATAAATAGTCCTCACTTTAGATGAGCTCACAAAAATAGTTAACTAACAACTACTAACTAACAACAATGTTTTATAACTACATGAATTAACCCTGAATTACAGTAGAAATACATGTTAATAAACCATTTATTAACATTATAAGTAACTATTACTATATGTCTGAATAAAAAGATGTATGAATGCACATTTAAATAGTTTATTAATCATTTACTTACAATTTCTAAGTGATCTTATGAACCACTGACAACTCCTTAATAACTGGTGTGTAAATAATGCTACACTTAATTTAGAAATGATAAATTGATCATTAATAAAGTATGAAAAAACAATTATTAAATACATTATAGATATGCTTTTAAATCAGGTATAAAGCATTGATATCTGTATTTATAAACTGCTTATAAATGTTTATTAATACTTTATAAATGATGAATTAACTGTTTCCTAATGTTTAACTATTGATTAATAGCATGCAGTTATTATAAAGTGTTACCCAACTGGTAATTAGTATTTTGATTAATATACAGCATATACAGTATGCTGTAAATATTTGGTTGTATTAATGTTTTGCCAGTAAAAAACTGCTTCAGAACCCTCTTAGAAATGCACAGTGTCCTCATTCTGTGGCTCCAGATTAACAGTAAATGCCATTGCTATATGCCTAAATTGTGTTCACAAACATATCAATTAGTTTTATTTCTTTTGTGTTCTCAGTAAGACATTGCGCATACCATAAAGCTCAAAATAAATAGGGGTGAATATAATATAATATAATATAATATAATATAATATAATATAATATAATATAATATAATATAAATGTATTCATTTGCTTGTTTGATTGTTTTTAATTTTTCACTGTGTCTTGCAAACTAGTCTAATGAGACAATTTGAGGGATATAGTAATATACCCTAATACATAACTACAGCATAAAGTCTCATTAGATGTGATCAGCTTCCTTTGTGAGCATTGGCTCATGTGAGGACATTTGTGTTGTTGGCCTCTATCTAAACACGTTCATCTGGCCTTCCCACCATGCTAAAGTTACATCAGTAATTAGCATGTCTCATCTCTTCTACCTGCCTTCAACAACCAGCTCGGTTTCAGTCCCTACAGGTCACGCACAAGTTTGACCTCTGTGAGTGCGAGTACAAGGGCAGTGTGTCACTGATCAAAAAGATCAATGTCCCTGTCCATATGCAGTGAGTTTTAATGAATCTATAAGTTATCAAAATAACTGGTATTAAAACTGGGAATGTGTGGTCGAGAGTTGAGTGTTTTCCTGGTTTCAGGTTCCTGTCTGCTGCTGAGTAGATTGTGATTGTAGCTCAGTGTAGCTTTGTTTTGAATCTTTATCTTATTATAATTCTTTGCCATTTAAACTGCTAAATATAACTGAATCATTACCATATATCTAATATTATTTATCATGTTAATCTGACACCACTAGCTTAATGTCAATTGCTTTCATTAGCACTACAAGTTAGCATTTCGCTAGCCTGTAAACTTGTCATTGGCTAACACTGTGTTGAGTCGAAATCAATGAACGAATAGAGTGATTCATAGCTTCTTATTTGTTATTGTTACTTGCACTTCTTGCCACGTTTAGTGTAGCCTTCTCTGTACGTGGCGAGGGATTCATGAAGTAAATGTAGGGAATTATGTTTAGCGGGAGCCAGAGTGCCAGATATCTTGTCAAATTTGAAACTGCTGGCTAATGTTAAACATATTGTTATTCACATTGGTGCTATGTTGTCTGACTTCGCCAATTAGAAATCACTGAAAAAAAAACATTAAAGAGGTGCGTGAGCTTGCAAGTATGACGTCAGACACTGTAATATGCTCTGGACTCTACATTACTTACTGTGGTGACAATACATACTGTAGCAGACTGTTGTCACTCAATGGCTGGATGTCTAAGTGGTGCCCACAGAATAAAATAGGCTTCAAAAGACAATCCGACAAGATTTTGAAGCAGACCAGAAGGTTGATTCACAACCATACATTTATATTATGTATGTCACTTAATAGTCACATGGAATTGATATTGTTCACATTAAAATACTGAAGCAGACTGATGAATTATCAGAACAGTATCTATTCTCCTGTATACTCCATTTGGCAGAGGATATAAAATCACTTCCTTGTTGCAAATATGTTAGAACTTCACTTCTACCACTAAAAATCATTTTGTTAATAAAATTCCTGATTTGTTTCAACGTCTCTGAATATCTCAATAGGAGAGGATGAATTGTATAAACTTTTTAAATCATCTAAATCAACTGCATGTGTGTTAGACCTAATAACAACTAAGTTACTAAAAAGGTGCTTCCAGAAATCAATTTCCTAATGATTTTATAGAATTAGTTAATTATATACCCATATTTATTCTCCTTTTTTTGGTCAAAAAATACTAGAAAAAGGCAGTATCCTCTCAACTTCTTAGAGAGAAATGGTATCTACTGAGATTTCCAGTTAGGATTTACCGTTTTGTAGTACTGAGTTTGCTCTCACTAGAGTTACAAATTATTTGTTCTTATCATCAGACCTTAGTTGTACCTCTCTCTGATTATATTTGTATCGCTCTATTAGTGTTACTAGAGCTTAGTGCTGCATTTGACACTGTTGACTACATAATTATTTTAAATAGGCTCGAAATTACGCTGGCATTAGTGGAATCGCACTGGTACTGTATGGTTTAAATAGTACTTATCTGACCGTCATCAGTTTGTAGCAGTGATTGAAGAGGTATCATATCGATCAAAAGTGCAGTATGGAGTACCTCAAGGCTCAGTACTAGGGCCGCTACTCCTCAATCTTTACATGTTACCCATGGGTGATATCATCAGGAAACATGGTGTTAGCTTTCACTGTTATGCTGATGATACTCAGCTCTATATTTCTTCGCGGCCCGGTGAAACACATCAATTTGAAAAACTAATGGAATGCATAGTCGATATAAAAAACTGGATGATGAGTAATTTCTTACTGTTAAATTCAGAAAAAAACAAAGGTGTTAATTATAGGACCTAAAAACTCTGCTTGTAATAACCTAGAACGGTGTTTAAGACTTGATGGTTGCTCTGCCAATTCTTCGTCATCAGTTAGTGACCTAGACATGCTATTTGATATAATTCATTTCCTTAGAAAGACAAATTTCTGGCATTTCTAACCCTAACCATCTCAAAAATATATCTAAATTATGACTTATGCTCTCAATGTCAAATGCAGAAATGTTAATCCAGTCTGTATACAGATCAGAGGGTCACTGCAGTCACCTGGATCCAGTACGTATCCAGACCAGATGGAGACCTTGTCTTAGATGACCACCAGGACAAGACCACAGGAAACAGATGATTCTTCTGCACTTTCATCTGACTTTGCTGCAGCCTGGAATTGAACTACTGGTTTCGTCTGGTCAGAGGAGAACTGACCCCAAATGAGCCTGGTTTCTCCCAAGGTTTTTTTCTCCATCCTGTCACTGATGGAGTTTCGGTTCCTTGCCGCTGTCGCCTCTGGCTTGCTTAGTTGGGGTCACTTCATCTACAGCGATATCATTGACTTGATTGCAAATAAAAACAGACACTATTTTCAATGATGAACTGCCTTTAACTATCATTTTGCATTATTGACACTGTTTCCTAATGAATGTTGTTCAGTTGCTTTGACGCAATGTATTTTGTTTAAAGCGCTATATAAATAAAGGTGACTTCACATATCTTTACATGTAAAAAAAGTATTGAATTTTATACTATCTTAGTTTCTCATCTGTCACATTGTAACACAAACACACACACACACACACACAAACACTCATATATATATATGACGGAAACGTATATATTGGAAATGTATTTCTGTATTTATATATACACACACACATTTTAGCACATAGTGTGGGATATTTACATCTAGTAGAAAAAAATATAGTAGATATAAGAAACAGTTACAACTACAAAACATAAAGTTGTGTATCATAGTATTTTTTGCACACAATTGCCAAAAATGTTACTCACAATTATACGAAAATAAAGGTCACAAGAATAAATGTTCATGAAAAGTAAAATATAACCCATCTAACTCATCCATGCACAGCGGTCATCATATGAAACACCTGACAGCAGACTTGCTAACTCCACAGGAAGTCCCCAGATCTCAACAAAGAGTGACAGTATGTACAGCCTGTCCCTCAGTAGATCCAGTGTGATAACATGAACATAGGCCATGGAAAATGAAACCTGAGGAGCTATTGAAAGCTATGTGTGTCAGAGTGTAGAGGTCTTTTTTGACGTACTTTGAGGTTCCTCATGGACTAAAACTGCGCTTAAAAGCTGTGATTGGAACAATGTGTTAAAACACAAATTTCAATGTTTAATGTAACGTAATTAAAAGCATTGTCTTACAAGGTTGTGACCTAACATGTTCTTTGTCTGGCCCAGATGAGCTCTGATAACAGTATTTGGATACTGTAGGCTGAGACGAGTAGAGTTCCACTGCTTGAATCAAAGCCAGCCCATTGGTTCAATCAATCAATCCACCAGTTGTTGTCAGATTAGATTAGGTGAGAGGGAAGCTCGGGGGACAAAGCCCATTCAAAGGGGTTTGGTTTCACAAAGAACAGCTCACTGATTTCCACCCCAAACAATGGAGAAATGGAAGAGCTGTCAATAATTGAACAGACTGGTGGCATTACGCAACAGGCCTTACGAGTAGGCTGCCAGAGGGAATGGCAGTGAAGCAAAAGACAGGATGACCCAGGGAACGGGCACCTGGGAATGTGTGGGAAGAAGGTCTGTGGAAAGATTTCTAACGTGTAAAACGATGCATCCTGTCACGAAGGTCATTACACTGCTTTCTGTATCTCTGTGATTTCATAAGTAAAGCCATCCGTAAATATGTGCTCTCCCCCTGCTGTGCCTCCCCATGTGCGAGCATATGTCGGCATAAAAGATGTCTTATTTTTAGTCTAGTCTACAATAACACCCAGAATGCCTGTGGTAAAGAGCACAGCAGCTTTTAATCAGTGCGTTTGTGCTAGGTTGTGCATCTCGGGCCATATGTGCATGAACGTACACGCTCGTTCTCCCCTGTAGGCGTGCAGGCTGTGGCTGAATCACTAGCTCTTCACTCCCTCTACTCTTTTCTACCTACCTCTCTTTCTTTTTTTTCAATCTCATTTTTATTCTCTCTCTCACCCAGTCTCTTCAGGTCTGTATATTTTTCCCTGCTTCTCTCCTCCCACGCCAACCTTATATGCACTGAGCTCAAGGCTCTGCCAAACCGTCCTGCTTCTCAAAGCCATGTGCATGCATAAACACCTCAATGGAAAATACACACCAGATCACATGTAATGGCTATTAAAAACCAAAATAATAAGTCAAAAGTTATAAGTCTTTGCATATTCCCTTTGCATGTGATGCTTTAATGTAATGAATATATTAAGGCTTTATAATGCCAAATGTCTAATTGCAATAAGGTGAAGCTAGGACTGCCATTATTTTAGTGGATAAGTATATAATCAATTAATCAATATTTGTTGAAAAGTATGTAATCATTAAAGTTAAATTATATGTGAGTTTGTATGAGAATTGTCTGTCTTAATGTGAAAAGTAGGACATTTTTCAAATGTTCGTACTGTACAAAATATTGCTTGTACAACTCAGTGTTCAGGTTGCATTTTCAAAGCAATAACCAAGGCAAAGCTTGATGACGCTATGAAGGAGAGTGGATGATGGGAGATGTCGTTTTCACTATCCAGAGATGTCCGAATCATGTTCATGGATGTAATTCATAAAAATAAAAAAAAAATGATTACCTGTACCTTTCAAAGTCTTTCAAACAGCTAATAAATTATATAGAGAAAGCGAGCACAGAACATTTAACGCTGCATTGTCAAAGAACATTATGCATGCACTCTCAAAAAACTCCCCTTATAATCAGAAAAGCTGTCTTTACACTGTTTGATGAATGAATCTCATACATACATCATACATAAATCTGCACTTTGTTATTTATCATGAGAAAAATACAATCAGCAAGCATGCACTGAACAAAACTCTGGTGTTTCAGTGATGACTCATCTAAACGCCTCTGATTGGTTGCTGCGGTCAACGGATTTGTGTGTGATTGGTGACAACACACAACACTGTGAAAACACGGGAAAAGATTTATGTTGCAGCATTGAGCAGATCTTAATTTAATGGTGCCGTCAAAACTTTTCATTTCATTTCATTTTATTTGTGACTGCCGTAATGGATTTAGTTTAACTGCAGCAGCATTTTTGGTTGCACTTTATTTTACAGTACGTGTACTAACATGTACTTATAGTGTACTTACAGTATATTTATCTAAGAAAGTTCTGGTAATACAAGGTAACTACATGGGGTAGGGTTAGGTTTAGGGGTAAGTTTAGGGTTAGTACCTAGTTATTACATAGTTATTGTAATTAATATAATAAGTGCATAGTATGTACATGAGGAACAGGACTCTAAAATAAAGTGCTACCGCATTTTTGTCCAAGTGTGTTAGCCCTAGTTTCTATAAGCAGAAACGCTGATATTACTTAACTAATAGGCGACAATGAACTGGGACGAGCCATTTTTTAAAACTGTAATTTCTCTCGATTTACAAATCCTTGAGAACATTCCGGACAATGTAAGTACACAACTGCATGCAATATATAACAATGTGCAAGTGGTTTTTGGATATTTTATTACAAAAATCTCACATACAGTAGTGTGCCTTTAGTGTTTTATTTGTTTGCTTGTTATTTTTAAAATGTTGTGACCCCATTTCCAGTTTTATGTACTTTCATAGGTGAGCTATTGAATACAAATGGAACAGAAGTAACAAGTCCTTGATGAGGCAAGATGAGGATTTTAATGAGATTTATCAATCAATGTGAATCCTTGAAGCTTCTCAGTTATCCTAAAGACTGAGTTGAAATGAATCTAGAAAAACATTCTTTAAAAACCGTAAGAAAAAAATGGTCACATCATAGAATGCACCTTATCAGCCAAAAATAACACATATTAAAACTATGCCGACCACCAAAAAATAAAAATAAAAAATGAAATAAGGGTATCATAATGTTTTGAACACAATTAAATTATTTTATTATTTAATAAAAATAAATAAATAAATAAAATAAGGAAAGGAAAAGCTTTTCCCAACATTTGCATGATTCATGTCAGAGCAACGTAAGCCCAGAGCTGCATGCATGCATTATATCAAAGTGCTTTAGTTGAATTTATGGCATAAAACTCATATGACAAGCCCTACATGAAAACCAGGCCTTGTTATAATAATAATAATAATAATACTGACATTTACCTTTAATACAGAAATACATTTCCATTCACTCATTTATACCCAACTCTTTCATCTTCAAAAAAAAAAAAAAAAAAAAAAGAAAGAAAGAAAAAAAAATGATGCTAACAACAATGAAACCTAATTGAAAATACACATGATATTCCCCGCACATGATGCTTTTTAGATCTCTGGTTATAATGTTAATATTTCATTCCAGTCTCTATCACAGTTATATAGAATTTGATTTACTGTAACAATTTATTGATTATTTTAGCACTAAAATGTTTATTTCCATCTTCATAACATACATAAATTACCTTTACAACTATTTTTGGTCCACTGTTTTTGTTGTATTCTCTTCGTTTCATATAAAAGTGTTTCTCAAACTTTAGACATCTACAATCTAATAAATAAACCTCACTCTGGCATGTATTTCTTTTATACAGAACTGTATAAACGCATTGTAAAAATATATTTCCATAAAGATGTTTTTTTTTAAAATCTCTTTTTAATTGATCTATTTATTTTGCCGGCAAAGCACCACATTTGTGATGTTTATTATTTAAGTGAATATTATAAACGCCCCAAAGAACGAATTAAAGGGTTGAAAAACATCTATGCTGGTTAAGATGCTGTCCTGCAAATACACACACATCCTTAACATGGACAAATCAACATTTTTTTAAATGTATTCTTTATTTTACCTTTCATTCTTTTAGTCATTCTCGTTGCAAAACCTATAAATACATAAATTCCCATTAAAGTGCATTAGGTTTCTGATAGACAACATTTACACTCAAATTAAAGGTATTCTTTTTAGATCTCAAACTCACATTGTTACGGTTATTAAACGTAATGGCAGTTTCTACCAGTTACAGTCCCTGATGCAGACTTGTGCATATTATATAGTACTATTAGCGCTTGTGCTTAGCATCACTTTCTGGACTTTTTTTTTCATAGTTTTATAGACTCTTATTTTGAAATAAAGTGTTTCGCCTTCACTGTATACTCATTCCCCCACCAGACCCTCCCCAAATCCCCTCCCACACTCCCCACATAATTTGACAGGATATGAAGTTTGAATTCACAACGATACTATGCATGACCACACTGAGGTAGATCCAAATCAACCAATGAAAAAAAACACCATTACAAAAGAATACATAAAGATGTTCCAAAACACACACACACACACACACACACACACACACACACTGCATGTTCACATTTCTTTGTAAAGCAATGCCTGATCCAGCGAGATGAACTTCTATTGTATGTACAAGAAAGTTTTCCTGAAATTCATTCCCAGTGGCTCTGGAATATCCCTCAGCGCATAATGTGTGATTAAATATGCAAATGTTTTACAGTAACTATTGCATGTTGAGACACTCTGTGCCAGTTAGAGGACTGAAGGCACTATTAAATTATTCATAATTATTAAATATGCAATTAAATGTATTAAGCATAACATATAATTAAATATAATAATTACAGTTATTTAATATAGATACATAGATCTTATGATTAATTAAATGTAGAATTGAATATGTACATTTAAAAAGACTTAACAAATGAAGTCATACCTTTAAAATGTAATACTGCCTGGAACTGATTTTTTTTTTAAGATGATAAAGAAAGTTGTGCTTTTATTGTGTAGTGGTTGTAATTCAGTTATACTGTCGGCTTGGCTGTATGTGATAAAGTTCGTATTGACGTCGTGTATTGATTAAAGCAGGATACATAGTACCCTATCAAACAGACCTCAGCGTTTCATAAAACATGCCATGATCTGCATAGCTGATCAACATTCAGTTTGTATATGGTTTACAATAGCCTACAGTGAGCAAATAAACAAGTACATAAATAAATAGTCAACACAATGGTACAAAAAGTATTAGTTCTTCATGCTGATCTTCATTTTTCAAAGTCACTGAATAACTGATATTATTTTGCGATAAGGTGCATTGTGAAATGTAAAGTCATTTATTTACGCAAGTATTCTAACCTTCCCAAGTAGATACAGTAGTTATTCTGACTTTTAATGACTTAATATTTGGTATCCATAGGCAGATTTACACCACCATTCTTCAGACAGAATAAAAGCAACTCTCGCGGACTTGAGATAAAATAAATGCAATGAAATAACACATTATCAGAGGCCCTGTTAAAGCACTCTTATATATGAATAGACTATACTGTATTTACAGTCTGGGCATCCTATAGTGGCCAAGAACGACGTCGGAAATCTATACATCTGTGAGACGCTTCCCCATATTTACACAATTCTGATTCGCAACTGTGCAGTTCCCAGTTCGCAGGTTTGCCTCGCGAAAATTGTCGATGCTGTTATTGAGGTCGTCATCGATCTCCATGTATTCGGACTTGCTGACGGCAGACGAGCTGCGACGACTGGAGTTAGACTCGGACGCGATGTTCTGGTTGCTCACCTTGAGGAGCTGTGCCTGTTCGTCACCTTCGGTTTCTCTGTGATAGAAATAGTTAAAGTTGGACACAATCACAGGCACTGGAAGCGCGATAGTTAGCACTCCGGCAATGGCACATAGAGAGCCTACTATCTTGCCCCCGATAGTAACGGGGTACATGTCTCCATACCCCACGGTCGTCATCGAAACAACCGCCCACCAGAAGGCGTCCGGGATACTTGTGAAGAACGAAACCTTTTCATCAGCCTCAGCGAAATACACTGCACTGGAAAACAAGATGACTCCGATGAAAAGAAAAAAGATGAGAAGACCCAGCTCGCGCATGCTGGCTTTCAAAGTCTGGCCCAAGATCTGAAGCCCCTTGGAGTGTCTGGACAGCTTAAATATCCGAAACACCCTGACCAAGCGGATAACCCTGAGAATGGCCAGAGATGTGGCCTGCTCTCCTCCACCCTTTGCCTCCTTTCCACCCTCGGAGTCCTCCGCCAGCTCTGTTCCGAGCGTTATGAAATATGGAATGATGGACACCATATCGATCGTGTTCATCATGTTTTTGAAGAAGGCTGGTTTACTTGGGCAAGCGAAGAAACGGACGATCAACTCAAAAGTGAACCAGATGATGCAGAGTGTCTCCACGACAAAAAACGGGTCGGTAAGAATATTGTGTTTGAAGTAGAACGTGCTGTTGCCTATCACCTGGAGCCGTCCATTTGGATCCTCTTTCAACTCTGGTAAGGTCTCCAAACAAAATATCACAATAGAAATGAGAATAACCATGACGGACACTATCGCGATCCCTCTAGCGGGGCCTGAGCTCTCGGGATACTCGAATAGCAGCCAAACCTGTCTCTGAAACTCGTTCTCCGGCAGGGGACGCTCTTCTTCACGAATAAAGCCCTCATCCTCTCGAAATTTTTCCATGGCTTCTTCTCCAAGCTCATAGAACTTAATTTCTTCTGAGAACATATCCAAAGGTACATTGACGGGTCTTCTTAACCTTCCCCCTGACTGATAGTAGTAGAGGATGGCATCAAAGCTTGGACGGTTTCTGTCAAAGAAGTACTCGTTCCTTAAAGGGTCAAAGTAGCGCATCCTTTTCTTGGGGTTGCCCAGTAGTGTGTCGGGGAACTGGGTGAGCGTCTTGAGTTGTGTCTCAAAGCGCAGCCCTGAGATGTTAATAACAACTCGTTCGCAGCACTCGGGGGAATACTGCGAGTCCTGTGGATGCCCCTGCAGAGTGGAGGATGTCTCATCCATGTTATCTCCAGCAACCACCACAGTCATCCTGGAGATCAATGGCAGTGGATGTTCAGTTGAGTTGAGTACGCATCCAACGCCCTGCAGTTTGAACAGTCAACGACCCAATAAGACATCCAGCCTCATGTTCCACCAAACATCGACCATCTCCATGTCAAGTAGAGATCTGCGCCTACTTTGTGTCCTCACCTAGTCAACCAGAAAATAAGGGTAGTAATGAGATACCTCAGATACCATGAGGGAAAAGAAATATGTCCTACATGACACACACACACACACACTTATCAACAGGGATGCAATAAGACATGTAGTTTCTACTGGAGCCAAGGATCCTAATATATATTTTGAATCATATCGCTTGTGGAATTCAAAAGCAGAGCAAAAATTTGGATTTTCAGAACACAAAGTTCCCAAAAGGACTTATCAAGGTTGCCAGTAAGATGAAATCAGATTTTAAACTCCAGTGTTATGCGAATTTCTAGGCAAGATATTCCAGTACAATTGCATGCAATGTTCTCGTTAAGACTGCACAGTAATATCAAATAGGATTCTAAGGATCAGATATGATCTGATTGGGTCGGATGAATTTGAATTGAATGGCTTGCTTTTCAAATATATTTACAAGCTTTGGAAGCAGTGTCCTGAAAGCAGTCAAAAACATGTAAGTGAATATATGCCTTTGTATATCTGTTAAAACATAAATGCCACTGTTTAAGGTTCTGCAGTATCTTAAACATTATTATTTTTATTTTTATTATTAATATTATGCAATATAAATCTAAATAAGTACAGGTTGATGACAAATAATAAAAAAGTAAAAAATAAATAAATAAAAATTGTATGGTTCTTGTGCACCAAATATTATAATTATCATAATGAATAATAATTTAATTATTTATTAATTCATTTAATTTACTTTTTGCGAGCTCTCAGCAGATATCAAGACACTATTTGCCCATATGAACATGCATGTATAGCGCAAATAATGAGAGTGATACCAATTGATGGCAATGGGGATGTTATAAAATGACTGTCTTTGTACTTACGTGGGCAGTCAGATTGAGAAGCAGTGCAGGAAAGATCTGTGCAAAATCTCCTGTCTGTTATTAAGACAAATCTCACATTACAGCCTCACATTCATACAGCAAGAATATAATACATCCACGATACGCATCCTACTAGCCGTCAGACCATAGCAAACTTGCAGTGCTCCTCAAACCTGCGCAGCAGAACAGCGGAGACACAAACAGAGAGAGAGGGAGGGTGAGAGAGAGAGCGAGAGAGATAGAGAGAGAGAGGATGAGAGAGTGAGAGAGAGAGAGGGAGGGTAAGAGAGTGAGAGAGAGAGAGAGAGAGAGAGAGAGAGAGAGAGAGAGAGAGAGAGAGAGAGAGAGAGAGAGAGATGAGAGAGTGAGAGAGAGAGAGAGAGGGAGGGTAAGAGAGTGAGAGTGAGAGAGAGAGAGAGAGAGAAAGAGAGAGAGTGGGTGAGTGGATGTGTAATGCGCATTGCAGACAGACTCCAGCATGTTGCCAAATGTCTTTTTCCACACATCTGATGGAGACACTAAAGCTGAAGGAGATTTTTTATTTAAATGGTATTTTTTTCTACCACTGGTGTTTCTTTCTGTTCACAATTTGCCATGAAACTGATTAACGTGTATATATTAATACAATTAAATATAACAATGTACTAATTTGCATGCAACCTTGAAACGTGTTTGGTATTTTATATAGAGTAAAACTATTAATTTAATTTAAACAATATTCTTACAACTTTTTACAGATTAGACTTACACATTGAGCGAACACTAAAATGTATTACCTAAAAAGTGTTACATAAATTTGTTTTAGGTCCACCGACAAAGGTAGATTTAAGGGGGTTAAATGAACTACAAACACCATCTGCACTTGAATTTTTTAATCTGTGACCTTGGATCTGCTAGCAGCATGAGCTTCTTATTGCCCATATTAACATACAAATAGTGCAATTAATCAAATCAGGGCCTATTTTTGTTCAGCTTCTCTTGATTTCTCTTAAATCGTACTGCAGATAATACACTTGAGAGTTTTCTGCATGAAGGTTATGCCCTTTTGTACATGATATGATAGACTTTGTCATTTATGGTTATGATGTTACCTGTCTGGTTAAAGCATCACTGAGATGTATGATGTGAAGACTGTATTTTTGCGAATATTATCCAGTTCTGAGCAGACAGAGCGATCGCCCTCAGTACAAGAGATCAACACAGTTCTCCATGGCAACCAGGAGTGAGGACAGGAGGAGGGGAACAGGTCTACACCACAGAACACAAACAGATTCAGATACAGGGGGGAAATACAAATGTTTCAGTTATTTGTGTAGACATCATTGGTCGTTACGAAACTGTATTATGTATAGATAAGATTTCTTGTTTCATTTGCAATTCTTGTGGTTAAATGTTTGACTCGACCACAAATAAAGTAGAATTCATCTTCATCTCGGAAAGAATAACAAAGATGGTCAGAAAATGGTAAATACTGAATCATTCATAGTTATCTGACACTTTTAATGTTGGAGGATGTTCGAGTGGAAATCAATATTAATAAGATGTAAATTACTCTAAGTAATGAGAAGTTCAATAGTTTCAGTTTGCCCTAATGGAGCGTGATGGCATTTATGCTCAAAATATAGTTCTCCAAAATACACTTTAAAACTGTTCAGTAAATATATCTAGTAGTAGTAATGCTTATTGTTATATTTTTGATATTCAGCAAAGATCATCTAATGTATTTCTGTATTATTTCGTTTTAATTTGAGGGACGTGGGACATGTTCTTGGCATTACTTTGAAATATGTTGAATTGTAAAAACTTTCACAAAGGTCGCACGGCGGTGAAGAGCAACAAACGCGTTCCTCTTTTATCTGGCATTGACATGCTTCCTCCAAGAATCATAAATCTAGTGTCATTCTGCCGCATGACCTTTCAGGAAGTACAATAACCTGTTTTTACAGGGTTCAACCTGAAACGCTAAATCCTGCCCCCTCCCTCAAAAACTATTTCAGTTATTAATAGAAGTGGTGGTGGTGGCGGGGGGTGGGGGGGGGTAACTAAACATAGAATCAGGAATACTCCTCTCATGATTAGTGTTAGCCTACACAAAACGAATTATATTTCTCATGTGTTAAACCTGCCGATGTGGACTCTGCTTTTCGCCTAGCAACAGTCACTAGCGTACCGCACTCCTCTGACAGCCCCATTCCTCATTTCATTTCAAGGATCCTCCGCAGTGCTCATTTCGAAAGGGTGATAACATTTACGCGTACGCTCTTGAGGAATCCCGATTATGGGTCCAGTTTGCAAATTCCCACCGATCCCTTCACATGAATAAGACGTGATTAGCTTCTGCGCATTCGTTTGAGCAGAACAACAGCTGAGGAGAGGTGCAGTCTTACAGTATGAATGTAGCACCCCTCCTCCACTCTCATTCATGAACGCACTGGGCCATTATATAACACTGGTGCTCTATTTAAAAGAGCCGTCGCAATGAAGATGGGAAGGAGACTCACGCGGTGCCCTTCAAGATGAACGCTGGAGCCCTTGGGGCTGTTGGGTCAGACCGTGCTATTATTAGCCATGTCAGACCATAACCAATGGAAATGGAGAAGAACTGACAGATGTGTGTGTGTGTGTGTGTGTGTTCATTGGTAATGTGCATTTGTGTGTGTATGTGATGATTGCATCATGAAGCACACATCAGCCAGATTTACTGCACTGCACCATTCTGCATTAAACGCGCAAGACGCATCATTTATCTCATTTTCTACGACGTAGATATTACTGCTAAGCTGAGAATACACATTTGACTTAACAAGAGTCTAAAAATGTTGTCAGTGGGTTTATTTTTAGCTCTTGTGTCTCCTGGGTTCCCACTGAAATTTTTAAGTCCTGTTAATACAAGAATATGTATTAACACTGTAAACAGTGTTAATGGTTTATTTTTAAGTTGAAAAAAAAAAAAAACATTTAACTTCCAAAGTGGTCTTTCTCATATAATCTGTATGGTCAAAAGCTGTATGTCCAATTAGACATTCATTATACAGTGTCCCTTTTCAAAAACAGTCATCACTTTTATATTCAACAACACCGTCTTAAATCACAGTTCGTATCAACAATTACATCCAGCATTCAAATTCAAAAATATTCAAATTAAATGGCTCTAATACTGTTTGTTAAACATGGTTTTAAGGAACTGCAGGATTTATTGAGTTCATTTATTTCAGAAGAACATTTGTATTAGTCATAATTCATTTGAATTATTAAAGGTTATATTTCATTGTTGACTGGTGTCACCATTCTCTCTGGCTGCATAAATATGCCAAAATATAGACACAGCCTGAATGAACCAAATTGGCCTCATGTGTTCTTCGTGTAATTTTACTAGGCCCAAAAAGATTCAAAATGAAAAAGTAATGTGAAATTGCCCCATACTGTACATTCAAAGTCAAATCAAGTCATTGTAATGGTCACTCAACGCTCACAAGAATGAACTTTGCAGGAGAACACAAAGGCAGAATTAACCAGAACTGGATAAAAGACTCAATTCACACAGAGATTCTGTATTTGAGTTTCTATCGAATCAAGGCAGGTGGAATAAGTGCTTTTTAATAAGTAATTAATATTGACCGTAATTCAGGGTCTATACAGTATCTTCCATCTAAAGTGAGTCAGCCACAACAAACTTTCTACTATGTACATACTGTAAATAGACCAAGGTGAACATATTCAGACATATTTCCACAAAATCTGCACACTTGCAAAGCTAGTGTTGACTCCTCCAAAAAAAAAAAAAATAAATGGAGGCAAAGACTGTGTAGTTTATTCCAGCCTTTATAGTGCAACATGTTACAGTCATTAACTCTTAGAGTAAATTCTGTTCAACTTCTGAGGTCTGACAGAAACTTTGTATTCAGCTTTGGAAATTCCTTGACATCACTTCCTGTGACCTACCTTTTCCCTCAAACAATTGAAATTTTCACTAAATGTAAAGAGAGCCAACGCTATTTCAAGACCAATTTGTACGTATTTTACGAGGTGGCTAATTCGTATGAATCTGTACGACCTCAATCTTACAATTTTTATATGATTTGTCTAGACCCCAGTGACGGGTAGGTTTAGGAGAGTGGTTAGGTCTAGGTTATATATTTATTTATAGATTAAAAAAATCTATCTATAGATAGATAGATAGATAGATAGATAGCTTTATGATTTAAGTTACAATTGTAGCAAATTAGTTACAAGAAATATGGTGACTACCAAATATATTTGTGAACATTTTTCAGTTTTTCTCTACAACTTATAGCCAGGTGCAAAATCGAAACATTTTAACTTGTTAAATGTTTAAAATGTTTTGTACATGTTGCTGTAATGACAGATCGTGTACAAGTCTTACTGTAAATGCCTTTTGTAGAACTGCTTATAGCTGAATAACTTCACGCTTTTATTGATCTGAAGAGAACAAACACTGAACTGACCTGAGCAACATTTTGACACTAGTCTTTTAGAGGTGCTTTACAGCCGAATCTCAACTGTCTCCATAGCTGATTTCCCATAACTGATTCTGCTGTTTCCTGTTTATCACTGTGAAACTGCCTTGAAACAATCTATATCATATAAGGTGACTGGACTAAATGTAGGAGATCAGGCATAAATAGTATTCAAAGAGATTTATTGCATTCATTCTGTAAATGTATGATTCAAATATATATATTCAGTTAGACAGATAGATTACCTCAGGAAAACAACATACTCTCTATAACAACATTAAAATGACTGTATACCATACATTTACATCATAAACCAGACACTTAATTCATCACCCTGTTGGGTAAGAAGACTAGACATTTTAGCAGACTCCTCCATTTTAGCAAACTCACTTAAGGTCATTGATGTATTTTACACGACAAATGGCTAATGTTTCAATACAGAAGCAGGAAGAACATAACATCAGACAATAGTAAGTACGGGAACTACTCATACACATCATACTGGACACATCAGACACCTGTGTACAGTGTTAACAAAGTGCTAAGGCTCTTCAGATGGACACCAGCTGCACCATACGCACACACATGCAGTATGAGAAAACACAGAAGTGGACGATCTGACATCAACATCATGTACTAACCAGACGCGGCATTTCATACTCACTATATCTGATTTTTTAAAAATTTGTTCTGCATCATGTAGGGTAGACCCACCCACAGTGAAATCTCTCATTGGTTCAATATTCTGCTTTCACATAAACATCAAATATGTTCTGATTGGTTGCGAACTGCATTGTGTTGTGGAGCATTCTTGCTTTCAGCAGAAACAGAAAAAATATGTTAAGTTGCGAGTGTTAAGTTGCACAGTGTTTTTTTTATCAGGCGCAAATTTTTTGGTGAATTGAACAAGATCTGATCATTGCCATGTGGGTTTATACTAGTCCTTTCAATAAATGTGAACCTTTATCAACAGAATTTGTGGCATCATTTTTATTATCACAGAAAAAAAAAAAAAGATCTAGGCTAACGTTAGAATTTTTAAATGAATGTGAATCGGGCCAATTTTTGGAAGATTTAAAAGCAAAAATGTAAATATTATGAATTTATACACTAGCATACACTAGTTAGTTATGACGACTAAGGTGCAGGATTGAATATAACTATACAAATTAGCTTTTTTACTCTAAAATCATGCCTGTACTATTGAAACTATGTACCGTATTTTTCGGACTATAAGTCGCACTGGAGTATAAGTCGCATTTATTTATAACCAAGAGAAAACATTACCGTCTACAGCCTCGAGAGGGCGCTCTATGTCTTCAGTGTGGACTACAGGAGAACTGAGCAGCATAGAGCGCCCTCTGGCGGCTGGAGACGGTAATGTTTTCTCTTGGTTCATTTCTCTTGGTTCATGTCAAATTAATTTTGATAAATAAGTCGCACCTGACTATAAGTCGCAGGACCAGCCAAACTATGAAAAAAAGTGCGACTTATAGTCCGGAAAATACAGTATTTTAACAGCTATGGATAGGCATTGTTTACTGCCATTGTAAGTGCTTTATTGTAACCCAGAAGAAAGTTGTGTGTGTGGTAATCAACATTACGCTACAAGTGCGGTAAACTGGGTTTAACTTGCACCGAACCCAAATGTTTATTTAACTGCAAAAGAGTGAGTTCATGAAATAAGGGATTATTTTCTGTTGCACAAATGCCAAAATGGTGATGTAAAGAGACTTTATACTGGCATTGCTGAAAAGTTGAAACATGGGCATCAATCGTTTAGAAACACAGGATGTTACATGAGCATAAATGAAGAATATTACAATCCCAGGAAGACTTTGAGTGCAATACATTCATATTACAAAAGAAATCAGTGACATCATAATCTCAATGTACAGATTCTAGAATGGATAGCAATTTCAGACGTGTTGTCTGGTGATATGATCCATGATATAAGGCACTAGTAAAGAAACATATTGACATGAACAGCCATTTAACATCATGTGCAAAGCAACAGTGATATTTCGGTCATTGTACTCATACAATTTATCATGCATTATTGCTTACTACGAACAAACCACAGACACATACGGTACTAAACTGTGCAACACCGCCTGTTTTATAATTGCTCACAATGGTTTCATAAATACATGATCAGCTTATGTAATGGAGTGTTTGAGAATATATTTCCCTGCTTTGAATATATACCACTTCATTTATAAGTTGGCATTAAAGGAACATGAAATGCGCTTCTTGCTTTGCACACATATTAGGCAACAGTGTAGTGTCATGTGTGAATACACGCAGTTGACCGTCAGCAGAGATATGATTGAACATCTATGAACTATCTAGCATAGAAATCACATGTGTGGATATCAGGGATGTGTATGGAATGGTAGGAGCATTATGAATGGCGCGCCACATTTGAAGAATCATGGCATGATGTGCAGCCTGTATTAATATGTGATGCTCTTCAAAGCGGTCAAAATATCAATGCCAGCAGAATCCATAACCACAATATTGAGGAGAATTGTGATATTTTTAACATTTTCCTTTCTTCTAACTGTTGCAAATCAGCATGCCTTTTTTATGATACACTATTTATTCAACAAGATTATCATATTGCAGTCTAAAGCAAATTACATTAAATCAATTTACCTCAAATAAGAGCTCACTTCAAAGTAACTGTATTGTTGTATCGTATTGATGTCCATGTTATCCTATTTAAACCATTTTTATTAGTTGATGAGTCCAACAGCTAATTTTTGAAGAAATAATGTTCATTATCAATTTAAAAAATCAAAAAGCCTTTTAATTTCTTACAATTTCTTATCCAGTGTTATACAGTACCTCACAGCTATGACAGAATCATGTTTGCTAGCTGCCAGATCCAGTGTTAGCATCTGTTCTCATGTTAGCTTAAACAACAAATTAGCCTGCTTTGAATTAAAAAATGAAACTTTATGAACAACTATGAGTGATGACTCTATAAACTATCCATGAAAATGAATCAATGCTTACTGCTCAGTCTGTCGTATTGTTAACCAGTAGCAATGTCCAGTTTAGATGCAGAGAACAAGGTGATACATGTGTCTTTAACTTGTAAATGAAATGAAATCATGGAAATAACAAAATAATATATAAGGCGCAGAACATTAGTTTGACATGAAGCAGATAATCATATAGTGTTTATGTAAAGTCAAGATTTCAGGCGTCAAAATGTCCTTGCAAACATGCAGGAAATAATTACTCATTTAAATAGGGAAAATGTGTTTATGAACATTTCAGCTAGAAAAATTTACCGCCAGACAATCATTTCTCAAGTATCATCATTCGCATATAAACCCTATCACATTGCAACTTCCCATATTCTAGCTAATAAAATGTCTAGATTTCAACATCATAGGCCTACATACCTCAGGGAATCAGGGAAAATACTTTAAATTGGTTTGTGGGGCATGTTTGGATGAGTTTTTACTTGCCAGCTTCACATTATTGTTCTTCTTCTTGACTTTTTAGGTTGAATGGTTGCACAACTTCAGGATGGACAAGACCAGGACAACACACATCCAATACTGCCGACAGTAATGTGGGGAAATGTGACATACTATAAGCTTGAGCTGATTCCAGAAATAAGGCATTTGAACTGTTTGATGTAACGCAACACAGTGAGGTAAATGCGCGGTAAAACAGCCAATCGGGACAATGAGGTAGATGCTCTCAGTGATGGGAGATCCTGAAACTATAAAGGCACAAACCTGCAGAAACCTTTTTGTTTTCAGTGTTTGTACCACATAAACAATTCGAGGAGGAAATCATGACAGAATTTCTACACGTGTACACATTTCCTTTTCACAGCAGGCAAAATAAACAGTGGAAAAAAATGTCAAACGATTTAGCAAAATCTTTAAAGAAGCTAGAAAAATAACCTTTCACCAGTTTAACCGATTCCTTTTTAATATAAAAGCTATGATACTTTAACAAAACAAAAAAAATAGATATTTAACAGTGTTAACCTCAACAGTCAAGTAATTTGTTGTCTTTTATAGTTGTTCCCACATAATATGACTACTGAGTTTGTTGACCAAAAAAAAGATTAATAATAATAAATTAACATAGTAATCAAGATTTATTCCATGCCCAACTTTCCATGCGTGCCATAATATTTTTAGGTATAGCACATGATCCGTAATGTTTAAACGTGACATACTGCTGGTTCTGAAGACACATATTCACATGTGCATACTCACAAACACCTGTCCCAGTAGCATGTTGTTGTTTCGGGGGCAGATAAACATCAGGATGTATCTCACAATTTGTTTGTGCATGTACTCTGCACTCTGTGATTTCAAGTAAATAGTTTCTACCTCAGTGCGCTTCAAAGCATCTTCTTTGTATTTACCACGTTGTTCTTATCTCCTCATGGTTAGATTCCACATTTGACAGTCATATTCCTTTCGAGGCACTGTACATCATTTATTTGATAGGAACAAATGAATGCTGTTTAAATGCAAACATGAAGTTAGTTTTGTCCCATGCAGTGCTGGTCAGGTGAAGATTCATATTGTCCTTGACGATACTGTGCTGCATGTGTGTGCAGATCTGTAGGACAGGAAGTCCATTTTCATGACGGTACCTGTAAACAAAAAGAGAACAGAATTCATTAATCATAATTTGGGTGATAAATGTGCTGATTATGTGCTTAATAATTAGGGATGTCCCGATACCACTTTTTCACTTCCGATACCGATGCCGCAGCTTTCGCTATTTGCCGATTCCGATATCAATCCGATATTTTTTATTCTATTCTTAAAATAATACTACTACTAATAATAAAATAAATGGAAGCACTTTGCTCAATTAGCCACCTAAAAAACATAAAAATCTTTGTCATTATTTGATCTTTTTTATTAAAAAATAAAATTAAAAATAGAACAAAGATACACATTACAAATACACATAATACACAAACAAAAATAAACAGTGTTTTGCAGGTTCCATAGTATTTAGCAGTAGCATTAAATAAATTGAATGAACAAGTAAAAATAAAACAACAATATACATTGATTCTATTAAAGCAACAGGTTTAAAGGTTTTCAGTCAAGAGTTTTGAGTGATTTTTCTCTGTGTGGGAGCAGCAGTACTGGACATAGACGTAAATAACTATGTCTATGGTACTGGATAGGCCTATGTCAGCTGTCAGCTGCAGTATATTCATTCCGTGGATATAATGTGCGCTGCAGCATAATACATAGATATTTCTTCAATAGCAGATAGTGGAGACATTTTTATCGTCCACGATCAAAAATATTCATGTAGCACACCCCTTCCCTCGGAAGAAATTGCAGACTGAGGGAAGACTGGACGGCAAGGGCACTTTAGCGTCAGACCCCAAAGCTCAAAGATTTTCCCTTGGTTTGTGTTGTATAGGTATCGGATCATATTTTTTTCTCCCCTCTGATCTCCCATCTAGCGTTCTGGGCCAGTATCTGCAAGATACCGATGTCGTGGATCAGATCAGGACATCCCTATAAATAATTTGTCATTTTAAGTGCAACAGCAGGCAGCACTGAGTGTGAAACTTCTGGCAGTAACAGCACCAGCAGTAATAAAACTTACAGTAAAACCATTAACTGTAACACCACCACTAACATTATTAATGCCATAGACAGTAGCCATGGGTAGTAACGCCACCAACAGTAACAGCACTGGCAGAAACACCACCCGCAGTAATGGCACCACCAGTAATACCAAGGACAGCACCATTACCAGTAGTAAAACCCCCATTGACAGTAACACCACCAACAGTAATGCCACTGACAGTAACCCATTAGCAGTAACAGCACCACCAGTAACACCATCAACAGAACCACCACCAGTAGTAAGACCACTAACATTGACACCATCAACAGAAACAGAAACAGCACTGACAGTAACACCATCAACAAAACAACCATCGCTAGTAATGCACCACTGACAGAAACACCATCAACAGAAACGCTACTGATAGTGACACCATCCACAGTAACACTACCAACAGTAAAAACGCTGGCACTGTAAAAGTTTTTACTGTACCAACAGTAAAAACTCCACTGAAAATAAGACCACCATTAGTAACACCATCAGTAGTAACAGTACCACCAATGGCAGTAATGCCACCATTGACAGTGAGACATCGGAATATTCCAAATCCCTGGAATATTTTAAAGTAATAATAATAATAATGGAAAGATTCCAAAATTTCTGGAATTCCTCTGAAATTTGCTGGAAATTGTCCACCTTTTTGCAGCCCTAACTGTAATCAACAACACCATTCAAATTCAAAATTATAATATTTAAAAAATAAAATGTAGCCTGTATATTTTACTCAGTTTTTAGATGTTACCCACCTAAATACTTTTTTCCCCCCACTACTGTCACCTGATAGAGTTCAGCTTCTTTTGCTTGCCGAACATAACTGAACTGAGCTGGATAATGACACTAAAAACATGGCAACGTCACCACATTTATGAAAATGTATTGAAACAACATAACAATGAATTGAGCTGATTAATGACACTGGTGCCTTCTTAGAGCTGCTTTACAGTAACAGTTGGAGTTAAATGTTTTATAACTGATGAATTCTACTATATTAACACTGTTATTTTCCTCTTAATTCATGTGATACTGCTTTGAAACAATCGGTACTTTATAACACAGCTACATAAACACCATGACACTTTTTGGCTGATGGCCCAACAAGAAGTTCTTAAACCTTTTTGGTGCTATTATATTGCAGTGACATATATTAAAATCCACATATATTAAAATCAGCGATTTTGTTATTGTAAATGATTAAATACAATTTTATTTATTCAACTTTTTAGTTATTTCAGTTTCTGACAAAGGTTATTTATACAACATTTTACTGTACAACTACACAACACACTTTTATGCATCCTTTATTACTTTTTTTAACTGTAAAATGTCTGATTATGGAGTACAGATATTTAAAAGAATAATTACATTTCATGCCACTCAGCATTGAAATGACGTAAGCATGAGAAATAATGAATAATGGTAGAAGTTTTTGTTTTTGGGTGCACTATCCCTTTAAGAAGTCAAGCTGAATCAGTTTAAGATTGTTAATAGTTCAGAAGAAACCCTAACTAGACTGTCTTAGGAATATCAACACTATGTTGCCATGTAACCGTGTAAATATCACCCCAGTGAAAGCCAGAGCTAAAGCTGTGCTGTTTCATTTTCACTGCAGCAAGCCACAAAGTCACACTGACCTATTCAACACCTGTGAGCTGTAACACAAGCCAATAGCACGAGTGCCACACATGACAACAGCAGTACGCAGTCGCTCTTATTGTGTCTAGCTCGGCATATTTTCCAGCAGAAAAAACAAAACAAAAAAACCTATGCCTGTCCATGTGTATGTGTATTCAGATCCTTAGACAGAGTTCTAAGGGACAATATTCCTGGGCCATGAGGAGGTATATGAAAGTCACATGATAGCCACTAATCAACTTTAAGTGCCAAAGGTTCCTGGATTATGAAAATATCCACAGCTTGAAATAACATGACCTTTGATAAAGTGAACATGGCAGTCAACACACAATACATAAAAAAATACAAATATATATATATATATATATTTTTTTTTATTATTATTTTAAGATCCTAACTATTTAATCTGCATTATCTTATTATATATTATAAATAAAATATTGACGGCTCCAAACATTTTTTGTAAAAAATAACTAATACCTAACTGAAATCATTCAATCTTACTGTACACGGACTCAATTAAATGATCAATTCTGGCTTTACAAGCAAACACTACAGAAAAGGATAAAACATGCACATACTGCCACCTAGTGTACATAAAGTAGGTCAATTTTAACTTGTGGGGTTATTTTAGAATGAAAAATTCTAGTTTTGCAATCTGCATACTGCAAGCCTTACATGTATCTCATACACATATAGACAGAAACACTCACATTGTTATTACTACATGAAAACAGGAATTAATAACAGTATATGGTATATTTCTTAACCAATAAAATTATATATATATATATATATATATATATATATATATATATATATATATATATATATATATATATATAAATAATCAATAGTGAAGAACAAATATATATATATATATATAATTTTTCTTCATTATTGATTATTGATTTCTTCATATGGCTATATATTTTTTTTTCTTTATTCATTAGAAATTAGATTTTCAATATATGAAAAAGTTTCTAAATATATTTCCTCTTTTTGGGATATTTATTTATTTATTTTTTATGTTCAAATTTACTAAAATGCTTTGGCAAAATATTTTCGATTTCTACGATTATTATAGACTGTTTTGAAAGAATGTGGTACCAGGCTTTGTTGATTACCATAAAAAAAAAAAAAAGACTAATACGTTTCATCCTGTTCTTTTGCACATTTCATTTCACAGATCCTCATATTCAAATTCTAGACCTCTCTCTCTCTCTCTCTCTCTCTCTCTCTCTCTGTATATATATATATATATATATATATATATATATATATATATATATATATATATATATATATATATAATTAATTGTGCAATATCTCACATAATTTAAATTGCCTATGAAAAAAAAACATCTATGAACAAAAATTGTTAAACTTTTCAGTACAGTTTTTGTCTGTTTTAGTGACATAATACTTTCAGTTTATACTGTTTGTGGTTTTATTTTTGTATATGCGCCTAGAAGTATTGCTTTCATACGTTATAAATTGAAATACTACAAACTCTAAATATTTTTCACAAATAGCTCTCAGATACTTTACACCACCTGCACAGTTATTTTTCATGGACGAGCAGTTATTACTTACCTCTTCCTGTCTGAACTCTTCTTGTTAATGTGAAAATCCGAGAGAGAGAAAAAAAAAGGAGCAGGGAGTTTTAAAAACATGCAGTCAATTCCATTTCCGGTCCATTACTGATCCTGCATGAGTTGATTCTCCAAGTCCAGTCAACAGACTTCCTCACAGTGACGTCATGATGAATCCCTGTTTGTGCTGAATTCATGATCCCCTTTGATGCTGTTGCAGTGCAGAAATATAGACGTATCTCCATTTTCACGGATGCGGGCTATACGCTGTTATACTGACACTTTGTATTCACATTTAATATGTTGGATAAGCCTCTGTGGGCTCTTTTGGTTTAACCAGGCCTAATAAGAATGTAAACCTGCCTACCTGAGAGTTTTTTGTTTTTTCTTTTCCTTCTTCAACTTAACTGAATTCATTAATGTACCTTGTTTTAAAATAAAAACACCCAAAGCCATCTTTCCTGTGAATAAATTAAGGGAGCAATAATACCCCAATGTCTCCAGAACCGTCTGGAAAGTTGCTATGGAAACACATTTAGTATCATAAAGACTGCAGTTAGTGCCTTTTCCCGCTAGATAACACTAGTGTATAAAGAATAGCTCCTAAGTGTCCAGATTTGAGCGCACGTTGTTGAAATCAAACCTTTTTTCATTCATTCCCTACGCGTCTGTTGATAATGATGCGTAATGATGCTTCTCAGTGTAAGTCTATCCCTGAAGTGCTCTACATAGTTCGAGGGAAGTTACCAAGTACTTTTAAGATGTCATAATAACCTTTCAATGTTATTGCAGAGCCACTGATATGATGACAGCCTGAAAACGCAGTGTGATCCTAATTAAAAACCAAAAGCTGGTTTGCTCTTCTAGTCTACCTATCGTCCTCAATACAGCTCTGAGATATGTGTCTCAAATTTCCAAATGTAACGTTACACAAGACACAACTAGCTTTTTAAATGGTAATAATAATAATAGTGCCATTTTTTAATAAGCTGGGGCAAGTCTTTTTTTCTCTTTTTCTCTCTCTCTCAAAACGACCTTGCAGTTGAGCTGTACTCGTTAGAAAACAAATAACAAAAAATGTACATATATTGGTCCTACTATTTCTTTCAAATGAGCGCATTTGTAAACTGTATCGCACTGGCAACGAATTTGTGGAGAACTAACGAATCACGAATCCGCGGAGCTACAGCTAAACGAATAAAGTGCTACACATCGATTTAATTGAGCTTTCTAATACATAATGCGCGTTCTATTTGATTCTCTTTTTATTTTCGCGCCTACGTCTCGCGCTTCGATGCTCTACATTCACAACAATGGAAGACCGTTTAGAAAACAATCGAAAATCACGTCACGGTATAAATCCACTGTCGTCGTTTCCAACTGAAAGTGTTCCTCAGATTATGACAGGGGATGAGGATGTACTCATGGAGAAAGGTGCTCTTCTTTGGGTTTAGAATCGTTGGCGTTCTACATTCATACATCAGTAAGCCTCCCCGTGTGTGCTTTATGGGGGCTGCAGTTGGTGTACTTGACCGAATCTCCATCCTCTGAATCCAAATAGTCTGATTTAGCAAGGGACGGTTTGCTGTCACTCGTATTAAATTCACCAAACGAGGGCTGCTGCTGGCCACACGTCACGTGCGTGTACTCCATCTGCTCCTCGTGCTCGGTCTCCCTGTGGTAGAAGTAATTGAAATTGGACACGATGACGGGCACTGGAAGCGCAATGGTGAGCACACCGGCGATGGCACATAAAGAGCCCACTATTTTGCCACCGATGGTGACTGGGCACATGTCCCCGTAGCCCACAGTGGTCATGGAAACCACTGCCCACCAGAAGGCATCGGGGATGCTGCTGAACCCCGATTCGGGGTCGTCCGTCTCGGCGAAATACACGGCGCTGGAGAACAGTATAACTCCAATGAAAAGGAAGAATATGAGGAGACCCAGCTCTCGCATGCTCGCTTGCAGGGTCTTGCCCAAGATCTGAAGCCCTTTTGAGTGTCTGGAAAGCTTGAATATGCGGAACACCCGCACCAAGCGAATGACCCTCAGGATGGCCAGAGACATGGCCTGCTGGCCGTTACCCTGATGCTCGGCCAACTCCAGACCCAAGGTGATGAAGTAGGGGATAATAGCCACGATGTCAATCGTGTTCATGATATTCTTAAAGAAGGCGGGCTTGCTTGGGCACGCGAGGAACCTCACGAGCAATTCAAAAGAGAACCAGATTATACACAGGGTCTCCACAATAAAGAAGGGGTCTGTGAATGGATTGGGCTTCTTTGAACTGGCAGTTCCATTGAGTGCGAGGCTCTCCTCGTTCATTTTCCCATCCTCCCTAAACTCAGGTAAAGTCTCCAAGCAAAAGATGACAATTGATATCAAGATGACGAGCACCGAGACGATTGCGATGCCCCTCGCGGGTCCAGAGCTCTCGGGGTACTCGAACAGCAGCCAGACCTGTCTCTGAAACTCGTTTTCGGGCAAAGGTCGCTCTTCCTCCTTGATGAACCCCTCGTCCTCCCTAAAATTCTCAATGACTTCTTCTCCTAACTCGTAGAATTTGATCTCCTCCATGAAGATGTCCACGGGAACATTGACGGGTCTCCTCAGCCTGCCCCCAGACTGATAGTAGTAGAGGATGGCATCAAAGCTCGGTCGGTTCCTGTCGAAGAAGTACTCGTTCCTCAGAGGGTCGAAGAAGCGCATTCTTTTCCTGGGGTCACCGAGTAGGGTGGCGGGGAACTGCGCCAGTGTTTTTAGTTGGGTTTCGAAGCGCAAGCCGGAGATGTTGATAACCACCCGCTCGCAGCACTCCTGGTCTGCCCGTTCAGGGTCGTAAACATCTTGGGACAGGGCTGCCAATGCCACAGTCTCTTCGAGGTTCTCCCCGGGCACCACAGTCATGTTTGTCCCCTCAACAGGGCGAGTCCGTTTCGCGCCCCGGTTCTCGCGCTGTTCTTGGAATATCGTTTAGAGCACTTGTAGAGCGGCGCGTGTCGCGTCACTTCGCGCGCATTTTCCTCACGGAGGTTTCTCCACATTCCCTCCCCAAGCTGAGGCTGACAGTCTGGTCTATTGGCTGTCACATTCACAGCATTTTAAGCAGCAATGCCCTCCCTCACTCGCTCGCGCGCTCCAAGAGCTATGGCAAGCCGTTGTAACATTTATTCGTTTAAACAACAGAAAAAAATGTTACAGGTGCTTTTTTGTCATTAGTCTAATATTCTAGTATTCAAAGTATACATATTAAGATTACACCTTTTTCAATTTCACTAGCAACTTACTATTCCAGATGTGGACGGATTAATAATCAGTTAATAATAAGCAGTTGGGGTTCCAGTGCCTTGCTTAAGGGCACCTCAGTCATGGTACTGAGGGTGGAAGAGAGTGTTGGTCATTTACTCCCCTTGCCTCCAACCCCTGCCAGCACTGAGACTCAAACCTGTGACCTTCAGGTTATAAGTCTGACTAACTATTAGGCAACAACTGCCTAAGTAAAGAATCTTTTCTTTTCTTTCAAATATCAGTATTCAACATTTTATGGTTAAAATATCAAAACAGTGTTTACAAATTTGTTTACTGCAAGTTAAATCTTCCCAAGTCCCTCTGAACTGCATTAAACAGTATGTAAACACATCTGAATGTCACTTCAGATGCAGTTGCTGTGTTTCCTCTGCATTGCAAAGATGAACTTAGTTGCTGATTTCAGTTTCTTGGTAAAAGCCCAAATATCTGATTAAATGACTGATCATGACTGTATATATATTTAAACTTGATATATTTAAACTTAATGGAAAATATAAATTTATACCACTTCTTTGAACTGACCACCACACAGTATATGAAGAATATCAAAAACTTTAGGACTTCGCTGTCCACAGTAGTCCTAAAGATACCAGCACAATAACAGATTCGGCAAAATATTGTCTAATTATCATTATCTATTAAATCCCAGAAAATACTGACATATCATTTCTAGTCAATATCGCACACCACTAATCATAGCAACATGAAAAAGGCTGTCCCATTTCAAAGGGTAATTTAAATGTGTCCTCAAAATGCATCCTTTGTTTCAAGGCCACAATTAATGGTTCCTTAATGGCCCAGACTATACCAAGATTCATTGCACTCATGTGACGACAAGATTTCTTTCAGAGAAAAATACCTGGATTACACATTTAAATTTAAACATTAATTTTCAATTTACCCAAAAATCTAACTATACAAATTTAAACACACACACACACACACTTGTTTAAAGGTGGGGTGAAATGCTCGTTTTCACTCAATATCCTGTTAATCTTGAGTACCTATAGAGTAGTACTGCATCCTTCATTACTCCAAAAAGTCGGTAGCACTTTATTTTACAGTCCTGTTCCTCATGTACATACTATGTACTTATTATAGAAATTTCAATAACTATGTAATAACTAGGTGCTAACCCTGAACCTACCCCTAAACCTAACCCTACCCCATTTAGTTACCTTGTATTACCAGAACTTTCTTAGATAAATACACTGCAAGTACACTATAAGTACATGGCAGTACACGTACTGTAAAATAAAGTGCAACCAAAAAGTCTTTAGTTTTATTATATTCATAAGAGAAAGATAGTCTGTACCGATTTTTCCCGGAAAAACACAACCGGCTGGAGGTGTGACATGTGGGCGGAGCTAAAGAATCACGAGCGCGAGTAAGCTTTTGCGTTGAGAGCGTTTGGAAGTTGTGACATTACCGTGAGGAAAATAAAAACATTATCCAAAACAAACCATGGCTAACAGTCAGATTCAGCCGTTTATTTATGATCCAGAATCAGATCCCGAGGCTGAAACTGAACGAGAGCAGCAGCAGCAACGACTCTAACGTCACACAGAGCCATATTCGAAAAAAACTTTCAGAAACTTGTGACAAACCGGAAGGAGTATTTTGGGAACAAAAATACTCCTTCAAATGTATAACTAAATTTTTTAAACTTTGTCCATGTTTAGCATGGGAATCCAACTCTTTAACAGTGTAAAAAACTCACTATGCATGAAATAGCATTTCACCCCCCCCCCCCCTTTAACAATGGTTCAGTTTAACAATGGTTCAGTTCAACCTTCATGGACTTTGAAGGATGTAGCCTCTGAATTAGAACAGCGATATTATTTACAGAATCATAAAAAAAAAAAAAAAAAAAAAAAAAAAAAAATTTGCTTGTTGTTTGACAGGATAATAAATGTAGGCTGTAAGTTAAATAAAATGTACTAGTAACATAAAAAGAGATTCATTTTATTTATGAACTTAATGCAAAAACTGCTTGCCATAGAGATCCGTTTATGACTGTACACACTTAGAGTTAATATGGGAATGCACATAAAAATACAGCTGCTGTTTAGGAATAATATTGTTTGAAAAATTTAAACAAACCATTTAAACAAAACATTTAGTTGCTTAGAAGTTGGTTTGTAATTTCATTGGTATTTTGTTGTTTATAAGTTGTTGGAGCAAAAAGCACAATGGCTCTACATTTGAGATTCTTCACATTCCTGGTAAGACTGTGCTTAATTTAAAACAATATTTGTAGCACTCATCTTGTGCGGTCATTATTCAAATACTCTTAACTATAAAAACACTTGCAGCTATTATGCAAGTGTCTGGAAAAAAACTCTAAAATGCTTCAACAGAACATTCACTGGTGGTTGGAGTTGTGGGCCAAGTTGAAAAGTATGACGTGGAGACCCAAAATAGAAATAGATTTATTTTCCCATGGAGTAAATCCGGGAGCAGCACATGGGGGAGAGAGAAAAAACACTACATAAGGGTCATACCCTTTGTTAAAAAGAAATTTGCATAGTTCCTAGATTTTCAAGACACAAGTGTGGTAAATGCCACAGAGATTCATGTTTGAGGGACACTGCGTGTTATTTAAATTGTTTTAAAATAGACAGAAATTATATTTGAGTTATATTAGGCAAACTTTTTAATTTGAGAAAATGTATTTTATTATTTTTTTAAATTTTCAAAGGTCAAAAAAAGGTCAAAGTAGACAATCAATCATCTGGTCTAAAGTAATTTTTGCACATCAGGTTCATTGGTAATTGACTCATTCAACCCTCGCTTTATTACAGATGTGTCCATTTCATACCCATAACATAATGTTTAATTAGATTCAGTGAGTGTTTTAATGACCTTCACACTATTAACTATTTTAATTAGTAACTCACTCTAGAAATCTGCCAATTGGTTTATAAAACCATGGCATTAACTTCCAATCTTGAAAAACATTTGGATGTGATGCCTATAAGCTGTTTTCATTTACCTTTTTTTCTTTATTTATCATAATTGGAGATTGAAAGATCACAGCAAGGGCATTGCTGTGGTTTAATTGATCCTTTGATATTTTTATATTTAGTTTTTGTGCCGATTCTTTAATGAAATCAGTTCCTACCGTATTTATCACATTGCTGAGTCCCCTTTGAACCCCCTCTGAACCCCCAATCATTACTCAAGAACACAGCTCACTCTCACACACACACACACACACACAGCTCAGGTATCTAGCATCCTGCGGACTCTATCAAGGTGACTTCCACTCCATCAGCGAGCGACTGCTGCAGTGATTCATTTGAGAGGACATGTTTTTATGCTGATGCAGATGAGAAGAAGGTTTTCTTAGACAGTCTATGTAGGGATGCATTTAGGTAATGCACAGGTCAATGCCGGTGTCCTGAAAGATTACATTTACATTCTCTGCCTGTATAACTTTATAGTAGGGTTTCATTCATCGTGAGTATGTGGGGGACATATAGAGGATTCAATTCAATTCAAGTTTATTTGTATAGCGCTTTTTACAATACAAATCGTTACAAAGCAACTTTCTACAATATTTAGTAGTAGCTTATAAGTGGTGACTGTCAGTTTGTGCCCTTATTTTTCAGAAAAATTAATACAAGACATAATCAGCCAGACGATGAACATTATTAAACGCAATTATTATATGATGCAGTCACATTTGTAGCAATAATTGTTAGTTCTGTTTGTTGATTCAGGGTTAGCATCATCTGAGGTCCTCTAAGGGTCAGTATCATCTCTTCTCAGGTGTTCTGGATCCAGACTGGAGCTTGTGTAAATCCTAGTTACCACGGGATGTAGAGTATCACTTTACTGTAAGGCATTCATGCACTATATCTTTATGCTTAAAACCTGGAACATACCAAATGTATTATCAAATAGACATGAACATGATTTTAATTTGAAATCTGTTTATAGATTGTGAAGTTGATATATTTTCGAAAATGTAACTTCTCAAAATGTTTTCACTATTCTGAATAACTTTTTTAACTTCAGAATCAGATAATTGCAGTGATCCTGTGTTGTAACAAAATATTTTTAAGTAGAAAAACAACATACAAGTATACAAGTAAAAATACTAAATGCAGATCATCAAGTAATATGAGCTTGTGAATATGGCATGGACGATAATTATAGAACATTTATTTATAAAAATGCTGTTTTAAAAAGATTTTAAGTCATATTGCATGTCACATGCAGGGCAGTTCCGCTATTTGGACCCACTGGATTGCTGAAAATATTTATTTTTCCATGGTGTGGAGGTGTCAGTGTTCTTGGTACATGAACAAGGAAAAAGTTCTATGTAAATATTATTATATTATATTATTAAATATTATAATTTAATTAATAGTATGATATGAACTATGAAAACCTGTTTATACTCAAACTATAAAATGTTAAATGTGACATTTTCTATACATGATGCAGAGACTACTAAGTGAAGTCTGCATTACAGCTGCCTACATCTTGACTTACTAACTTTGAAGAAATATGCTTAAAGGCAGCAAGATTGTTGTTAGTTTGACCCATTATTGCTGTCATTACACAGTCATCATATTTACTCAGGATTTGTTTGGTAAAATGCTCATTTTATTTCCAAATACCCAAAGTATACATACAGTATCATTGTTATACACTTTTGTTAATCCAACAACAGTAACAAGCATTGGAAATCTTAATGCTAGAATGCACTACACTTTGCATTGACTTTTGCCCTGATTTGTAGTGTGGAGGGGTCGACTCTAGCTGCCGAAAATCAGAACCATTCTGCAGATTTTGGCCAAAAGATAAGGCATTTGACAGAAAATCGTGTGGTGCATGATGGGTACAGTTTGCAGTGTTTTAGATTTAGACTAGGATTAAATGGATTCCACTGATATGAATGTTTGATCTTCTGAGGTGATTTTGACCTAATAAGCTGCTTGCAGCCTCTCTTAATGACTTCCATCAGCTCAGAGTTATTTAATTAGTGCGTAATTATCTTTTGCTACCTCACAGGAATTTGAATGTAACTAACTCTCAGCAGTTTGAAAAGTCCTACTTATTAACAATAATGAAAATGGAGAGGCCAAACAACATATTCTTTTTCTTTTCACTCATAATAAAAAATCTGTCTCAGTTATTAGTTGCATACAAACCTGTCTTTTGATAAAGGTAAAGTGTCACTTCTGTGGCACTAGTTTACTCTTATATTACTATTATGTCACCATTGAACAGATGAGCTATACTAAAAAACATAAAGATGACAACTCGAATTATCATATATATATATATATATATATATATATATATATATATATATATATGTTTTCTAAAAGAAATGCAAGAGCTATGTAATGCTCATGTTAACTTAAAGCATGATCTTGTTGAACAACAGAAAACAAACCATCATACTTATACATCATACAAAGCATTACTTAACTTGATATTTGTCATATTTACAACACTTTTGGGTCTGTTCGATGTTGATTTTGCTGTGTGATGCCTGTTTGTTAGAGTTCTGGCTCTCAGCAGTGGTCAAGCCTGTAGCGCTGCAGCAAACAGTGTGTCATTAAAGAGAAGCTCATATTTTTAGTGTGACTGCCTTTACATAAGTATGAATAATAATCATGCCATTGATTGCAGCTTTACTAGACTGGGAGTGCTGTGGATCTTTTGTAATTCAATTATTTGTCTGCCTTCCACTGTATATCAAACATTTAAACCTAGTTTTACAGTAATGTCAGACGACTCAAATAAAGTGTTCACTTCAAACAACTATACATGTGGACAATGATTGTGAGATCACAGATAAATGTCCTGCTGTTTTCTGTATATATACATGTACATTAACTGTACTGACAGTCTTTTTTTAACAAGCTCAAACACTAATGATGAAGCAGTATAGATCATTCAGTTATGTGAAATGTTTATTTGCGTCTTGTGTTATAAATATGCTGTCAGGTGGAAAGAACTGGTTGGTGAAGGAGACTGAATATGTGTATATGCTGCAAGAATAATGCATAAGAAATCAAATAAATAAGATTTATTTTTATTTTTTTACCATTTCTTTTTGGTATGTCAACAAGATAAAAATTGCTTCTGTGACATGCTTGTGGTGGCATTGTGCTCTGTGTCATGCCAGTCCCACTAACATCATTATTCACATTACTACTTCAGATGAACAAATAAGGATCTACATGAGCTGACTCCAAAATAGAGCTCCACATAAAAAGACACTCTGAGCTACGGTTGCTTATAATACAAAACTCTGCCTGTAACCTTGGTAACAGTACTGGTTCTTGTGTCTAAGCATTGAGGTGACTGTCCGGTCAGATTTTATCTGGGAATTAGTTTTGTGATGAACGTTCTTCAGTTCATGATTGCCTTAGTCCCTCCAATAAAATGTATATTTTCCCCAACGTTTAAATTCTGCCATTTACCGACCTCATCGTCATTCAATATTCCTGTGTTTGTGTGAGCATTTTTTTTACTGTGCAGCATGAAACAGCACAAGTTTTGAATCATTCTTCATGCAGCTCTATTTCATTCATACTGTAGAGTTCTTAGTGACCATGACCGTCAAGCTCCAAAGCTATCAAAAGACCAAAATATTCTAAAGCAGTCCATCGTCATCTGAAGTCATATAAAAACTATCTGTTATCCGTCAATTTTCTGCTGCCACTTGCTGACAGTAATGCAGTTCGTAAGTCGGGACGAAGGAGGTGGGAACCGGCAAACATTCAAATAAAACTTTAATGATAAATAAACACAAAACAGCGCGACAGCCCCTCACGGACGACTGCCTCGCACGACAGAAACCAACACACTAAATAAAGCCCAGGCCTGGTGCTCTTTCGTCCTTCACTGTCGTCGCTCCTCTTTTGTATCCTTCTGATATCCACCGTGGGACTCGAGACCGGTGAGTGGAGAAGGTGTCGCTCATTTCCAATCACTCCACCGGCCTCGACCCGTTCCTACGACTTTCAGCCGCGCCCCACTCGTCACACTGACATGACATTCATTTTCATATTTTTCAGTGAATAACAATTTATTTCTTCACACAAACCTAAAGTATGACTTCAGTATTAGCAATATAATAATATTATTTTTATAATTATATTTTCATGGTGTATTTGTTTTCCTTTGTTAGGCCATAATCACTATAAATTTCGTATGGAAAAGATCTGCATGAAGATTCTTTAAATGGTTCTACTAAAATCAACTATCCCTTAAAGTAAAACAAGAGCATAAATGTAACTGACAAAAAAGAAATGGAGATCTTATGAAAGTCCAGAAGTAAACAAGGAGTTCCCTGACTTCCTTCAGTCTATTTTATGATCAACATATCAGATTTAGGTCAGACCAAAGGTTGCAACATGAGACTTTAGGATATCTGCGCTAGCATCTGGTGGGATATACCACAGCCAAACCTCCTTGGGTGTTTCACACATTGATTCTCCTGTGGCTATACGGCCTCACTCCAACTTGTCATACAGGTGCATCTCAATAAATTAGAATGTCGTGGAAAAGTTCATTTATTTCAGTAATTCAACTCAAATTGTGAAACACGTGTATTAAATAAATTCGGTGCACGCAGACTTTGGTTCCTTAATTGTGATGATTTCGGCTCAAATTTAATAATAATAAAAAAAAAAAACCTCAAAGACTTGGAATATTAATGTTGTTTAAGAAATCATGATGGAAGCTGTATCTGCCAGTTATATATTATGACTTATTGACAAATGGTAGATTTAGGGGCAGGGGTTTGGTTACATGCTCATGAATGTGTAAGTACTGTAATATAAATAAAACAGTTGTGACTGTTTACACTGAAAAATCACAACCCAACATATATGCAATAATGGCACTATTATTGCCCAATATATAATTTAATCATGACGATAAGCCTTTTGCATCAGCATATTCATGGTAAGGGTTTTTTATTTAAAGCAATGGGGGACACTGCAGGTCAAAAAATTTCAATAAAGGGGTACCCTGTGCATCAAAAAGTGACACCAAAGTGTCCTGACCAAGCATCAATATGTGACGAGTTGGAGCGAGATCGTGTTGCCTGTGGAGAGGAGCTGTGCAGCAAATTTACATCAGACAGACTACAGCTCATAGTGTACCTCAATGATAGCCAGCACTATCAGTATTTACAGGCCTCAATGAGACATTCAGTAGTACTTATTATTGTGTTTGTTGGAAATTCAGCATGAAAAATGAACAAAATTGATACTGATAATACATAAGCTAGCAAGCACACATTCACCCCCCCCCCCCCCAAAAAAAAAAAACACAACCTAAAACAATGCTTTGATTATTTTTCAAAAGTAAACAAACCCTCTAAGGAGGAAGTATCAGTGTTTGAATTTCGGTTCTTCACCCTGTTGCTATGTATTTATCTTGTTGGTTAATCATAAAGCTATTTGAAAACCAAACAGTATTGTTCATCTTTTATCTTATCGAATTTTATTTCTTATCAGTAGACCAGGATGTTTCAGGTGTACCTTTGGTCTGTGTAAAGATATTTACTGCACTGTAGTTATTAAAACAGTTTTTATGTTAAGGGGACCGCTAACATCTAATCTATGCAAAGATGCTAATTATGCAAACCTTCAGGGAGGAATAACCTTGCAGGACATTTACAGGAAACATGGCAACTCTGAGACATCTGTTCAGTTAGAGAATGTATTACCATTTTAATTAAAAATAATACTGACATATACTGTACACTGTATACAGTATACTGTATAGATGAACAGACACTAACATTTTACTACATGTACTTTCTACAACAATGAAATGGAAACTATTTTTCTTACAGTGATTTTAACTGAAAGAAGGAATGTGGAGCCATGCCTGAGCTTGGCTTTTGGGTTGCTTAGTTGGGGACATTTAATTTTTGTCAGTATTATTTACTTGACTGCACTGACACTACATGATAAGAATTGTGCTGGATGATGAAATTGCTGCTTTATAGATGAACTTTTTCATAATTGATTTACTTCAAGCAGCTATTGAAGTGAATCAACAATTAACTGGTTATAGTTGAATAAAGTATACCAACTTGTTTTGCTGCTTTAGAAGTTCACAACCTGTTGTTTTGTTAGCTTGCCCAGTAACTGTACCCTATGCTGTTGTATGAAACTTGTGATTCTTTGTTGTAACTGATGTATTGTCACTTGTATCACTCTGCCTCTGAGAGTAGTCATCATCTTCAACTGAGGGAAGACGTGGTGGTGAGTGAAGACTATCTCCCACTGAAGCAATGTCAAGAGGAATGAACACAATACAATTTTTCAAGGAAAACTGGTATCTGGGTAACGGATGCAAGGTTTTGTGTTGTAATTCATTTTTCCTTTTGGAATCAAAAACAGAATTGTTCAAATTCTGAAAATTCTGACTGTATTCTATTATGTTAAGAGAACAGATCTGAAGCCCAGTTTTGGGCCTTGACCCACCAGTTGAGTACTGTTGGCCCATAGCATTTGAAGGCTCTTATCTAAAGTTGTTTTATACAAATGAGTAATCCAGTTGTTATCAGGAACTCATGAGCAGATGTTCTGACAAGCAGAAGACTCCAATGAGACTCTCCGTTTACTGAGGCAAATTATCTGGTGATTATTAACCCAACGGACACGGATGTTTTTGCTAGTTCAAACTTTGCAGGGCTGCTTCAAAAGACAGTCATTGTTTTATAGCTTACAGGTGCTGGTCATATAATTAGAATATTATCAAAAAGTTTATATATTTCACTAATTCAATTCAAAAAGTGAAACTTTTATATTGTATTCATTCATTACACACAGACTGATATATTTCAAATGTTTATTTCTTATAATTTTGATGATTATAACTGACAACTAAGGAAAGTCCCCAATTCAGTATCTCAGACAATTTGAATATAATCTTACTGTTGGAGAATGAAATCTGCATCTACATAAAGTTGGTCAGCAGCAGGAAGCATGAAGTGCTCTAAAACTTCCTGGTATATGGATGTGTTGACCTTGGATCTCAGAAAACACAGTGGACCAACACCAGCAGATGACATGGCACCGTAAACCATCACTGACTGTGGAAACTTTACACTGGACCTCAAGCAACGTGGATTGTGTGCCTCTCCTCTCTTCCTCCAGACTCTGGTGTACTGATTTCCAAAGGAAATGCAAAATTTACTTTCATCAGAGAACATAACTTTGGACCACTCAGCAGCAGTCCAGTCCTTTTTGAAGCGAGATGCTTCTGACGCTGTCTGTTGTTTAAGAGTGGCTTTACACAAGGAATGCGACAGCTGAAACTCATGTCTTGCATTCGTCTGTGCGTAGTGGTTCTTGAAGCACTGACTCCAGCTGCAGTCCACTTTTGTGAATCTCCCCCACATTTTTGAATGGGTTTTGTTTCACAATCCTCTCCAGGGTGCAATTATCCCTATGGGTTAGTTGCATATCTCCGCCACCTTGGATTTCCGGTCTTGCGAGTGTGTGCGTAGATATTTCCGGTTGTGCTAAACGTCAGTGCAGAGAACCGGAGAAGTCCAAATATTACCTTCTATATGTTTACAGGATTTATAATATCATTTCATATGCAAATAAGATATATACGGCTATTATCACTATACTATGAATGTTAACTGAGCCAGTGGATTTGAAACTTGTGTATGTTTGAGTCCGGTGAATGAATTAAATACACTAATGATCCCTACTGTTTACGAGATGAAAGTTGAACTCATGGTGTGTATACACAGCTACATAATGTATTTTTATCTGACCAAATATGTGAATGTACAAATGACTTATTTCTCGAAAATGTTAACATTATTATTATGATTTTTTATATTAAATATTTACCTTGTGAGACGTGGGGTGCGATTTATCTTCAGAATATCCATTTCTCAATTGTACAAAAATATACATTAGTCTGTTTCATTGTTATTTTCACAACATTATTTTATTATTTTACACAGTAAAAAAATACATGACTAATTTTAATATCTGTTTAATCTGATAATTAATGCAAAAGAATAACAATATACATGGCTGCTCATAGACAGATAATGATTTATGCTGCAGATCTTTCACAAAACAAATAAACAGATAAAAACACAAATGAATGCAAACAGCGATCTTTTATTTAATGCAAACCTACAATAATTATATTACGTTTAATTGTACAGTTAGTTATAAATTATGTTATCAAATAAAGTTAATAAAACATGCTTTATCAGAAATCTCTGTGCGTCTTGTTTGACAGACAGAAACATTGATCTTACATAACAGAACAAAACCAGCTCTTCGAAAATGAAAAGTGTTGCATATTTGAGTGGTTTGTGTTTGAAAGAAGAAATCCCTGTGTACTGATTAACCTGACGCTGATCCGCATAATCAACAGAAGAATGAAATAATTTCCGCATTGAATCTTGATTAATTTCCACACAGAGGTACGCAAAATCTAGGGAGGATGTTTCCCCATGTTTTTGATATACCACTATGCGCTGTTAAATGTGAAAATCATTAATTATATACATCTAGTTTTGTATGTGAGTTTCCCTTACAGTCAATGCGAGCGTCGCAAGACCGGAAGTAATTATGCACACACTCGCGTCGCTGAAGCTCACCGGCGCCATCTTTGCACCTAGCCCATTGCTTATACACTTTTTCTACCACATCTTTTCCTTCCCTTCGCCTCTCTATTAATGTGCTTGGACACAGAGCTCTTTGAACAGTCAGCCTCTTTTGCAATGATATTTTGTGTCTTGCCCTCCTTGTGCAAGGTGTCAATGGTCTTCTTTTGGACAACTGTCAAGTCAGCAGTCTTCCCCATGATTGTGTAGCCTACAGAACTAGACTGAGAGACCATTTAAAGGCTTGCAGGTGTTTTGAGTTAATTAGCTGATTAGAGTGTGGCACCAGGTCTCTTTAATATTGAACCTTTTCACAATATTCTAATTTTCTGAGATACTGAATTTGGGATTTTCCTTAGTTGTCAGTTATAAACATCAAAATTAAAAGAAATATGAAATATATCAGTCTGTGTGTAATGAATGAATATAATATACAAGGTTCAGTTTTGAATTGAATTAGTGAAATTGACTTTTTGATGATATTCTAATTATATGACCAGCACCTGTAGTTTGACTTCCTGGATAACACAGAACTTGATCTGTATTTCCACACCTCTTTGCATTTATGGTGGAAATGGAAATCAGCACTTGAATCTTTGACAGGAGATGTGCAGGAGAAGACTTGATTACAGAATATCGACTGAAGCTCTGAGTGAGCAATAGATAATGCTTTGAGTCTTTTTCTGCTGCACACAAGTGCCTAGAGGAGACCTCTTCTGTTGTTTTTATCTCTCCCTTCGGTTCTCCTTGGCTTTCGCTTGTCCTTGGTTTGTCTTCTGTATTAGGATGCTGGCTGAAACTTTAATCCCCTTACCCAGCCACAATGAGAGAAAGTTTGTCACAGGATATTTAATATTTGTGTATTGGCAGGTCAATAAGAGGGTCTTTATTATCATTGGTATTATTATTTGTGTTTCTCTATGAAGTTGATTATGACAGTTGTGTTATTATAATGACAAAAAAAGGCACTAGTAATGGGAGATATCTTGACAGTTATATACTGTGTATTGTGTATGTTAGAAGATCCCGATGAATGCCTACAAATGTCATTAATGTTCCGTTTACATATAATACTTTTTTACATGTTCAAATGTTGTGATTATTGTAAATATTTGTTCACGTTTTTGCATTAACCAAAATAAAATTGAAACTATTTATAATTTTTTTAATGTTTATAAATGTTTAATAATCGTTTAGTATCTTTGGTAACAAATTCTATGAATATATAAGGGTATTCTTAAGGCATTACAATGAATGCATAATGAATTGTGGAAAACCTTATAATATGTTTTATCATCTCATGATTATTCATAATAACAGTTTTTATTAGCTTATTTGTGGTTATAGCTTTTAAGAGTATGATGATTTATAACACAATAAATTTCAAGTGTAATTGGACACATTTGCTTTGAACCATTTGTATTGTAATATCAGTTTGATTATTTTGATGGTGCCCTTTAGACAGCTGTTGATAAGTAACTCTGCAACTACAAGTCAATAGCAGTCAATGGGCTATTATAATGGGCTATTTATTACTCCCTTCTCCTGGACTCCCCTGTCGCACCCATTGTCCTTGGTAATGGCCCTGGTACTGAGCCTTGAGGTACTACTAATTGTCCTATGAATTGATGGTGGTCAGAAAAGTATGATTTGAACCATGCTAATGCACTTTCATTAATGAATACAAAGTTTTCTAGTCTAGTTTAATATAAAGCCGGACCCACTAATCTAACCTTAAGGTAATAAACACATGAATCAACATTTGTCTATTTAACCCTGAAAACATAGGTTCTAATTAAGATATGTGGTCTTACAAATGCTAGAAACATGGTTTTCAAAGGCAAGATTGCTATCAAATATAAATAAGACATTTTACCAGATTCCAATGCACAGGCAGCTGCAATTCAAAACTCAAACGTTAATTGTGTTTGTGTAGTAAAAAAAACCAAGATGCCTTGATTATATTTTTTATCTACTTTACTATTCTATATTTTACTATTATAATTGATTTTCCATCTACTTGGCAAAATGGCTTTATGATGGGTTCTTATACAGGTTTGAGCAGTCCGATACCTGATGTATTTTGCTTTTGTCTAAGAATTTGTCTCAGGTTGCCCTTCACATTTCTCTTTCAGGCTACCTGCCATTGTGTTCATTAGCTTGAGTAACCCTGTCAAACTGCTGAAGCTTCAAACATATCTATTTAACCTTGATGCCTATTGCAAACACATATCTGCAATTTTATCCTCTTGAGACCCTGTGGCCTCATATGAGGACATTATATTTTTGTGAATTTCTCTGAGTCTGTTCATGCCACAGTTTTAGATCTGGATGTCCTGTACAGAGCACATTCAGGGCTTTTCAGAGATACCAAATGATTGGATGTTTCACATGACCACTCCCTCTCCTTGGTCATCAAAATGTCTGAAATTAATTTAGTGACACTCTTATAGAAATATGATAATATTTCTATAATATATTGTAGTTATCATTTAAATCTGTCTAATTTTTAAATTCTGTGTCATAAATCAACATCTCAGAAATATGTTATGGGGTTTCAAATCAAAATATGACTTTCTGTTACTAAACAGGACATTGATTTCATACATGTCCTCAGATGAGGACACCGGGACTAAACGCATGCTTATGACGCATTTTTGGAGACATAACAAATGAATAGAGAAAGAAATTATATTTCAATATTCTATGAAATATTATATATTATTATGAAAATCTTGACAATTATTACTCACATTATTACACTTCTTTTTTCATTACATGTTGCCCCAAAAACACATTTATATGCAAATTAGATTTAGTTAATAGATACATTGTATATAATTAGAAAACCCATTAATGGTAATTTTACACACATTTTGCAGAAAGAAAAATGTTATACTGAATTATTCTGTTATACCATAGTTGAGAATCATCTTTATACAAAGTTTGGTAAAAAAATAATAAAAAAATCTTGAACATTAAAAATTTATTGGTGATTTAAAAAAATCTATTGTTTTTGCCTATGCATTTTCATTCATGTCTTTTCATTTTTTTTTTAGAAATTGAGTCCCGATGTCCTCTGCCGAGGACATAACATAACTTTATAAATGAAATGCATGAATGCAGAGCACAAGGCTGCACTGGGAAATCCTGTGTGCGATGCATGACATGCAATGTGCATCTGTGCTTGCAAAGTGAATGAAACTGCTTTGCAGCATTTCACATTATGATAGACCCACTGTCCTCACATGAGGACATCTTTTTTCTGGGAAAACTACTTCCTGTACAAAAACAAATTTTAGGTATTATACTTATTAGGTCCTACATATCCCAAATAGCAAGAAAAATTATAAAATGCACAACAGGCAATCTCTCGGGTTTCAGGAGGTTAAAGGGCATTTTAGACATGATTGTGTCCATAAGACCAGTAGCTATACTATGTAGGTCTTTTTGGTGCTCACAGGCATAATAATATGTTACATAAACTAATTTTGAGCCATTTCAGGCTATTTCGCCTTCTTTAATCACTGACAAAATCAATAAAACTGTTCCTCAACAAACGTTATCACCAGTAATTGTGTAAGTAAACTTGTGTTAAGTATGATTTTTCTTAAATACTGTTATGTTCCTGGATTGCTGATTGCATGATTTTACCACCTCACATTTTACACCAAGAATAAAGAGTCCAAAGAGCATTCAAATTACATTCAAGGTTATGTTTGGTTACATTCAGGTACCCTCTCCATTAACTGACATACTTCCAGGTCTTTAACAATTTCTCCATATTACACAAGAGGGGTACACTTGTACTTATGCACAGAGGTGCCATTATCCATTACAGTCTCACTTGAAGCAAGATTTGTTGCCCCATGGATCTGAAAGCTTCCAGCAGCAGCCACAAAGGTTTACAGCTGCAGTTTAGCAGGAGAGGTGCATGTGTTGACAGCGCAGTGACAGGTGCATATGCAGTCACTCTTCTAAGTATAGCGGATGGCGTACTAGCATTCTGCATATGTCGTCTTGTGTTTGGGATTAAAATACAAAGCTGTTTGACTGACTGAAACTGATGAAGTGGTGCATGCTGTGGTGCTCATTTCTCAAACAAGAGAAACCCCTTAGAGATTTCTTACTGCTAAATTCTGAAATAAACAGAAGTGTTAATTATATGATGTAAAAACTCTGCATGCAATAATCTAGAACACTGTCTAAGACTTGATGGTTGCTCTGTCAATTCTTCGTCATAAGTTAGAAACCTAGGTGTGCTATTTGATCATAATCTTTCCTTAGAAAGCCACGTTTCTAGCATTTGTAAAACTGCATTTTTCCATCTGAAAAATATATCTAAGTTACGGCCTATGCTCTCAATGTCAAATTCAGAAATGTTAATCCATGCATTTATGACCTCAAGAGTTCTTACTAGAACCAGGAAGTATGACCATATTATCCCGGTCCTGTTAACACTGCACTGGTTGCTAATCAAATATTGTATAGATTTTAAAATATTGCTTATTACTTATAAAGCCCTGAATGGTTTAGCACCTCAGTATTTGAATGAGCTCCTTTTACATTATACTCCTCTACGTCCGCTACGTTCTCAAAACTCAGGCAATTTGATAATACCTAGAATATCAAAATCCTTTTCCAATTTGGCGCCTAAACTCTGGAATAACCTACCTAACATTGTTCGGGAGGCAGACATTCTTGCAGTTTAAATCTAGATTAAAGACCCATCTCTTTAACCTGGCATACACATAACATACTAATATGCTTTTAATATCCAAATCCGTTAAAGGATTTTTAGGCTGCATTAATGAGGTAAACCGGAACCGGAAACACTTCACATAACACCCGATGTACTTGGCATCTACGCTAATATTAGTCTATTTCTTTCTTATTGCGAGGTCACCATAGCCACCAGTTCTATTCTGTATCCAGATCAGATGGTCACTGCCATCACCTGGATCCATTACATGGCCAGCCCAGATGGTGGATCAGCACCTAAAGTGAAAGTGAAAAAAAGTGAAAGTCATGACATTTGCCAAGTATTGTAGCCCATACTCAGAATTGGTGCTCTGCATTTAACCCATCCAAGTGCACACACACAGCAGTGAGAAGTGAACACAAGGTGAACACACACCCGGAGAAGTGGGCAGCTATATATCCAGCACCCGGGGAGCAACTGGGGTTCTTTGCTCAAGGGCAATTCAGCCATGGGTATTCAGGGTAGAAGAGAGCACTATTCATTCACTCCCTCCCACCTACAAAGACAGTGGAGACCAGGACAACTAGATGAGCCCCAGAGACAGACCCACAGTCAATATCTATCTCTTAAATGCATTATTGCATTATTGACACACTATTTACCTATTTAATGCTGTTCAGTTGCTTTGACACAATCTGTATTGTTAAAAGTACTTTATAAATAAAGGTGATTGACTTGACAAAAGCATGGGAAAGTATGATAGATAGATAGATAGATAGATAGATAGATAGATAGATAGATAGATAGATAGATAGATAGATAGATAGATAGATAGATAGATAGATAGATAGATAGATAGATAGATAGAATAACTGTAATGTTAACGTGTAGTGGAAAAGCACACAAAGATGAAGGTCATCTACGTAAGTTTAATAGAATCCAAGAATATGATAATCCATGAAAGCAAAGGGAACACACAGCAAATCAACATCAACAATAGCAACAAGGACTGAACAGAAATGGGGAATACTTGTACAAAAGCAGGAGTAAAAGGACTAATGACTAAATTAACAGGAACACAAAATGAATTAACTAATCAAGGGAACTAAGGAAAACCAAGTCAAGGGACTGAAACAATGCAGGAGAACAGAAAAAAAAAAACACAGAAAACAAAGTTCAAACTGTGACATTAACCTTGTCATAACCATCTTCAGCAGTTCTGCAGCCTGATGAACTACCACGTGACTGAGGCAGTCCATGATCCAAAGAAAAATTGGAACTCAAAGGAAAAAGCACAAAACAAAATAATAAAACATTTATAAATAAAAAAAATTAATGGCAGAGGTCTCGGAAACAGAATCATTTTCATGAATTTATACAATGTATTGCTGAGAACTAATCAACTTTTTATAATCAACAATATTTTGCTATGCCTGATTTTCACTTGTTTTAATTTACATATCAGCATTCACCAGAGTTGTGTGACACATTCATTTATTAACAGTTTTGATCCACTTCTCATTTACATTTTTTGTTCTAAATTTACATTGATGTGACACTTTAAGGTGCATGTCCTCCATAGTTAATCACATACTCCGGATCAAATCATGAGTTTACAGTGAATGTTTATAGGAAGCATTGTGAACCTAACCTGGAAATGGTCTTTAAAAGGTTGGATTTGTTTGGTTTTATCACCTCTAAACCTACTCTGAGTTTGTTCAGCTAACTTTATTTAAAATGCACCAGAGTTAATCATGCATTTGGCTGTTGACAGACATCTTTGAATGTTAAGAACATTGAACCTGAGCCAAACCTGACCTGAATCTGCTCTTTGGTTTTATCAACTCTAAACTCTGTTCAGTTGTTCAGTTTCAGCCTCGTTCAGTTCAGTCTCATTCTACTGACATCATAATAATTGAGAAACTACAAAGTTATACATTACATACATACATTTTGTTGTCACAATTAATTGAGTTAATTAAAAGTAGTTCAGTACAACATGACTGCCAGTCTGATATGAATTAATTATGACAGGGGCAGTCAAATTGCCAAACTTGAAAATAGGTTGCATTCATGTGTAGCTAGTACCATGATGTTGTGATTTTGCCATCTGTTGTGAAGAACACTAGACTCACAAAGCCTCAGATATGAGACTACATATAGTTTCAGCCCTACAACCCAGAGGCTTTTAACAGTGATTGTCCTACACTTCTGTTTGTTCACAGCCATGGCAACCATCAACTATAGCCCCTAATATATACTGTACTTCCACAGCCCCAACAGCTGTCCCTTCAACATTCAGTACTTCTGCTTCTGTACAATAGAGGAGTGATTAGAGAGATTAGACAAGCATTTTATCTGGTCTTTGGATCCACAGTTCCACAGTTGATGACCATTTTTTTGTACACTGGTTTGTCACATTTAGGCTACAAGTATAATTCAACAATAACAGCTACAATAATAAAAAAAAAAAAAAACATAACTTCATCTGAGGTTCAAAATTATAATATATTTAAATATATATATATATATATATATATATATATATATATATATATATATATATATATATATATATATATATATATATATATATATATATATATATATATATATATATATATATGGCCATTTCTTATTTCACCAGACAAAACCAGCAGTTCAATTCCATGCTGCAGCAAAGTCAGATTATGCAGAAGAATCATCTGTTTCCTGTGGTCTTGTCCCGATGGCCATCTAGGAGACAAAGACTTGACTGTGGATCTGTCTCGGGGGCTCATCTAGTTGTCCTGGTCTTTGCTGACATTCAGAAAAGAGAGATTCGAGATCGGTCTGTAATTAACGAGTTCTTCGGGGTCAAGTTGTGTTTTTTTTTAGGGCTGCTCCGATCACTATCGGCAGATCATTAATGCACATCTTGAAGGTACAGCCGGTTCTCTAATCAGCTGTAAATTCCATCCGGTGCATGGGTTGGATTTCACATAGAGCAGCTCTTACTACACAGAGCCGTTGTTAACTGAGAAGATGCGCAAATAAACGCTGAAAATGAACGTGGATTTACCCACTAGTGACTCAAGCAAAAATAATTACTATCCAGAATCTTACAGAAACCTCAAAAGCTCACAATGATTTCAGTCATTAATAGAGTTATCATGCTATTCACTTAAGAATACTGATTCGAGTAATTACTAATTGCTTCTAAAGAATTTGGTAACACTTGAGACACTAGTTAGTTATCTTGACCTTCACTTTAGGATCAATTATACATAATGCATTATTCATTTTAATTATGAAGCTGTTTACAGTAGTTCTTAGTGGTATGGAAAACATAGTAGCTCCTGACTAACTAATAGTGAACTGCCACATTAAATTAAGCACTATTACTTACTAATTCATTAATCAGAATTGCTTGTTAGTTACTAGTAGTTTTTAGAGTGCTACACGTTACACGTGTTCTTCTGTAGTTATTCATTTCTCAAGCGTTACTCAAACAAACCATAAAGCAGCACCTGCTTACCATTTTGAATATGAATCATACTTTACACTTTTTGTCATCACTTTATTCATTCCAGTTGGATGTGTTATGAAAATATATAAGCGTATATGAAAATATATGCATATTGAAGATGACGTAAGATTAGATATACTGTTTGTGTTTGTCTGACTTCATTGTTTATATCTTCAAATCACTTTGGCTTTTCTTCCCATGCACTCAGAGTCATCTGTTTCAACGACTGCTCAATGCCTTTGGTCAAAAACCCACTATAAACTTTATTCTGATAATCCACTTTGACATTCTATTGACTATAAGTAACTACGTCAACTACCAGTCATTAGGGTATTAGTAGAGTCTCTGCTTAATTGCTTTCTTTTTACAGCAATCTAACTGCCCGATAATCCCCCAAAAGACGTTCTAGTGACTATAATTAACTCTGCATGTTAACTTATTCTAATAACCCTAACCATAACCCCTATTTGTGTTGGGAATCAGGGCAAGCTGATACAGAGAGCGGAAGTGGAATGAGGAAAACACGAGGATGAACATTAAAATGTTGCATGCATCCATGCATTTCATTGTAGGGAAGTTAAGTCCTGGAACTGGTGTGATTAGTGTCGTATAGACTTTGAGCAGGTTTGTCTAGGGTTCAGGCATGTTGCTGATGGGAAATTGGCCCTGCAACACTTCTTCCCCCATATATCTATAATTAGACTCAAACTCATCTCTGTTCAACGATTAATAAATATTTAGTTCTTGTTGTTGTGGTTGACAGTCTTTAGCATTAGCAGCATGCCAGAGGAGGCCAGCTGCATGGATGTTGGCTCCTCCACTTCATTCATTTATTAACACTATTCACTCTACAAAACCCTTAATGTCAATCAAATACTGGCTGGTAAGAGGTCGCTCTTTTATAGCTTAGAACATTTCATGATTCTCATGTACATTGTTTGCTGTTGATGTATCGTTCAAGTACAGTATCAACAATGTTTCGTACAATGTTTTCGTCAAATTCCCTCTAAAATGCTCCAACTTTGTTGTCTAAAGGAGTCTGCTAGGCACAGTTTGAGACACTGCTGGAAACTATTTTGAAACTTTAAAGGAGGCACATTTGGATTATTTTGTTTATTGCTTTTGTTTATTTTTGTGGGGCACAGATGCTTTATCTGTTCAATTCTGTGGACTAAAAGATCCATTTAGATAGAACGTACATCCTGACCTCTGTGAGAATAAACAGCATCACTGTGTCTGTCTTATACTGAATAATAATTTATATTCAGTTAGTGTGTGTGAGGTGCCATAAACCCTTGAAGTTATGTTAAGGGACAGCCTCACTTTGCTCCATGTCATATTGTGGTTATCCATTTCTTGTGATCAAAGTAAGCATGATTGGTTATTTCTTTTTTAGCCTTTAACATGTCGATAGTCATGAGTATTATCGCAATAATGGGACAATTGGGGCGCTTTTTACTTAAGGTTGTAAATAATGTATTAGGAACTAACCTTTTATATTGCTTCCATGTCAGTTGGAAATAAGTAATCTAATCAACATAGAGGCGCAGGTCATAGCTCTAAAAGAAAATCATCATTCAAGGTCAGAAATCTACAATGCATTAATGATTCCACTCAAAAGTAATACTTTATGGGAAAAAAATGCTTTAAATTTCTTAATAATGCTTTATGATTTGGTTAAGTAAACCTCTGTGTGCTTGACCAATTGAAATTTCCATAAGACTGTGACCAAAATATGTTGCGTCTTTGTAGTATTTGGAGTCTACAAAGAAATCTAGACCTCTAAAACATACTCCCGAGAAACGTTCCAGTCTGTATGCATTTCTAACCCTCAACACCCCTGCACCACCATGCAGTGACATATCCTGTTTTGTCTTCAGAACACTTCCAGGAACAGTATTCCTATCATAGGTTGATTTTTGGCCATGTACTACTTTAGAATCTTTCACTTGTGTGGCCTTCCAGCGTGTTGATTTTTCATTACATCCACTTATGAGCTATTGCATTTCCAAATCACTTTATTTAGCCTGCACAGATGATGAAATGAAGCCTCCCATCTCAGGGTCAGCATGGTTGAAATCTGAGGTTGAACCTATTCAGCTTGTACCAGGGGGACAGAGGCAGCCAGCCAGTGAGCGATATTACCAGACAGCTGAACTAGCAACATTTAAAAATGTTAAATGTCAGAGGCAGATTCATTTGTGATGAGGAGTGGGGGTGGACAGAGGGAATATTATGATTAATATGTCGTGTTTGCTTGATCAGCCTGATTCAAAAGCATGAGGAAAATAGTAAAGGCTTCTGACCACAACAAACAGGGTTGGACTGCTGTCTAAAATTGTTCCTATCCTCTCTGGAAGACATCCCCTGGGTCTATATCTGTGACATGACTATTAATGGATCAGGGCCCGTATTCATAAAGAATCTTAATGCAAAAAGTAGCTATAGTGACAAAATTCAAAGAAAATTCTTAGAAATGTGGGCGTTTACTCTTAAAATTAAAGAAAATATCCAAGTAAAGAAAAAGGAATTCAGAAAGCATCTTAACCCTTAAAAGAGGTCTTAAGGTCGAACTTGTTAGGAGCACAGACGAGGCTTAAGAGTTTCTTTAGCGGAGGAGAAAATGGCAGAAAGACGAAGAGGCAGAAGAAATGTGTTGCAGACAATGGATGACAGTGAGTTAATAAGACGCAATAGATTATATAATAATTTATAATTTAATATATAAATTAAAGTAATCACTACATTACGATATTTGGCAACTGGGAAAATGCAACATTGCAATAGTGATGATTTGGGTCTGTCACAACCTTCTGTAAGCAGAGTGATCACACAAACAATTACAGCACTTTCAGAACATCTTATTGTGTCCCAGTTCATTTAGTTTCCACGGGACGTTCCCACCTTGCAGGCTCAAAAAACTGCATTTATGAATATAGCAGGCTTATAGGTGCGCACAAGCAGGGGGAATGAACCGTTAATAGTTTGTGCTATATGCTCCCATGTCTACTTCTTGTCTCTTGCTGTGACACCCGCCCCAAATTTTCCTTTAAGAATGGCCTTGTGTTCATCCACTAACTGGGGAACGGTAAAGACTGTTCCTCTGTCCAGTTTGGCTTTCTCGCACTTCTTGGTTTTGATTCCATGTTTAATACATTAAAAACAACATTCAAACCGCAGGACAGCAATCACTGTAATTGGAAAGAGTAGAACAATTTTTATCATTCTAAGCCAATCAAATACTTTATAGGAAATTAAAAGCAATGTAATGTGTGTTTGTGTGAGAGAGAACGGTCAATAGGAAAAATGACATGTGTAAATTCAAAGTGAGAATTAGAATAGAGCCTATACTTAAAATCACTCTTTTTTTCCTTCTTGGACAACCAACCAATCACAGTCTTCAAAAGATTGTGTCTTACATAGCAACGGGGTCAACCCCGCCTCCTCACTAAGATGAAAGTTTTGTCTTTTCCTTACTCAGAGTTGCTCTCAGATCGGTCCTGAATCGCTCTTAAGCTAAGACTCCTATGTAAAAGCTTTTAAGCTAAATTAAGAGTTTTCTGAGAGGATTCTTAGAATCTTTATCAATACGGGCCCTGCTGTTTAATATAAATTTTACCTTTTTGCTTTTATTTGTGAACAAAATCAATCGTCTCTTGGGACGTTTTGGTCATTATTTTCCAAAATAAATAAAAAACTTTTCTCTCCAACTCACCTTAAATTTGTTGAATTTTTGACTCAGAAATGTCTTTCCAGAAATGGGCCCAGGAGAGAGCTTTGGGGAAGTTGCATTATTTAGAATGCACTGCAACAAACTGGTTGCCACACATATGGTGGCCTTTAAGTCAGATAAACCAGATAAAAAAATCATTTATTCCATTTATTCCTCTGCATTGGGGCCAGTATGGTGTTAAAGAAGAATATTCATGGAACTTTATACTTAAAAAATAAATGAATAAAGATTCTTGGCTATATATTGTAGGTCTCTTGGGTTTGGTATATGTTTCTTTGGAGACTGAAAACAATACTGATACTACATTATAGGTTCATCAGTCAGATAGATGTGTTCTGTTTACAGAGCCAGAACATAGATGGGTTCTCCTAGAGCATCAAGACTATTGTGGGTCCAATTATAAACTTATATAAAAACATTTTAAAAACTGTACTAACCCCAAACTTTTGATCGGTAGTATACCTGCTTTATTTTGCCCATTTTCTTCCTAGGAAGAATTTCACTCTTATTGACTCTCAGCGACAGTCAGCATTCAGTGTATTTGCTTACATTTTTCTTGAAAGCTTATCTTATTGTCATTTTGAATGAGAAGTCCCAAAATGTAATAAAGGGTGGGGTGATTTAGACAAGTCAAGTCAAGTCACCTTTATTTATATAGCGCTATAAACAAAAAGGGTTGTTTCAAAGCAACTGAACAACATTATTTATGAAAACAGTGTGCCAATAATGCAGAATGACAGTTAAAGGCAGTTCATCATTGAATTCAGTGATGTCATCATCTCAATTCAGTTTAAATAGTGTCTGTGAAATCAAGGACTTACTGTATTCATATTCTTATCTCTCGACTTTGGTTCCTGTAACTCCTGGTTCCTGGTTCCATTTCTTATCGCTGTGGTACGTGTCTAGACACGTTTTCATTTAGTCATGTGATTTAACCTGATAAAGCAACTACTTAAGCCAAAATACATCTGCACCCAAAACTGGAAGGTCAACCTGGTAACTAATAAGATTACTGTTTATGAACATAGATCTATAAAATCACCATTAGGATAATGACATTACGCTTGGCGTTTAATTTATTTCTGATGTTGTCTAAACAAATTATGCTTAATGATACAAGAATAACAGCAGACTAGCTCTTTAGAACTGCTTTGCATGATTTGATTTTTCTATTAAATTATAAATTCAAAGTGTAATATAAATGAATGATAATGACTTTTGAATGAAATTAAGGATTTAATTTTGGATATCCATTAAATCAATTCAGTTGTTGAGGTTATGGTAGCCCTTTGGGGATTAAAAACAAACACATGAAATAATTAGGATGCAGAAAAATTGGCCATAGCAGTAAGGTCCTGAAAACTGCATTTAGTAACCATCACTTCACTAAAGTCTATTATATTTTGGTAATGTAAACAGTCTAGAGTGTTCATTAACAGCGGCTGTTAAAATGTTATATATATATTTTTATATATATATATATTTTATATATATATATTTTATATATATATATTTTTTATATATATATATATATATATATATATATATATATATATATATATATATATATATATATATATATTTTTTTTTTTTTTTTTTGTAAGTTTTGCATTAAGAAACTGAATCTACATTCTTGGTAGTTCTCTAGGCATGAAAAATAGTCAATAGACAAAATTGTCTTTGGTCCTAATAATTTGTTTTTGTGTCACTTAACATCTTAACACTTAACAGCTACTGCCATAATGTAAAAGAATAATAATAATAATCATCATCATTATTATTATCCAAAACAACAAAAGTTTAAATGTGTTTTTGGGATGTGTTATTGGTATGCATGGTGGTGATTCGCTGCTTTTTAGAGTCTTTTAGAGTCTTACTTCAATTCTTGTAATATTCAGTTAACCAAATAAATCATTTTTCTACCTACTCTAAAATTGAATCAAAATGTATCAATGAAGGCAAATATCCCCTAAAGCTGTTTGACTGATGTTAAAGACAGCAGACAGAGAGAATTAAAGTCATATTTAAAAGGCACATATAATATTCCAGTGAATAATGCTATTCTGTTATTATGGTGCCATTTATTTCATACTGACTAAAAGCTTGCAACAAACTGTATATGATCACTTTCGCGAAATGCATTCCGGGGGACGGGGGTGGTCTAGTGCCCTAGAGTCTAGACATTAGTCTCAGCCTCAGACGTCATGCCCACAGACCGTTTCCTGAACGTCTGATGCATACAGCACACAAAATTAGAAACACCTTGGGAGTTTTGAAGTCGTCATCGGACTGGTTGAAATTAAATATACAGGATTTCCGGGAGACGTGTGTGTCATGGTCTTTAACCTTCCACCTGTAAACAAATATGCTGTGACATCAAACCCCCTCATGTTAGAAGACAGCCGTCATGTTTACAACTCTGACAGTGAGTGCTTATCAGGATCAACTGAACATTAAAATACATCCAAGAGTTTTACAGTCTTAGAGTTTTAAGAGTCTGTTATCGTGAGGTCATTTCTACACCCCTTCACATGACGCGGCAAAAAAAACTGAAACATGAGTTTCTGGTCTGGCTATGCAAATCTAGGTTGGCCTATGGGTTAATCCAGCCCTCACTGTAACTGACTCATGGTTCTATAGCAAAGCCTAGGTCATGGGTTTGATTCCCAGGAAATGCATGAGCTGATTAACGTGTTAATTTTGAATGCAACGTGGGTTTGGATAAAAGCATCTGCCAAATGTAAGATGCATTTTCATAAATGTAAATAATGTAATATAATATGTATTTAATATGTGTTTAGCATAATTCAGGATCAAACCACAGCAATACTTGCCTTATGAGGCAGCACTGTAAAACACAGTCAATATCAATAGACATAAACCAGTTTGCTTCTTTATGGATCATTATTTCCTTTCATGTTGTTTGCCCTCATCCACCTTCATGAAACAAACAGGACATATAAACACTGACTAACGGATACACAGTACATACAATATAGGTGACAGTTCTGTTTCCTTGAGAGTTTGGGTAATCATTGCTGGCCATACAGTACGATAGAAATTACCGAAAGTGATGTCACACATGAATGACCTTGCAGTTTTATTCCTGTCCCCCAGCAATCAAATGTATTGAACGTGTGGTCCAGCATGCACTGACGTTGGTGTAAGCGTATGGTGCCCCAGCACACATCACTGTCAGTACAGCATAGCTGAGGGGTGGCATTAGAGATTGATTCACTCGTGCAGAGGAACCTATTTATATCATGGAATCTCTCATGAGCAGTAAAGAGGCTGTGTGGGAAACACACATTGAGCGGAGCAGCCGCACAAATGAAAACAAATACTTTGGCAAAGCACGATTACAAATAGCATCATATCTGAGGTGCTTTATGGGCACTATGACCCTGAATATATATATATATATATCAATTCGAAATGTACTGCATAGTGGGGTTGACACCAAAACATTTTTTATCTTGATAATGATAATCTTGAGAAAAACTGCAAATGTTACAGCAGAAGTAAAATGTTTCTTGAAAAGATTATACTGTTTTATCAGTAATCATGAAAATAAGATTATAGATATATAGAAATGGTCCTTGAAGGTGACAAGTCTACTTGTTTATGAGAGATTGTTTGATCATTTGTTGCTGTCTTTGTAAGTCATGGGTTCCAGTCCCTGGAACTTCCAGGGACTTCAAAAAAGGGTTCCCAGATTTTATTGCTTTGTAAAATGATCACACTATTCAGCTGGCCAGCTTCTTTGCTCTCAGATCTGACCAGATCAGATCTGTATTTAGCTAGGATGTCATCTGAGGTGGGTGGAACGTAAATTAGCATGGAAAGGGTAACACAAGCCCGCTGGTTTCCGGAAGACATGTCTCCAAGCAATATATAGAATAGCCTGCGCTCCATTTTCATGTCTTTAGACTAAGAAACGAACAGTCAATTCATGACTCATCCACATTTAAACTTCACACATTTCATTTTGGGTTATTTGAGATACACAGATTTTCAATGGACATCAAATGAGAATGGAGCCATGCTGAGCTGTCCAATCACAACAGCCAGTAAGTCAATGAGCACAGTTGATCGTAGTTTGATTTTACAGTTTCAAACATGATCAGATGCGTAAGATATTCGTTGTCTAGTATGGCACAACAAGGCGTTTGACTATGGCAACGCCTGGTCCATGGTGCATCTTTTTTTTTTGGGCCAGCTAAGAAACGAAGAGATCATTTGACTGATATAAACCAACCACAGTTGATTTTATTTGTATGTGATGTTTATTAATGGGTTTATCTGAAATAATTGACACCCCAACAGCAGAAATATGTGTAGACTTTACCATTTTTGTCCATCCAAAAATAAGGTGGATTAAGTGCTACAAAATGCCTTTAACAAAAATCTTGATTTGATGATGTAACACATTTAGCTAAATCCAGTGACCAGTTCCTCCTCATATGTGCTCAGTTTTGTTGGCTTTATGCATCATATGGTCTGTGAACGGACTGTGGGCGGTCTGTAGGTGTGCCATCTGATGCTGAGTCTATGAAGAGGGTTGTGAGAATGGATAATTCCAAATTACAGGCATTAAGATCAACTCAACTGGCTCAGCAGGAATCTGTCAGAAAAACTCTCACAAGACCAAATGTGTCAAAATACCCAAAACTTGTAACATACTAAAACAACATTAGAAGGAAATAAATACTACATTAAAGCATTTCTAAGACAGCATTCTGTGTGTATCGTGTGTGCTTAGAGCATGTCGATCAACATTAGAGCGCAACCCTCAGGCTTAATTATGCAAGGACGTTAGACAAAAGTATGCCTGTATTTGTTCAGTGGTTAGAATATTACGACTACAGTCAGGGCTGTTGACCTCATGCAGTGAACCGACATGTAGTGTCATTGCGCTTAGGGCATACCAGATTTAAGTCACGGCTTGTGGACCTTTCCCAATCCCACCCCCCTCTTTCTCCCCCACTTTGCTTCCTGTCAACCTACTCTCTTTTATCTAAATAAAAGGCCTTAAACGGCATCTAAAAAATTATATAAAGACTACAAACTTTTTATCATAAGCTAATGTTAAGATCCAAAATCTTCCCTAACTAAATCTATAGTCACGAGCTGCTACCAAAAGAAAGAAATTGTAAACTGAACTCCACTTAACTGTGATAAGTTGTACTTCTTGAAGTGAGGGACTCCAAAACTTTTTTCCCAAGACACACCTCATTAAGTAGTGTCTGGCAAATAAGCTCAAATAAAAGAGAGTCTAAATGTGCTTAACATTCTTGGTCCACTGTGTCTGTCATTGTTTGGTGTATTTTGTCTTCAGAAAATAATACTATATTTATACCACAATTATAGCCTTTTACTAGAGTGAAATAAATTGAATCTGACAAATAAAGTGTCACTCTTTTATAAAGTAAAAAAAAAAAATGTTGTGGGTCAATACATCGTACTATAATATGGCACACCAACAAACTAGTCATTCAATACAGTGATGAATATGGCTGAAATTAAATGAAAACAATTGATCTGTTGATACAGCTTGCTGAAAAGCTCAACAAAATCCACAAAAGAATATCTATAGTGATAAAATATATACTATAGTAAATATATGATTTAATATATATATATATATATACTGTATATATATATATATATATATATATATATATATATATATCATGACAATTCAGTGGATAATTAGTGCAATTTAAAATGTAAATTTATGCAAATGGTAAAGTTTTTGGTCTTGACAGAATATAGTGGCCAGTTTTACAAACATCTTACAAAAATCTGGATTTTTCTGGTCTGAGCTGGTATTTGTGGTAGTCAGTTGCTGGTGTATGCAGTATTAATATAAAAAAAAAAATTGTTAATATCTTTTCTGTAAATCTGGCCCCAGACAGGCTACTGGTTCTGCTGCTGTAATTGTTTCTGCAGTTACTGTTATTGCTGCTACTACAGTTGGGGTACTGCAGACACGGAGACTTTCAACTGACATAATCTTGCAAGAAAAGCACACTCGGAATTGCTTATAACCATTTGAACATGTGAGAACAAACTGAATCTGACTGCATAAATTTGTTTTCTTGTTTTCGCTTACAAATGAATGGAAATGAAACATTCATTCATAACAGTTGTGCAAAGCTTGTTGTATGCTACATTCATACATATGCAAACAGAGGATATACAGTGCCTATAGAAAGTCATCATACACCTTTGAAAGAGCTACTTTATTTGTTGTACAGCCTGAAATCAAAACCTAAAACCAAAACCTCTAATTACATAAATCTTTTTGAATGTGTCTGTACTAGCATTGCACACCTAGATTGGGGAATTCTGTGGTGAGTGACAATGCACTGCTCTATTCAAGTGCATCAACAGATTTTCTATCAGATTTAAGTCTAGGTTCTCAAAAAAAAAAAAAAAAAAAAAAATAATAATAATAATATTTGGGAGCATCCCTTTTACCTTCAGTTCTGACCAACCCAACATCTTGCTGCCACCACCTTGCTTCACTGAATGTATGGTGTTTTTTGCGTGGCGTGCTGTGTTTGCTTTTTGCCAAATTTAGCGCTTGGAGTACAGCCCAATATATTTATATTTTGGTTTCAACAGGCAATAGCACCTTCCAGGTGTGTTTTTATGTAGCGCAGACGAGACTGAGTGTGGCACTTTTTCAGGGAAAACTCCTTTCTTTCAGCGCTATGTTTGGCTTCATATCCATTTTCTCTAATTATCAGTAGTTTGAATCAGGTGAAATTATATTTTCTTTGGAAGCTGATCAGTGCATCTCTTCTTCCACCCACAAACTGTACACAGAGCTGTTATTTCTGTCCTGACGGTATACAAGTATTATGTTCATAATGTAGCCACAATAAGTGTTTAAAGTAACTCACAATGCAGTTATTTTAGGAACAATTTGGGGACGTTTTGCCTTTATTATAAGGAAATTAGGTGATTATAATTATAATGATGCCATTACGTCGAGCGCAAAAAAAACGGTGAACTGTTTTCTTCAACCGGTTTATCGAATCGAACAGTCTGAAAGAATTACTGGTGATCCGCTTCAAAAAATTCTAACTGACCCTATGATGTCACATGGTTCACTGGTTCTTTAGCGCTCTACGTAATGGCATCATTAGACAATGCTGAATAAAGTTGCTCAAATCAGTTGCTAAAAGGTCCAGTTTAACTTGGAATGCATGCATCTGTTCCAGAAGGTCGATGACAGTTTTGTCTGTGCCTTGTAGTCCCAAATTGAGATCATTCAGGTGTTTGAATATGTCACTCAGAAAGCAGGCATCGACCATGAAGTTGTCGTCCAGTATGCTCTTCTGCCTTTTTTCTTCCTGCGGAGGAAAGTTACGATCTCCTCTCTGAGACTACAGAAATGCTCCAGTGTTTTTGCCTTTGGACAGCCACCTCACGTCATTATGCAAAAGCAGGTCGTGGTGCTCAGCAGACATTTCTGACAGCAGCATGCGGAATAAGCGGTGTTGGAGGCTTGATGTGGAGCTAATAAAATTAATTGTAGCCATCACGCTGTCCATTGTCATTTTGAGCGCCCCGCATAGTTTAGCGCACAACACCGCCTGATGCACAATGCATGTGTATGGAGTCCTTACTTTCCGTCACCCAGTTTCCTCGCATTCCTAGTTTTCGAGTTCCTGTTCCTGTTTGTTTGTTTGTTTATGTTTTGGACTGATTTTTGGTTTTGACCCCCTGCTTGTTGGATTCTGATTTTGGATTACCCATTAAAAACTCACACTGCTTTTGGATCTCTCGTCTCCTGTGTCCATGTGTTCCCGATCGTTACAGAAGGACTCCATCATGTCTAGATCCAGTGGTGTGGAACTTCATACCCATTCCCCAGCCAGTATGGTGGAGCGGAGGGCGAAATTCATCAAATTAACCACTCTCCACCAAGAAGGGAATGAGGAGGGTGGTGTGGCACAAGTGTTCTGGACCCTGGTGGGTCCAATGGGATATAATGATGCGGCCCTGAAAGACCTTTTTAACGCCTTTTCTAACTCTAGATCGGGGTCTACAGACAGGAGGACCGCCAGCCCAGCACAACTGCACAGTATGACTGCCATGCCTAGGGCCACAGCACAAGGTGGTCGCCAGTCCAGCACCACAGCACAAGGTGGTCGCCAGTCCAGCACCACGGTGCAAGATGGCCGCCAGCCCAGCGCCACGGCGCAAGATGGCCGCCAGCCCAGTGCCACAGCACAAGGTGGCCCCGGCCCAGCGCCACAGCACAAGATGGCCGCTGGCCCAGAGTCATTGCACAAGATGGCCGCCTGTCCAGCGCCTCTGCACAAGATGACATCCCCATTGACCCTCCCGAGTCAAGTCAGGTTCCCGTTGACCCTCCAGAGTCAGGTAAAGTCATCATTGACACTCCAGAGTCAGGTCAAGTCACCATTGACACTCACCGTTTACACTCCAGAGTCGGGTCAGGTCACTGTTTACACTCCAGAGTCGGGTCAGGTCACTGTTTACACTCCAGAGTCGGGTCAGGTCACCGTTTACACTCCAGAGTCAGGTCAGGTCACCGTTTACACTCCAGAGTCAGGTCAAGTCATCATTGACACTCCAGAGTCCGGTCAAGTCACCATTGACACTCACCGTTTACACTCCAGAGTTGAGTCAGGTTCCCGTTGACCCTCCAGAATCAGGTCAAGTCATCATTGACACTTCAGATTCAGGTCAAGTCACCGTTGACACTCCAGAGTCAGGTCAAGTCACCGTTGACACTCCAGAGTCAGGTCAAGTCAACGTTGACAATCCAGAGTCAGGTCAAGTCACAGTTGACACTCCAGAGTCAGGTCAAGTCACCGTTGACACTCCAGAGTCAGGTCAAGTCACCGTTGACACTCCAGAGTCAGGTCAAGTCACCGTTGACACTCATGAGTTATGCACTACCACAGTTAGACCTCAGGAGTCAAGTCAAGTCATCGGTGATCTTCAAGGGCAAAGTCAAGTCACCAATGATCTTCCTGGGCAAAGTCAAGCCACCAGTGTTCTTCATGGGCAAAGTCAAGTCACCAGTGTTCTTCATGAGAAAAGTCAAATCACCAGTGTTCTTCATGAGAAAAGTCAAGTCACCAGTGTTCTTCATGGGCAAAGGCAAGTCACCAGTGTTCTTCATGGGCAAAGTCAAGTCACCAGTGTTCTGCATGGGCAAAGTCAAGTCACCAATTATCTTCCTGAATCCAGTCTAAACACAACGGATCCACCAGAATCTCTCCACGTCTCTGCTGAACTACCAGAGTCTCTCCACGTCTCTGCTGAACTACCAGAGTCTCTCCACGTCTCTGCTGAACTACAAGAGCCTCTCCACATCTTTGCTGAACTACCAGAGTCTCTCCACCTCTCTGCTGAACTACCAGAGCCTCTCCTCATCTCTGCGGAACTTCCAGAGTCTCGTCACATCTCAGCCGAACTCTCTGAGCGCTCGACTTATCCTGTCGTGGCCATGGAGGCCACCCTTAACCTGTTCATGTTCTCTGTTTCAGACTTGCGTAACCAGACTTGCTCTCCTGTGTCATCGATCCCACTGTGGTGGTCTTCGGCGCCTCCCTGGTGGGCTCCTGTCCTGACCGCACGGCTGTGGTGGTCTTCTGCGCCGCCCTGGTGGGCTTCTGTCTCGACCTCATGGATGTGGTGGTTTTCCGGGACTCTGGTGGGCTTCTGTCTCGACCACACGGATGTAGTGGTCTTCTGCACCGCTCTGATGGGCTTTGGTCTCAACCGCACGGATGTGGTGGTCTTCTGCACCGCTCTGGTGGGTTTCTGACTCAAATGCATGGCTCCAGTTCCACCTTGCTCCACCCTGGATTCTTACCCTGTCAGCTCGGCCCTGGGACCCTGGACTTTCATTTCTCTCCTGGCCTTGTGTTTTGTTGTTGTTTTGTTTTTGTTTTTTGCACTTCCTGTAGCTGTTACCCTCTATTACCTGTCCCTCCATCCCTCCCCCTGGTCCTCCCCCATTCCACTTCCCTCCTGGTCTCCTTGTTTTTGTTTTTTTGCACTTCCTGTCTCTGTTTCCCTATATTACCTGGCCCTCTGTCCATCCCCCTGGTCCTCCGCCGGTCCACCTCCCTCCTGGTCTCCTTGTTTTTGTTGTTTGCACTTCCTGTTTCTGTTTCCCTCTGTTGCCTGGCCCTCCGTCACTCCCTCGGTCCTCCGCCGGTCCGCCTCCCTCCTGGTCTCTGTGTTCCTTGGTCTGTTCTTGTGTTTGGGTGGAGCATCTGGTAGCTGCTCCGTAGAGGAGGGGGTAATGTCACGGTGTCTGTTCTGTCTTTCCCCGGGTGTCCACTAGTGGTCTCACTTCCCCATAGGCACTTCACCTCAGGCACTACAATTCCCACAAGTCATTGTCCCTTCATCACAGTAATTGCACTCCTGTTAATTGCACTCAGGTGTCTTCACTTCATAGTCATTACCCTGCCTATTTAAACCGGTCTGTTTCTGTTTGTGTATGGAGTCTTTACTTTCCGTCACCCAGTTTCCTTGCGTTCCTAGTTTTCGAGTTCCTGTTCCTGTTTGTTTGTTTGTTTATGTTTTGGACTGATTTTGGTTTAGACCCCCTGCTTGTTGGATTCTGATTTTGGATTACCCATTAAAAACTCACACTGCTTTTGGATCTCTTGTCTCCTGTGTCCCTGTGTTCCCGATCATTACAATCTGCAGTTGTGTGTCCTTATAGAGGCAGTAGGCCGAGCAGCTCCTCTCGAAAGCATTTGCTGTAAAAAAAAAAAAGGACATATCTGCACAACTGAGCAGTATCAGTTTTGTCTGTGGACTCATCTACTGCTATAGACATAGTATCAGCATTCATCAGGTCTCCTGTAGCCGGCATTGCATCTTGATTACTTGACCCAAATTTGAAAATCTCTTCTCCGAATTGAAATTGTCAATAATTGTTCTAGTTGTGTTAATGTTGAAAGCTGTTCTGTGGTTGGTTATCTTGCTTCTGACTTGTGGCACTAGGAATGATTTACAACATCCTGTTGCCTTTCTGAGGAATTCGGCTTCAACCACGGTCCTGACTTACGCTTTAATTTGTCTGGTTCAGGTCTGATACGCTACATCTGCATTTTATCCATCCAAAGTGCACACACACAGCTCTCAACACATACACACCATGAACATACACCCAGAGCAGTGGGCAGCCATTTATGCTGAAGCTCCCAGGGAGCAGTTGGGAGTTCGGTGCCTTGCCCAAGGGCACCTCAGTCATGGTATTGCTGGCCCAAGACTCAAACCCACAACCTTAGGTTTAGGAGTCAAACTCTCTAACCATTAGGCCATGACTTCCCCCCTTAATTAAATACAGTGGCTAAATAAACTAAAAATAAAGTATCAACAGGTGTTGACATTTTCCTACAGCACAGCAGTAATGACTATATTGACTACTTTACTTCCAAAATCAATAATATTAGAGATAAAATTGTAACCATGCAAGCCGTCAGCTAGAGTATCCAATGAGGAACAATTCCACCCATTCTCTACTATAGGAGAGGAAGAGTTTTATAAACTTTTTAAATCATCTAAACCAACAACATGTACAGTATGTTAGACCCTATTCCATCTAATCTCCTAAAAGAGGTGCTTCCAGAAGTCATAGATCCTTTTCTGACTATTATTAATTCCTCGTTGTCATTAGGATATGTCCCCAAAAAACTGGCTGTTATTAAGTCTCTCATTAAAAATAAAATAAAAAATAAATAAAAAACATAACTTGATCCCAAAGAACTAGTTAATTACAGGCCGATCTCAAGTCTCGCATTTCTGACCAAGAAACTAGAAAAGGTAGTATCCTCACAATTATATTCCTTCTTAGAGAAAAATGGTAGCTCTGAGGATTTCCAGGCAGGATTTAGACCATATCATAGTACTGAGACTGCTCTCATTAGAGTTACAAATGACCTACTTTTATCATCTGATCGTGGTTGTATCTCTCTATTAGTGCTACTGGATCTTAGCGTTGCATTCAACATTTTTGACCACAACTTTCTTTTGAATAGAGTAACAAACTTTGTTGGCATTAATGAAAGTGCATTAGCATGGTCCAAATCGTACTTATCTGACTGCCATCAATTTCGTAGCAGTGAATGAAGAGGTATTATATTGATCACAAGTGCAGTATGGAGTACCTCAAGGCTCAGTACTAGGGTTGTTACTATTCCACGCTTTACATGTTACCCTTGGGAGATATAGTCAGGAAACACAGTGTTAGCTTTCACTGTTATGCTGATGATACTCAGCTCTAAATTTGTGTTCATACCCTGGTGAAACATACCAATTTGAAAAATGAACGGAATGCATAGTCAATATAAAAAACTGGATGACGAGCAATTTCTTACTACTAAATTCTGAAAAAAAAAAACACTGTCTAAAACTCGATGGCTGCTCTGTCAATTATTCATCATCAGTTAGGAACCTATGTGCTATTTGATAGCAATCTTTCCTTTGAAAGCTTCTAGCATTTTTTAAAACTGCATTTTTCCATCTCAAAAATATGTCTAAATTACAACCTATGCTCTCAATGTCCAATGCAGAAACATTAATTCATGCATTCATGACCTCAAGGTTAGATTATTTTAATGCTTTATTGGGTGGTTGTTCTGCATGCTTAATAAACAAACTCCAGCTGGTCCAAAATGCAGCATGCATCTACTAGAACCAGTAAGTATGACCATATTAGCCCAGTTCTGTCAATACTGCACTGGCTCCATATTAAACATCATATAAACTTTAATTTATTGCTTATTACTTATAAAGCCCTAAGTGGTTTAGCACCGCAGTATTTGAACAAGCTCTTATTGCATTATTGTCCTCCATGTCCGCTGCGTTCTAAAAACTGATATCAAAATATCAAAATGAACTGCGAATGGCAGATCCTTTTCATATTTAGTGCCTAAATTCTTGAATAACCTTCCTAACATTGTTTGGGAAGCAGACACACTCTGTCAGTTTAAATCTAGATTAAAGACCAATCTCTTTAACCGGTCTTTAACCTGGCTTACACATATCACACACATTTTTAATATTCAAATCCATTAAATAATTTTTAGGCTGCATTAATTAGGACAACCGGCACTGGGAACACTCCCCATAAAACCCAGTGTACTTTCTACATTATTAGAAGAATGGCATCTATGCTAATATTAATGTTTCTTTCTTATTTTGAGGTCGGCGTATCCACCAGATCCAGTCTGTATCCAGATCAGATGGTCCCTGCAGTCACCTGGATCCAGTACATATCCAGCCCAGATGGTGGATCAGCAACTAGAAATTTCCTCTATAGCCCTGAATGTCAGCAGAGACCAGGACAACTAGATGAGCCCCAGAGACAGATCCACAGTGAAGAACTTGTCTCCTAGATAACCACTGTAAACAGATTATACTACAGGAGGAGAACTGGCACCCTGACTGAGCCTGGGTTTTCAGAATGTTTTTTCTCCATTCAATGGAGTTTTGGTTCCTGCCGCTGACACTTAATATCAAGGAAAATCAACTAATTGATTGTACTTATACTACTTAAACTGCACTGAGCTTGATGATGACATCACTGAATTCAATTATGAACTGCCTTTAACTAAAATATATTCAGATATAGGTCAGACTTACTCATCAAGAGCAATTATTTAAGGCATCTAGAGGCAGACTGTTTTTGCACCGATTATTATATTGTATTTACTGTAGTCTATATTGTATAAGTCTGTAGTAATTACCAAAAGTGTGTATATATTTTTAATTGTTCATTCATATAGAAAATTCAGTATTCTTTACACGTTGAAGTTACAGCACCACAGATTTATCCCAATATACCAATTTAATTTGCTCATATAGCTACTGTAGGCATAGTTTCTGAAATAACATTTAGGCTTGATCACTGTGCAGTTTCTATTTTGTGTTCTTTCAAGTTCACTCCTAATTTGAATGCAATTCACCTAAAAAATCATCCCTCAAATAGAATTTAAAAGTTGAGATTATAGATTATTTTTATTTTATTTTATGTAGTCCAAGGGTGTGCGTTAGAACTAACAACACATATCAAACTTTCAGGGGTTCAACAACAACAAAAAAGTGTCCATCTTTCAAAACATGTTTTATGCCTATGCTGTTATATTCAAAATGTCACTTGTGCACAAAACTTGTTTGTAAATTGATATTTACCTTTTCTGTTTTTCTTTATTTTCTTCACACATTCAGTGTCCCATATTTCACCTTAAAGGGATAGTTCACCCAAAAATTAATATTTGATGTTTATCTGCTTACCCCCAGGGCATCCAGTATGTAGGTTTCTTCAGTAGAACACAAACGAAGATGTTTAACACAAACTGTTGCAGTCTTTCAGTCAAACAATTTAAGTGGATGAGAATCACGACTTTGAGAGACAATATATACAGTATTGTTCAAAATAATAGCAGTACAATGTGACTAACCAGAATAATCAAGGTTTTTCGTATATTTTTTTATTGCTACGTGGCAAACAAGTTACCAGTAGGTTCAGTAGATTCTCAGAAAACAAATGAGACCCAGCATTCATGATATGCACGCTCTTAAGGCTGTGCAATTGGGCAATTAGTTGAATTAGTTGAAAGAGGTGTGTTCAAAAAAATAGCAGTGTGGCATTCAATCACTGAGGTCATCAATTTTGTGAAGAAACAGGTGTGAATCAGGTGGCCCCTATTTAAGGATGAAGCCAACACTTGTTGAACATGCATTTGAAAGCTGAGGAAAATGGGTCGTTCAAGACATTGTTCAGAAGAACAGCGTACTTTGATTAAAAAGTTGATTAGAGAGGGGAAAACCTATAAAGAGGTGCAAAAAATGATAGGCTGTTCAGCTAAAATGATCTCCAATGCCTTAAAATGGAGAGCAAAACCAGAGAGACGTGGAAGAAAACGGAAGACAACCATCAAAATGGATAGAAGAATAACCAGAATGGCAAAGGCTCAGCCAATGATCACCTCCAGGATGATCAAAGACAGTCTGGAGTTACCTGTAAGTACTGTGACAGTTAGAAGACGTCTGTGTGAAGCTAATCTATTTTCAAGAATCCCCCGCAAAGTCCCTCTGTTAAAAAAAAGGCATGTGCAGAAGAGGTTACAATTTGCCAAAGAACACATCAACTGGCCTAAAGAGAAATGGAGGAACATTTTGTGGACTGATGAGAGTAAAATTGTTCTTTTTGGGTCCAAGGGCCACAGGCAGTTTGTGAGACGACCCCCAAACTCTGAATTCAAGCCACAGTACACAGTGAAGACAGTGAAGCATGGAGGTGCAAGCATCATGATATGGGCATGTTTCTCCTACTATGGTGTTGGGCCTATTTATCGCATACCAGGGATCATGGATCAGTTTGCATATGTTCAAATACTTGAAGAGGTCATGTTGCCCTATGCTGAAGAGGACATGCCCTTGAAATGGTTGTTTCAACAAGACAATGACCCAAAACACACTAGTAAACGGGCAAAGTCTTGGTTCCAAACCAACAAAATTAATGTTATGGAGTGGCCAGCCCAATCTCCAGACCTTAATCCAATTGAGAACTTGTGGGGTGATATCAAAAATGCTGTTTCTGAAGCAAAACCAAGAAATGTGAATGAATTGTGGAATGTTGTTAAAGAATCATGGAGTGGAATAACAGCTGAGAGGTGTCACAAGTTGGTTGACTCCATGCCACACAGATGTCAAGCAGTTTTAAAAAACTGTGGTCATACAACTAAATATTAGTTTAGTGATTCACAGGATTGCTAAATCCCAGAAAAAAAAAAATGTTTGTACAAAATAGTTTTGAGTTTGTACAGTCAAAGGTAGACACTGCTATTTTTTTGAACACACCCCTTTCAACTAATTGCCCAATTGCACAGCCTTAAGAGCGTGCATATCATGAATGCTGGGTCTTGTTTGTTTTCTGACAATCTACTGAACCTACTGGTAACTTGTTTGCCACGTAGCAATAAAAAATATACTAAAAACCTTGATTATTCTGGTTAGTCACATTGTACTGCTATTATTTTGAACAAAACTGTATATATATATATATATATATATATATATATATATATATATATATATATATATATATATATATATATATATATATACACACAACACCAAATTAAACCCTGTAGCTCATGACAATACATTGATGTGTAAAGACACAAAACGATTGGTCTGTGCAAGAAACTTCACAGATTCACACAATGTCCACTCTGTTCGAACTGTCCTAAACGCAAGTCCTGAGCATGTTCTCAAAAGCAGGCATGTGACCCGTCTTCTTCTTCTATAAGTGCATTACCGCCATAAAGCAAGAAGAAGAAGAAGAAGAAGACGCATCTTGCACCTGCTTCTGAGAGCGTGCTCAGGACATGTTCAGGACAGTTTGAACCAGAGTTTAAAATTTTTTTTTTTTTATAAATTATGTTTAGTTTTTAATGCACAGAACAATCATTATGGATGCCCTGGGGGTAAGCAGATAAACATCAAATTTTCATTTTTGGGTGAACTATCCCTTTAAGCTCTTCACTGATACTGTTGTCTTTTGGTAAATGGAGTATGCTATCTTATGCTACTCTAAATTTGCTAACTAAATAAAAGAAGTTATTAGGGCAAAATCTGTGGTTGTGATCGAAACTTAGCGACATCATTTATTTTCATATTTTAAGTATTGCTAAGGGTATGGTGGTGGACAAACTGTGATAGTGTGGTGTTGGCAAAATGAAAGTGAGAAAAAAAAATAGTTTGGTGAAAATGAGATTCTCCGTTGCATGTGGATCTTGATTGTTTTTCAGGGTCACTCAAGGACATTAACCTTTCTAATGTGATCTTTCCCTGAGGGAGTTTTTGCTGTATGTTTTGGATCATTGTCTGCAGTGGATTACAGCACACTTCCCTTTAGGGTATGATCTCCTTCCTTTTTTTTTTTTTCTTCACAAGAATTCCCAAAAGAAAGTGTCATCGACCACCAAAATTCACTAAAGGGATAGAGCTCTGCCTGGGTTGTGCTTTGCGTATTGCCTGAACATCACAACAAAGACACTCCATCCTGAGTTCTTGAACACCAAATGACTGCTCAAAGGAATAGTTCAGTCAAAAGCTCACATTCTTCTAATCTTTTGGTGGAGATCAAAATTAGAGAACAACATACAATTTCCTAAATTTCAAGGTAAATTCTTAGTCCTGTTTGAAGTTAACCTAACAGGGTAGAAGGGCAGTTTTTAAGCATATCTCATAAATTAATTGTATTCGGAAGCACAGTATATAAAAAAAAAAGGAAAAAAAAACTTAAATCAGATATTTGAAAATGAACTGTGATCAAAATTAGAAAACACTATTTCCATGTATGTCCAAGTCATTGGTGTTAATCTGGTACCTGGTGCTAATTTCCTGGCAGGGATCTTCTAATTTTCACTGAGATTGCAAGATTGCTTGCCGCTGCAAGGTGACCGAAACCCTGCAACAGCAAGTTGTCTAAATGAAGACCAAAGGGATGATCCTTTCAGCCAGTGCAAGAAAAGTTGGTCACTTCATTATGTTCCTGTGGCTCAAGTGGTAGAGCATTGTGTTAACAGCGCAAGGTTGTGGGTTTGATTCCCAGGGAACACATGTTAGGTAAAAAATGTTAGCCTGAATGCAATGTAAGTCGCTTTGGATAAAAACTTCTGCTAAATGCATACATTTATTTATTATTTAATTTATTTCAAATATATAATTTCCTGAATATTGCAGCTTTACAATGACACTAATTCATTCAAGCCGCCCCAAAATGCTGGTCATCCACATAAGACAAATGCACGGGATGACAGGATATCAGGACTCTCAGTTGGGAATCGGTTAAACACTGCAGCTGGAACTTCTGACTAGATCAGTGCTGAACAGGGTAAGGATCTGTCTCCGCACATTGAAGAGAATTCGGACTGAAAATGCACTCTGCCGTGACCAAGCCTTTCATCAGCAGAAAGGATCACAATGCTAGACTCGCCTTTGCTGAGGAGCATGTTGTGTTGTTTTAGTGATAAGAGCAAGTATATGAAAAACAAGTGCATAAAAAAGTCAGTGAAAGGTGGAGGAGGAAGTGTGGTTTGGGAGATGAGGTCTGCATCAGTTGCGTCTCTTAAATAGATACATGGAAGGTGAATTCAAATGTTTATCAGAACCTCCTTCAGCAACATGCAATATCTTCCCAAGTATTTCATAATCCACCTGCAATTTTCATGCAAGACTATGTCCCTGTCACATTGCAAAACGGATAAAGCAGTTCCTTTAAGTTAAGAACCCAGAAATAATGAAATGGGGACAAAGTAATAGCTAAGAAACCCATTACAGTTACCAAACTATTGAAGAGACTGGAAGAAGACTGGACCAAGATCACACCAGCACACTGCGAGAAACTAGTGATGTCCAGCGGCCACAGAGTATTTATAGATTGTTCTCTAATTTCAATCTCCACTGTACATGGCTAAATGTATGAGGTGTGTGCTATATTCCAAGTCTGCAGACATCAACCTAAAGCTTTGTGTGAGGGACTAGAGCTTTGAAATGCTTTCAGTCCAGTAATCAAATCTGGTACAGTTGTAAATGTATTGTTTACAATTTAACTTTAATATCATCTAAGATTATAATATAATTTATTATAATAATGTTGTGTTGGGCAGTCATGGCCTAATGGTTAGAGACTTGGACTAATAACACCAAGGTCATAGGTTTGGGGAAGTCGTGGCCTAATGGTTAGAGAGTAAGACTCCCAATCGAAAGGTTGTGAGTTCTAGTCCCGGGCCGGCAGGAATTGTGGGTGGGGTTAGTGCATGAACCGCTCTCTCTCCACCTTCAATACCACGACTTAGGTGCCCTTGAGCAAGGCATCGAACCCCCAACTGCTCCCCGGGCGCCGCAGCATAAATGGCTGCCCACTGCTCCGGGTGTGTGCTCACAGTGTGTGTGTGTGTGTGTGTGTTCACTGCTCTGTGTGTGTGCATTTCGGATGGGTTAAATGCAGAGCACAAATTCTGAGTATGGGTCATCATACTTGGCTGAATGTCACTTCACTTTCACTTCACTTTTAAGTGTCAGTACTGGCAGGAATTGTTGGTGGGGGAAGTGCTTCCTGGGTGCCGCAGCAAAATAGCTGCCTATTGCTGGACATTATATTATCTTCTCATATCCAGGACTTGCTTGTTTGGTCTACACAGGATATTATAGCTTTAGGGCAAAGCATTTTTTTTTTCATTTCATTTTTTTTTTTTTTTCGATATCTGCATTAAAGTCATAAGGACAAATTGAGTTACAATAGTGTCCCCGTTTTCAGAGAATGGTCTAGGATTGATTTACTCTGTGTTACAGCAATCCAGTTCAGCTCAGCAGAATCTTATACAGCTCCTCACTACACTGAGGTGTAATATTTCAATCGATATATCTGTTATCCAGTCCATATTTCCTACCAACATCATACTATGTTGGGTGTGCCGTGTAAATATTTAATGTCGATTCAATATTTCCACAGTACACCCAACTTACTATGACACTGAGTAAAGAAAGCAGTGCCATTGCTCAGCATAGCTCTCACCTTGTAAAGAGGTAATGCTCGGCTCATCATTACCGCTCCGTTCTGATTACAGGTCACTGATTCTGTCCAAACTCTTAACATCATGGAGCCGCTTGAAGAAGCGCTTGCATTACACAAGGATCTGTGATCTGTGAGTCTTTTTGGTCACATTTAGCTGATAAATGTAATGCTGCTAAAATAATAATAATCCAATGTTTTTTTTGTTTTTTTTTTCAGGCTGCAAAGCAACAAAATGTGGTTATTTTAAAGGGGGTTATCCTTTCTATGCCCACTAAATAATAAAAGTCAAAGAGAGTTAAAGCTGTCAAGCTTCGAAATTATGAGTTTACCATAAAGGAATCTTCCGACTGTAATAAAGGTGCTCCATATGTCTGTGCTATGTCTCCTATCATCATATCATAGCTTGGAGTAAGAAACAGACCCAAAATTATCAATTTCTTTACTGAAAATCTTCCCTTCTGCTGCGGATCTCACATTTTATGTGGCACCAGTCATATCAATGAGCACGACATTTGGCACTAAGAATTGATTCCCAGACAAATTACTTACTTATAGTGTGGTACAGTAAGTGAGGATAACAGAAATCTGTCCTAACAGTAAAACCCTTTTGAGTGTCTAAATGATGGTGTTTTTGTCACGTACTCTGTTCAGATTTTTCTCAGGACTGATTGTCTTGGCCAACCAAGGTCAAAGTTTAGATGATGTACTGTATGGCACCTATTTACCACTTTTATAACTGGGAGAATAAGACCCGTTTATGCTAATTTGACCACCAATACATCACCTCTACTGTACTGTTATCTGTTAAATAGGCTATAAACCATAATTAACGTCATTGTGTTGGGCTAAAGCTGTAAATAAAAAGTCATCAGGTCCTTAAAGAAAATCAATGCTCCTGTGCCCTTGCGGGATGCTGGTGGTGGACAAACGGGTGGGCTGCTTGACTTTCAGCAGTAGCGATGTCTCCTAACAGAGGTCAGCGCTTTTATTAGTCCATTCAAACCACAGACACAAGAACACACTATCAGCACACTGATCTGTCATCTAAGGTGGTGCTGTTGTGGGGAATTGTGTGCTATCACATGAGATCAGATGTGGCTCAAGCAGGATTACGCTGGATGTGGAACCACTCACACAGAGGACGTGACGGCCCTGGCGCCATCACCTTTGTTAACTATCTGTGAGCCAACGGGGTATATAATAGAGCACCACAGCCTATTGTATACACCGTACAGAGACGATACGTCTCTCAGGGTTTCCCAACACATGGACGCATGTAACACGCAAACATTGAGATGATAATGAAGCCTAAAAGGGTATAACAAACATTGTTCAGCTTTCCATATGAGCCCAAAATAGGCTTTATTGAACTAAACACAGTAAACTGCAATACTGCCATCTGCTGGATGATGCACTAATCTGTCGCCAATTAATTTAAGTCGTTTCTACTTCTGCAATTCACCAGCTTGAGATTTTTAGGCCTGGATATATTTGCTTTGACATAATAAACGTTCAGTAAGTGGCTGTAAGTGAATAAGTGTTAATTTAAAAGAGTTTGCGCGTTTAATTTTATTTTTATTGCTCCAAAAGTGCTCTCAGACCAGCATATGAACACTTAAACCAAACGCAGTGGTGAAATTGTAATCTTCACTTCTCTTTATTCTGGGGTCTTCCATTTTCCATTTGCTTTGCTCTTTTATAAACAGCAACTGTTCGAACGAGGTCTATATAAGAACTCGAAGCAGCCTGTCTGAATTCCCACACTGGGTTAAATATACATGAGGAATTGCCCAGCCCCTCTGTCTATACTTATTATAACGCGATTATTCATATCCTAAATGCATTAGCTTCATATGACTAATAATAACTGACTCTGTGTACATGAGCAACACTGCACGAAAATAAAACCTGACGCCTTTCCAATGAACATTTTTTTATTTTATTTTTTTATAATATTATATAAATTAATTATTAATTATATAAAATAGAAAATATAATCAGAGATTATATTTTAGGACAATAAATACACAATAAATGCACTGTCAATGCAGTACCCTATTAAAAGATATACCTTTGTACCATATTTACAGATAAATGGTGCATATAAGTACATTAAAGGCACATAATAGTATCTTAAGTGCTTTTGAAAGGGCACTGCCCAATTGACAGATTTTATACCTTTTTTCTGAGAGTGTAATAGTGTGTAAATGATAATGAAATCCTATCTCAAATAATCTCTTAATGATTCATGGTGCATCACTTTAGGTATAGGTATGATACAACGCTTTCCTACCAGTATTACAGACAAAATGTATGATCTTGAGATTTAAAGCTTAGCAATCTTCCTGCATCCCTATACAGCTAGTTTTTTCTTTAATAAATAAGTATACATCTATACACGTTGATGGCTTAAATTCAGTCCCTAGTTTCTCTGCAAAATGGAGTGAATACCAAGCATTGCAATTGCCCTAGATTCAACCATGTACCCACGACCATGGATCACATATCTCAAGTGTTTATAACATGTGAATGGAAGAGCATCTATACCAGAAAACCTTGCATGTTGAACATTCCTTCAAAACTTTTGTAGGTATAAAGCTGGTTTTATTTCATATGCATTAAAAAGCATTTCAAAACCTTGTTCCCAAATGAATCTTTTTTTTTTTTGTAAATAGGTTGAATGAATGATCTACTGACTCACCTATAAAGAAACTTGTATTTACACTCATGTGTTTTGAAATGGTCCTAAACACCACAAGTGTGTGTATTTTCAACAGATTCAGATTTTCTTTGAATGTTCTTTCCTTCATTTCCTGATTTCTGCCGTTTGGACGTCACTGTTGAAAAGCCATCTTCGTTTCTGTTTCACTAAAAGTGACCAAAGCTACATTTTTTTTCTGTTGTTATCAACACTCGTGCTGCTCGTGTGATCGCTGATATTCGAGAAACTCTGAGGGCTTATAAGAGCTTTCGATGACCATTCATTCATTCATTTAGACCATTAACTGCAGCTGTTATACCAGGAAACCTGGAGCAATTCTCCAGCTCTGGATTAAAGTGTTTGGAGCAGCAGTTGGAAACATTCGAAAGCCAAATGAAGCTGATCAGCATCACAACCGTCCAAATCTGAGGGCCATGGGCTCTCCTGTGCTGTGATTGGCTGTGAGAGGGGGATGTTGCATCAGTCATCATCCATCGTCTAATCAGAGGCGCAGAAGGAGGGGCTCTCGTGTGTTGCTGGGAGGCGATTGTTAATTTTGGGTTGTCAGTGTAGTGGTTTTATTCGTGCAGTTGAATGTGCATTGTTTTTGTGATATGTTGGAAATCAATAATGCAAAATGAGCGGCAAGAGGGCAAAATTTAGATAAAAAGAAAATAGCAAATACACTTCTATTGAAAATCTAATCCATGAAAACAGGTCTTAATATTATGTTGCTTGTGAGGATTATAGTTAAAAGCTCATTTTTTAGTTAATTAAGAGCTCATTAGGACGTTTTCTTATGTGTTTGCTAAGGTTTTCTTAGTAGTTTTTAATATGTTTCTATGCAGATGGTAGGGTGTTCTAGATAGTTGCAGAAGAGATTTTTATGTAGTTTCTTAGCACTTTTTTTTTGCGTTTCCTGTCTATGTTTTTTTGCACATTGAAATGCAATTTCTAGGGTACAGTGGGTAACTGCTAGGGTATTGCAAAGTGGTTACCAACAATTTTTATAGGAGTTTTTAGTATGATACTATAGTGTTGCGGGTGGCTGCCATGGCATTACCACACAGAAGGATCTTCAGAGTGTTTTCTTCAATCTAATCTCACAGGAAAATGTAACTATGTTATGTGATGTGATGTGGATCATATAAAATCAAGCTTTTTAGCGCCAACTTAAACTTAACTGTCATTGGAGCGTAAGCAGACAGCATAAAACATTAAATACTTATGAATTGCCATGAGATTAGTTTTTTAGTGTGTTGGCATGCGATTAGTGATTGTTACGCCATTGTCTATAACTATGCACATAAAGTAGCCTCACATCTAACCACAGTAAAACACATGATTTGTTCAAATCACTAACATTAATAGGACTCAACTGTTATAACCCTTACCACACAATTAACATAGTATCATATTCCCAGAATTCTCAAGAAGCACAAAAAGGGAGACAAGTCTTACAATTGATGAACTTCCATCACTCAACTTTAATAGATCATAAGATGATGTAAAAACTACATTGGCATATGTAAGACAAACACTCTTCTATATGTACTATCCACTGGACAGTCCCCTTCAGAATGACGAAGAAAAACACAGTCCAAAGACATCTAGCTAAACACCTCTGGGTTGTCTTAACCGCTTCGCTTGGCTTCCTTCTCCACTGCAAAAGGACACGTCACACATCGCAAGCTAAGTCAAAATGCATAATTAGCAAACAATAAAAAATGTTTTGTCTTCCCTTCATTTGTTCATTGATAAAAGAATATAATTTGATTTTTGTTCAACGTAGTGTTGAGTGTAGTAAAATAGATCTGTATAAGCACTGCACAGTTTCTCCCGGAGAGGATATCTGGAACATGGGCGACAGCGGGTGAACACCATCAGGGAAGTGCAGCAATGCAGATGGAAGTGATATGAAGAACAGAGCACAGGTACAGTTTAATAACAAATCAATAAATTAAATACAAAATAAATACAGATAGTACATGAAGAAATATTAATAAAAATATCTTGAATATTCATGGAAAGGGCTAATATTCCCTCTGCCCTGCCATATGTTATTTTCATAATCAGTATCATCTTGTCGTCCAACAAAAAACAAGTAAACATCTGTAGAACAAGACTAATTACTTTAAAATAAAAACCATTTCATTTCCAGAAATTCTTTTCTAAAAACAAGTGTTAAGTAAATTAGGGGTGTTCACTTTTTTTTGTTTTTTTCTTCTACTGATCTCAACGCAGTCTGAACTTTATAGGAGCGACTGTTACAACAGATGATATGCAGTCCAGTTACATTCTGAATATGATAATACAGAAACTGAAAGAGATTGTGTCAGATGAAAAAACACTTTTTATGATGTCTGTATAGAAAATGCTTCATAATATATACAATAAATACTTATGGTTATACCTTTTAAATATCGGACACAAAACAACAACAGCGTTGATCTCGTTGAATGCATTGTACTGACCATTAATAAGTACTGAAATATTTTGTATATTATTTATAACTTTTTATCTGTTATAAAATAATTTGACATTAATACTTTTTTACATGAATTAATCTTGGTTCGTTTTAATTTCTAATCTGTAATAGCAACAAAACAAAAATAGAAGGAGAAAAAAATTTGAAACTACAAATATGTTTAATTCTGGATAGAGAACTAACATGAGCTAACAATTCAATATTTATAAATTACATAAATAACAAAAGGTATTATAAGAATATAGCTTTATAGTTTTAGTTTTTAATAGTTAATGCAATAGCATATGCTAGCATACAGAACCTGACTGTAATGTGTCTACACCTGACGCGACAGCTAAAGTCTCTCTACACTAGACGTGACAAAGCGTCCGTTGAAAATCATTAGAGATTTGTGTCAGCACATTATAAATAGAACGCAGCAGCAGTTTACTGTCGGGAATTTGTCGCGCCGTGCCACATCCACATACAGATTCGGTTGTCACCTCTGGCTTGCTTAGTTGGGGTCACTTCATCTACATCGATATCGTTGACTTGATTGCAAATAAATGCACAGACACTATTTAAACTGAACAGAGATGACATCACTGAATTCAATGATGAACTGTCTTTAACTATCATTTTGCATTATTGAGACACTGTTTTCCACATGAATGTTGTTCAGTTGCTTTGACGCAATGTATTTTGTTTAAAGCGCTATATAAATAAAGGCGACTTGACTTGACTTGTATTTTGTCGCGTCGCGTCATTCCGCTCGCGTCCGATGTAGACACAGTATAATGTTACCACATAATATTACATAACATATACAGACTTCATAGAAAATGTCACACAAAAGACAATTTTTAATTTCAGTAGATATATATTTTAAACTGGAGAAAGAAAAAACTAATTGTACTCCTAATATGGTTAAATACAATTCTGTTAGCCCTTAAAGATACACATGTATAATAATGGTATTTATTATGTAACACTAAATCAAAACTAAAAATGTTTTTTTTTTTTTTTATGAAATATTCTTTGTTGAGATTGATAGTGCTGTCGTTAACCGTGTATGACTTGTTATTTCTTATTTACTTCTTTTTGTTTTTCGAACCACACAGGAAGACAATCCACTCAAATGTACATGCTCAACTTTCCCTCCAAATAAGTACCATTCAAATTATCCCATATTTTTCGCCACTGAGTGTTTTAGATATGAATTCTTTACTTTTATTCATCAGGCAGTGTTCACTTCTAACATCTAAAAAAGAATAAATTAATAATAATAATAATAATGCAACTTGTTATAATCCTGGAGTGACGTGAAATACGAAAATGAAAACATGAAACACTTCAGAGAAAGCGAGATGAGATGAAGACATTATACAGTTAACGGTAAAAAAACACTCAAGGGTTTTTGGCATATTTTAAATACTGGGGAGACAAAACAAGTTTTTGGATTCCGGGATCAGGCACTCAAAGAACTCAAATGGCCTTTTCATTTGTGTTGTTGGGAGAGCCGAAATAAAAGAAGAATCATATATGTACAAAAATCCCTCACTCCAATACTTTGAAAATCATTAACAGGCATCGGCATGAAAATACTAAACTCTTCACTAAAAAGGCTAAATTCTGTTGTTATCGTAAATACTTTGTTCTTTTATCTCTATTAATACTGAAAAATTATCTCATGTTGTTGTTTCTTTAAGTTTGTATGCTCACAAGTACACACAAAATGAACAAAATGAAAACATTTCCCTGTCTCACTTTAACCTGAATTATTATGGCAAACATTGTTCATCAAAAAAAATAAATCAAACAAATGTTTATTCGATATATCAATGTACAGTGCTCTTCGTTTCATATGTCGCTTGTCTTCAGCTATAACTACGCTAACCTTCTCGATAACTAAACGCGAAACGATTATTCCCCCCGATACGCAAACACACCAAACCCCAGTAAAAAAAAAGAAATGTTTCTAACTATGTAGAATACTTATTTCATATACTTGCGACTGCATCGTAATCTAGTCATAAATACATTAAGGCCAAGAAAAATAATACATAAAAAAACGGGGAATAAAAAAAAAAATCTTGTGAGCACTGTGTGTTGGCTTTAAAAAATACGTATGAATTGAGTGACGCTCATAATCGTGTCCACTGTTTTATGGTAAGACGTTACCAGAAGAAAATGCACGTTGGTTAGATATCAGCGTCCGTGTCTCTTTACAAAGACGTTCGGTGGTCTTGTAGCGAGAGTTGTTCTGTGTGTTTGTGTGGGTTTGGGAGTCAGTTGTTGCCGTGCGGCTGAAGTGTGGTTTTGTGCAGTACTGCGGAGGAGCCAGCTGTTGGCGCTGTGGAGCTGGTGCCCGAGGCTTTGATCCACGGCAGCGAGAGCAGCGACGCTCCGGTGGTGGTGGTGGCCGTCATAGTTACTTGGATCATCTGGTCACGCTGGATGAGTCGGATCAGAGTCTTGAGACGCTCAAGGGACGTCTGAGTCTCCCGTTTCTGACCCAAAAGATGCTCCTTCTGCTCAACGCATTTCTGTTGAACACAGGTTTCAAATGATTTACTTAGATTTTACTAAATATGTCTGACAGAGAAATGTTTTTAAACACTCTTTTTTAAATCAATTGATTTTTTAGTCAATAGTTCAACTATTTTGGCCCATTTTCTTACAGTGAGAGCATCGTAGAGGTTCTTGTCCTCTTCACTCAGATGTTCACACTCTAGTTTCAGCTCAGTGTTTCTCCTCATTAGCTTCCTGCGTTCCTCCTCTCTCACTGCACAAACACACACATCATCATCGTCATCATCACTCGTGAGTGCTAGTGCATTCAGATGTGTTTGACAGCTCACCTGTTTTATGTGTAACATACGACTGGATGAAGTTCTGGGGCCAAGACAGGTTCTCTTTGTTCAAAACCTTCCAAAAAAGAAGCAGAACAGAGAATGAGCAGATTCAGTTTGTCTTCTTTGCACAAACAAAACCTAGAGAAATGCACACTTTCATTTTTGTTCAGGGTTTAGTTTTGCATCACTTGTGTGAGTAAAATGTATTCTCTCTAGCGTACGAATGAATAATTCACGAAGACAAACAACACTTCAAACTTTCTAAACAACACCGTAATAATTATATTGTTCAACGTAAAAAGCGAAAACTTGTAGAACATTATTGTAAAAAACAAAAACAAAAAAAAAAACAATGCTTATAAATAAAAAGGTATTTTTAAAAACATATTGTCTTTTAAAATACAGTGTAATTTGATGGAAACGCTTTACAATAGGGTTAATGTATTAACTAATATTAACAAAAAATGAACAATACATTTATTACCGTATTTATTCATCTTTATCAATGTTAGTTCATGTTAATTAACCGTGCATTAACAAATGTTAACAGAGCACAACTTTAGATTTTAATAAAGCATTAGTAAATGCTGAAATTAACATTAAGATGTATAAATGTTGTTAGAAGTATTGTTTATGCTTAGTTCATTTTAACTAAAGTAGTTAACTAATTAACCTCATTGTAAAGTTTTTGTAAAGTAAAAAAATATGTAAACTCACGCATTAAATAGTCGTCTCTAAGATGTAGGCATGCTCTCAGGGATAAGGCGACTAAATTTTATAATGCTTACCAAATTAAAGCTTGTAACTGTAGACATTTTTATATTTTTTCTTCTAAAATAGCTAACTGTCTACAGTAAAGAATATAATTATTCCCCTAAATTATTCAGCTTACCCCCTTAATTATGTATTTGTGACAAAAGATAATTTTCAGTATGACTTTTCAAAAATGTTGAATTTATTTATGTTATAATTATGACATAAGAGGACAGCTATTTATATATATATTAGGGGTGTAACGATACGCGTATTCGTATTGAACCGTTCGGTACGACGCTTTCGGTTCGGTACGCGGTACGCATTATGTATACCGAACGGTTCGTTGGAGTAATTAATTATATTTGAAAAAAAAAAAAAGAGAGAGAAAGAAATATAATGATATGCGTTCAACAAGGTAGCCCAATAACCCAAACAACGTAACAGGCAACGCCCCTGACACTCCCGAAGAAGAAAAAAACACCATCTATATGTTTATGTTAGGCTACTCAGCAGGCGCTCGCTCACTCAGTACGCGCTGAAGGCTCGTTGCAAAATAGCCAATGCGTTTAACAGACTAGAAATGAGAAGATCCTCCAATAACCAACAGGTCTGGTGTTTGGGTGCACTTTGGATTCCCTTTAAGCTATAATGGTGATGGCAAGAGAGTGGTGGATAAAAAAACATATGTCGCATCTGCAACATGACAGGGTACACCAGCGGGAATACAAAAAAAAAAAAAAAACACCAGCGGGAATATCTGGGATATATGCGTCAGTACTATCTGGGAAAAGACGAAAAAAAGGAGAAACATGCACGCAGCAAACTATCCCTGCAGCATTTAGAAACTATAGCTTACAGGGAATCCAACCCAAACACCAGACCTGTTGGTTATTTTAGGATCTTATATTTCTGGTCTGTTAAATGCATTAGACATTTTGCAACGAGCCTTCAGCGCGTGCTGAGTGAGCGAGCGCCTTAGGGGCCGTTCACATATCGTGCCTAAAAACGCATGGAAAACGCTAAGCGCGTCTTTCTCCTCCTTTCCAAAGCGCTCGGGCAGAAGCGCTCATGAGGCGTCTGTCTTTGCTAAGCAACAATGATGTGCTCTCTCCATGAGACGCGGAAATTTCAGCGAAGGATAAATGGATTTGCAGCTCTAAAAATCGCTTGCAGTAGCTCTGCTACTAAATTTATTTCAAAATTGCAATCCATATACAACTATGATCAGCTGATCCTTCATCTTGGCTGAGCTCTCAACGTTGTTACGGGAAAGGATGAAGCTGATTGGTTGGTTCTTGTCACATGACCCGCGGTGCGCTTGCGGCATTCTGAAAAGTTGAGATGTTTTTACATTTTGCTGTATCTAAAACATATCGAACCGAACCGAACCGAACCGTGACATCAGTGTATCGTATCGAACCGAACCGTGAATTTTGTGAACCGTTACACCCCTAATATATATATATATATATATATATATATATATATAATTTTCTAGTAAAAATATCAAATTATTCCTAAAACAAGATCAATTTATTCCTTTAATAACCGCATGAGACAAACATTTAGGTTGTATCCATGCAGAATATTACATTATCCAGATGAAATGAAAAACATCAAATAAATGTCCTGCAGACATCCTTGTGCTGTTGGGGGTTTTATAATGTGTGTGTTCAGAGCAAAGAGGAACATACTTTCTTCTGGCACTTGGGGCACATCCATATGCCCCTGGTGGCAGTTTTGAGAAGTGGATGCAGGCAGTCAGGGTGATAGGCGCGGGTACAAGTGTGGCACGGCTGAAGATCTCCTTCCTGTTTACACACTGCACAGTGATCATCATGCTGCCGCTCCTCCTATGTCACACACACACACAACTGTCAGGAATTGTTTATATACACTTTTAATATTACTTAAAGATATAACAATTAGCCCTTTCACAAAAAAAAAATTTAAAAAAAAAATTCTTAACATTTTAAATATTCATTGCCTCTTTTGTGATTAAGGAGTGCATAATTTTAGAACACATCACATTAGTATTTTCACTGCAATGCATCAGGTTGGTCACATGAAACTCTGTGTGCTTTATGATAGTGCTACTGGTTTAGTTGATTTTTTATTTTATTATAATGATCATGGTAGTTGATCAGTATTTTTGTTTACGATTAATTTTTTTAAATGATATTTCCATTTCAATAAATTGAATGTCTTTTACTAACTAAAGTGGTTTTACCGAATACTTAATAGAAAAAATTACTTGTGTATACATTTGGTTGAAGCTGTAACGTATTTCAATTGTAATTTCCTTAAATAGTATTTCAATTTTACTTCATTTTTAAAGTACTTTACCCTGAGAAGTGAGAATTGTAAGTGTATTCAAATGAGAAAGTACCATAACAGTGTATTTTGTGTGGGTATGTTCCACAACAGAAAGTCATCTGTCAACTGAACCGAAGTGGTTAATTAAATGACGCCTGAATTCACGTTTTTCTGTGATATATTTTGTTCATTTTTGTATATTTAAAACATGTCAGAACAATATCTGAAGATCTATATACATTATTGTCACAAGAGACTGACAAACAGAGAGCGATGATAGAGTAAAGATGTACCTTCCAGCAGAGCTCCTCAGAGTCTAGCGTGTGAGTGAAAGCAGACAGTAGGTTAGTAGCCGTCACACTGACAAAACTGACTTATTAGAGTTAAACAGCAATGTTGGCGAAATGCAGCAGGTTAAAGCAGTTAGCATTTAGCTTCATTAGTCAACCTTTCATGTCACTGGTTAAAGAACTATTAAGACATGTGTATTTATGATGAATGTGTGACTAATTTATCCTTTTCAAACACGTTTCTGTGTATTCCATGCATTACTTTTCAGCTCAACCCCATTATGTTGACAGAAGTAGAAATCTATTTTACCTCTCGCCGACAGAAACATCGCACTGTTCAGGTAATTGGAGGCAAGTCGTTTGCGCTGAAAAGCAAGATACAAGATGTTTACAAATGAACAAAGCCATAAAATGAGCATAATTTAAAGAAATTATGACTGGGCAGACAGACCTCTGGTTCAAACAGTCCGCTGTACGCAGGGTTAGCTGTGCTTCGCCTTTTTCTCTCCTGCCGTTTACTCTGGATCTCTGACAGAAATGAAAACACCATCTGTGATGGATCTTTAAACCCCAACATCTCAAACTGAGTCCTTTACTTAGTTTTTGTTTGTGGGGTAATCAGCAAACTGCAGGATTTATTCATGCTTTTTTATGCCAGGTTGGAGTTATACACAATGATTTTCTGTGATGGTCTATGGACCTCCTAAATAAGCCTTGGCCACCCATGTATAAAACTATTTCTCTGCCACTAAATGTAACTCACCTTCCAAGTGTTCTGTGGTGACCAGGCCTAGTGCGACCATGAAGGCAATTTTCTGTAGGACATAAGGTTAATAAAGTTAATATATAAAACATTGAACTACCTTTGATGTGAATTACATTTTTTCTCTTCAGAATTAAATTCACTTGACAACATCCAAGCACCAGCTACAGTTATTTGGGCTGAATTCAGGGCAGCGGAGAGAAAATGGCGCAGATCAAAAGATTCAGCTGATCTCAGCAGGTACTTTATCAGTCACTGCTATGTTTATTTTTCACCAAAGTTCACGCTGCCAAAACTAGCCTCTTCCATAACAAGATCAACAGAGCAAACTCTTAAAAACCTTCAATACTCTCCTTTGACCCCCTCTACCACCTCCCACCACCTTTTTACGATTTTGCTAATTACTTAACAAACAAAACCACATCCATCAGCAGTCTCAGGAAACCCTACTACTTAAAAAAAACCTACACTAGACACCTCACTTAATGACAGCTACAGGCCTGTGTCTCTCCTTCCTTTCAAAGCATTGTTTTCAAGCTAGTGTCTTCCCTCCTCTCACAAAACAACCAGCTGGACAATGACCAATCTGGATTTAAAAGTGGCCATTTTAGAAAACACTTTGCTATCAGTCAGTAAAGCTCTACGGAGTTCGAACCTTCAGTTCTCATTCTCCTAGATCTATAAGCTGCATTTGACACTGTTAATCATCAAATTGTTCTGTCCACCTTCTCATCGCTAGGCATCACCAGAACTGAACTCCACTGGTTGGAGTCTTACCTCACAGGTAGGTACTTCACGATTGCTTGGGGACGAGAGGTATCCAAATCATATCAACTGGTCTCTGGGGTTCCTCAAGGATCAGTTCTTGGACCCCTCCTCTTCTCTATATTTACCATATCACTGGGACCCATCATTCATGTGCATGTTTTTTACCTATCATTGTTATGCGGATGACACACAGCTCTACCTCTCATTTCAACCAGATGATTCCACAGTACCTGCTTGGATCTCAGACTGCCTGATGGACATATCGGCATGGATGAAAGAGCAACACCTGCAGTACAGCACCAGTTTACCATTCAACTAAACTCGTCAACGATAATCCCATCGAGTTCGGACAGCAATCTTAGGCTGATCCTTGAAGATCACATTGCAAAAACAGCAAGATCATGTAGGTTTGCACTACACAACATCAGGAAAATCAGACCCCTCCTAACAAAGCATGAAACACATTCTCTTGTTCAGGCCCTTGTCATATATATATATAAATAAATATATATATATATTGCTTGTGAGTGTACCTCTGGTTCCTCCTCCTTTTTAGCTGGGGTCGAGGGGTCAGGGCTTGGCTCCTTCACAGGACTGTTAGTTTGTGAGGTCGGAGAACTCTTGGAGTTGCTGGGAATCTGGGGCTGAATGATTATTACCTGGGTACACACATTAAAAATCTTAAATTAACTGAACAGATACTGTGTATCTTATTAGCATTTGCCACAGCGTGACACTAACAGCATCATGCAAGTTCAAAACTAATTTGGCATGCTGCGCAGCATGTTTAATTGTTAAGTAGGTGATGAAAGGTCTTCTAACCTTGCTGTCAGGGCTGAAAATCAGTGGTTGCACCTTAATGGCCTCGGTTACTCCTGACACTCCATGGGCTACTGGCGAGGCCGCTGAGATGATGGCGTAAGCCACCCCTTGACTTGCAGATGCTGTGGATGTGTTTGGCGCAGACAAGGGCAAGGAGGAACTCTCTTCCTGCCCGTTGGAGAGTCTCTCGTGACTGAAGGTGCTGTTGGCAGTTGGCAAAGATGCACCTTGGCTCTTTGGGCTGACCACAGCCATGCTCTGCAGCACGGCCAGCGTTTGACCGGACTGCTGCTCTCGGCATGGGCTGTGGGGAAGGCTGTCTGGAATAAGAGTCTTTGGCCTGACCTAAACAGACACAGACCACAAAGTTTAGTCCCCAAAGCAGCAGATGGCTCTTTGCTTTGGCTTGAAATCATAGGTATACATCCATCTGAGGGTTGTCCAGCCCTTAAAATTATGATTAAAAACCACACGGTGTATTGATAATAACAATGTTTTATACTTTAAATAATTGTGTAAATGGTAAAACAACGCAAAATGCGTTTTAAAAGATTTTAAGTCCTCCCCTCCCTTGCCTCACATCACACTTTTTAGACATACACTTGCATATATGTAAATATGCAATATTATTCAGAAATCTTTGTTGATGAAAAGGATACTACGTAAGTCAACCAATCGACTTACTCAGTTTAATTCAATTAATTCATGAATCAATTATTAATTACAAAAACAAGAAACTCTCTTAAATGAAAGAATAAAGTAGGAACAAAAACAAATAAAATGAAAAAATGAGGCAGTTATGAATCTCTCATATTCTCAATTTTCAGCTGCTCCTGTTTTATTATCTGCACTTGACACTTGCCGTGTCTTTGACGTGTTTTAAAAGTGTCTGCTATGGAAATGATTTGCAAATAATACGTTTTCATGACTAAAGGGTTGAATGTTATTTAATGCTGTGCATCACCTGAGGTAGCACACTGGCTGAGTGTCCTGCCAGCCGCTGCAGAGAGCTGATGTGAGGCACCTTTATCGGGATCGCAGTGAGGGCTCCCAACATCTGTCAGACAGAAACCAAACACATGATGAGACAGGGATCATTTCAGATGTTCGGAGGACACAATGCAGTTACTTCATCTTCTGTTCAAGCAAACCAGCCGAACAGGACAGAAGAGCCAGATTCATTTCCATGAAGTGGTTCCTCTTAACTGTGCTTCTCAGGAAACTGAAACCAAAACTGGTCCACACACATTCTCTTGGGATTGACTCATTTCATGGCTCATTCTGAGTCGGTAAGTGTTTTAGTGAGGTAGTTTAACTCATGTATTGATCAGAATAAATCAGCGGATCAGTGGGTTGAAAGACCAATCTGTACAGTGATTTCTTTATACTAATCTGTACAAGTTTTATTAACCCTCTACTAACCCTAACCCTAACCCTAACCCTAACCCTAACATCTACATATGAAACTGCATTAAAAATGCTAAACCGTTCCATATTTTCTCTTTTTATGAAACAAGCATTCAAATAATCACTGAAGTAACTAGCATAAAAGTTTACAGTTTGGATCTGACGCTGACGTCTACGGTTTCAGTTAAAACAATAATAATAAAAACGTTGAAACCGCATATTCTCTAAGTAGGTACTTTTTTGAATACGCTCTGATTTTGCAACTATTTAAAGTTTTAAATGGCTTTTAATTTAAACAATTAAAAGTGTGTTCTATGTAGTTTACGTGCAGACGTACTACATTAGTCACGTTGTTACTGTCAATCAGACAAATATAATAGTATTAAATATACACTAAGTATTAAACTACATTTGTTTCCTAAGCTTTAGTTTGCTGTAGACGCTCTTATGTCGTCCATGGCCACTGTGAGCACCAATTTTGCACTTTATGTCCAACTGTCACAGGGGGGTTACATAACCAGAAGAAATCAAGACGAGAGTTTGAGATGTGCTGCTTTAAAATCCCTCTCAGTCACTCATCTCTGTCTATTATGCAGGAGCGAACCGACGTGAGGGGGGGGGGGCAGCCCGCGGCCTGTTCCCATGACAACAGTCCGGATGAAACGTCTTGCTCCGTCAGGGCTGTGATTTTAGTAATTGCTGAATCCCAGCAGACAGAGAGACGGCAGTAACCTTGAGCTGCGGCATTCAGCTTGTATTTTGTGAAAGTACTGAATTAAGCAGTAGGCCTGCAGTGAATTACCCATCAGCCCATGCAGCTGCCATAAGATGGAAATGTCAGGTGAACGCTAACAATTCTGCTCTTTCCGGGAATGTCACGGACCGTTTGAGGATTCAGAGGCCCGATTAGACCAGTGTAGGACAGAAATTTGGGTTTGCACAGACTTTTCACACAGAGGAACAGGCTGAAACATCTCCAGCAGGAGTTTGTGATCAGTCAGAAGCTATAAAGCTTATTCTGGCCTGGAGCCCCGTTATGATTTGTAAATATAAACTGAAGGTACCATTTTTAATGGTTTACCCGAACATTTAAAATGTAGTGGTCTATTTTAGTGATAAAAAACCCCCAAAACAAAGTATTTCAGGTTTGGAATGAAACAAGTTTTTAGCTGTATTCACTAACCGTCAAATCTGACATTTCTATATTACTGTATGAGACCTATATATATCCTAATGTGCAGAAAACTAAATAATGTTTAATGAGTTTATTAATTTTTTACCTGTTTTCCAGTAAAATAACTTCAAATCTATTATTTTTATTTCATTTATAAGTTTATTTGTATAATAAGCCTTGTTATGAGATCAAACGGTATTATTAACTTCAAATTCTGATTCTACAATTCATCAATCAATCTAAAAATGTTCATGCAAGTCTTCCCGAGGCATTTTTTAGTAAAATGCTGTGGTAAAAAATGACACTAGATATTGTTATTAATTGTTATATTGCCATAAATACAAATTCTTTCTTTTTCCAGTACAAAAATACCTATACGTTCTATGACATTATTCTACGAGGAATATAAAATGAAATAACCAAAAAAAACCTGTATCTAACCAAAATTGTTCTTATAATATTAAATTAAAATGAATATATTTAGCAGACGCTTTTATCCAAAGTGACTTACAGTGCATTCAGGCAATACATTGTTAACCTAACATGTGTTCCCTGGGAATCGAACCCACAACCTTTTGCACTGCTAACGCAATGCTTTAACGCTGTGCCACAGGAACAATAAATAAAAGCAATGACTTTTTTTTATCCCGTCTTACTAGTGGTTCAGTACCAGCAGACTCCACAAGGAGGCGCTATGAGCAGTTAAAATACTCTATTTAATAAAGCCACTATCTTCAGCCATTTGGCCTACAAGGAAATGTCGCTTACAGATGACTGTTCTACAGCTGGAGAGGGAAAACTTCAGTGATGTTTATCTCAATAAAGTTGGACCACAAGCATATACATGAATTATGATGTTTTTCCGCACAAACTTAAATTAGCCCCTTGCTGGGAAGGACAGCTGACTTCAACCATGGAGACAGACAAACAAACAATCTTACGAAGATGAAATTAAACTAACATCTATTATTTTGCAATTTTGAAAATTGTCGTACCACAAAAAAAATATTATTTTACACGTCGGCTGAACCGGGACAGTAATAACCTTCTGGAAATGAAATAAAGCAGTGAAAATGTATCATTAGAACTCCCCTCTGCTTTTCTCTCCGCATATGTAGACGCTGTGCAATTCAATTAACACTTGACACTTGCTGTTTCACTGGTGTGTGGGAGTTATTAGTGATGCTCTTTGGACCGGCGTGTGCTACTGTGCTGTTTGTAGCACAGTACAGCGGGGCATAAACATCGGCATAGAGCCCAACTCTGTTTAGGTGGTTTGAAGGAGCGCTGTAAGCCTACACTAGATTCATCTGAGGGCAACATTTCTGAGGCAGTCTACACTAGAAGCGTCAAAGCTGCAGATCATGCCACAACATTTACTAACACTGATAAATGGAAAAGAAGGCATGGTTTTGAACTTTTAATTTGACACAGCGTCTTAAAGACAGCGTTCATGCATGAGAAGCTGAAAACAGCAAGATATGGTAAAATGGTTAAAGACTGCCATCCAAGACATGCTTACATAAAAAAAAGAAACTGAAAAGCAGTGCAGTGAAACACAAAAATTCACTTTTCTCTCCATTTCTGTTACCAATGGCGTTTTGGTTCCTTGCCACTGTCACCTTTGGCTTGCTTAGTTGGGGTCTGACAACATTGTTAACTTGACTAAGCAGACTATTAGAAGAGAACTGAGCTGGATGTCGACGTCACTGAATCAACAATGAACTGACTTTAACTGATAAAATGACTGGTTTCTGTTGTCCTCTTGCATTTTCAGCACACTGGTTAACACTGTAACGCTCTTGGAGTGTCATACGAAGTGCTATATAACTAAATGTGACTTGAGTTGTTTCAACAATGGTAATTAAATCTATTCAACTGATTCCTGGAAACCAACATAAAGAATTTCCGCTCAAAAAAAATAAGTCTCTTTTGTTCTGCACTGACATCAATGCAAAACAGCAGAAATATACTTCTGACTGCTACTTAAATGTAAAGACATCTGTAGAAGGACGGTCAGAGGGAGGTTGTAAATCAGCAGACAGAAGAAAGACTTTTCTCAAAGATGTGCTGCAGGACTCCATTTTTAAAGGGACGTGACATACAGCCAAGTACGGTGACCCATACTCAGAATTCGTGCTCTGCATTTAACCCATTAACGCATTCACGCACAAATGATATGTACTTTATTATTGTAAGGTTTCCTTGAGTGTCTTGAAAGGTGCCCATGATTGAAAACAATTATAATAGTAGAAAAAAGTAAAGCACATAATACAACTATTTGCTGTTTTATCCTTGTTTTGTTTTTGGTAAAACTGCTCCATATGGTACATGTGTGCTGAAATTAAGCAGTTAGCATATGCATCCACACCGGACAACAATCAACTTATTATCCGGCTCCAAATGACTGGCCAGGTGGTCTGAGATGTCTCCCCCCTCCTGTATTCATCAACAAAACAAAACGGCTGTGATTGGTTCTCCTGCTCCAGTGTGATGGGTATTTCAGGGCTTGAATCGGCGGGCAGCTGGGAGAGCTGAAAACAGCTTCACTCTCCCAAACAATACAGCTATAAAAGGCAGTAAAACAATCCCAGCGTTCCAGCAGGGGGAAGGGAGAGAGAGAAGGGGGCGGAAGAGTGAAAGAAGCAGCGGAGGGGGCGACTACTCATGCGAATAAAGAGTCTCTTTTGTTGGGAAGGTGCTATTATTTATAAAAGACTAGCACCAGGAGACACTACAAGCAGAGCAGACCATATTTTTGATTTGATCTAAACAACAAGCCTACGGGTGACTGTACAAGATTTGGAAAACGCGTTGTTTTCAGAAGTTTGCGGACAGATTATTTAGACTATTTCAACAAAATAGCCTGATAATAAGTGACAGAAGTACAAATGTATCACGATACTGTCCTTCGAGTGTGTCCAGTGTTGTATGATCTGAGTAAATAAAAAACGTCTGTAGACGTCCGAAGAAAAAGTGAGTGAGTGAATGGAAGAGTGAGTGAGCGAAGAACAATATGCCAAAACCTTTAGGTCAAGTTTGAACTAAAAATTTAAAATACAGTATGTTGTTTACGGAAATTGCATGATTAATTTGGAATAAAATGTATGTATAACCATGCACTGTCGCAGCTGTGTGTTTACTGTCTTCATGTTTAATCAAAGTTTTCCTCATTATTTTTAATTGAGCTACAGCAATAGCTCAATGTCTGCATCCATATTAGGGATCTCCTGGAGCGTCATAAGATATATTACTTCTGGGAGGCAGTTTTGAAATTTCTGCACTAATGCACCTTCCAGCTTCCAGTATGAATGAAATATTACACGTGTTTAGCACTCAATAATGCTCACACCAACCTATTTTGGTTAAAAATAGGGAAATTAAAAATTTTCTCTAATGAAATTTACACTGTAGGGATGTATAGTAGTTTAGTAGAGGTCTCTAAGAACTGTCCAGGGCTGTGTTTCTCAAAAGCATCGTAAGCTATGTTGATTGTAGAGACCAATGGACCTATGAATTATTTAGGCTTATGATAGTCTCGAGTAGCCAGACTTCAGATTGCCGGCTGAAGGTCTTGAATCCATGGCAGCTTTCTTTGGCCAAGGCCCACCCATGAGGCCATTTGACTGACAAGTCAAACAACCAATCACAGTTCGTTTCGTTCAGCGTCATGTTTCTGGGCATGGAAATGTCGCAACAATAACAGACCGGTGCGTAAAATTCTCCAATGTATTTTAAAGATTTTATGCCACGAACTGAAAACCCAGCGTTTAGTTGATCCTGAAAAGCGCCTTGTCGTCACAGTTTTAAACACTACACCTTTCTTCTTCCGTGAGGGGGTTTGGCACCACAACATCTTTGTTTCCAGGTGGAACGTTAAAGAACGTGACACACAAGTCTCCTGGAAATCCTGTAGAATTCAACCAATCCGATGATGACTTCGACACTCCTGAAGTGTTTCCAATTTTGTGTCCCATATGCATCAGACAAACGTTTAGCCAACGGTCTTTGGATGTGACGTCTGAGGCTGAGGCTAGGCTTATGATGCTTTTGGGAAATGCAGCCCAGGAGTTTTTTTCTCAGTGGATGTATAAGAGGCTGACATTGCATATTTAAGGCACGGACTTCTGGCCTCCTGGCAAAAATTAAGAAAGTGTTGCTGTATATTTTATCATAATAATATAATATTTTATGATAAAACCTTAAACCTTTCTAATGGTTTATAGTTACAGGTATATAGCTGATTAACAAGAGTGCAGAAGCACCTAACCCTGATTGTAAGCCTAAAACAGATATTTCCTGAAAAGTTACATCTCAATTCTGATTGGTTGATTGGAATGTTGTTCCAGGATCACCAAGGATGTACTTGTTGTACTTGGCGAAATCACGCTCACCTAATAACAATACCAATCTTTCTTATCAGTCACTGATTTACAAGCACAATCTCAATTTTAACAAGAAAAACGAACATCTGTCTACAAATTAGGGCTGCACAATTTTGGAAAAAATGTACCCAAAGGTTATGCGTGACATAGGCAAAAGAACCGAACCAATGTTTACAATGCAAACCTGCAGAAAAATGAGTCAAATACCCTTTACAAAAAAGGTCAATCAACTATGTCGGACGACTTTGAAGTTGGAGGAGAATTACATAATGTGTGAATCTGTGTGAATGTCGTGAGGTTGAGGTCTGAACTATTTCAGAATGATGAAGTATATCTGTAGAGGTTGTGATTGGAAGCGCTTCGGATGAAATTGACTGTATTTGTGGCTGGCTGATGTTAGTATAGTGTACCTGTGAGCGGCTGATGTGCTGTCCAGCGGGTGTTTGGAGGTTGATGGGGGACGTCTGGAGCGTCTCAGAACTCAACGCCTTTTGTCCATTAATGTGTGCTGTCACCATGGAAACAGGAGTCTTCGCCGGCACCACAGAGATGGCGATGCTCTGGCTGGGCGGCTTGATGAGGGCGAGGGGTTTGGCGACCGTCCCCACAGGACAACTCCTGACAGCGAGCTTCTGTCGCACAAAACACACAAACAGCAGCAGGTCACTAACCCTGAAAACACTGATAACCTTAAGACCTCGGCAGTGGATTCAAACAGGCCATTCGTCTCTCGAGTTTTCTTTTTGAACCAGCGCGATTCATGTCAGTTGTGTACGCACATGCTAATTGTCATGCATAATCAAAGTATCTGCCCAGTTTCCGTGTATTGATTCTTGTTCATGCTCTTGCATCAGCTCAAGTTCAGGGACTCGGATTTAAGTGTGCACTTTAACGCAAGTGTGTTTCTTTGTTGTTCAAAGTCTGCTTCCATTTCCTCTCATTTACCTTGGGAAATAATACAGCACATGATCAAACAGTCTTTAAACGCAGAAAGTAGAACAACATTCACTTTCATGTGCGAGCTGTTTAGAGCCAAGCACACTGCAAATACAATTCTTAATCAGTATTTGAGTCATTTTTTCTGTCAAACAACCCTGAAACAGGACAATTTAGCCTACGTTTTAATAAAAGATTTAGATATTAAGATTCGTTTTAGAGAATACCTCATTTAATTTGTGTTATCCTTTCAGTATTTTTATGCATAAACCTAATTTATTCATATATGTGTGGTTTTCAAGTTAATTCAAGATATATTCTTTGAAATCAAGTATTAATTATCTCATGCAGAATTATTTCTACACAATGAAATGTATCTTGATTTAAGGGTTTTTAGGATTTCTAAGAAAACAAATACACTAAACTTGCTTTAAAGCATAAATCGATTACGGTTAATGCTTATGAAAATTAAAAGCTATTACCGTATTTTCCGGACTATAAGTCGCACTTTTTTTCATAGTTTGGCTGGTCCTGCGACTTATAGTCAGGTGCGACTTATTATCCAAATTAATTTGACATGAACTGAGAGAAATGAACCAAGAGAAATGAACCAAGAGAAAACATTACTGTCTACAGCCGCCAGAGGGCGCTCTATGCTGCTCTGTGTTCCTGTAGTCTACACTGAAGACATAGAGCGCCCTCTCGCGGCTGTAGATGGTAATGTTTTCTCTTGGTTCTAAATAAATGCGACTTATACTCCAGTGCGACTTATATATGTTTTTTTCCTCGTCATGACATATTTTTGGACTGATGCGACTTATACTCAGGTGCGACTTATAGTCCGAAAAATACGGTAATAAAACATATTAATACTTCTAAAAAGTATACAGTTTATAAATATATTTATTTTTCATAAATAACTATTTATTTTTTCTGATAACAAATCTTAGTGTATTACATAATTTCACTTCGGTAATTTTAAAAACATTTGTTTAAGGATAATTAAATATTGTACTGGAAAACAAGTCCAGTTTTGACCTAGTGGATTATAGAGTCTGACGGTGCATGAGGAAGTGTCATCATTGTTCTACACACAGAACCCCTCTTACCCTGCACAATTCACACTATAAGCGCTCTGAATATTTCATATTCCATTTCTGTTCTCATTTCTGAACGGCTTTTATGGTTTTCTGAGAACTGTGAGGGGGAAGGGAGCAAGAGAAAGGGAGAGACAGGTCTTTCATATTCAAAGGCCGTCTATCTGTAAAGGAGCTTTTTCAATATGTTTTCACATGTGAGCACCTACAGCCAGTAAACCCTGACTGACACACATATTCATAATGTAAATTCAGTTTATGACTGAAGAATTGCATTGCCTCTGCAGTGAGTGTGATGCGTTTGCATTGCTCTCACTGCGCAATATACATTATCAAGAATTTTATTCAGATCACGGTCAAAGCTGCAAAACTGAAGGAAAGACCAAACTTGCTCACGGTTACCTATGGCCAGGGCAGGACTTAGTAAGGAGGGGGGCCCTGGGCTTGAGGTTATGTTTGGCCCCTATACCTACACTTCTTTCTAACATAGCAAAATGATATTCTCTAAGTTGTTGTTTACTATACATTTGCAATCTTGCAGATATATATAAAAAAAAAAAGAAAAAAAAGAAAAGAAAAAAAGGAAGAAAAAAAACAGGACTTGTTTGTGTGATAGGCATGGCTATGATATAAAAATGAAAAACTCATGAAATGGATATTTTTTTATTTAAAATCATTTTAATTACATATCTTACCCACTATGTATAATGGCAGTAAGATATGAGAGAGCACTCAAAACATTAATATATTAAAATAAAATCATGCTCTGTAAAGAAATGAGGTGTTAAAATTTGAGAATTTGTAATTATCTTCATAATGTGCGCTCTTTGGGGCTAAAGTCTTAATGGAGCTGAAGTAGCCATGTGATGACAAACTAATCAGTGCAGATGCGATTCAGAGTCCTTCTTCTGTGTGAAATAATCATAAATACCAGTTTATGCTGTTTGATTGTGGCCTCAAAGGTGGTAGTTGTAAACTGTAGTAGCCTCGGCTGGCCCGTTTAGATCTTCTGTGCAGGGTTGCCAGGTTTACACAACAAAACCCACCTAATTGCTACTCAAAACTAGCCTAAACTAGCCCAATTGCGTTTTGAGGGGGTCCCATGCTAAAAATTGCATTTTAGGGGCTAAATATCATGTTCTTTTGGTCGCTTAAACCCGCGGACATGACAAACAACCCACAGAAACAGTGTTAAAGTAGACCAATTCTGCAGGGAAACCGCGGACTTGGCAACACTGCTCACGTGTGCAGTCAAACAAATCAAACAAACATAAATGGGCAAAGTCGGGGCCATGGGTTGCAGCCCACTCGAGCCCAATGGTAAGTCCAGCCATTCCTATGGCACACTGACGACCATGTTTCTAAGGAATGAGGTCTTAAGAGGAGGTTAAAGGGAGAGGATGGAGTATAGAGGGGATAAAAGATCTCCACAGAAACACAATTTTTGATTTGTTTTACAAAATCCCCTCAATTCTGCACATCGAACAAACATGCTAATGTGGTAGAAACACATCAGGATCCACTTCTCAGTCTCTCATTCCCTTTTTTTTTGGAGTGTAATACGAATTGCACAGTAAAAGTAGCTCTACATGCATGATGTTTTAGTAAGTACAGACGTTAACGCTCTGATTATGCGAAATGTGTGTCAAATTTTCATGTTGAGATTAATTGCTAATGCTTTTATCATGGTATACGATTACGGTATTGAATATGGTATTGAAATTAAGTTTAAAAAAAGAGAGGTCATAATACAGTATAACAGATTTCATAATGTTTTTTCTTACAACAAAAATAACTGAACATTTAAATACAATAAAGTAATAAAGAAAAATATATCAAGTTTTACACAGGTTAAAGTGCAAAAGAACTATAAAGACCACTAGGTACCACTTACAATAAGACTTCATTAGTTAACCTTTAACATTCACAATACTAGGACCAGCCAAACTATGAAAAAAAGTGCAACTTATAGTCCTGAAAATACAGTTTATTTTGCTCAGAGACTAAAAGTTCTGCTTTGTCTTTATATTTTCGTATGCAAAATTGTGTCTAAAATAACAAAATATTAACTTCTTACTGAACTGTTGTATAAGTCAAGTCAAGTCACCTTTATTTATATAGCGCTTTAAACAAAATACATTGCGTCAAAGCAACTGAACAACATTCATTAGGAAAACAGTGTGTCAATAATGCAAAATGACAGTTAAAGGCAGTTCATCATCAGGGACATTCTAACTATGTTCTCTAGGCTCCATTATGCAGTGAGTTGTTGCCCTGCCTCATATTCGTCATCAGTCAACCGCATAAGGTCTGGGGCAGGGCAAGTGCGTTAAATGCGTGAATATTTTCACCGTGTTAAATTACCAGCCCTAATATATATGTAACTTATATACACACACATTACATGTATATGACGTTTCATATACAAGGGTAATCTTCCAGCATACTCAGCAACAGTGAGTTGACAGGTGTTGGTTGACGATCTGACATATATACACACATTAAAGACTTTTACAGCGCTATAATGAAGCGCTCTGACTTCTCTTGCCTCAGGCTAAACAAATCAGCCACATGTCTCATGTCAACACTGAGCTTCCAGTTTCATTATTCCTTATATACAGAATGGAATAGAAATGCTCTCAGATATAAGAAACCTTTAGGGAGTCACTTTTATTTAAATTCTGTTATTAATTACGTCCCAAACATGGGGGACCTCCGTTCATCTTCAGAACTCAGATATTTTTGATGAATCCAAAAGGGAAAGGGGCTTAATTTGGCATCAAACATCCTTTGCAGAAGATTTATAGAGCTGGAGAGCTGTAGAAGATGAAGAGTAGGTTACATCCAAATGACCTGAGCACCTTCTCCCATCACTAGAGAATGGGATAATCCGGGTCTGCCTCATGCTGTGTGATTTGGCCTCAACACCGCTACCCTCCTGCCAAACAACAGGCCATGAGCCAATCCTCCACTCTCTGTGATGATACGACTGTGTGCACATCAGTCAACACATCAGAAGACATAAACCTATCAGTAAGAGCTTTAAGATTATTTTTGCTCAGGGACTTCAAGACTGTTTGCAGCTTCGTCATAGCCATGACTACCGCATTAAATCTGGTCCACACTAAAGCTCGTTCCAACCAAGAACCGCCCACTTAGACAGGAAATACAACTACAACTACAGTGAATCTTCCAAATGAGACATTTAAAATGGAAATGGGCACCGTAATAATACACAAAAATACAGAATATTCCTTTTTGTGTGAGCTATGCCTTTAACAGAATACAAGAACATGTTCAATACACAAATACAAGTCAAAGTCTTTTAAATGCCTCCATCTCATTTATCTTGAATACCAAAAACATATTTATTTAATCACGTCTGATTAAAGCACAGCTCTCGTTCGTTTTTTTCTGCACAATGAAAGGGAGCTTGAGCATTGCACTATATTCAGAAACGGATAATTTTCTCGCTTTAATAAAGCTGCCGTTCAATATTCAGACAGCTGCCTATGCTTCTGCGTTCTGCCTGTGAGATTCAACACAGCACTTCATCTCAGAAAGCATAACTATTTCATTACACGCACACAAATGAAATGCCAAATGTGAGCTCCTGTAGCCTCTATGACGGTTCAAGAAATCAATCTTTACTGACCTATCGCAGGCGTCCGCGTGTGAATGTGACGAGTGAAACTGCATCTTGTTTCTTTTATTGTGTGTGGTGGAGCAAGACGGCCTGAGTTCAGTTCAGTTTGACTCCTCTGTTGGCTGGATAACAAACAGCTTGCATCATTTCCAGTGTCATTTTCCGGATGAAAATGTGCCACACGCTTGACGTTTCGTCGATGTTTGCTAACATTTATTTCCAGTGGAATCGTGCATGAAATCTTGATTAGGTTTCTCTCCTAGGAAATCTGTCTTTTACTGTTGTTTTACTATTGTGAGGGGAAAAATGGTTCAACATTACGATTCTTTCAAAAACATTTCTGGATCGATCCACATAACAACAAATAATTGGAATTTAATAATTCACATTCAGGAGCCTTTCAGATAATTTTAACAGTCAAGAATAAACAGGCTAAATAGGTTTCATTCTTCATCATAAACCATTTCACATTTTATAAAAAGAATAAATTAGGTATGCATGATATTATCAGAATCAGGTGATAAAGGCTTAAAATGCAAACATCGTAAAAAAAAATTATGCTGATATGCCTTGTAAATACGACTAATAGCTCAGGGTGTACTAGCGATAGGATCACATCAACAGTGTGGTCATACTTGAAGCAAACCTTTGCCTAAATGTTAAAGTGACACGACGTGTAGCCAGATATGGTGTCCTAGACCCGAACCTCCGACATTTGGGTTACAAGTTCGACTCTCTTACCATTAGGCCACAACTGTTGTCATAAATTCACAAGTCTGTTTTGATTCAAAGGTCATAAGCTATAGCTTACATAAATACAAAAAAACACTTGTAAATGAAATCATTTAATATATGCAGATTTATTTTTTCAAATGGATTATGAAAGCAAATACAAGAAGGTTTTTATACCTTAAATATTATTATTGTTATAATGTCTGATAATGTTAAATCTACTAATACAATGTAAAATTCCAACAGCATCTGTCTGAAAAAAAAATACACTCATTAAAAAAGGAACATTAATAATGTTTATTACTTCTAGCAAATAAGTTTCTGCTCAAAATGTAAAACAAATGGTTTATGATTTCTAGACAGGAGAAACTTGGTGTTGTTTCAAACAAAAGGAAATATATCAGTATCTGTATTGGCATCGGCTATTGGCCAAATTATCGGTATATTCCGATATCGGCAAACATTTTATAGCGTGCATCCCTAGAATAAACGTATTTACATAAGACTCACAAAATGTCTTCCACTTGGAAGTAGATTTTTCTCGTGCACATCCACTGAAAAAACAACGTGCGCATTTCTTGACTTCAAGTCAAGTCAAGTCAAGTCACTTTTATTTATATAGCGCTTTAAACAAAATACATTCAACAAAGTTTAATGACATTTATGAAAGTTTGTGACATTTAATTTACACAAAACATTATAGGAGCATATACAACTTTAACCATAACAACATCGCTACCTACTGTAGAACTGCCTATAGCTGATCGACTAACTTCACACGGTTATTGATCTGAACTAACTTGTATAAATGATACTATCGTCTTTAAACATTGCTCCACGGCAGAATCTGAACAGTCACTTTAGCAGTTCACATAATTGATTCTGCAATTTCCTGTTTATATCGGTGAAGCTAATTTGACTTAATATGTATAAAGCACTATAGAAATGAAGGTGACTTTCCTATACTCAATTTCTATTGACGCGTCAGGACAGGCATATTATTTTACTACAACACAAGCTTATTCATTACCTGGCAAACAGGTGAACAGTTTTAAAGATGTCTTTATGGTTTGATTAGCATGAATTATACAGACAGCAGCAGGTTTGTTAGGCTGAATACACAGATCCAACATATTGATACACATCTGGTTTTCACTCAACTGTTTCTATTTACTTATGACATAAATGACTGTGTTTAATTACTCCACACGTTGGGCATTTTGACATAACTGTGTTTGTATTTAACGATTCAAACACAACAGGACGTGAAAGAGAACTGAACTCAGGATTTCATGCTGTCTCAGAGAGGTATTGCATATTGCCCTTAACTTGAACTGTATTAAAAATCAATACCGTGTAAGTTATCAATACAATCAAAACATGTTCTGCCATTTATTTTCTAATTCATGAATGATTTTGCTCTTGTTTTCCCTAAAGGTGTCTAAACTGCAATATATAAATAGTGTTGCTAAGTGTTTTATTTGTTATTTTTAATAAAACATGTAAAAAAAACAACAACTGACCAATGGAGAAGAAAAGCTTAGTAGTTCTCTACAACCAAGTCGCAGTCTCAATAATAACTCAAACACCTCGAGGGCACCATGCTGAAGAGAATTATTGATCCTCTTTTGTTTTTGTCTTTCTGTGTTTGTGAATAATCCACATGATGAGGCTACAGATCTGTTATGATCAACTCATAACTGATTCAAGAGATGTTAAAAACACTGTCATGTTCTTTAGTCTTTCTAATAACTCTTTCAGCTTTTATTCATTTGTTTTGCTTTCAGGTTATGGTGTTAAATAATGTTAATGGATCCCAGATCAGGATGTGACAGGTAAAAAGCACAACCATAGGACACACATTAGCAAAGCCGACAAAGCTTTCTATGTCTCAAGATGGATTATTCTCTGTAATCCTAATGTGTCTGTGCTTAATGTGTCTGTGATTGTCTTTTATACACTAAAAAAGGGAATATGTCTCTGCCCTTAAAGTATCAAAAACATACAACATACTAAAATGGCATCAGTACTAATAAGTAACAATGTCATTTAAAGCCCATGATAACATCTATGGCATGTGTATGAAATATATGAATGAAACATGAAATATATATATATATATATATATATATTTTTTTTTTTTTTTGAGCAAAATAAAAAAAGATAAGTTGTATAAGTCACATTAGGCCTAATAATTATACATTTTAGAAATTTTTAACACTATATGATACTTTAGTTCACCGTACTTTGCAACAAATCCTTTAAATTTAACCGTATCAGAACAGATCAATAATGAAAAATATATCATTCTAATGGATTAATGGATTATTATATACTGCAATAAATATAATTGCATTATATAGTAATATGGGCTTAGCAAAAAAACAAGCCAAAACAAAGTCATTTAAAACGAAACGTAAAGTTGGTCTTACCTCTCTTATTAGGCACAAATACAAATGTGTTCATATTCGCAATGTAGCCTATTCGAAGTTAACTATTAGTGTATTTATTAGGTAAAATAGGAATTGTAGTTTACGCACATTCCAGTATTAACGTAAAATATCATAATGAGAAAGATCTGGAAAATCCGCAAATCCACACGCAAGCGGAGAGATTGGCGCTCGCGCATTGTATTAATGTGCTTTCGCACTACAATAATGCGCTCTCGACATTTGTCACATAGTTATTATTAAAGGAAATACAACAGACACATAAAAATGAAGTGCTACTAAATATTTTCAATGAATAGCAACTTAAATTTGGCCTGTTTCTCAAACAAAGCAATTATATGACTTGAGTATACTTGGGATAAAGTGCTATAGTGAATATAGTAGCGTTACACATACTGCTATTATGGTGTTTTTTGTTTTGCTTTGTTTTTTTGCCTTTTTAAAGCCATTTACTATGGAAGTTAATTAATATAAGGATCACTATTATAAGAAAAGAATTATAAGGTTAATTATAAATTATAATTTTAAACCATAAAGCTATTCTTGCTATTTTTACAGATGTTTTAGGGGGTTATGAAGTTGTTAAATTGTATATGACTTTACACAGTAAATGCCAAAATCATGACAACATCCCCTCTTTGTTACACTGTTGGTTCCACAACTTAACCAAATTTTTTATGAAAACAAGGGATGAGTCTTAATTTTTTGTTCATTAATCGACATTATGCCACAAATGCTGTCAATTGAGCTTAAATTGTATTGAATCTCATATATCTTTTTAATTATGACATACCTTTAAGTTCTTCGGGTGTATTGCCACTATTAAAATCACTGCCGCCAGCTCAAGAACATGATGTTCATCCTACAAAGAAGAACATAGACGACTGTTCAGGAGTTCTTTTCTGTGTCTGTCTTTTTGTCCATGTTCATACAAAGTGATTTTTTGTGACCTTGTCAGGCAAAAAAACAAATCAAAGTCTCATTCATTACAATGGGTGGCTCTTTGTTTTCCGCCCCTGTCTTTGAGTGACAGCACAAGCACATCCTCTCTTTCCTCAGTTATTTCTGCTCTCAGCTGTTTTACTGCCACCCTACAAAGACAGACCGTGAAACTGAAGCTTTACAAGATACACGCTACACCAGGACTACTTTAAAGCAGTTTAACTATAGCCACTTTTCTCTGGCGTCACCTGACCGCTCAGAAGGAAAACGCATCTGATGGGTCGAGCTGATCTCACTATTGATTACCGAAGTTAACATGGTCAGATTACCACGGTTTAAAGAATCCTACCAGATTCCAAAGCTTCCTGGGAATTCTCCAAGGATGTGAGAGGAAGTCCAATAACCGTCCACATGAGACACTGACACCCACCGAACGCTGATCAATGGAAACGATCCCATCACCCTTCAGCCGCACTGTTATAAAGTGGTTTATTTTTGGCCTTGCATCACATTGCAGGTTTTGAACTTCAACTCTGACCATCCGTTTCAGTTTGTCCACCATCATACTGGGATATGAATACATTTCTGCGTCTAATGAAGATGTTACGCTCAGTTAAAGATCTTCAGTCACATTCTCACTGGCATGAGCAAGGGCATGTGGTGTTTTAAATGATAAAGTAAGTTAGCTCTGCGGACAGGAAATGTGAAGTGTCTTTGAGAGCTTGTGAGGCTCTCTTTATTTAATGTGAGTCACTGGAGCGCTCTTGCGACTCTTTCCCAGAGGGCGTATGTTTCAACTGTCCTCGAGCTATTAATAGCTCTGCTGCTTTATCTGTGCATGCTGAATATGAAGCATGCCACCTTCCGGCTGTTGGACGCCAGCAACACCAGGAGAAGAATGGCATGAACCCTGAAGCACCATGTGCTAGAAATGCCAAGATAACACTGGGTAAACCATTTAAGTAAACAAGAAGCCTTTATCTAAAGTGACATTTATAACTGTCTATGAACACAGTTCCCTTGTTTCCCGTGACTTTGTATAAACCATTTGAAGGCCAAATCCCTTTTTTTGCCAGAATAATTAGATCTGATAACATGAAAAGTAGTTTCCATCCCCATAAAGTAATGATTTTGGCCTGTCCCACCTTTAAGGTCATGATTTTCGCAACTGAATCATGTCATAATTTTAACATAATAAGTTAAATAATCAAACACACTGAATATGACGGCAAGCTTGGAATTCAGGTTGATAAAGCAAGACACTAAACATGATCAACTTCTGTTCCATCAGTTATTAAATATGTATTCAATTCATACATGCAGTCCATATATAAAGTTGCTGAATATGTAAGCATTTTAGCATTTTATTTAACTAAGAGAGATATATTTACAGCATTTACATCATTTTTCAAAATACTGCTAAATAATAAGAAAATAATTTATATTTTTTAATTTAAATCAATGTATTATCCCTCTCTTTTTCTAATTTGATAAACATCTTGCAGATTCTGCACATGAATAACTGCGTAAATGGAGTCATGAGGGTTCAGTAAAGCAGCATTAGTTAGAATTAGAATTCATTTGACTTCCCAGGAATGTTAGTGACAGAATGTGAAATATGAACCAGCAGTCGAGCCTTTACTTGACTGGAATAAAAGCATTTCTCTCAACACTTTGTTTCCGTTTGGTAAAAAACTCAAATGCTGCATGTTTTCTCCAGAAATGAACCTTCAATATTGTTCTTTTACAATCAATAGAGCTTTTCTATAACAGTTTACTCTAGAAAAACATGCTAAGCATTTGAATACCAAGGGTAAGCATAACTGTGCCATCATAAAGGTTGTGCTTCTATCCTATAATACTCAAATACCCTTGACAAGAAAGTTTCTGCACAGTATATAAATGTCAACGCTCAAAACGTTTTTCAAAGCCACTGCTCCTCCACTTGAATACAGATGTTTTGATGTTCACCATGATCACTGTGGTTTGATGCCGGTCTACAGGTCTTGGGACCACAGCCTAGTTGAATATCCCTCTGAATCAAAACATTACTACTGGGACACCCTCTGTTTTCATTGAATTGACAAACACAAGGCCAGATCAACAGCACCAAATGGGCCATATGTTCCACAAGAAGCACACATGGGCTCTGGGCACTTCACCATGCTTCAAGGTCAAAAGCAGGTCCACATGACTACAGAAAGCTCAAAAATTGGTGATGCACCGAAATTTCATCAAGCTAAATATTTGGCCACTATTAAAGTGTAGGTTCACCCGAGAATGAAAATTAATTCATCTTCAACTCACCCACGAAGCATTCTAGGTGTATGTGACTTTCTTAATTCGGAATAATCCAATCAGAATTATATTAAAAAATGTCCTTGGTCTTCCAAGCCTTTCAATGGGGTAAGCAGGCGTTTGTTGTCAACAGTTCAGAAGATGCGAAATGCATCTGTAATAAAACGTCCCTCTCGAGGCCCCGGAGGGTGAATAAAGTCCCCCTGTTGCGAATCCATGCGTTTTTTTTAAGATGAATATCCAGATTTTAAATATAATAAACACAAGACATATGCGCATGCCTCTGGGTAATGTAGGAGTAAAGGATACAAAGTCTCCTTACTTCAGCAAAAGAAAAACCAGTCTCCTCTTGGCTTTATTTGAGATCCTCAGTCGTTTTTCTTTACAAATCCTCGTTTTGTGCTTCTAATTCATGACCAGCATTTTGTTTTGTTCTCTCTCCGCGCTCGTCGTTTTATTACTTTATTTCATGTCTTCTGAACTGTTGACAACAAACACCCCCATTGAAAAGCTAGAAAAAGCAAAGACTATATTTAATATTAGGGATGCACCAGTATCGGTATCGAGCCGTTACTGAGCTCATGTACTCGTAGTCGTACTCGTTAAAATGCCCTGATACCAAACGCCGATACCAAACAACATATGATAAGTGCCATATTCAGACAAAGAAACACCGGACAGCAGAGTGGAGTTATTAGAGATTAAAGTTGTCTGTGTAGGATATCTATGCAATGAAAATTATGTTAAAGGGGGGGTGAAATGCTATTTCATGCATACTGAGTTTTTTACACTGTTAAAGAGTTGGATTCCCATGCTAAACATGGACAAAGTTTAAAAAATTGAGTTGTACGTTTGAAGGAGTATTTCTGTTCCAAAAAAACCTTCCTTATATGGGTCCTAAGGGCACTTCTGCCGGAAGAGCGCACGCTCCCGTATAGCACAGCACTGAGAGCACAACAGACTTCACTGATCAGAGCGATTCACTGATCAGAGCGAGAGCGTCGTGAAAAGTCACAAAAGAAGTGTGTTTTTGGTTGCCAGGGCAAGACAACCCTGCACAGATTACCAAAAGAGAAACAGCATTAAGGGACCAGTGGATGGAGTTTATTTTTACAGAGCATCAACGGAGTTGTGCAAGTGTTTTTGTTTGTTCCCTGCATTTCGAAGATGCTTGTTTTACAAACAAGGCCCAGTTTGACGATGGATTTGCGGATCGTTTATTTCTTAAGGATGATGCAGTCCCAACGAAAAAGGGTCACGATCGTGTGTTGGAACCACATGCGGTGAGTAAAACTGCTTCAAATATCTCTGTGTTGTTAACTTAGCTATCGGCGCGTAAGCACATCAAGTAAACCTCTTGTACACCTTTAAAGAAAAAAAAAAGACCACATAAAGTGGAACTTAGTCATTTTCCAAAACCGCTAAGTGTAACGGAGGCCAGCAAGTTAGTGCTGTGCATGTAAACCTCCCCGATCTCAAGAGACGCACTAGCAACAGACGCTAGTGGCTGTAGCCATTTAACCTCCTTGTTAGAGGAGACCCGGGTTTGAGCCCCGCTCGGAGCGATTGCGAGGAGCGTCAGAAAGGACCCGGGAGAGAGGGGTTACATAAGCAAATATATACAGTTTCAATACATACCACATAGAGACGCTGTTGTAGTCGTTGCTGCTGCTGCTCTCGTTCAGTTTCAGCCTCGGGATCTGATTCTGGATCATACATATACGGCTGAATCTGACTGTTAGCCATGGTTTGTTTTGGATGATGGGTTTTCCCTCACGGTAATGTCACAGTTTCTAGCGATCATAACGCAAAAGCCTACTGGCGCTCGTGATTCTTTAGCTCCGCCCACACGTCACACCTCCAGCCGGTAGTGTTTTTCTGAAAAAAATCGGCACAGACTATATTTCTCTTATGAATATAATAAAACTAAAGAATTTTTGGAGTTATGAAGGATGCAGTACTACTCTATAGGTACTCAAGATTAACAGGAGATTGAGTGAAAATGAGCATTTCACCCCCCCTTTAAACATTCAGTATTGACTCCTCTATAGCTGATGTACGCGAGCTGATAAAGCACACTGAGTGGATTGAGCACGCAGCGGCGGAGATGCGCGAGCTTGTCTAGTGAACATACAGTTCAAACAAGTAAAACAATGCACAAGTTACAGTGCTTAACGGTGGAGAGAGAGAGAGAGAGAGAGAGCATGCTTGCACACTTCTGTTGTGTGATCTTTGATGTTCACTCACTTAGCACACACATTTGGATTAAAACTAAATTGTAAAAAAAAGGACAATTTATAGGGATGAACGAATTTTCATTCTCAGGTGAACTCACCCTTTAACGCCAATATTGACAATATTGCAAATAACAATAATGCTTTCCTATTTTTTTTTATTGATCTTCATTTTGATTAACCAAGATCTTAAGGTGTACTCACAACTGCCTGAGCATGATTACCCACCCCCCCCTTATGCACTGCACTCATACTTGCACAAAAACATTCAGGGCCGGAGCACTATTACGTCATGTATCTGACAATAGGGTGAAAACCACTTTTGCTAATAGATGCCTAATAGATGCATCATCTATACCATGATCATATGGGTGTTTTCAGTTGACAAAGCAAAACTTTAATAAACATTATCTGTAGTGTGCCTACCATCTAATAATCACAATAAGCCTTTTGCTTTTATTAGTTACTTTTGATATGGAACAAAGTCTCAGTCAGTTTTATAAAAAAAGAAAAAAGAAAAAAAGAAATGTTGTTTTGATGCTTATTGATTTGTTGTTACAGATTGCTATGGCTGTCTCAGTTCACGCAGCAGCGTGGACTGCACAAAATCCCAATCATATCTTTACTGTTAATTATAGCACAAAACAAACATGAAAGAACATCAGAAGGACTGTTAAAAGAAAAAGCATAAAAGTGGAGTAAAATAAAACAAAGATGTCATGTTACGCTACATGTAAAAAAAAAAAATAGAGGAGTATTTTGCTGGATATATTATCTTCGTCATAAAAACAGAGATCTGTGTGTGCATCGTCCCCCTGTGGTGTTACTCCGAACACTTTTTTTGTATATGTGAAGGATGCTGTTTTAAGTGGATATTGGGACATGACTTAAGTACAAATCCTTTTTTACACAATAAATAATAATAATTAGTGATCGACCGATGTATCTGTTTACCGATATTTTTCCCGATATTTAAGCATTTTTCCATAATCGGGTATCGGTTTTGTAATATCGGATTCGCCGATTTACGGCGCCATCTTGTGGCCGTTTTGAGATTTCCGCCATTGCACCCCGGGTGTCTGAGGAGATCAGTCAACAACAACTCAGTGCATAGGTAAATATATGTTCTACTTGGTTTGCTTTAATTAATCAACTTTATTTAACATAACAGACATGCACAAATGAGATCTGAGACATAGTTAATTTATGTAGCTTGTTTCTAAACAATTGAGACGAACTCATTGAGTCACGTAGTGTAATTCATCATGTCCTGCCCCAATAAAGACGTATCTTTACATGAATTAAATAAAACAGATATGAATGAGTGCATGTTGAAAATAAAAGCGTTGAATTTAATTCTCTATCTGTTGTATTTGCTCACCATTAGTCTAGAAGAGAAAGTTTGTTCATATTGCTTAGCAACTGACGGATGATCTGGAGGCTTAAGCACGGCCACTGAATGAAACTTGACAAGATTATCTTGTTTAAACACCCTAGATTATATTATCATTTACTACATAACAATTATTTCGCTAATACACATATAAATATAGCCTACCGCTTTGTGGAAATTAATTATTTATTATCTCCATGCGCGATCGCGGTTGATTAAGTTATAGTCAAACAGCACTTTGTCAGTTGGCATTTCATGATTTAACGTTAGATTAAATTTAGATCATAAAATGCCAACTGACAAGTGCTGTTTAACTTTATATAGTCTCGGGAAAAAAAGTTCGTTCATATTGCTCAGCACCTGACTGGGTTGATGATCAGGAAGCCTCAAGCAATGCCACTGAATGAAACTTTTGACAAGATTATCTTGTTTAAACACCCTAGATTATATTATCATTTACTACACAACAATTATTTCGCTAATACACATATAGGCTACATACACTCCTGAACAAAATCTTAAGACCATGGGATGCATCGCAAGTTTTACACATTTTGCACTATTGGATCATAACCGGGTTGTAAGTGCTGCTTCAAAATGCCAAAAGAAAAAACAGGGTCAAGAGACAAAAAATAGAGAGTAGGCAATTTATTGAAAACTGCATTTAAAGTCAAACAGGCTGTTCATCAGCTGATCAAAAGTTTAAGACCATTGCCCAAAAATAAACTCACAACAGAAGTAAAAGTGTCAAAAAAGGACTCAGTAGTGAGTAGCCCCACCGTTCTTGTTGATCACTTCAAACACTCGTTTCGGCATGCTTGATGTGACTGTTTCCAGGAGGCTGGTGGGAACGTTGGTCCATGTGGTGAAGATGGCTTCACGAAGGGCATCCACGGTCTGGAACTGACGTCCGTTTTTGTAAACTTCCCTTGCCATCCATCCCCAAATGTTCTCAATGGGATTTAGATCAGGGGAACACGCAGGATGGTCCAAAAGAGCAACGTTATTCTCCTGGAAGAAGTCCTTTGTCAGGCGGGCGTTGTGAATTGCAGCGTTGTCCTGTTGAAAGACCCAGTCATTACCACACAGACGCGGCCCCTCGGTCAAGAGGGATGCCCGCTGCAACAGATCCACATAGCCAGTCGCCGTTTGACGCCCCTGCACAACCTGAAGCTCCATTTTCCCATTGAAGGAAAAAGCACCCCAGATCATGATGGAGCCTCCTCCACTGTGCCGCGTAGAAAACATCTCAGCTGGGATCTCCTTGTCATGCCAGTAACGTTGGAAACCATCAGGACCATCCAGGTTAAATTTTTTCTCGTCAGAGAATAAAACTTTCTTCCACCTTTCAATGTCCCATGTTTGGTGCTCCCTTGCAAATTCCAAACGGGCAAGTTTGTGTCGTGGGAGGAGACGTGGCCTTTGAAGACGTTTTTTGTTCTTGAAGCCCTTCTCTAGCAGATGACGTCTTATGGTTATTGGGCTGCAGTCAGCATCAGTAAGGGCCTTAATTTGGGTCGAGGATCGACCTGTGTCTTCACGGACAACCCGTCGGATCCTGCGGCTCAGTGCAGGTGAAATCTTTTTGGGTCTACCACTTGACTTTTTTGTCCCATAACTCTCAGGATTTTTTAAGAAATGTAAAATGACTGTCTTACTGCGTCCAACCTCGGCACCGATGGCGCGTTGTGTGAGACCTTGCTTGTGCAACTCAACAATCCTGCCACGTTCAAAAAGAGAAAGCCTTTTTGCCTTTGCCATCAGGAGATATTGACAGTATGACTGCTTGAAAAACAATGACATGAAAGCCATATTTTTGTGCAGATTTGACCTTTTTATGGCTATGGTCTTAAACTTTTGATCAGCTGATGAACAGCCTGTTTGACCTTAAATGCAGTTTTCAATAAATTGCCTACTCTCTATTTTTTATCTCTTGCTCCTGTTTCTTCTTTTGGCATTTTGAAGCAGCACTTACAACCCGGTTATGATCCACTAGTGCGAAATGTGTAAAATTTGCAAGCATCCCCTGGTCTTAAGATTTTGTTCAGGAGTGTATACCGCTTTGTGGAAATTAATTATTTATTATCTCCATGCGCGATCGCGGTTGATTAAATTATAGTCAAACAGCACTTTGTCAGTTGGCATTTCATGATTTAACGTTAGATTGAATCTAGATCATAAAATGCCAACTGATAAGTGCTGTTTAACTTTATATAGTCTCGGGAAAAAAAAGTTCGTTCATATTGCTCAGTACCTGCTGGGTTGATGATCAGGAAGCCTCAAGCACGGCCACTGCATGAAATTTTTGAAGGAAGCAGGCTTACAGGGCAGAATGCTGAAAGACTCTGTTTTCTACACTAAGCCTAGTTCTGCTTAACTGGGAGTATTAAGTTACACTACTAAATAGCCCTCCCGTCCCCACCAATATGTTAGAATCATTTTTGTGCTTTATTTTTTTTACCTGTTTTTATTTTTTTACCTCATCAAAGCTTTTATTTTAAAACAAAGACACTTAGTAACAGTGCGCTTAAATTTTTTGGACTCAGACCCCTCTATTTATTTGTGTATAAATATAATGCTTTGTTTTTTTGTATGCAAGGAGGGAGTGATTGTTATAAATAAAATGGTTTGTTCAGCTCATTTGTTTTGTAATAATTGTCAGAAACAGAAGTATAACAGTAAATAAATATCGGTTCTGCATATCGGTTATCGGGTACATAAACATACAAATAATCGGTATCGGTATCGGTTATAAAAAAATCAATATCGGTCGATCACTAATAATAATAATAATAAACAATGAATAGTTTAGCAACCAAACGTTAGACTGCAACTAACAATTCATGCCAAAAAAGAGGTAGCCTATAGTAAGCCCACCATGGATTTGTATAGGCTAGAAGGGGAGAAAATCCTGGCTCCAAAAAGTTTAAAAACTCCTGCGCTACATCATATATTCAATTATATTTTTACTTAACTTTTCGTTTTCATCATATAATGTATGTTCCGATAAATCTGTTGAAAAAAAAATCAGAGACTAGTTTAGAATTAAATGATTTTCTATGCATCTCAATATTTGCTTCATGTCGGTTTAGGTGTTTTGGTAAAAAGAAAATAATTTCAATGTGTCATTATCGAAAAGACATCTAACAAAATAAAATACAATAGGTTTAGTCATAACCATGAGTAATACACGCAGTTTTGTTCCATAACTGTCCTGTCAGATGGACAAATGAACACTTACTTGAACTTTAGCTTCTAGTTTACTAAAACTGAATGTTTTCATTTTACTGTGAGATGGACAACTAAGAATCAAATCCCTGAGTATCTGAAATCACTGAGGGTTTTCTAACAAAGTGCGGTTGTAATGTGTAAGCAACGTCTCCAACATAAGAATAGCAATGTAGAGTCAGACACTGAAGAGTATTTACAGTTAAATGGAATGACATTTTTATTACTGCTGTCAAACGATTAATCGCGATTATTCACATCGAAAACGTTTTTGTTTACAAAATATATTTGTGAGTACTGTGTATATTTATTATGTATATATAAGTACACAAACATACATGCATCTATTTTACACACACATACACATACACACACACACATATAAGAAATTGTGATCACAAATTAACTGGCGGACCCCCTGCAGTGCAGCCTTCCATAAAGGATCTTTTTTTGGACTGGAGAGGGTATTTTCAGCACTGCATGTACGTGTTCAGTTTTAAGAGAGTAGTAAACACCTGTACGCATGTGGAGACACTTTCAGCTGATGGTGACCTACTAAACACTGCCCCAATAACACTACAGGCAGCATCACGTGAGCATAAAGACACAACCTCATCTCATCAATCATTGAACAGTCTTTATGTATTTTAAGGGCACCTCAATAATGCATCCACTACTGAGTCTGACGGCCTAGAAGAGCATGCAGATTAGAAGGCAGAAGAGGGTGGCACATCTGACAAGACACAACCCCAACTGAACAGTAGTGTAGTGCACTAAAAGGGAAACTTCAAAGCACATGAGCAACCGTACTGACATGGATCTGTGTCCAGCATCCATGCTGATCACTTTCAGCTTTCCAAAATAGTATGCAGGGTTATCTCAAAAGAATATTTCAAACTCCTCAGGAGTACTGCATCAAAGAAAAAACATAAACAAAGAAAAATTGTGGAGTAAATCTGACAGACTTGGTTCTTTTCCAAAACCTACTAACTGTCTTGCTGTATAATATGAACCGGCAGCTGCCTTTTAAAACAGCATTATCATTTATTAGAGACCAATTCAGACTTTTAGAGGCAATTATTGTATAAAATTATTGTGGGGCCAGAATACTTAGTTTTTTCCCATCACAATGCTGCTTTAAAATGGGCCGAAACAAGCCAAATCTTATGAAGCACCAAAAGCAGGTTTTGGAACAGAGCCGTACGCTCATCTTTGAAAGCGCCAGCTTCAGATCCAGTAATCCTATTGGTCATCTAACGTGATCTAATCTCTTTACCTTATTAGCTCATTACAGTTTCACAGAAGAGAAAGCCAGAGAGTTAAATCAGACATTAAGCTCAGACGCCTTTCACTGACAGAATGAACCTTGTGCACTCTGGAGAAATGTACTACAGTTCTTATAGTGACCACGTCTGTCAAGCTCTAAAAAAAGACAACAAAAATAATGCACCATAAGAGCATCACAGAAATGGTCCATATGACACAACATTTCAATTTCTGTAAAGCTGTGTAATAGCTCTGTGTGAGGATCAGACTAAAATAAAGTCCTTATTCACTGATAGAATTCCCCTCTGCTGCTTTTGTCTACAGTCCAAAAAATGGCTTTTTATGTCCTTAATGAAATTCGAGAGCTACTATGAAAAAAAAAAAAACATCATTAGATAACTACTTTGGTCTGTTCCTCCTAACAAAAGATCTTCAGTATGACTATTTTGATCCATTGGAACATAGTGCACAAGTTCTGGAAAAGAGCTGCTTGAGTGTTTTACTAAGTATTTCTTTTTCTGTTCCTCAGACGAGTGAAAAATGAAAAACATTTACATTTTACAGGACATACAGTATAATTACATACTGACTGTTCACAGGTCATGTAGTTTTGTAAGAATATAAACACATACTTTTTCGGAATGACATTTAAATAGAAAAAGAAAAAGGTTAAATATGCAAAGAATAGCGTTGTTTTGTTCACTATGGAGTCAGCACCATGTGTGTGTTTCACATGTTGTGTCTTTACTGAGGCACCAATTTAAAGACATACAGTTAAACTCGATTTATAGAATCTGGAGATATGTCCTATGTCTTTGAAAAACACTGATATCTCGAGAAGAATATTAAGACAATGTTGATGACAAACGTAATCACGTCGGTCTTTAAACCTCTAATGCATCACAACTGTTTTAAAAGCATGGCACAGATCACTTATGTGACTTAATGTTGTATGAGATTGTGAATGAATGGATGCAGAAGCATCTGACAAGAATAGAGTGAAATACATCAACAGAAATAACCGCATGAATGATTTACCACCGACAGTGTTGCTATGAGACACCAGCACAGATCAAAACCGGTACAAACCAATTAAATCCATTCAAATGGAGCTCCTGCTGGTCATCCATCGTGTGCTTTTGGATGTTTCCTTCAGGTCTTATAGCCTCACACACTGAGCTCGAGTCTAGGCCTTCAGGGCTTCACTTGTTTACTTCCAAGTGTATATAATATGTTTATAATATTTTTTTATTACAATTCCAGTCAGATGTTTTTACATAGCATGTCAGTCTGTGGGACAGGGTTGCACAAATCACTCTGGACAGAACGCTCAACTGCTTTCGGGCAATGAGATACAAGTCACTTGCATTTGTGCTAATGCACATAACTTATGCAACTTGCACTTTCTTCACTCTCTATGAAATGAGATTTTGGTTGAACTATTCATTTATCACATGTAGCAGAATTTGAATAAACAGACCTTTCCCGCAAGCTAACGTCTTCGCAGGAAGGAACTATTATTTCCTTCCAAAAGACAAAAACAATACAATTCATTTTACACAGTGCACGAGGGACACACATGAACACACACAGGGATCATTTTAAAGAAGGATTTGTAAGCCCTGAGAGAGACCAAAAAATTGAGTAGAAGCGAGTAGATCAAGGCTCAAGACTCACACCAAGTTTATGAGCGTTTCTGGATCAGTGATGCAACAACCAGCAAGAAGACAACAACACAAAACCCTCTCACGCAATATGTATTAAAAACTCACAAGCTAAGATAGATATTTATATGTGGATGAAAGACGTTTGCCCTGCGGGGAACACTAGATACTTACAAAGGCTTCACACAATTATGATGTTCTCAGCTAATAAATGCTGGAGGGTTTGCTTCCCCTGTTCATCTGCATTTCAAGCCTCCTTCAAATGAAAGTTCGAGTGAAATATAAAGAGGATGGGTCAGTACAGGCCCAGACGTCCAAAAAATGTCCAGTGCAATGTTCAGTTAAAGCTCAACAGAATTCTAGTTAGACTAGATTTTCACAAATAGAGTTCATCAGATTTAATTCTGACAACATAACTGCAACGTTCACTCTGAATTCACATATAAATGTTGTGGTTAAGTTTGCAACACTCTGGGTCATCTATTAAACCACTGCATACGGTACCTTCCACACATTTATAACACAGAATTCACTTCTTAATAAATAAGCAGGACAAATATGTGAAATGAAAATGTAGAAACTAAACTGCAAGGATCCAGCTTTTATATGGTTTGTTAAAGCCAATGTTTAACATTTAGCTGTGTATAATACCCTTTCAAACCTTTACGCTTTAGATCTCTGAATGTATTATATTATTAATTCATTATAGATGCATCATCATGCCTTGTGATACTGTAACTCATTTGATATGATTACACAATCTACAGTTATAAATACACTTAACATATCATACCAACATTAGGTAAAACAACAGATATATAGTGTATTTTAATGTATTGATGTATTAAAATGCATTTCATATAGTATACTTAATGCATTATTTTACTCTTAAGAGTCTCATTGAGCATTCTAACTGTGATAGCCGCTCTTAATTACAGGAATCTCATAATGAATGTATTATAAGGCCAACAGAGGCCTGCGTGTAGTGTCTTGTGTGATGCTGACTAGTGTTTTCTGCTCCCTTCCCCCTCTTTGGTACGGCCATGAATGAGCCCTCCCCCCAGCCAGAAACTCTGCAGACTTTTGCTCCATGTTAGGAAGAAACCAACACCCCTTCAGCACAAAATGGAAGCTTCCACTATCAAACTGAGGTACACCAAAAAGCCTCGCTACAAACATTTAACACACACAGCCGCAGCACTGGACGTGTCAGAAGCAGGCGTGCGCCGCTGTCCGAGGTGCTGAATGTTGCCTTCTGAGCTGAACGGCCATCGAACGCGCCCAAAATCCTGTCGTTCTGTGTGGGGTTCATCCTGACAGACGAATTCAGTGAATGATTGAGAGTTTCTCGAACAAACGCATCAAACCAAGGCCAAACAGACGAATTACCCATAAACATGTTAATAATAGCTATCGCGACGCCATTAAATGACCTTCCTTATGAGTCGCGGTTATTTAAAAAAAAGTGAAAGTGAACTGCAGAGATCGAATCAAATTCGACCACGTCGTCACGTGACCAAAAAAAAAAAAAAATTCCAATCTGGAAAGACTAAGTATCGAATAAGTACGTTTAGGTTAAGAACACGTTTTAATGCAACTTGTCTGAGTGAGTGAGTGAGTGAGTGAGTAACTTTCCTTCACAAACTTCCTATGTGTCGACCTACCCGTTAAACGATAGTACCAATCCAGTTTTCGTGTGTAAATAAAGCAGTTGAGATTATTTCTAGTGGTTTTCATTCATTTTGTGGGGGCGGGGGGCAAATATGTTTCTAATGCACGCGTGACGCAAAATATTATCATTAATACTAATAGTTGCAATTTTGGAAACATTACTTTTCTTACTTTTTTTCACTTAGATGTTATTCTATTTTGCCTTCATTGTACTTGTAGCTATCTCATATATATATTATATTATATATATATATATATATATATATATATATATATATATATATATGAGATATCATCATATATATATATGAGATATCATTTTTTTCACTTAGATGTTATTCTATTTTGCCTCCATTGTACTTGTGTGTATATATATATATATATATATATATATATATATATATATATATATATATATATATATATATATATGACATATTAAATATATATATAAACAAGCAAGATATTTTGAAAACTTGACTAAGCCATGTGTGTTATTTGGCAAAGTCACGTAAAGGACAAAGCATAGCGAACGACCGTAAGAACTACTGATGCCGACAAAGTTTCTCACCCACTGTAAATGCCTCATTCTTCAACGCTTCAAATAAAACGAATTACCTGTGGGTCCTGCTTCATCTGTGCAACTAGTTTCTAAATGAAGTAAAACAACGAAAAGACGTTTCGTTCAAAGTGTTTCAAGTTCGGATATGAGGGAGGAACAAAGCGACGAGCAGCGAGTCCGTTTGAGCCTCATAAATATTCAAGTCTCGTCCCGATCGCTACACAAAACCGCCGCATTATTAGTGCAAATCGCAAAAAACCGCACCGCACGCTTTTAAGTGCATCAAAGAGCGTTTGAACAATCTGCGCTCAAAGTGATTATGGCGTCATAAAGGCGAAAGAATGTTACCGATGTATCACTCTAAAAGGCTACGGATTCCAACCAAATGAAGACGTTCGAACACGGCGGATTCTGTCTTCCAGCGTGTGTTCACATAAGAAGTCCCGGGAAAGCTTCAACAAAATGCCATTTTTATTTACCTGATGACATTGGACTTCTACTTTCAATGCTTCTTGAAGGCCTTGTAGCTCCATATTCCGACTCCAGAAGCACTTTTCCCCCACTTTCGACGCGATTCGCGTTATTTGTGGCGTAATACAAATATTTTTAAAGCAACAATAACAATCGCAAGAACTACTCGGGCTGCACAGCAAGTTCTCGCTTCTTTACTGGCCGCGAGACTCATCACCCACTTTACGCCAGGATTAACAAAAGTGCTCAAAAGGCGATCTAAAGATTTCAGCGGTCACATAGATCCACTCCGAAATCCGCACGGCAAAAGCCTACCCGACCTCTCCGAATCGCACGGCTTTATTTTTAAGACTCTGAGTTGAAAACGTGGAACTATATTTCGTCCGAGTGCGCGGCTTGATTTCCCTTTGCCTGGGTGAAAAGTTGCGCTTTGGTTGTCAGTGCTCATTCGGAAAGTTCCCGGATGGAGCAGTGAAAAGAAGAACTCTCCCTTCCTCTGTCACGTGAACGCGCTCCCCTCAGTTATGGAGTCATGCGCGCTCCCACTCACGTCTACAAAACAGCAGATAGTTTCAAATGTTCACCGAAATGTGGTGGTAAAGATACACTGATGGGCTGTAAATAGAGTCTGTAACGGTTTTACAATTTGAAAACAACATCATAACACAAACCAGACGTTTTGGCAAGGTACTGCCTTGAAATGTTTATGAATAGCTCACCAACTAATATTTATATTAGCCTAGCAATAAATGATATGTAAATCAAATACTGTTTTTTTTTTTAATTATGGGGAGACCAAAGAGTGTGTATTTTGATTAAGTGTGAGCTGTATGATTGACGTTAAGGTTTGGGACCCCACCAGCCCCTCACAGACCTCACCCCCACAAAGCTTAAATGAACACAAATCCCTCCAGCTATTAAAATGCAAATATGAGCCCCTATACTGCCTTTATTGGCAGTCTAACAGTGCTTCTACTTCTATTGGTCTGCTATTGGTACACTACCTAATGTATCTCTTTGACAAATTGTTTTCTTGCTAACATTATTCAACATGGCATCTGATGTCTATCACTGAATATAAAGTTTATTGTGTTTACTTCTATGAAAAGCTTTGTTCAGTTACTCGTATAACATAAATGAACCAAAACCCTGACCGTGTATTAACATTATTAGATTTACCCCCTGACAGCAAAGTTATAAAATGAACATCCATACTAATGTGTTTTGCAATTCACAGTACTCTCCCCTCCAGCTGATCATTTTTATCCCAGTTAAAGGGTTTACTCCACCCTGCCCCCACACCAACCCCCATCCCCTCTCTCATCCGCCCTCCGCCCCTCTCAGTCCTCTAAACACAAGTCAAAATGTCATTGGAGCATTACGGCGTGTTCATGCGCTGCTCTGCCCTGCTGCCCTATCAGGAGTTGCGGCTGTAGCATATGCATCCAGACTGACACCAGCCGAATGAATGAGAGCCAATCAGCTTTCAGGACAGGGTGAATGTGATGTGGAAGTTAATGTGATGTAGAAAGGACAGTCCAGTGCATTTACTTACAACTGACTGTAAATCTTTTTATTTGTAATGCATGTCCATATGAAAGAAGTCAAAAAGCTTTTTTTTTCTTCTACTAGTTCATTTCAAATGGTCATGTGGTCCCTGTTTGATATGAAAGCTGCATGCAGTAACTATAAAATAATGTATCACATTACTAAAAGAGTTTTTAAAAGCATTCCATACAGCAGGACATTACAAAATTCGAAAACAACTTTATTTCAACTCTCCACTTTTTTTGGCAGTAAACAGAATTGCTGACATGAAGCAAAACACTTATCCTGGTAAGTTATTTGTAAATAAAATTTCCAAAAAAAATAACTTTTTTTTTTTTTACTCTTGCAGGTTTTGTGTTTATCAATTTATTTTTTCCAATATTTATTATTTCTAAGCAGAATTTAGAAGAAACTTGTAATGAGACAGAGACGTTCGGATCCATGTGCAGAACTTTAATGATGAGAATGGTCAGACAGGCAATGGTCAGTAATGGCGTCAGGTATGTAGGGATAATCAGAATCGATAACAGAAACAAGCAGATGTCGGGGGCAAGCAGCAGAGAATCAGAGTCGGTATAAACAATCCAAAGGTCAGGTACAGAAGGAAAACACAAGTAAAACGCTCGGAAATGTCAGACTGGCTAAACAAGACTTAGCAGGGAGTGGGAGTGAGTGTGCTGCTTTTATGTGTGTGTAAATTAGGTGCAGGTGTGGCAAGGAAATTGGCTGATGAATGATGTGCAGGTGTGGCAGGGTGATTGTGATGCAGTGACTCATGGGGAATGTAGTTTGGGTGTGGTGCAACAGATGAGAGGTGCTAGAGTTCGAGTGACATCTGGTGGTTGATGTGGAATGATCCTGATTGGAGTGCCCTCTACTGAAGTTCATGGGCACTCCATCTAATGATCGTGACATAAGCCCCCCCCAAAGGAGCGGCTACCAGACGCTCAAAACAATCTAGGAGGGCGGTGGAGCGGAGGCGGAACAGCCGACGACCACCACAGCTGAGAAGAGGGGACAGAAGCCCACCAGGGCGGACCAGATGACCACCATAGTTGAACAGACATGACAGAGGCCCACCAGGGCGGAGCAGAGGACCACCACAGTGGAGTTGATGGCACAGGAAAGCAAGTCTGGTCAGGTGGGACTGAAACAGGGAACATAAACAAGTTAATAGCGGCCTCCGTTGCCGTGACAGGGCAGGCAGTGAGTTCATGGAGGACCTCCGTAGCTATGACCGGAACGAATGAGAGCTCATAGACGTGACAGAATAGGACGAGAGCTCTGGAAGTGCGGCTGAGATGTGACGAGGCTCTGGTAGATCCGTGGTGATTTGACTGGATTCATGAAGATCGACTGTAACTTGACTTGGTTCCTGAAGATCACCGGTGACTTGACTGTGTCCTTGAAGATCACCGGTGACTGTGACTTGACTCAGAAAGGTCAACGGTGACTAGCCTGGTCTCTGGAAAGTCCATGGTGACTATTCCGGACTCTGGAAGGTCAACAGTGACTAGCCCTGACTCTGGAGGGTCCACGAGCACCTGACTCAACTCTGGAGGGTCAACCAGAACCTGACTTGATTCTGGACAGTCAACTGGAATTTGACTCGACTCTGGAAAGTCTACGGGGACCTGACTTGACTCATGAAGTTTAACTATTGTTTTACTTGACTCTTGGGTGTCAGTGGTGACCTTACCTTGTTCTGGACGGTCAGTGGAGACTTGACCGGACTCTGGATGGTCAATGGTGACCTTACTAGACTCCAGAAAATCAACAGGGACCTGATCAATGGTGACCTAACTAGAATCAAGAAGATTAACTGTTGTTTCACTTGACTCTTGGGTGTTAGTGGGGACCTGACTTGACTCTGGAAATTCAACTGAGACTGCCATCTTGTGCAGCGGCGCTGGGCTGACGGCCATATTGTGCAGTGGCGCTGGGCTGGCGGCCATATTGTGCAGCGGTTTTGGGGCTTTAAAGTCCTCTGCCTCTCCCACAGTGAAAGGAGAACCACATAACAAGAGTGCAAACTCCATTATGTCCCTTAAGCTGCAATTAAACTCCCCTCTAGGTAACCATGGTTTTACTGGTTCATTGAGTCCAAAACGGAATAAACTTTAAACAAGACTTCATCGTCCAATTCACAGAACTGTTGAACATAGTCCTCAATAGATCGATCTCCTTGCTTTAGATTTAACAGCAAGTCAACTGGATCTGTGGTTAGACTGGATTGGTGATATGCTGACATTGAAACAGGAACCGATACCTCAGTGACAAGGGGATACCGGGCTGCTGGATCCTGGTATGGCGAAGTCTTCTGTAATGAAGAGACAGAGACGTTCGGATCCATGTGCAGAACTTTAATGATGAGAATTGTCAGACAGGCAATGATCAGTAATGGCGTTAAGTATGTAGGGATAATCAGAATCGATAACAGAAACAAGCAGATGTCGGGGGCAAGCAGCAGAGAATCAGAGTCGGTATAAACAATCCAAAGGTACAGAAGGAAAAACACAAGGAAACCACTCAGAAATGTCAGACTGGCTAAACAAGACTTCGCAGAGAGTGGGAGTGAGTGTGCTGCTTTTATGTGTGTGTAAATGAGGTGCAGGTTTGGCAAGGAAATTGGCTGATGAATGATGTGCAGGTGTGGCAAGGTGATTGTGATGCAGTGACTCATGTGGAATGTAGTTCGGGTGTGGTGCAACAGATGAGAGGTGCTAGAGTTTGAGTGACATCTGGTGGTTGATGTGGAATGGTCCTGATTGGAGTGCCCTCTACTGAAGTTCATGGGCACTCCATCTAATGATCGTGACAAAACTGACGTGTATTGTAACTATTAATTAGTATTTATTTGTATATTTTAATTTTAATTTTAGCATTTAGTTATGTTTTAGTGATTTTGTTGTGTTTTGTTGTCATTTTATTGTATGTATATATATATATATATATATATATATATATATATATATATATATATATATATTAGTTATTTTAGTTTGAAATTTAGTTTTGTAGATAATTGAAATATAATAAGTTATAATTAAAAATTATATTTTATTTTATCCTATTTCTATTTGTTTAATTTGTTTTATTTATTTATTTTTATTTTATTTTTTTTGGGGGGGGGGTAGTTTTAATTTATTGCATGTGTATTAACTAAATATTTTTACTATAACTATATTAGTTTTGCACAATAGCTAAATTAAAGCTTTTGTATAAGCTTGCACTCTTACAGTATTTAAATGTATGCATTTAGCAGATGCTTTTATCTAAAGCAACTTACAGTACATTCAGGCTATCAATTTTTACATATCATGTGTTCCCGGGGAATTGAAGCCCCAACCTTATGCTCGATAGTGCTATGCTCTACCAATTGAGCTACAGGAACAGATTGTTCATATGATTCAAGCAGCATCTGGGTCAGACCGTATCGACTCTTCTTATACATCCACAATCTAATCCTGTTTACATTAAACAAAGCTCTGGAGCTGTTACTATGACAACAACTCCAAGATGTGAACGGAACAATCCAGGATTGGGTCGAACCCCTAAAATACAAAAAGAAGACGGTGCCAAACACTAAGTATGAAAACTAGCAATGCCAATATATGTAGCATTATATAACATAAAATATATAACATAAATTCCACCTTTCCAAGTTTCCTTTACATTTAGTGTATATGAGTGGTCATGACATAAATGGCATCAGATATTTGCCAGCACATTATCTTGTCCTGAGAGACCCTCTGACTTGACTAAGGGAGATTCCTGGAACAGATGTGAGTGCGTCACTTGAGCTCAGCTCTTACTGTAAGCATCAGATCTGATCACACCGTAACCTTCATGTTCAGATGCCAGCACTATGACTATCATACAGTGAACTCATGTGCTGTCAGCGGATGGATTTAACATACAAAACAAACATGAAATCACTCAAATACATCAATATCAGGGGCGTGCCATCCATTATGCATTTCAAACCTATGACACATACGCTAAATATCCTTTAGAGTTATGTTAAGCTCTCCTGAAACTCTGAGGTGGTCCTTTAACATTCATATTTAATGGGTGTAAATATACATAGTTGTAGACTGAGTTCTGTTGAGTTTTAATAATCCATCACAACCACTTCTAGATTTCACATCTTCAGGCCATTTTAATGTAATCGTTGTTTCCAATGACAACTTTCATTGAAAAGATTACACCGATTGTACTGCAGTGGCTTAATGGTGCCGAAATAATGTTCAAAGACAAGCAGATAATGTCAGAGAGATGGTTCCATTAAAAGAAACCAATTAAATTTCCTCTTAATTTGTCCATTCACTCCTCTAATTACAGCATGTTAACTAAATCTGCATAATTAGACTCTCACTGATCTGTGCTGCCTGACTGACATTTAAATATGTCCTCTGAACAAATTAACCATTAGAGATGCAGACAGCATAATAATAATAATAATAACAACAATAATAATAATAATAATAATAATAATAATAATAATAATAAAGAGCCCTCGTAAAGTCATTCAGAAACTAGTGAGGGGGGAACCCATGACTGCTTCAAGTCAAGGTCACAGATAAGTCAAGTCAAAGGTGACAGAAATTATCAGAATCATGTTGGGATCACAGAAAGATGGTCTGCATTATTACTTATTGACTGAAAGAAATTCAGATTTTTTTTAAAGTCAGGATGTCTCCCCCATTTCTGCTATATTTAGAGCAGTTTCTGTCTAAGTGGGTGGATCTTGGCTGGAATAAGGTGCGATATGGACTCAATCTTATGTTTATAGTAAAGGTGAGATTAATGGAAGATTATTCCCATCAGATTTATGAACATTTTAGTTAATCCTTCTGTTAATGGAAACTGGAAAAGTGAGGCCTGCCAAGAGCCTCTTCCCAAGATCTTTCAAATCTTCAGAACAGTGCAGAAATGCTTTAAAATGCTTACCTAAACCTTTAACACATTCTCCACTGTTTTGTTCGCTTATACTTATCTAAATTTTTTAATAAAAAGCTTCCATTTAGACTGAAAAAAAAAGTTTTGATAGCTCAATATCATGGATGAAGGTTATTTTTAGCCTGTTTTAGGGCTGTTGCGCTAAAAATAGGGGTTTCCAAACTTTTTGAGGCCAACCAAATATAAAGATTCCTCATGAAGGACCCCTTCCTATAATATACATTCAGCCATCTATTTTCATCTACAAAGACCCAATGTTTGAGTAAAATATTGTGATATTATAAAGACATGTTTCTTGGTTGGTTTTTCCAAAAATAAAACAACAGGCTTTTATTTTGTTTTTGTGATATCATAAAGACATGTTTGTTGGTTGTTGTTGTTGTTGTTTTTTTATTATAAAATAAGAGGCTTTTATTTTGTTTTTGTTGTAATGCAAACTGTTGCTTATTGTTCTGATATTATATATCTGGAAGATATTTATTTAGTATTATGTAGACCTAACAAGTTAAACACATTTTCAGCTGAAATCATTTTATCACATTTTTTGCTTATGACAAAAACTATTCTTGAACGTATGTGAAATACAAAGAAAGATTTAAACACTAATTTTGAACAAAATAATAATAATAATAAAAAATAATGTTATGTCTTACATTTAAAAGCTGATGTCAATAGAATAGAACAATAGCTATTAATCTTATTTTGCCCATTCAGCCTTTAGAAAACGACATGAAACAGTATTCAATTTGTGAAATGCATTAATGCCACATTAAACATTTAATTAATATCTTTAGTTAACGTTTTTTTTTTTTTTTTTGACAGCCCTGAAAATTGCATTAAAAATCTAAGAAAATATATAGGTTTTTTTTTGGCAGAAATTCTTGCACCCCCTGGTGGCCCCATGGGGGTCCCCCAGACCCCAGTTTGAACCCCCTGTTTTTAATCTCCAAAGAAGAAAAGAACCATATACAGTGAAAATAAAGATTATTGATGCACTAGAAGAATGTACTATTCTGGTACTCTTTTTATGATACTATAATTCAACTTTCAATTTAAACCTAAGGTATAAATAAACAATATTACTCAAATATATGATCATTACCTGTATTGTTTTGCTTAAATGTCACTTTGGATAAAAGCATCTGACAAACAAATTAACTTAAAGGTTATTGGCTATAAACAGAGATCCTGTCCAGACATCCACAATCACTTCAGTGCTTAATAACAATACAGCTGTGGCCTAAATGTTGACATGACAAGTCATGAAACCATACACATTCCTGTACCCTAAACAGTAGAGCATGGTGCTAGCAGGGCCAAGGTCACAAGGAAATGCATGATTCAAGTTTATTTGTATAGCGCTTTTTACAAAACAAATCGTTACAAAGCAACTTTACAGAAAATTATGTTTCTACAATATTTAGTAGTAGCTAGTAGTTTGTGCACATTTGACAGGATTTTAGAAAAACTAAAAAATAATAATAATACAAGACGTAGTCAGCTAGACGATGAACTATCAATATTATTAATTAAGTTATTATATGATTAAGTCACACATTTAGGAATAATTGTTAGTTCTGTTTGTTCATTCAGGGTTAGCATCATCTGAGGTCCTCTGAGGGTCAGCATCATCTCTTCTCAGGTGTTCTGGATCCAGACTGGAGCTTGTGTAAATCCTAGTTACCACGGGATGTGAATCCCGTGGCAAAACATAGAAACAAAATACAGACATCATTAGCATAGCTGCTGATCCAACAAAGTAAAATTAGTTTAACCCAAGCTAATGAATAAAAATGCACCTTTGATCAGATGCAACTACACTCACAATTAAAAAGATACATTATTCGAATGCTTGGCGAAAGAGATGTGTTTTTAATCTAGATTTAAACAGAGAGAGTGTGTCTGAACCCCGAACATTATCAGGAAGGCTATTCCAGAGTTTGGGAGCCAAATGTGAGAAGGCTCTACCTCCTTTAGTGGACTTTGCTATCCTAGGAACTACCAAAAGTCCAGCGTTTTGTGACCTTAGGGTGCGTGATGGGTTGTAACGTGGTAGAAGGCTAGTTAGGTACGCTGGAGCTAAACCATTTAGGGCCTTATAGGTAAGTAATGATAATTTGTAACTGATGCGGAACTTAATAGGTAGCCAGTGCAGAGACTGTAAAATTGGGGTAATATGATCATATTTTCTTGACCTCGTAAGGACTCTCGCTGCTGCATTTTGGACGACCTGTAGCTTGTTTATTGAAGAAGCAGGACAACCACCTAGAAGTGCATTACAATAGTCCAGTCTATAGGTCATGAATGCATGAACTAGCTTTTCTGCATCAGAAACAGATAACATGTTTCGTAGCTTGGCAATGTTTCTAAGATGGAAGAATGCAATTTTTGTAACATTGGAAATATGATTTTCAAAAGACAAATTGCTGTCTAATATAACACCCAGATTTCTGACTGTAGAGGAAGTTACAGTACATCCGTCTAGTTGCAGATTGTAATCTACAAGATTCTGTGTAGTGTTTTTTGGTCCAATAATTAATATCTCCGTCTTATCCGAATTTAATTGGAGAAAATTCTTTGTCATCCAATCTTTTACATTTTTAACACAATCTGTTAGCTTAGATAATTGGGAAGTTTCATCTGGTCTCGTTGATATATATAGCTGAGTATCATCAGCATAACAGTGGAAGCTAATTCCGTATTTTCTAATAATATTACCAAGGGGCAACATGTATATTGAAAATAGAAGGGGACCTAGGACGGATCCTTGTGGCACTCCATATTTTACTGATGATAAATGAGATGACTCCCCATTTAAGTAAACAAAATGGTAGCGATCGGACAGGTAGGATCTAAACCATCTTAGAGCCTGCCCTTGAATACCTGTATAGTTTTGTAATCGATCTATGAGTATGTCATGATCTATGGTGTCGAACGCAGCACTAAGATCAAGTAAGACTAGAAATGAGATGCAGCCTTGGTCTGACGCAAGGAGCAGGTCATTTGTAATTTTAACAAGTGCAGTTTCTGTGCTATGGTGGGGCCTAAAACCTGACTGAAATTCTTCATACAGATCATTTTTATGCAGGAAGGTGCTCAATTGAGCAGACACAACTTTTTCTAAAATTTTAGACATAAATGGAAGATTTGAAATAGGCCTATAATTTGCCAGTACACTAGGATCTAGTTTTGGTTTCTTAATAAGAGGCTTGATAACCGCCAGCTTGAATGGTTTTGGGACGTGTCCTAAAGATAACGACGAGTTAATGATATTGAGAAGCGGTTCTTCGGCTACAGGTAACAGCTCTTTCAGTAATTTAGTGGGTACAGGATCTAATAAACATGTTGTTGGTTTAGATACAGTGATAAGTTTATTTAGCTCCTCCTGTCCTATGGTTGTAAAGCACTGCAGTTTATGTTTGGGTGCGATGGATGAAACTGAAGTGTTAGATGCTGTAGAATCTACATTCGCTATTGTATTTCTAATGTTATCTATTTTATCAGTGAAGAAATTCATAAAGTCATTACTATTTAACGTTGGTGGAATATTTGAATCAGGTGGCATCTGGTAATTTGTTAACTTAGCCACTGTGTTAAATAAAAACCTTGGATTGTTTTGGTTATTTTCAATGAGTTTGTGTATATGCTCTGCCCTAGCAGTTTTTAGAGCCTGTCTATAGCTGGACAGCATGAACAAATAAAGTGTTTAACCTACCTTAAACGCAGCATGCATCCTAAAATCTTTTGGGGGGAAATGCTGTCCGAAAACCTTCTATATTCTTCAATGAACTGTCTTTTTCACTTTTAATTATTAGAGATGATTGGACACAGCAGTTGGCCTCATATGCTGTCTACACATCTTCCTCACATCCAGCTGGTCAGGGGTCTCCTGTGGCCATCAGGACCTCTGGCATCACGTCCTGATGTCTGAAACACCTGCTTCTGAGTTGGCACAGAAGTGTGGGATCCTGAGAGATTGAAACACAGCCATCTGTTCCTCCGCGCCGCTGTAATCAAAAGTACCTGCAACTCTGTCTACAGGAGGAAACAATGCTGGATGAATTAACCGTGGTTATTATACTGTAGTATAACAGCAATATATCTGAAGTTGTGTGTACTGTTTATAGCCTAGTAAACATAGTAACTCTAATGTGTGCTGTCACTAGCAGGGTGACTATCTAAAAAATACTAAACCTTATTACTTAATTATAAGAAGTTTAAACAATACAACATTATTTAGCTTACAAGTTATTATGAAATAAATATAAAAACATTTGTTCACGACTCCATACCCGATGCTGTACTGAGAGACTACATTTCCCACAGAGCCCTGTGTCCGCTACTGCTCAGTGCGCATGCGCAGTATGAGGCGCGCTTGGGTGCTGCTTCTCTGTGCGCATGCGCAGTGTGCTGCTCTGTGCGCACTGCACAGGCGCGGTGTGGGACGCGTTTGTAAGATGGCGGTTTGAGTGCGAGGCCTGCTCCTGTATGCGCGAGATCCCCGCGGTCATCATTCAAACACTCGATACTGTGTGCGTGGCGCGAACGGTTGGCGGGAGACGCCGTGAGGTATGTAACAAACTTCAGTAAATAGTGGTTTATTCCACACTGGTCCCTGTTACATCATATTCATATTTAGTCAAAAACCGGCCCGTCATTAGCACATTTAAAGCATCACATTCACATAAACACACTATATAAACATATAAGAAACACTGCGAGTGTAGTATAATACGATTTGAATCAGAAACTAAGTGATTAAAATCATGTTTGACCTGTCTAATATTTATCTGCCGGTAGTTTGCGCAATCCGTAAGGCCATTCAAATGAAATGCTCTTCAAAGACCTGACATTAACTAATAAGTCATGTTTAAATCTGAGGGGATTTTAGCACTATTTGAGTTGTTTAAGTCATTGTGATATAGCTTTGAATGTCATCTTGTCTTTAATAAGTCACATGTAATATTATGGTTATGAACAGAAGACTCCGGTTTGAATTTTGGTACAGGAACTGATCCTGCTTGTGCACGTCACATAAAGCTAGTTAACAGAATAAGGCATCAAAACTATCCATTTTCAAATCAAAGTTATGAGTATAGATCTGTGGTGAAAGAAAAAAAAATCACTTAAGATTCTTTTTTTCTTTAAATTTAAAGAAATATAATATAATCTATGTATATTATATCTATGATTACAATTTAATTTGGTATTTCTCCTTTTTATTTGTATTTTACAGCTGAGCTGTGATGGCCAAGCGGATTGCAGAAAAAGAGTTGACGGACAGGAACTGGGATCAGGAAGATGAAGGAGAGGAGGTGTGCAACCTTTCAGCATCTACTACACTTTCACTGTCAAACATCCAATGTTTCCCTGTGGAAACACTCCAGTATATGAAAGTTTTAACCAAGAATGATTTTTTGAGGGGGAAATATTATCTTGTGTCCTCAGGCAGGATTATTTTCAGTTGCGAGTGAAGATGTGATGAAAAATCGTGCCATCAAGAAAGCCAAGCGTCGTAACGTAGGAGCAGAGGTAACGCGTCTCTTGTGTCCCAGCAGACCTCAAATTATGCGTTCTGTGTGTGTTTTATTGATGAGCTTTGTTGTTTTGTCACAGGGCGAGAGTGGAGGGGCTTTCAAAGCATTTAAGGGGTTCTCTCTGACCTCCGCCACAGGGTCAACATTATTCTCGGGCTTCGGTAATGGAGCTGGTTTCAAACCTGTGTCCAACCTGACCAATGGCAGCGTAGCATCGGTGGCTCCATCTTTTGCTGGTTTTAACGTTCCCACGTCTGCTAAAACAAACAGTGGTAAGTCTTTTACATGAGCCGGGCCGTTTCAGTAGTAAGTTCAGGTTCCAAAATAAACACATTGCCTCAGATTAAATGTAAGTGAAACTGAGTTTTAATAGTAAATAAAATGAGTTACTGCTAGCTGGTACCTTGATCATGAATTGCAAAAAGTCTTTGGTTCTTTTAATTGTGTTGATTTTGGCTCCTATTTAGCAAAAACCCACCAATTCACTATCTCAGCAAATTAGAATATGGCGACATGCCAATCAGCTAATCAACTCAAAACACCTGCAAAGGTTTCCTGAGCCTTCAAAATGGTCTCAGTTTGGTTCACTAGGCTACACAATCATGGGGAAGACAGCTGATCTGACAGCTGTCCAGAAGACAATCATTGACACCCTTCACAAGGAGGGTAAGCCACAAACATTCATTGCCAAAGAAACTGGCTGTTCACTGAGTGCTGTATCCAAGCATGTTAACAGAAAGTTGAGTGGAAGGAAAAAGGGTGGAAGAAAAAGATGCAAAACCAACCGAGAGCACCGCAGCCTTATGAGGATTGTCAAGCAAAATTGATTCAAGAATTTAAGTAAACTGCACAAGTAATGGACTGAGGCTGGGGTCAAGGCATCAAGAGCCACCACACACAGAAGTGTCAAGGAATTTGCTGAACCACAGACAACGTCAGAGGCGTCTTACCTGGGCTAAGGAGAAGAACTGGACTGTTGCCAAGTGGTCCAGATGAGCTGAAGGCCAGTGTTAAAGAAACCTGGGCTTCCATACCACCTCAGCAGTGCCACAAACTGATCACCTCCATGCCAGGCCAAACTGATGCAGTAATTAAAGCAAAAGGAGCCCCTACCAAGTACTGAGTACATGTACAGTAAATGAACATACTTTCCAGAAAGCCAACAATTCACTTAAAATGTGTTTTTTTTTTTTTTTAATTGGTCTTGATTTGATGAGATTGTGAATTGGTGGGTTTTTGTTAAATGTGAGCCAAAATCACCACATTTAAAAGAACCAAAGACTTAAACTACTTCAGTCTGTGTTCATTTCATTTAGTTAATACACAAGTGTCACAATTTGAGTTCAATTACTGAAATTAACTTTTCCACAACATTTTAGTTTATAGATATGCACCTGTATAGCACATGGACTCTTTTTATGAGAATTACTGGGCTGTCTCTTAATTAATTATAATATTTTAGTCAGTTATCACATCTTTTGCAGTCTTGAAATATATTTATTGCCCAAGATTCGCACGTAGTCCGTGTGCAGTGCTTGTGTACGTGGTTCAGAAGCAGCAGCGAGAGTGCATTATTGTATTATTATTATTATTATTATTAATATTCTTATTATTATCAATATTTAAAACAGTTGAGTAATTTTTGAGTAATTTAGGATTCTTTGATGAATATAAAGATCCAGAGACCAGAATTGATCTGAAATGAAATAAAAAGCTTTTGTAGCATTATACGCAATACCATTCAAAAGCTTTGAGTCGATATATATTTTTTTTAATTTTTTTTTATTGGGGTGGGGGGAGGGTTATTGTAGAAATGAATACTACTATTTAGCAAGGATGCTTTAAATTGACAAAGACATTTATAATGTTACAAATGATTGATATTTCAGAAAATGCTGATCTTCTGAACTTTCTATTCATCAAAGACTCCTGAAAAAATTATATTCAGCTGTTTTCAACATAATAATAATAATAACAATGTTTTTAGGAGCAGCAAATCAGTATATTAGAATGATTTCTGAAGGATCATGTGACTGGAGTAATGATGATAAAAATTCAACCTTGAAATCACAGGAATAAATTACATTTTAAAATAAATTCAAAAATAAAACATCTAATCACGTACCTCTATTTTGTTTCTTATCCATAGCATACACTTACAAAAGGAGATGTTAGGCAGAATGAGCTGTCATTCAGTTAATTTTGGTAACATAAGTAATTAATATATTAATTAAATGTTAAATAAGAAGGTTTCTCTGTCATTTCATTTTGTGTCAAATATATTTATTTGTATAAATTGTATTATAATTGTAATTACATAATATTATTTCTCAAAGCTGAAGTAATTAGACTTTTTTTCTTTTATTACGTATAACAATATTTTAACTAATTGCAAGAGCTGAATAATCAATCAAATTCTACTGATTAATCAGTGAAATAATCAACGATTAGTCGATTAATCGTTCTAATAATCATTAGATTAATCGATTACCAAAATAATCGTTTGTTGCAGCCCTAGTGTACTCAGATACACACTGCTATTCAGAAACAAATTGTTATAAAGCAATTTAGAAATTGCGCACGCTAAAATCGTTCTTTTATTATGATTCCAATCAATTGCACAGCCCTAATTTAATATAAAGCTCTTTAAAGGGTTAGTTCACCCAAAAATGAAAATTAGCTTGTTTTACTCACCCTCAAAGCATCCTATATGTATATGACTATCTTCTTTCAGATGAGTCCACTCAGAGTTCTATAAAAAAATTATTCCAAGCTGTGTCGTTGTACTTGCAGTTGAACAGTCCACATGTCGTCAAATAAAGCTTGCGCATTCATAACAAAATGTGCCACAGATGGCTCCCGGGGATGAATAAAGGCCCCCTGTAGCGAATCCATGTGTTTTTGTAAGAAAAAATATCCATATTTCCAGTGGAATGATGTATGAAGCCAAGCATTTTAAAGTCTGTTCTAATTTTAAAAGCCATGTAGTGTATTTCAGCCTTAACTTTTTGCTAAATCCTCCTTTATGCCAGAGTACAATATCTCTGAAGCATACCTAATTAGACTTTATAGTTAGACTAGGTTTTAGATATTTGAGTACTGTTTTTTTTTTTTTTTTTTTAATTCAAATTTTTAATGAAGTGAGGCAGATAGATAGTTCAGTGCCCCACTGTTCGTTCACTTGTTTTTTATATATATATAATTTTAAAAGCATAGATCAGACAAAACCATGTCAAATGCAGATGTGGATTGATTAATAATTCACTGACAGTTTTTATTTGGAAAGATTGGTCTAACACAGGGGTTTTCAATACTGGTCTACATTCACAAATAATTCTTTGATAGGGTTCTTTACTCCTTAATAAAAATAATCAGACTGTTTGTGGCTCACTCTGGATCTGTTCTCAATTCATAGTCTATTTTGGTCAGAAGTATTCTCAGCTGCTTTTGTATTTGTGCATTATTATAGCTCTTCATTTGGCAATCCCAGCGACTGTTTGCCCTATAAACCACAAACTGGTATTTTTAGTGTTGTGGCACCAACCCAGTCTGATAATGCCCAGTTCTTAGCACATTGAGAATTGGCTTCCTTTCAATTCATGAGTTCAACAATAACACGACCAAGGAAATTACTATGAAACAAGTTTTGACAAAACATAATTATATGATTGATTGCTGTGTTCATCTAGTATCTACTCGGGGAAATCATTTTACAAATGTCTATTAGTCACTGAATACTACACTGAGATGGAGAAGGGTCTGGCTGCAGACTTGCACTTGCACTCTCAGACTTGCACTCCCAGACACTTATACTTCCGCTAGCGACGTCACTTGCAGTCTTTATTATTATTATTATTTTTTCTATTTATTGATAACTTTTTGTTTGAATCTTTCAACATTTTACAACAGTAGCCAGGTGGTGAAGACAAGAAAAAAGGAGCTAAATTACAATGTCACTTGCAATCGCTACTTGCACTCTCAGACTTGCACTATCCGACACTTGTGCTTCCGCTAGCGACGTCACTTGCAGTCTTTATTTATTTTTTATTTTTTTTGTTCTATTTATTTATTAGTTTTTGTTTGGAATTTTACAACAGTAGCCAGGTGGCGAAGACAAGAAAAAAGAAACTAATTACAATGTAACTTGCAATCGCTACTTGCACTCTCCGCTACCTGTGATGTCACTTGCAATCAACACAAATCGTGCTTGTTGCCAATGGAGACAATACGCTGTGGCGGTGATTAAACGATTAAAACTAAATTAGTAGGTCTACTACTATACACAAAGTTTTTCGTTAAGCGTTTTCCTCTTGTAGAAAAAAACAAACACCTAATATGGCATAATCTATTAGGATACATTAAGTTCAATTAAAAGACCAAATTCGATATATAGTTATTATTTAATGTACAATAAGGCAAGCAGATGGCTATGAACACAATGCGAACGCTTAATGTGGCCTAATAACAGACTAAGATGATAAAGACAATTCAGTAGGCATAGCCTATATGTCTTGTTGTTGACTCAAAGTATATACAGACCAGCAAATATGAACGGGCATTATGCATTAAGTGATTTTAAAAGGATCAGCTCTGTACAGGCAGGCAGACGAGTACAGAACACAGTGCATTAAATTGTACATTAAACGTTTTCCTCCTATAGAAAATCATTATAAATAAAACACATAATGTAGCTCAATGGACAAAGACAGTGATATAAACGAGTTGTAGACAGTTTATTCTATATGGAAAAATGCTTAACGCGAAACTTTGCGCATTGCGTTTATTCATCACCACAGCTTCTTGTCTCCATTGGCAACAAGCACGATTTGTGTCGATTGCAAGTGTTGCAGGTAGCAGAGAGTGAAAGTAGAGATTGCAATTGACATTTGTAATTTAGTGTATTTTTTTCTTGCCTTCTCCACCTGGCTACTGTTATAAAATGTTGGGAAATTCAAACAAAACGTAAAAAAAATCAATAAAATAAAAAATAAAGACTGCAAGTGACGTCACTAACGGAAGTGCAAGTGTCTGAGAGTGCAAGTGCAAGTCTGCAGCCAGACCCTCTTGCTGAGATGTGGCATAGTATTTCTGGCACATCCCTCTCCCCTGCTTAACATATTTAAGAAAACCAGATTTTGTCGGTAGCTGCCAACTTTCATTGTTCTTGTAGGTCAATTATCTATTCTTGTCATTAAAATGCACCTATTATGCTATTTCCAATATTGCCTTTCATGCAGTATCTAAAGTTGTCTGCAAAGTTGTTAAGCTGAAAGTCCACAATAGTTATTTAATAATAAATCTGTACAGCCTAGACGAGTCATTGGAACTACTTGACCATGCCCACAAACACATAATTCTACTGACCACTGCTTCTCTAATAAACACTTGGATCAGTATCCTGTTTACATTTGAATTACATCCTGCGAGTATGATAAATAATAGAGGTTTATATTTTATACACCTCAGTCATGGTATTGCCGGCCCGAGACTTGAACCCACAACCTTATGGTTAGGAGTCAAACTCTTTAACCGTTAGGCCACGACTTCCCCGATTTATTTTGAACGAATCGTTTGAGAATCCCTGGAAAATGAAGTGATATTAAATGCATATTTTGAGAAAACAAAAGCTACAATTCCTATTGTAGGAGACTTTCAAAACAATATTAGGAACCATAAAAATGACTTAATATATAGGGGCACTTTAAATCAGGTGGTATGACTGACACAACACTCTGCAGTCAGAGAGGGAGAATGAGCAGTTAGTCACCATTATGTGTCTCCTTTCTTCCACAGGTCTCTTAACATTCAACAGCTCCGCCTCCTCCAAGCCCACAGATGATGTCACGTCTAATGGCTCCACCCCCAACAATAAAGAATACAGCCGGCAGCTCACCGCACTAAACTGCTCTGTGCGCGACTGGATCACCAAGCATGTCAATGACAACCCCCTGTGTGACCTCAATCCTATCTTTCGTGACTACGAGCGACACCTGGCCAGCATCGAGAAGAAATATGGCAGCGCTGCATCAGAAAGTGGGGCGGAGAGCGTGTCATTTGGAGGGGAGCAGAAGCAGCCTCTGATGAGCGGAACAGGAGCTTCAGTTTCCGGCACGGGTGCTACAGTGTCTGTCAGCGGTGCAGCGCCACAGCTCTTCTCTTTCAAAGACAAGGATGGGGCTGCAGCAGACAAACCAGCAGCCGTAGCTCCTCCAGGCGTCTCCTTTAATTTCGGCCAGAAGGTGGACAGCTCTGTGCTCGGTGCACTCGCATCCAGTGCAGCACCGTCTTTCTCGTTTTCTTCCTCTTCCTCCTCCTCTTCAGGCGTATCTGTGTTTGGAGCAGCGGTCAGTAGTGTCAGTCCTGCGGCGTCGTCCTCTCTGAACACAGCCAGCAACAGTCAGACCGCAGGTGATTGTTTTCACACATTCACTAATGCAGAAAACACTGATTCACATTCACAGCTCAGTGCTGTCATTTAGTCTGTATTTCAAGGCAGTTTACAGTATTTTCTGTGATTTATTAAATGTTATTGGGAAGTGCTGTCTAATGGACAAAACATGATACAATTTAGTTAAATGTGGGAGAAAATGTATTCTTTCAGTAGAGATGTAGAAATACAGTGCAGTGCAGTTAGTCATCAGAGAAGAAATGAGTTGAATCTAATGTTCAGATTTAGATTAAAGTTTACCAAGACTATTTTTTTCAGCGGATTAACTTGCACATACATTGTTCAGCTCAAGACTAGGTGCTAACAAAATTAATAGTGTACGTTTTGATTTCATGCAGATTTGAAGTCTTAAGTTCAAGAAACGAGCGCCTATTTGAATATTTTGTTTCAAATAATTTTTGGGTTGTTTTCGGGTTTAAAATCTATCGATAGGAGTGATGTGTTATGTTTTTTTCCGATATCCACTGGCTAAATCTTGTATATCTTATGACGGTGTACTAAAGTATGTGTATGGTGTGGGGTTCGATACTCATGAAGGTTCGTAATGATAATGAAATTGCCTTTGTGCTATTCTCATTATCGATTTTATCGGTTAAAAGTTGCAGTTGATGCATAGTTTAACAAAACGAAGTTCACACAGAACTAACATTTATAAGCGTTATTTTGTTGTTCTGTTTTAGATGAAAATGGGGAGGAATCAGAGGAGCCGCCTGTTCCTGTGGTGAAAGAGATCAAGGAGAAAGACGCCTTCTACTCCAAAAAGTACACATCACGTCCTTTTCAGTCAACCTTTAAACATCTGTTTCTCTCTTAAATTATATTTGAGAATGATCTTTGCGCAGGTGTAAGTTGTTTTATAAGAAGGACGGAGAGTTTAAAGAGAAAGGGGTGGGAACACTGCATCTGAAGATGGTGTCTGAGAACAAACTTCAGCTGTTGGTGCGAGCCGACACCAACCTGGGTAAGTGTCTGCATCTGTGTGTCATCCGTGAACTCAGTCCCCATACACATTTATCTTTCAAGAAACGTTTTCAGGCTGATATTGATGACAACAGTTGAGCTCTGTGTTAATGAGATCATAATTAATGAGATGTGAATTGTGAGCTATAAAGTCACCGTCACAAGAAGTAAAGACAGTTATCACTGCCATTTTATCTGAAAGGGGGTAAGAAATAGTTGCAGTTATAGATATGAGGCAAGTGGTGTGTATGATTAACAGATCAAATTATTAGCTGAAATCGGGATCCCCCTGCAGGGCATTTCATGTAACGCTGTCAACTAGTTTGTAGTTAAACTATCAGCGTAATGATGGCATTGAGCACACCCTAAACCTCATCCTGATACGCTGATTCAGTGTTCAAGAGACAGTTTTATTATCAGTGTTGAAAACCGTTTTTGCTGTTAGGGCTGGAACAATAACTGCAATATTGTAATGCCGTGATACAGACAAACCACACAGTATGATGAGCGATGTTCACGCTTTGCCAATGTGCTGTGCCCTTCATTTTACACTTAATGCACGTCTATTGAATGCTCAGTCATCATAATTTAGGTCCAGGGTGACCACGGTTCCTTAAAGTCTTTAATATTAAATATTTTTGGTCACATTACGCCTAAACTTAATGACTGTTTACAATCACTGGACAGACCAAATTTTTTTTTTTTTTGAAGATACCGTCCTTTTTCTTGTCAGGAAACCTGGGGACTCGATGTCCTGATAGGCTGGAGTTAGTGCAACATCCACAAACGCAATAATTTACCATGATGACAAAATTGAAATACCAATAACTACAGAAAACACCCTGACTCACGCCGCTCCACACACGTGACGTAATGTGTCACATAATAAAACATTTTCATATCCTGCATTAACTTCATATTAGGGTGACCATATGCGCCGTTCATATGGGACACGTCCCAGCCAGGATTTTAATATTGCCTAAAATATCCAGGTTTTGGCTATTTGCACTGTGCAGGTTGATCGTTGTGTAACATACATGAGAGCTATAAAGAGCAGAGCAGATGGCTACTTATGCTTTCGAATCACTTTCACGTGTTTGTTTGTTCGTTTGACTTGAAGCATTGTGGCGCACTTTTTTGGGGGGGGGGGGATTTGTGCGCAGCGACGCTTCAAGTCAATCGAACGAACGAACGAACATGTGCGCATATTTGCATCGCTTTGATCTTTCCCGTCTTGATCTCACCTTCTCACACGCAGCTCCACGATTGGTCGATTATGTACAATACCTGCATGTTATCAGTTAAACTGCTCTGGATGTTTTAGGCATTATTAAAATCCTGGCTGGGACGTGTCCCGTATGAACCGCGCATATGGTCACCCTACTTCATATGGTATTTTCATACAAGGTTATATATTAATTAGAAAATTTAGCACGCTCAAAGTCTAGTGTGACCGTGGCTTCTGACAGCAGGGGGTGCTGAAGGAACAGCTGCGATGCAGTGATACTGCGATACAGATATATCTTTCAGCATCTCTGGCTTCTGTTAACGGCCATTTGCAGTTTGATTATTTGCCCAGTTAAAGAATCAGTTGTGTGCTATTAATAGTTACTAATTATAAATGTTTTCCAACTATTAGTCAGAATTGTATGTAGCTAACCAGGATCAGTTATCAATTAACAACGCTGTGAATGTTGCCTTTGCACTATTGATATTAATTTTTTAAAGTGCCGTTCAAACCGGTTTAGCGTATACTGGCTTATCTTACCCAGGTGATGCGTTGATCATCGATTGAGCCATGTAAAAAGGTGTTCAAAATTAAATCCATTTCAACACCTCGTTTCATTCATGAATTAAGCCTTTTTAAATGTTTTAGTAAAGACTGTCCCTTGCCGCCCCCTCCTGGCAGAACAATGCAACTGCACTGACTGACAGCCAGCGTAAAATGAACACTGTACTCATACTACTGAAACGTCAACAACTCTGAAAGGCTCTTGTATCAGAACGAACTATTATACATATATTATTATACCAGTGAGCTTAATTATGCAGATAAATGGATAAACAATAACAGAACTATGTGTAGTTACTGGCTTCCCCTGCTTTCTCATAGGGAACATCTTGCTGAACATCATGGTGCCCTCTTCCATGCCCTGCTCGCGGACTGGCAAAAACAACGTGATGGTGGTGTGTGTGCCAAACCCTCCTGTGGACGACAAGAACCCCAGCACGCCCGTCCCAATGCTGATCCGTGTGAAAACGGCAGAGGACGCAGACGAGCTGCACCGAACCCTGCAAGAGAAGAAAGCCTAAAGCAGCATCCGCCCCCCGCTCATACATTTACTCTCTCTGTCTGATCTAGAACTGTTCGTTTACGTCCTGTAAATCGTCTAGAGTGATGGAAACCAATCGGTCGACCTACTGTGAAATCACTCGTGGTCCTACTGTAAATGCTGCTCATAGTATCAGAGGTGGTCGAGAGAAGGCCACGTTTGTTATAGCAATGACACGAGTCTGTATTCATCGACATTCCTCGGAGTTTTAATTTAGCTGCTATTTAAGGAACTATTGGAGATTTAGATGGAGCCGATGGTTTTACGAGGATCGCCTGTTGATTCGTTTTTAATCCTGTGACTCATGATCAGTTCTCCAGGCTTGCGGGAGGAATTGTTTAGGGGTCAGTGTTACATTGAAGATCTCGATTTGCTCCTAATGTTTTTTTTTTTTTGGAGAACAAAATAGCCACCTGAAGATTTCCACCGCTCTAATCAAAAGTAATTCCTCACAGTTCTTCATATGAGGACGTGAGCAGATAGACCTAGTTATTTTCTATACATGTATAACCGTACTGTACTCACAGTGGTTTCCTGTGACGGTATTTATTTTGGGTTATGGCACGTGTGGATGTTGTTTTCTGTAGATTGAATGACCCGATGTATATAGGCGGAGGCTGAGAATGAATGCTTTATGGCAATCTGTCCTGAAGATGATCTCCTAAATTTGGTCTTTTTTTTTTTTTTCTTCCTTTCCCTTGTAAGTGTCCTTTTACTGCCTTACACGATGAGGTGTGTGTTTTAAGTGTTGAGCAGCACTAGATCTACCTTCAGTTAATTCAGTGGTGAATAAATCAAATAAACCCAACATGGTTTCTTTCATTTCCAGTAAACGCATGGTGATGTAAATCACATCTGTGGACAAATGGGTATCTTAATTGCTGGCTTAAAGATTAAAAATATTGTAAAAATTGACCCTCTGTTGTTTTTGGTCATTGCTGGTTATTTGGTTTGGCTACGCTGTTACTCACTCTTGCCTAAATATTTAAAATATTTAGTACCCAACTCAGCCTGGTTTCTCCCAAGTCTTTTTTCTCCATTCGGTCACCGATGGAGTTTCGGTTCCTTGCCGCCGTCGCCTTAATTTCCAGCAATTTAATCGACTTTATTGCACAGATACTATTTAAACTCTTTTATTATAAGTTTTACTGAACTTTACAGTTATTGGATTGCACTCAATCAACACTACACTGATTTGAGCTAAATAATAAACCATTGTATCTTTCGAACAGCCGATTTAAAATTTGTATTAAAAGTTTGCGTCAGTCTTTACAACCAATACTGGTTCCTTTACCTTTTGCAGTCTGCAAGAATTTGTGCGATATCCCACAATTGGGCAATAAATTTGAACAAGAGCTTTTTTTATAATGTGTATTTTCATAAAGATGTACAGAAAAGGAGTTTATATATTACAACATAAATACGACAACGTGCACATTTACTGCCTAATTACCACTTGATACAAAAGCGCATGTAAAGCGTTTAACCAACTGGGACTTCCTTAAAAACAGCCTTCCTCTGAAGCTTTGCACCTCAAGCCAAACAATGAATTAAAACTGAAGACCAGGATCTTAAAATAGTTTGAGCAACATCTTCAAATGCTGATATCAAATAGATATTAAAGCTGTCAGATCAGTTACAATTACATTCAGCTGACACACACACACACGTACAAAACTAAATAATACTGACACTTTGGGTTGGATATACATGTTCAACTCCAAAAGCCCTTTAGTGCAAAAGAGTATTCAAAAACTGGACAGTCACGAAACTTGAACAAACCCAAAAATCAATTTAAAAAAAGCAATGTCTGCTGGGTGGGATCATGTGATCTAGTGTCAAGGACAAAGTGTCTTTGTGGACGGAGATGTTTCCAAGAACTGTGCTCAGGTTGTGTCCTCATCGGCCCGCGAAACCTGCGTCAGAGTCTTCTCAGGAGATACGTCACGTTCACCAGTATTTGGAAATCAGGAATCCCCTCGAACATATCGTGTAAAGTACAGGAGGACATTTGCTGGACATCTGTGATTCATTCAGCTATGGGCTATCAAAAGGACGACGTGTGATATATATTAGCTGGTTAGCGAAATATTAAGGCCTGGAGCTGCAAGGAAACGTCCTTCGGAAAATATACTACACACAAAATCAGTAATATTGTGAAACCTACGAGTGTCTTTTGAAGGAGGGTTGAAGGGAGACGGCTGTGGTCGGTACAGTTCACTGAGTTTCTAAGCAGCAGTGTATTTACAACAACGACATTCGTTTCATCTCCCAATAAACATTTCCCTTTCGTGTCACAGTCTAGTGCCACTTTAGATCCAGGTCTGGAGCCATTCTGGATGGCGTCTCTTTCTCTGAAGAACATATGGAAGAGGCACTTCTTGATGGGAGTTTGTTCCTTTCGGTTTCTCTTTTCCTCTTCTCGCTCAACTGTCGCGTATTGTTCATGGTTTGTGTTTTTGGTTATCTGTCCGTACGCCACACAGCGGTTCCTCGGAGGCCTGATGTGAGGAGGCACTTGGTCATGTGGTTTTTGGGGAGTTAGTAAATGCTATGTCATCAGAATGGGCTTTTGTCTCACCTCCAGAATATCTAAAAGAGAGACAACAGAGCCATTTAGCAACTAGCTAGTGTAGAAGATGGAAAAGAAGCATGATTGTATGGATGGCAGGTGTGCTGTACCTGTGGTGATGCGATGCAAAGGAAGAGTGACGTAGGTGAGATGAGAATACAACAGAAAATACTCCTCTTTTCTGTTCAGCTTGAGCCATGAACCCACCAGCGAGCGGCCCGTTCCTGACAGAGAGCGGGAGCGCAGGTTTGTGGCGTTGCACATGTCTGAGGAGAGAGGAAAGTACCTTTAATTTCACTTCAGACTGAAACCATCACTGTTACAAGGAAGGAATGCTTTTCCACCCACAGAAGTGCATAAATATTTGTTTTTATCTCTTCCTGTTAAAACTAGGACTATCAATAAGCTAGACACATGTGATTTCAAGATTTGAGTCTGAATACAAACATAATTATATAAAGCATAATTATATAAACAATACTTTTTTCTAGCAGATTAATCAAATGTTATATTATATGAGTGAGTGATTGATTGTTAACAATTAATCACTAATTTAACAGTATTGGGTAATCTTTTTTAAATTATTTTTCAGATGAAGAAATTCAGAAATTATAAGTTATGAAAATTAAACGTTTAGTTTGAAATTTTAATTCAGATCATACAAAACTAGGCCATGGATTTTATTTATTATTATTATTTGCTGCAGTAATTCGCAGTTTCAGACTGCAGGATATCATCATTAATAGATCAGAAAATGAAAGCTGAATTTTTTTAAATTCGTATATTCACAGCTAAAAAAAAATAAATAAATAAATAAATAAGAATAAGAAATATATATATATAAATAAAGAACCAAAACAACCAGTTTAACTGTGCGTTCACACCAGATGCGACTTGTGCAAATAAATCGCGCTATTCGCGTGTAGTTGGACGCTTGAAATTTTGAGTGTAGACGCTTCATTCGCGCGTGAAATTAACTTCACAACAGATGTGCAGATCTCATCATGGGGGGGGGGGGCTTCTGCCAGTTGAATTCACGCAGCATTTTCAACCACCATTTTTATTCGGATTATTTTCCAAATATTACTGTTATCCTGTCATGAAATGTAGTTTTAAAAGTATTTCAGACGAGAATGTAGTTGTTTTAAACTCAAATATGCAGTTTATTTATAAAAACAGCATCCATTTAAAAACGTTTCTCGCCGATTTCGGAGACGAGCTCCACGTGATCACCCGAGAGCAGTCTCATCTCTGATAGACCTTCTGACTTGTGCCGCTGACTCTGATGTCTCTTTAGTGGTTGAAAATAAAATATAACTCGTTTGGGGTAAATCTAATCTTTGGTCATTATTCACTTAATCTATTAATGTTATATATACACAAGCAAGATCCTTTTTATTCCTATTTAGTATGAAAAGAAGTATCATACAGCTCCAGGTGTCCACATACAGCGATGAGCAGTTTGTCCTCCATAGTTGTTTCGGATTTTCCCTCCGCTCGCTACGTTGTAATCACGTCACTACTAGAGCAAGCTCCTGATTGGTTAACGCGGCACTAAATTTCGCCAAAGTTCAGATTTTTCAACTCGCGCCAAACGCACCGCAGGTTCGCGTCTTTGCATTGACTTAACATTGAAATCACTCGCGCCAGATGCTCTATTCACATCTGGTGTGAACGCACCATTAAAAAACTAAGAAAGTAACTTTTCAGTGTTGTTAAATGTAAGTACTGTCCCAGTGTGTTTGTGTACCTTCATCATCCTCTTCTCTAAAAAACTCCTCACTGTCGGAATCAGAATCAGAATCAGAATCAGAATCAGCTTTATTGCCAGGTATGTTTACACATACGAGGAATTTGTTTTCGTGACAGAAGCTCCGCAGTACAACAGAATGACAGCGACAGAACATAAAACACATAATAAAAGAATAAAAATACAAATATGTAGACAGTGAATGACAATATACAAATGACAATTGTAGGCAGGTATATTACAAAGTGAAGTTATGTATGTACATATATATTGTGTGCAAAATTAAGTGTATACTAAGTATGTGTGTTAGATAAATAAAGTGTGTGTGCATATAAATATAAAGTGTAGTGTGTTCGCCATTATTATCAGCTGTTCAGAAGATGGATTGCCTGAGGGAAGAAACTGGTCCTATGTCTGGTCGTTCTAGTGCTCAGTGCTCTGTAGCGTCGACCAGATGGCAACAGTTCAAAGAGGGAGTGTGCTGGATGTGAGGGGTCCAGAGTGATTTTGACAGCCCTTTTTCTCACTCTGGATAAGTACAGTTCTTGAATAGATGGGAGAGTTGAACCGATGATTCGCTCAGCAGTCCGGACTACTCTCTGTAGTCTTCTGAGGTCAGATTTAGAAGCTGAGCTGAACCAGACAGTTACTGAAGTGCAGAGGATGGATTCAATGATGGTGGAGTAGAACTGTTTCAGCAGCTCCTGTGGCAGGTTAAACTTCCTCAGCTGACGGAGAAAGTACAACCTCTGCTGGGCCTTTTTTACGATGGAGTCAATGTGAATGTCCCACTTCAGGTCCTGAGAGATAGTGGTTCCCAGGAACCTGAATGACTCCACTGCAGTCACAGTGCTGTTCATGATGGGTGAGTGGGGGGAGTGCAGGGGGGGTTTCTCCTGAAGTCCACGATCATCTCCACTGTTTTGAGGGTGTTAAGCTCCAGGTTGTTGAGAGTGCACCAGACAGCCAGCTCTTTTACCTCCTGTCTGTAAGCAGACTCGTCACCGTCCTGAATGAGGCCGATGAGTGTGGTGTCGTCTGCAAACTTCAGGAGCTTGACAGAGGGGGTCCTTAGATGTGCAATCATTAGTGTACAGGGAGAAGAGCAGTGGGGAGAGAACGCAGCCCTGGGGAGCTCCGGTGCTGATTGTACGGGTGCTGGATGTGTATTTTCCCAGCCTCACTAGCTGCTGCCTGTCTGTCAGGAAGCTGTTGATCCACTGACAGATGGAGGTGGGCACGGAGAGCTGATTTAGTTTGGGCAGGAGGAGGTTTGGGATGATCGTGTTGAATGCCGAGCTGAAGTCCACAAACAGGATCCTCACATAAGTCCCCGGTCTGTCTAGGGTGTTGCAGAACATAATGCAGTCCAATGTTTACTGCATCGTCCACAGACCTGTTTGCTCTGTAGGCAAACTGAAGAGGATCCAGCAAGGGCCCAGTGATGTCCTTTCAGGTGGGCCAGCACCAGTTTTTCAAATGACTTCATGACTACAGACGTTAGAGCCACAGGCCTGTAGTCATTTAATCCTGTAATTTTGGGTTTCTTAGGGATGGGGATGATGGTGGAACGTTTGAGGCATGATGGGACTTCGCACAGCTCCAGCGATCTGTTGAAGATCTGTGTGAAGATGGGGGCCAGCTGGTCAGCACAGGATTTCAGACAGGCTGGTGTAACACAATCTGGGCCTGGTGCTTTTTTCCTTTTTTGCTTCCGGAAGACCTGGCGCACCGCATCCTCGCTGATCTGAATTGCAGGTGTGGGGGAGAGGGGGGATGCAGGAGGTGTGAATGGTGAGAGTGCTTGATTGGAGAGGTGTTCAGGATGGGTTGCAGGAGCTGTTAACGGTGTGAACGGTAGTTTGGAGAGGCATTCAGGGCTGGTTGCAGGAGTTGTGAAGGGTGTGAATGGTTGTGTGGGGAGGCGTTCAGGGCAGGTGATGGTGTGTTCTTTCAAACCTGCAGTAAAACTCGTTCAGATCGTCTGCCAGTCGTTGATTCTCTACAGTGCTGGGGGGTGGTGTCTTGTAATTGGTGATCTTCTTTAGACTTTTCCACACTGATGCGGAGTCGTTGGAAGTGAACTGAGTCCTTATATTTTCAGAATAATTCCTCTTTGCCACTTTGATCTCCTTTTCCAATGTGTATTTAGCCTGTTTATACAAGACATTGTCCCCCTTCACGTAAGCATCTTCTTTGGCCTGACGGAGCTGTCTGAGTTTTGCAGTGAACCACGGTTTGTCATTATTGTAAATTAGTTGAGTCTTTGTAGGAATACACATATCCTCACAGAAACTGATATATGATGTTACGGTCTCTGTGAGTTCATCCAGATCGGTGGCAGCAGCTTCAAAAACACTCCAATCAGTGAGGTCAAAACAAGATTGTAAATCCCTGCTCTGCTTCATTAGTCCATCTTTTTACAGTCCTTGATACAGGTTTAGCTGATTTTAGTTTCTGCCTGTAGACGGTATAAGATGAACCAGAAGGTGATCAGAACGTCCCAAAGCTGCTCGTGGAACAGAATGAAATGCATCCTTTATTGTGGTGTAGCAGTGATCCAATATATTACTGTCTCTTGTGGGACATGTAACATGCTGTCTGTATTTTGGCAGTTCACGGGACAGATTGGCTTTATTAAAGTCCCCGAGAATGATTAAAACAGAGTCCGGGTGTTGTTGTTCTGTCTCTGTGATCTGATCAGCGAGTTTCTGTAAAGCTGAGCTCACATGAGCTTGCGGATGGATGTAAACACTGACCAGAATGAACGAGTGAAACTCCCGCGGCGAATAGAACGGCTTGCAGTTAATGAAGAGTGTTTCGAGATTTGAGCAGCACGTCTTCTTTAACACAGTTACATCTGTACACCACCGTTCATTGATGTAAAAGCATGTCCCGCCGCCGCGCGATTTCCCCGTGGATTCTGATTCGCGATCCGCTCTAAACAGCTGAAAGCCCGGCAGATGGAGCGCGCTGTCCGGTATGGTGTCATTCAGCCAGGTTTCCGTGAAACACAGAGCAGCAGAGTGTGTGAAATCCTTATTAGTCCGAGAAAGCAGAAGGAGTTCGTCCGTTTTGTTGGGTAGAGAGCGGAGATTTGCCAGATGGATGCTAGGCAACGGCGTTCGAAATCCGCGCTTCCTGAGTCTGACGAGCGCTCCCGCTCGCTTCCCCCGTCTGCGCGTCCTGAAGCGCTTGATCAGCGCCGCCGCTCCTCCGATAACAACGTTCACTAAAACATCTGAATAATTGAAATCCGGAAAAACATCTTGTGGTGCGTTCTGCCGAATGTTCAGCAGTTCTTCCCTGGTGAAACTGATGGCAGGAATATAACTAAAGACAGGACAAACTAACAAAAACACAAAAAACATATGCGGAGCTCGTCACGGAGGCAGCCATCCTGTATCGGCGCCAGCGATTATTTTCGTTTGCCGTTTGCCGAGTGCGATTTCTTCATCTCAGCGTTTCGGTTTCGGGGCACTTTCCGTCGGAGTGACGGTGAGAAGAAGGAGGGCCTGTTTTTCTCCGGGGTTGGGGGAGTGCTGAATGATGTCACCTATGAGGAAAACAGGGCTATCAATTACTTCAAAAGCGTAAATGAAAAGAAATGAAGAGATTTTCAGTGAAGAGAACAAAATGCTAATGGTTTGTGCATTAATTGAAAACATCTACTGAAGTGGCAATAGAAAATGGGTTTAACTGACCCTCTCGTGAAGAGGGGAGTCTTGGTCCTCTTCAGTGCCGCAGGGTGAGGTGTCTCCAGTGGGCACTCGACTCACAGCCATCTCAGCATGACCTTTCCCCTGAGGACCCTTCATCCGCACAAACTCCATGTTGTTGTACTTGTAGAAGCCGAATGACATCCGCTGGGCCATCTTAGCAGCCACACTCACCTACGAAGATATAAACACCATGAAATACACACAAGAAGCTTTTACAAAACAATGAACACTTTGGACAAATGTAAAAGGAAGCATACCCGGTTATCATAGACCTTCTTGAGCGCCTCGTAGCGGATGGAGCCCTGGAAGATGACGCCCTGAAATGTGTTGCTCTTGTCACTGGCCACCAGCTCCACACATACCATCTCACCTTCTCCAACAGTCATCTCGCTGAACACCTGACCAACACACACAACAATTACAGCACTGGTTATACAGAATCACTCATTATTAGGGCTGTTAGTTAATGTGTTTATGCAGTACAGCTCACCAGAGGTATAATTCCCTTTGTTTTCTCTCCCTCCGTTTTGTTCAACACATTTAATTTTTATATGACAGCCACCCAGCTGTGTGTAACGGAAGAAAAACACACTTTGTGGTGGGAGGGGTAGGGGCTATCAGATTCTGATTATGAATGACAAATAACCTTACCATAGCTTTCATACACTACACGGTTGAGTACATAGTGTAAAAGTGCACAGAGTTTAGCGCATCATTTGGGATGCAGCTTATGCATCGATAAACCTATATCTTCTGAAACCAATATACAATTGACTGCTTGAACATTTCTGACTTAAAACTGAGTAACCTGACTGAGCTAGGTTTCAATGAAAACCACATAAACCTGTCCAACCTGATATGACCTCAGAACAGATATACAGGTGTTTATTTCCTTATGTTAGATGACACGAGTAGATGTTGCAGTACAAAGCTTTTGAAACTACCAGCAGTTTTGTTTAAGCACCACGATGGGATTTAAAAGCCTAAAAAAAGGTTACCTCCTCAAAGTTGTCAATCATGAAGAAGATGTTGGGGTAGCTCATTTTTGACTCCTCCCCTTTGCTGTCCATTGGGTGTTTGCTCGGAGAGGCGAACACTTGCTGTAAAGAAAGAGATCCTCTGTTTTCAGTTGCAAATTCACAAAAATAACATGAAATTGTTCAGCTATGATATGTGTGTGTCATCACCCCTACAAGGAAGTAAACTCTTCAAGGACTAGTTCAAGTTTCTTTTATCAGTTTGGTTTGGGTTTCGGTTGATGTAGAATGTATGGAAAGAATTTAATCAACGTCTATCAGACGTTTTTGGAGATGTATGTGTGCTGTCTGGGTGTGTCATTAGGGACTGAGCTGGAAATGTCAACCTTTTTACCATGATTTTGTGCAGTGATTGTAATGTAGCTTGTAGTTTCATTATCCTATTATTTTTTTCTAAAAACAGCTGACTGAATGATAAGACTATCAACCCTGTAATGAGTATTAGTGTGGTAAACAACTGATGCTTCATGCTTTAAACTTTAAGTAGCAAACTATAATTTGTATTGTATAACCTTATGATTTGCCTAATAACAGCCAGACTTTTACGATGATTTTGTGTGAACCAGACATTAGATTAAATGGTTAGTTCACCTAAAAACGAACAAAGCAAAGCTGACCTCATATTTCATCCACCCGGAACTGCTTCTGTTCACAACAGTGAGCGCAAACTAGATTAAAGTGATTATTACATTTTGAATATGGGTATTTTTCTAACAAAAACACATCGATTCATCACAGAATGCCTTTGTTCACCCCCCGGGAACCATGTGAGACACTTTTTTATGAATGGGCACTTTTTATTTAACTTCTTTTGGACTGATGCATGCAACACCCGCTGAGTGCCATTAGTTTGAAAGATCCAAGACAATTTTTAATATAACTCTGACTGGATTTGTCTGGAAGAAGAAAGTCACATACTTACAGTTTTGTTTTTTTTAAAGAACTGATTACCGTATTTTAAGTCACACGTTTTTTCTTGGTTTGGCTGGTCCTGCGACTTTTAGTCAGCTGCGACTTATTTATCAAAATTAATTTGACATGAACCAAGAGAAATGAACCAAGAGAAAACATTACCGTCTCCAGCCTTGGTTCTTGGTTCTAAATTAATGCGACTTATAGTCCAGTGCGACTTATAGTCCGAAAAATACGGTACTTACAATTGCGATAACTGCTCTAATAATAAACACCTTCTAGTGTCAATCTTCAGCTAAAGCTAATAATGGATAACTACAAGACTCTCTATTCTGTTACTATGATTTTGTGCAGAAAACACCTGATTATTGACAAGTGTAGACAACTCCTTTTTTAATAATAGACTTCTATGATCATAACCTAAAGATGGCTAACTGTGTTATCTTGTGTCTGAACTGCATAGCTATATCCCATCACACGAACTGAACAAATGTGGTCTTACCTGTGATTTCTTCTTGTGGATGTGGATGTCTCCTGCATCTGAGCGTGTGCAAACTGCACATGTGACCACATAGTCCAGCTGTGGGACAAGAAGACTACATGGGCAAAACTACACCATAACGACATTAAGTCACAGAGAGACTCTGTTTCAGAGCAATTAATTGTGTTTACATTGCACTTCATAGCGTCGGATCATTGAGGTTTGCTTACTTTCTGCAGGATGAGATTGAGATAGACGCTCTCCTCCCAGTCGATGTCAGGATCACCGAGTCCAGGCAGCTTTTTAGAGTCTCTTCTGTAAACCTCCACCTCCACCTGAAACAAACACAAATCGTAACAAATCAAATGCAAGGGTTAGAACCACATGAGGGTGAATAAATGATGGTATTTTCATTTTTGGGTGAACTACCCACAATATAATACACATTATTACATTAAGGCCCTAATGAATAAATGCTACCGTTTATAAGATGCAGTGCTCACAAAAAAATCTAGTGCATGTATGAAACTGTCCAACCCCCAGGTGAGAAATTTTAGAAACCATTTCTCTGTCAACTCTACACCTCACTCAATGAGAATAAACAAGTTCATCTCACCTTCTTCCCTTCTGTGTTGTCTGCACCGACGTAGGAGAGCTTACGGCGCACATAGAAAAGCATATCATCCTGACGTGGTGCCCATTTCTCCATGAAGTATGTGGAGAACATCCATGTCCAGAACACTATGCGGTCATCCTTGAAGCACCCTTAAAAAAAAGAAGAAAAAAAGAAGATTCTAATTAAATACAGTGAAATCATACAAGCATTTTAATCAAATGTAGCGAAAAAGCAGCGCAAAATTTCAGCTGTATCTACTATATATTTTTTTTTTCTGTGTTAGAAAAACAATAACTGACTGCAAACATATTTTTTGGTCAGATTTCACCCCAAGAAGCAAACATTTTGACCATTGCTGTCAGATGTTATCGGTGATTTTCAATGTTACTGCAAGTTTAACAAACAGTTAAACAGATTTACAGTCGACATGAAATCTAAATGTATCTATTTACTTGCTTAATACACATTATTGGTCTTACTGTGAACTATTTATTAATACATATTAGTCTACATTTTTATAATCTTTCATCAATATTAAAATTTTGCTTAAACTCTGAAATTGTTTTAGCAACTAAGCATTAATTTCTGCATTTATTCCTTTACGAAAAGCCCACTTTTCACGATCTAATCAATTCGCAAAAAATAACATAGATAGAACAAGGTTTGAAAACATATTTCTAAAGAAATTAGAGTCAGTGTCTGTATGTGATCATTAGCTGCACTGTACATGTGAACGCTGGCATCTTTATTGAAGTAAATGAACCATTTAGTTTTATCGAGTGTCAATCCAGAGACCGAGTGTTGTTCTGAAAGCTGGAACACTTCCAGATCTGCTCCAGCACCCTGTCAGCTGAAAATGAGCTGCAGTGCTGCGTAAGGTCCTACCATGACATTTACTTCCATGGTTTTCAACCTACAAAAAAGGAGAAATGATCACAGGACCTGGACTTCCACATCCCCATTTAGAAAGAGGAAGATACAGCTTGATATCGGTTCAGTTCTTCACGATGGTCCACTACACTCAGCAAGCTTAGAGGCATACAGTAGATCACACAAAAATGAAAATGATAATTCACTCACCCTCAGGTTGTTGCAATGAATGTATGAATTTCTTTCTTCTGCTGAACTCAAAAGAAGCTGTTTAGAAGATTGTGGGTGACCAAACTGTTGCTGGTCACCGATGCCTTCCACAGAAGAAAGTTCAGGTTTGGAACAACTTGAGGATGAGTAAATAATGACACATGAACTACCCCTGTAAGCTTGTTGAGAGGAGGATCCTCAGGGAGAACTGAACAGATATACTTCCCATTTCCAAGTTTTAAATCCATGAGCTGAGATTAATGCATCTTTTATAACAAACAATATTAAATAAGTCTGATGTCAAGACAGTGTGCACTGTGTGTGTACTTCTTTCTTCTCTTTAATTCCACTAGAGCTAGAATCAAATGGCAACTTCGTTGGAATTTAATCCGAGTAAACAGTATAAATCACTGAGGATTTGGTTGTTTTTTTGTACTAAAGGTCTGGGTTTTGGGCCTTTTGTTGGATCAATTGTATAGTAGTTGAGTTACTAACAGATACTGTAATTTCTAGTACTGAATGCCTCCATTAGACACTAACTGAACCATTTGGACTGAAAGGTTTCAGTAACATCACAGATCCGTTCCTTAAACAGAGCTTGCTTGTTTAACTGGCTAAATTCTGGATAACTTGGCATAAAGTTGCAATATTTACTGCCAAATTTATACCCAGTGGTCAACAAACATGTTTCCTAAATATATAATTCAAATGGTTACACAACTGGATAAAGTTTTTTACTGCTCTGAAGCACAGAAAACCCCTGGTTTATTAATAACATATCCTGAATATTTATCCAGCTAACCAAGCTGTGCTCAAATAACAGGATTGATGGGGGGAAAATATGTAACATTTTTAAAATTCAGTTAATGGAGTAGGTTAATATTGTACTTATTACCATAATTAACCAACATTAATAAATGTTGTATATCTACATTTTTGCCATTTAAAATTTCTGTTGTGTAAATTAACATTAGTCACTGTATTATGTACAAGCTCAATGAACAACATTCTTCTATAATAATAAAGTACATTATTAGTTTATAGCGCATTATTAATTAACGTTAACAAACTGAACCTTATGCTAAAGTGTTACCAAAAAAAAAAGACATGTGGCAAAGACAGCGAGAGAGACTAGACGTGTCCGTTGTAACCGAAGGAAGATGTGCACAAAAGCAGAAGTGAAGAGCTGTGCAAAACAGCAAACATTAACCGTGTATTGCACAGAGAATGAAATATTTAAAAGAGACAAATCATCAAAGAAAGATGACAGAGAGAAAGAGAGAGAGAATGAAGCACAAAGACCACATCAAAATCAAAAATTCTGGAGAGGAGAACTGAAATATCTAGTACATGATCTCGAATGATATGTGTTTGTTGCGAGTTAAGATGATGATTTTGTGTGTGACTTGAGTTACTCAGTAATCAGCAGAACTCTGCCCCTGACAACACGACAGTCGTCTGTAAGAGCAGCTCTGGGATCTCTCCTCGGGGAACGCTCAGGATTTCAGAAAGGAGAGCTGGTCTGAATGGGGTCAAACATGTAACTCTGACAATACAAGACAAATAGGGTCGGTAGAACCTCATCTTCTCTTCAGATTACACTGTAGAAACCACCTTACATGATAAAAAAAATACTAAAATAAAATAAACAAATCATCAAAACCCTTGCAAATCATTTGCATGTTAATAGGATGGGGGGGAAACAAACCAAGCCAAAGGCAATGTCAATGAAATCAATAAGCCAAAATGTAATTTTTTAAACATTTGGTCTATATCATCAGTCATACATTACAGCAAGGCTGTTTTTCAACAGGTGTTAGCGAAGAAATTGTTGTTTTGTGATTTTATCAACCATTACATGAAGTAAAACATCTATATCTAGACCTTACATGATTACACAGACTGACAGACGTGTAGTCAGAAAGAACATAGATAGATAGATAGATAGATCGATAGATCGATAGATAGATGGATGGATGACAGGACTATGACATCACAGACGCGAGAAAGCGGCGGCACGCCTCGCGAATTATGATGTCACGAAGGAGCACGAGCAGAAACAATAGCAGATGACCGCGGCCCGTTTTCGCCTTTGACCGTCATGATCAAATCAGTTTCCGTTGACGCGTCTGCGGCGCTCGTGAAGGACAGAGGCTGTGTCAGGCTCGAGGGGCGAGTGTTGACGGCTGTATGTACTGACCCAGTCCGCTGAGGTCCTGTCTGACGCTCAGGCGGTTCCGCTCGTCCGCGATGGCCTTCAGCATGTGCTGCAGGGACTGGTCCGGCTCGGCGGGATCATCGCTCTGACTCGACGGAGCTGCCATGATGCGCGCGGATGTCACGACACGAGCTCACCGCTCATCTCACAGACACGAGCCGAGCACAACAACACAAGCGCTCTGCTCTGCACTTCCGACAGCTGCGACGCGTCGCGTCGGGAACACCCCGTGCTCGGCCCGTGATGTCACGCCGTAGGCGTCACTTAAAGGGGACGCCGAGGAGCCACTTCTAATATCACTAATCGCTCTCACCTCATAAGTGCAATAATATGATAATTATGTAAATGTCAGTCCATTTTATATTTAAAAAATATTTTGTTAATTATTCAATATTAATAATGGACATGAAAGAAACGAAACATTCAAAACAAAATGCCACTGAAACTAACATGCATAAATTAATAAATCCGAATAAATAAAATGCATTAAAGTTGTCCCTGTTACACGTTACATGTACTTACTATTATAATAAAAATGACTTATGCATAATTACATGCAAGTAACCCGAAGCCAAATCCTAACCCTAAACCCTATAATATAGTTAATTAATATTACTCAGAACTTAAATGTATAAATACAATGTTACAAAGACACCTTAAAATAAAGCGTAACCTGATAAAATGATTACTTAATTAGTTATCCCTATTGCTAGTAATAGTAGTAACTGGTAATTAAAATACTTAAAGTATTCTTTGATATATAATTTAAACCACAGTGTCCCTTTATCACATGACAACTGCATTATCTTCTATTCAATTGTCTGTTTTCTTTAACACGTTCTCTCTAAAATGAATTAGAACAGTTTATAGTATTTCTGAAGACTTTCATTCTAATTTACAGTCTAGTGTTGTGACATTTAGTTTTCAAATTGGCTGACAGATTTTTCTAATGTGATGTTCAGTTACATTTAATATTCTTGGCACTGACCTTACTAGCATGCTAATTTAATAAATATCAAAGAAAAAAATGGCAGCTGTTTGAAATCTTTTATTTTTTATATATATAAACTGATGACACATTAATTCAGAGAATGACACTTCAAATTCTTTTTTAACAATTTATGCTTTAAGTGGTTACCAGACACATAAAGAAAATGCAGTGAATGTATGAAATATTCAAACGGTGTGCTGCATTTAAAAAAAAAAAAAAAAAAAAAACCATTATTTTGCATTGTAACATCATGTGTGTGACAGAAAAATAAGCTGCAAAGACACAATGTTACAATGTTTAATTCATGAGCCGTTTTATCAGTGTTATCCTGGAAATGTGGCTGTTTATATTCATATTCAACACACACTTCAATCAGCATGTGCACATACAGCTCTGCACATCAGCACTCAAGCACAACCTCAGAAAATACTGACAAATAATGACACCGCTTCACGACAACCATCTGAGCGAGCGCTCAGAACATTAGTAGTAACTTGTATCCACATCAGAACATATCAGCGCTAGAAGATTTTACTTAAAAAAAAAAAAAGCAGCAGCAGCCACAACAAATGTTGTCCATTAATAACTTCATCTGCTGGTTTTATTTTGCCTAGCAAATTCAGGAGACTGGGGCTAGTTGTCACAGAGAATACTGTCATTTTGTAATACAGGTTGAACAAGAAAAGTATTATGACATTCATTGTTTTCTATGATTTAGGCGCATGTGTATGTGTCAAAATGCTTTAAGATTTAAATTCTGATGAAAAAGAATTTAAACAGCCTGACATATTACTCCATACAGTGCGACAACATGCCTCTGTACTTTGTTTTTCAGAACAGTACTGGTGAAAATGTCTCAATAGCTTTCTTAAGACTATAAAGTTGATGTCTTTATAGAAACTGACTTTAAAAATAAACCCACCCCTGAGAAAACGGTCACTAAAGTTATAAAAAAACAAAAAAGGACAACTAGTCCAGGTCTGCTTTAATGGACCTGTAACTCTTGAATATGAGCAGCACACATTCATTGCGTTGTATACAGAGACAATTTTTTTTTATCAGCTCGCATTAGGCCCAAAACTTACTCCCAGTATGTAAACACAAACACTTATTCTAAAATGTGTCAAAATTGGTGCTGTAAAATGATTAATCGCGATTAATCGCATCCGAAATAAAAGTATTTTTTTTTGCATAATATATAAGTGTGTACTGCATTTATTATGTGTGTGTGTATATATATATATATATATATATATATATATATATATATATATATATAAATACAAACACATGCATGTATATATTATACATGCATATATTTATATGTAATTTAAAATATAAATATATAAAATATACATGCATATACATATACTGTATGTGTGTTTTTATTTCTATATACATAATAAATAAACACAGCACACATACATATATTACATAAAAACTTGTATTTTGGATGCGATTAATCGCGATTAATCGTTTGACAGCACTAGTCAAAATGCAACTGGTGATGCAGTGCAAGTGCGAATGCGTTCTCAGCTTTGCCACTAGGGGCTCTATAGGAAAAAACGGGTCTATGGTCCATTCCAAATAATAAAATAACACAAAATAAATAAAATAAAATAAAAATGGCATACTGTAATGCACATAACACAGACTGTAGCCTATTAAAAGCACTTCATTGATACCGCAGTAAACACACTGAAGAACGCATCAAGTTCTAAACATTGTGGTCAAACATCTTGAAAAGATCTGATTCACCAAGATTCACAATCATAAATGTGATAAACTGCTGAATGCCAGACAAGAAATGTTTTAGAGACATATGGCATATGAAAACTAATACATAGATGGCTCTGCAGCATTGAGTTTGTGTGCTGTCAGGGTGGCAAAAAATCAGCTGATAATTCAGTAAAAACAAGAGCCTGAGTCAGACTTGATGTTGGCTGAACGTCTGTGTAGAAAAAGTGACCACGAAACACACTCATGACATGTTCTGCCGCTGCATCAGCGTCAACTCCACTGTCTTTTACAAATGATGAAGTACATGACTGAGTCTTTGTTAATTAAGCCTGTGATCAAGCGCGCAAGTCTATTAGTATGGAGTGTGATGCAGTCAGTAGCACTTGAATAACCGTCTCTAATGTGTCAATGATGTGTTCACTTTGGCCTCTCATCACGTATTATTGCCAGTCCGATGAATGAAGATCCCTGTTTATTACATTTGTTCACATCTGCACTGAGAATGAACACACATCCAAATCGCTTCACCACACATAACATCTGTCGACACAGAGAAAGAAACCTTGAATCAAGAGGAAGAACGAGAGAGCAAAAAGACAGGCTGTGGGAGAAATAGTTGATATAAAGAAAGACAGACAGATATAAAGAGATAGTTTGTTAGATACAGGTGAATTGTTAGACAGGCAGACAGAGAGACAGAGAAATCTAGCCAGATTGTTTGACAGAGACTGTTAAAAGAGATAGATAATATTGTTAGACAGAGGGAAAGAGACAGAGAGAGAGAGAGATGCATACAAACAGATGTAAAGAGATATAGTCAGATTGTTAGATAATGGAACAAACATAGACATTATTAAAGATATAGGCAGACAGAATGGAAGAGAGATAGATAATGCTTCGATATAGTTTAACAGGGTTTGTTAGAGATATAGACCGTGTTAGATAAAGATATCAAGCAGAAACGCAAGGAGAGAGATATACAGTGGGTATAGAAAAAGATTCACCCTCTTTAAAATAATCACATTTGTTGATTTGCAGCCTTGCAGAACCTTCTTCCCATTGACATCTTTCTGACAGAGGAAAGCAGATTTTTCTCAAGAATATGATGGTATTTTGCCCCATCCATTGTTCCTTCTATCCTGACAAGTGCTGCAGTCCCTGCTGCAGAGGAACACTCCCATAACACCTCCATGCTTTACTGGAGGAATAGTGATATTCGGATGGTGAGCGGTGTTGGATTTCCACCAGACATACAGTTTTATTTGATGAGACCAAATAGTTCAATTTCAGTCTTATCTGAGCATAACACCCTATTGGCCTCAGAATCTTCTAGGTGTGTTTTGGCAAAGCTCAGTATTGACTGCATTTTGCCTTTCTTGATCAGTAGCAATGCTAAAGTTTTTTTGTATACATCTCCTGACGTGTGTCTGTCCAAAAATTTATACCAGAGCTCTTTTGACAGTGCCTTGTCAGATGATTGTTTGCTTCAGTTGCACTACCAAGGACTGAAATGCTCCAGTAAAAGCTCTTTTCATGCCGATCTAATCAAAATGACCACAGCTGAAATTCAAATGGCATTGTGGGCCTTTGAGAAGGTGATTAGCCACACTTGATTGAGTTTACAGATCATTTTTAGAAGGTGGGGAAAAAGTATTTAGAATACTTTTTCCAATGCGTTGATTGTATTTTTTTGTTTTTTTTTTGTTTATTACATTTTTTCGGACATGTTGGCATTATATCTTTCAATTGGATGTTACAAGCTGCACTGAGTAAATACAGCTGGATTAAACAAAAACTGTGTCCTTCATTTCCATTGGCAAAGCAAAAAAATGTGATTATTTTCTATATCCACTATAGAGAGACAGTTAGATGGTCCAATAGACAGAAAGGTATAGACTGATAGAAAATATGAAAATATTACTGAAAATATAGAAAGACTGTTAGATATAGACATGAAACCGAATGATTTATAGACAGCTAGAGAGGCAGAGACATACAGATTGTTAGATGGACAGTTTGTTAGAGATATAGACAGATTGTTAAACAAACAGATGTAGAAATCAAGATACTGCTAGATAGACAGCAAAACAGACTGTTAGACAGAGACAACTAGACAGAATGACATGAGATTGATTGACACAAACAGATCAATAGACACTTTTAGAGAGAAAGATGCAGACATATTGCTAAATAGACAAACAAGTACTATATAGACAGGCAGACATACAGATGGATGGTTAGAAGCAGAGGCAGAGAGAAACAAAAAGACTGACAGACAGGCAAGCGAATAGTTAGAAAGGCGGAAAGATAGACAGATTCAAGGCTTTAATCTGAAGTGCATCAGTGCTGTTGTCCTTCATAGGATCTGCTTTCCTTCTCACAAAAGTTCATCAATGACTTCTAATCAGTTTATTTCTCGGCACCTCTGTCAAACACCACTGATAAACGTCTTATCGGATCCCTGAATGAATGGATGATCACGAGCCGTGTCTCCTAATGACCCTGCAATCTCAGTTTCACTGAACACATCCATAAAGGTGCTGTCACACAGCACTCCTTGATCAGCTTATTTTATTGGTTATTTTATCGGTTCACTGAACAATGTGCTCGGCTAGCTGTTGTTATCCACTGTCATGTATTTGAGCGCGGCGAAACCATAACGCCGAGACATATTCTGCTGAAACTCCTCCTTCAGCGTCTTCAGACAAGCGCGGTACTGTTTATTCGAGCGAAACTTGGTGATGTCGAAACTGGGCGCGTGGGGCATGTGGATCATGTAGGCGTTGGGCAGAACCACAAACTCGTACTCCTGAAAATACACGAAAAACAACATTTGCATGCCGACAGATCAGGTCATTTCCAGAAAATAAGACCAGAAACGAAACCAAAAAGGGATTTAGATTGTTAATAACTGTCAAAATGCATCATGGCAATCTGTGAAAAGGTTCATTTAAGGAACAGTTAATGAAAAAAATTTAAATTTATTTTGTAAATGTGCTTACCCTCAAGCCATCTGAGAGGTAAATGATTTTTGTCTTCATCGGAAGAGATTTGGAAAAATTACCCATTATGTAATGACACTTGGTTACCAATGGATTCGCTGCATGAAATTCCAAATGCTAATAAAAACCTCACAATAATCCTCACGTTTCAAATATTTCAATTAACAGATCTATCATTAACATCTTGTAAAGTGAAAAGCTGTATGTTTGTAAGAAACAAATCCATAAAACACAATCTAAAAAGAACAAAATATCAACGTCAGTCGACATCGGTATTGGACATCAATTTAACACTGACATCAGACGTTGAATTTACTTTGAATTTTGGTCACCCGACGTCGCAACCGAAATTTATCCAAATATCAACGTCTAATGACGTTTTGTGCCATATATTTTAGACTGAGACAATGATTTGAAGTTAAAAATGTCTTGATGGATGTGTTTATTGCAAAAATGCATAAAAGACATCAATTGATGAACTTGGGTCATGTGAATTACTTGTGGAGTGTTGTGATGTTTTTTATCAGCTGTTTGGACTCTCATTCTGACGGCACCCATTTACTGCAGAGGATCCATTGTTGAGCAAGTGATGCAAAAGCTCATCTACTTTCTTGGTTTGCCTGACGGTAAGCAAATTGTCATTTTTGGGTGAATGTAAGTGTTACCTGAGCGTCCAGCTCCATTATGTGAGCTACTTTATTCCACCCGAACCCCACAAAGCGCCGGTCATACTCTGGGCTTTCTCGTCTGACCATCACATACGGCTCAAAGTCGGCCTCCCACTGAACTCGGTATGGTGTTGTAGCAGTTCTCCATTTGGCAAAGTCTGTTGGAGCGTGACCCTTTGTCCAAACATGATATCTATGGACAAGCAAATTACTTAACTTTATTAAGTCGATATTGACTTTATTAAGTCATTGTAAAACTGTGAAGAATCCACTAAATAAACTATGAAATATATATATTTAGATAAGTTTGTGATTGGTTGGTTGGTACAATTGATATTAACTGATTTAAAAGAATCATGAATGCTTCAGTCACATCTGAGAAAATCTCATCTGCCATTATTTTTCATCAGTTTTTCGTTCTTCTTAGATTAATCACCTGAATGTGAACAGAGTGCCCATGTCGAGTTGTGACAGGAGCTCTGCTTTTGATTTGGGAAAGGACAGCCGATAGCGCAGGGTTTCAAATGCTGGAACCACAAGAGCCTTTTTAGTGTTCCCCATATCCAGCAGAACAACCGATTTCCTGAGACAGAAACAAGATGGATTGTTTGTAGAGTGGACTGTAATGGATCGTACTCTTGTACAAATCACATTCACAACCTAAGAACATTTTGCTGGCAAAAAAAAACAACAACCTCCTTTAATATACAGTATATGGGTTTTCACTTTTGTATTTCTTATGATTTCTGAGCAAAATGAGTTTTGCGATCAGCTTTAATCAGATACAACAGTATTCACTTAGTATCTATCTTCACTTTGTTTGAAGCAAACATGCACTCCAGAGTTTGTTTTCAGACACAGATCTGTGTACGATTGAAGAATTACCCCCCCCCCCCCCCACACACATATAATAAACACTTATTATAGTTTTACCCTAGTGGTTCAGGACAAGCTAAAAACACGGTTTGGCAAATGGATTCATGGTGTACTCGCTTATTATATACATTTTTTTATACTTTGAACACAAAAAAAGTTTACGGACCGCAGCTCTGATTGGTTGTTTCTTACCGCTCCCAGTAAGATAAAATTAAAGTAACAAATTTTTGTGTTTCAAAATTTACAAATATATTTATATAATGAGTACACCATGAATCCATTTTCCAAACCGTGTTTTTGGCTTGTCCTGAATCACTAGTGTACACCTATAATAAGTGTTTATATTCGGACTATTTTAGATTGCTTCGGGGGTACCGCGGCGGAGTAACCCAGTACCTTTGTGATTCTTCATAGACATAAACAGAGAGAAGTAGTTCCGGCTACAATGTTCTTCCGCAAGACGCAAGCTGTTCTGTTTATTAACCGCTAGAGCGTCAAAAGTTACCTACATCAGCTTTAAGTGAAAAAATATGATTTATTGTATGATCGTTTTTAAAAAAGATTTAAAAATAATAAATAAATAATAATTGCATCTGAGAATGCCCCACATCGAGTTGAATACTGAAATTTTATTTGCTTTAATAGAAAATATTTTGAAAACTGTCCCGTTTTGTTGAATTATAATGAGTGATTTGTTGTGCAAAACACCAAAATGGCAGTGACAGTACCAGGATGTACTCAGTTCCTATGAAAATGATAATATATGAATTTAAAACGTGAGATTAATCTAAAATTGCCCCGACATAATTTTACACTTCTAAATGTAGGTTTCGTCTCACCTGAGGTACTCATAGAGTCCATACATGGGCAAAAAGTCAATATCCGACAGAAACATGTAGGGTGTGTTGACCTGCCCCATAGCAACATTACGCAGCAGGTTAACAGGGTAGAACTGGCCTTCTTTATAGACTATATGGTATCCCACGTTGCTCCTGCTCATCAGGACCTCAGAGCCCTGAGAGTATCGCAGGAACTGCTGGGCTTCAGCGTCTGAGAGGTAGAGAGCCAGACTGATGGGCCCTTCCCAGTGTTTACAGATGGCCTCTAGCATCTGAAGTCTGGAACAAAGAAACAGTCCAGTAACTCACCAAAAACATGTAACATACAATTTTATGCAATAGGTCGACACACATCTTTCTGCTTTCACAAAATACGCTGATGTAAAAAAAATCTAATGATTACAAAATGGTTAAAGGTACAGGTTTGTAGGACCTGCCACTAGAGGGCGCACTACCAAAACAATAAGAATCGCGTGGTTTGATGACGCGTGGCATGATGGGATGTGGTTGTCTTCTACCCAACCGCTGACGGCCATCAATCAGACGGAAAGATAAATCATGGATTCAACGCGAGTTCAACGATTTGCGCGAGTAGATTACATACAAAGTCAATGCAAAGGCGCGATCAGACGATGAACATTATGCTGCAAATGCTGTCAATTAAGCTTAACTTCTATAAATGAACCCAGCTATTACTTTGAAAGCTCTTAAATTACATTATCCTCCAGGAAGTTTGGATCAACTTGATTTAACGTGCCTTATAAAAGTCTCTTTTTTAGCACAGTGTATTAAATATCTGTTGGTGAGGTGATTTGTGCGCTGTTGGTGTCTTTAAGTCAATGTTAATGTAAGTGTTTTTTTACCTGTCCATAGACAGCTGGGCCACGAGTGTCACGTCAGTGTTATCTAAGGCTGGTTCGTACTCATAGTGCAGGAAATAGACATGTGTGCGGTGGACTGTGAAGCGCTCCCGACGAAACTCATAACATGGGTCATCCTCATCCAGCTCAGACAGGGTCTTCTGGAGCTGCAGGGATATTAAGAAAACAAAAATGATTCCATCATGCTCCCTGAGCAAAAAAAAACCCCATAAAAATACAGACCTCTGACACAATAAAAGCAGCAGTTACCAACATGAAGCACAGTGAGGTGAAACTCACATTCTCTGAGTTGTGGTCCGTTTCGCTGGGACAGCCGAAGAGCTCTCGCCTCAGCAGATTCCCGTCATATTCCAGGAACGTCAGATAGAGATTCCTGAAGAACTCCACGTGTTTGTTCTTCACACGCAGTTTCTTCGGAGAGTTCCAGTGAATCACCTGCACAATCAGATGCAGAAGTTCAGAAAATGTGGAACCTGCTTGACCTCTGTCTCAAACTGAACTGCTTGTGTTGTAAGTAACAATTCCATATAAAGCACACATATACATATACACGGGGCAGCTACAGAAGAAATTGTTGTTTGTCGTCTAGTATAAGTGTGAGCTCCCTTTTGTGTCTCCACTGTGATGTCACCTTGAGGTCGGACACATCTTTGTAGCACTTTTCGGAGCGGGTGTGATCCGACAGCTGAACATTCCAAAAGCAGGGCAGCTGGTGCACCAGGAATGGGTTTTGCTTGATCACAGCATTGAAGATGTCCTGCAGGCAAAATATTGTCAGCTGGCATTTTGATATGAAGTTCCTTTAATGTTTGTGTTCCATATTTTTCGTAGGTGTCTCAGGTTTAGCTTACCAACCAAATAACATCAAATTTTAGAGTCTCCCATTGGGCTGTGCAAAATTTCGAATGCGATTTCATGCGCATCTCATCAGTAAAGACGCTCCTGGAATTAGAAGTATATCTCCAACACGTGTGTTCAGATCAGGGTTGCCAGATTTTCACAACAAAGCCTGTCCAGTTGCTTCTCAAAACTAGTCCAAATCTATCCCAATCGCGTTTCCAGGGGGTTCCCTGATACAAATTGCGACCTGGGGATAAAATACACGTTTTTTTTGGCAGGGTTTAGGGGCTAAATATCACACTATTGGTATTGTGTGTTGCACACATGAAAAACAACCGTGGACTTGGCAACATTGGTTCAGGTGGAGCGGCAGTTACCACACAGAGCCGTAGTTTACTGACAAGCTACATAAAATCGCTTTCAAAATCGACAAAGAATCGCCTGCGATTTTGAAATCGATTTCGTGTAGATTGTCGGTAAACTACGGCTCTGTGTAGTAAATGGCAACCAGTGTTGCCAAGTCTGCGGTTGTTTTTCACATCCGTGAGTCGAAGCGACCCCAATCACAATAGCATGATATTTAGTCCCTAAAATGCTAATTTTACCAAGGGAACCCCGCCAAAAAAACGTGTATTTTATCGCCCGCAAAGAAATGTAATTGGGCTAGTTTTGAGAAGCAATTGTGCAGGTTTTGTTTTGAAAACCTGGCAACCCTGATCTTAAAGCACGTGCTGGAGTTATACTTCTAATTACAGGAGCACCTTTACTGTCGAGATGCACATGAAAATCGCATTCGATTTGTTTTCGCAGCCCTAGTCTCCCATGTGCTTCTCATGACAGACAATGTCCCTAGCACAATACATTATGCTCTCCTGTCTAAGTAGACAGCAGGTCAGATTAAAACAGAGCTCACGTGTTTACCTGATCAGCGAGGGATGTAGACAGCATGCTCATGAGCTCTCTCTCTGCCGTCAGCCGCCACATCTGCTCCCACTTTAGCTTCCTCAATCGATCCAACAACAGTAGAATCACCCCTTCAACACAAACATCTTTTGTTGGCCATTACACTAATTAAACACTAAAATAATCTCATTGTCCTGTTCAAAATCACAAATACATGATTTAATTCATCAGGAACTTTAGTATTTCTTTTAAAACTGGTCTTCCCCTTCAGATAAGCCGGATAATCAGAATCATGGCGTACCGGTGTTAAAGCCTCTGCCCAGCGCTGGCCACGGGCGATGGTTCTTCCACAGGTTCCCGAGGTACCAATCACTCTGATTCTCCACCAGACCAAGAACCTGCTGACCTGAAACGCACAAACACCCCCACAGCGACATCAATGCGTCTGTACCGACTGATCGGAAGCTTTAGTGAACTGTGGACAAAAATCTGTGCAGTTCATTTAAAGCTTTGAAAGGTGTTTTGAAAAGAAAAAAAAAAAAAGTAGCACACCACACGACATGAAGATCAGAACAAATGGTTAATAAGACGAGCACATCTCTAGCTTTCCTAGCATCCGTCCTTCAAAACAGTAATCAAATCTATTCAACAACAGTGTGTCGTTGTTTCTAAGCAACAGGATTTCACGTCAAAGGCCGGTTGAGTTGGCCAACACCTGCATTCGGCTGGTGATATGGGCCATTGCTCTGTTGATAAAGCTTCAGGCATGAGAGCTTCAGGCTGTTCATTACTGAAATCATTGATCACTGAGGTTGCTGCGGTCAGTGTCTGGTGGAATAATCTGTGACATTATTGATCTGAGCTGCAAACACGTGCCTCATTGAACGTTAATTAACTGACAAAAGGTTGTCTTGTTATGGCAAGTATTTCTATGGGATGCACACGGTTTACATTGCATTATTCAATTCAAATGACAAATAAACAGAATATTCAAAAGTACCTTTGAACTTGTGGAAAACGACCCACAGCTCAGCGATGTCTGTGGCAAAGGTGATGTCAGTGTCCAGGACGATGACCTTCTGCAGGTCAGAGGGCAGGGTCTTGGTCAGCACCAGCTTCATCAGGCCGTAGATGCCGGAATAATGCTTGTTAGGGATCCAAGAGACCTCAGACTGATAAACACGCAAAGAGCAAATACGACAATTGCAAATGATCAAAAACTGCAACAAAGAAAAAAAAACAATGATTTTCTGATTGTTGATGTATAAATATGCACATTACAGAGCACCAGCAAAGCGGAAGAAGATTACTGTTAGAAAAAGCAAATATTAACACTGGTCTGACGCATTGTTTAATTATTTGCCTTCATGACAGAGCCTATTACTCCCTTGTACGACTGGCAATGGTTGGTTTAGTTAAGGAATTGGAATTTTAAAAAAACAAACAAACAAAAAAAACCTACGTAGAAAATGCATAGAGAAAAATACTTCATCCTCAATTCTGCTTAAATACTGAGCATCACTGTGGAGGTCTACTGAGCGAACCACAAACCTTCAGCTCATCAGCGTCATAAAAGTTGACATGAACGGCTGGCACCATCCAGGTGTGGAAGAGATCAGCCAGGATCTTCCGAGCGATGGAGTCCGTGATGAAATGGAAGTGGAGAGGATTCCGTCTTGACACATAAAGAGAACAAACGTTTTCTGGCATTTAATATTGAACTAGTTCACCCAAAAATGAAAACTCTCATATCATGCATTCACTTTTCATTTGTTATTTTTTATTACATACAAAAAGCCAGGACATTCAGAAATTCACGTTCTGTGCAAAAAAGGTCATTAGTTTTAAATATCATTAGGTATAAAAGATAAAATTGTCAATGCTGGCTGAACTCTTGCTTTTATCCTTACCAACTAAGATGAGTGTAATACTGGTAGCAGCCATAACAACACAGTAAAGCAATTTGACTGCATGTGATAAAACAGTGAAAAGTAATTTCATACACTGCATTACTGGAGGGTGTATAAGCAGAGAGCAGCATACCAGTAAAGCTGATGATGAAACTTAATTCTAGCATTACTACTTGTTACACTGCATTGTAGGGGTGTAAAGGTACGTGTATTCGTACCGGACCGTTTCGGTACAGGGCTTTCGGTATGGTGCACATGTGTACCGAATGACCGAATGCAACATTTTTTGTGCAGAACATAGGTACATTTTCGTGTTTCCACACGAACATATTAAGTGGCGGAAGTCTCCGCGTTCAGCGCAAATCCCGCCCTGCAGCTGATTCTAAGGCCGGTGACACACTGGCTGCGTGGCGTGAGCCTGCGTTTCTGCTGTGTATCAGTTGCGTGACGGCTGCTTCGCGTTTTCTGTGTCTTTACACACCAGAATCATGCCTGACTTGCTGCTACTGTAGGTGACATAGAGGGAGGCCGCCGACAGACCAGGATCTTGTCTTCACGACAACAACATCTACTTCATGTTGAGCATAAATATAAAGCCTACTGATAAAGGACACCATCAACAGTATTGACAGCAAAATAGACTATGTTTGACAGGTGCAATATGCCAGTGTGTCACCGGCCTAAGGTTTTCAAAAGGCATCACGCGAGTGTGAACATCACTACAACTAGGAAAAAAACGATTGTAATTCAAACGCAGCTCCCGTAGGCATTTAAACAATCAATTCTGATTGGGCCAACGCAATAACGAAATCTGAGCAGGTCTAAAAACGGAAACTGTTGATGCTGCACTTTACACTTTGGAAAAAAGTATTTTTTTTTTAAATATAAGCGGGGATTGGTAATGCTGCACTGTAACCATAGTTATTTATTTGAAATTTTAATTATATTTTATTATATGATATTGGTTTGAGAGAGTGTTTTATTTCTTATTCTTTTTTTATTTTATATATATTTTATTAAAGAGTATTTAAAAGAAGTGTAAACAAATTGTTAAAAAATGTTTATAGTAATAAACAACCTGCAGTTTAATGTTTGCATTTCTTTCGCTTACTGTACCGAAAATTAACCGAACCGTGACTTTAAAAATGAGGTACGTACCGAACCGTGATTTTTGCATACCATTACACCCCTACTGCATTGAAGAATAAAATAAATTTCAGTCTAATTAATAACAATTACAAAGCATGGGGACACTCGAGCTATGTTCAAAATCTGTGCTCACTCACTGTAGGGACCAGTGAATATCCTGTGAATGTGGACAGACATAGACTTAAATTTACCTGTGAAACAGAACTGACTTGACCAAAGTGACAACATCTCTGCTCGCATTGTACCCCGCACACACAATGGCGATATGAATTGTCTGTGATGAGAAAGACAAATAGCAATTAGAACAGTTTGAAGCAGCATTGATGCATTCAGTGCCGGCCGCTTCGGTCCCTGTGCCCCCGTCACCTTTCCGATTGCTACTGAGGGGGGATAGCATTTATTATATTTCGATAATAAATGAAAAACTAAAACTAAACTAGCAACAGTTATTGAAAAACTAACTGAAATAAAATAATAATTATCAAAAATAAGTATTTGTTTTCGTAATCAATAAGCTCTCATCCCGTGGCGGAAAATCTGACGTGGTTTAGTTTAAAACCAAATAGGCTTTATAATAAATTTACCTGTAGATGGCGCTTTATGCAAGTGAGTTTAGCTGAGGCTGAAAGCAACATCCTTAACTGATAAATACGACAGACAAGAATGATGGCGCGGGTAGGAAACGACAGAGTCCTGTTTGGGACTATTTCGAATTTAATTCCGAAACAGGAAAAAGCAAATGCATTGTCACGCTGGATACCGTATTTTTCGGACTATAAGTCGCACCAGTCCAAAAATACGTCATGACGAAGAAAAAAAACACAAGTCGCACTGGACTATAAGACGGATTTATTTAGAACCAAGAACTAAGAGAAAACATAACCGTCTACAGCCGCGAGAGGGCGCTCTATGTCTTCAGTGTAGACTACAGGAGCACTGAGCAGCATAGAGCGCCCTCTAGCGGCCTCTAGATGGTAATGTTTTCTCTTGGTTCATTTCTCTTGGTTTGTGTCAAATTAATTTTGATAAATAAGTCGCACCTGACTGACTAGTCGCAGGACCAGCCAAACTATGAAAAAAAGTGCGACTTATAGTCCGGAAAATATGGTAATACACTTTGTGGTGTTGAAATTAAGGGGAAAAATTCCACAAAAAAGGTGCATTTGTTTGGGGTTTTTTTGCATCTCAAACCCTTGTTATTTTTATCAAGAGTTAACTGTAAACTGTGCAAAAATTACATTTTGCTTAAAATAAATGTATTAGTTTGGTCTACACTGGAAGTGTTCTGTTAGCTGCTAAACTACAATTACTAAAACTATAACTGAAACTAAATAAAAGAAAAACTAAAAAAATGTGTTGGCAAAATATAACCTAAATTAAAACTAACAAAACATTCATGAAACTAACTAAAACTAAACTTAAATTTAAAGCAAAATTGAAAACGGTATTAAAATAAAAACTAATTTAAAAAAGCAAATCTACAATAGCCTTGCTGATCACTAAGTTAAGTAACAGCACATCTCTCCTCAACAAATCATCTGATCTGAGGAATCGGAGGATGTCAGGGTTAGAGTGCATTATTGCATTATTGACACACTGTTTTCCTAATGAATGTTTTTCAGTTGCTTTGACGCAATGTATTTTGTTTAAAGTGCTATATAAATAAAGGTGACTTGACTTGATTAGAGTCTTGATCATGAGTGAATCTGTTCAGTGGAAGGATACTAACCTCACATTTGTTCACCACCGGCTGAGGCACACAGTCCGAGCTGTTGCCTGAGGCTGCTCCTTTTTTAGCCTCACTATCACCTGTACCCTCTTCTGTGGAATGGGTGTGTAACTGTTTCCCTTGGCGACTGTTGCTATGTGTTGGAACCCTGGGTGGTAGGCTAATCTCTCTCCGCAGTGCAAGGTTACGTTCTTCCACATCTCGTAGCTGCAGATCCACATCCTGATGCTCAGCAGCTGCTCTGATCAGCAGGGATGACTGAGGATCCAGCGGCGACAGAGGCAACAGTTTGACTGAGGGGAAAACACACAGACAGTCGAGGATCACTAAACATCTGTCCAGCAAATCACAGCCACAGCCACTTATGATTGCACTTCAAGAGGTCTGTCTGTCTTCAAAAAAAATAAAAAAATAAACATACAGCATCTGTAGATCTGAAAAAGTAGAATAGTAAAAAAAAAATTGAGTACACCGCAAATCCCGTTAAAGCTGCAGTAAGTAACTTTTGTAAAAATATATTTTTTACATATTTATTAAACCTGTCATTATGTCCTGACAGTAGAATATGAGACAGATAATCTGTGAAAAAATCAAGCTCCTCTGGCTCCTCCCAGTGGTCCTATTGCCATTTGCAGAAACTCCATCGCTCCCGGTAAGAAACAACCAATCAGAGCTGCGGTCCGTAACTTTGTTTGTGTTCAAAATGTAGAAAAATGTATATAATAAGCGAGTACACCATGAATCCATTTTCCAAACCGTGTTTTTAGCTTGTCCTGAATCACTAGGGTGCACCTATAATAAGTTTTTATATTCGGACTATTTTAGATTGCTTCAGGGATACCGCGGCGGAGTAACCCAGTACCTTTGTGATTCTTCATAGACATAAACAGAGAGAAGTAGATCCGGCTACAATGTTCTTTAATTCAAAAATGCTAAATAACAGAATCCCCAATACACAAATATTTAACACTAAGAAATCTCCCAATATATCAATCTTGTGTGATAATACACCAACACTTTACTTCAAAATGTATACACCTAAGTCAAAAGCAATGCATGATGGAGAAATACAGTTAATTGTTCCAGGTCATGAGGTTTATCCATGCAACTCACTCAAATTTTTGAGTTGTTCAAGTTACAATTGAAGAATACTGTTTTCAAAGAGAATGAGCTATAATTCTTGAAACAGATTAGTGTAACCTTTCCATTTTCACATATTTTGATTAAAATGTACCAAAAATATTATTTGTTAATTAAATGCTAATCTCTTTTGTTGCATTTATTTCAGTAAATGATCAACTACAACAACCACTTAAATTATACTGAGAGATTTAATTAAAGTTATACAGGTTTTTAAGTTTTGTGGTATGTACAATCGCACCGAATGATTTTTTAGAGTGTATTTGATATTATTGACATTATAGAGAGTTGACAGGTAAGAATGTACTGCAAGAACACTTCAGAATGACCCCTAGAGAAAGAAACTTTAAGACATTATTTGAGCTGTTCAACATCAATGAGCATTAATGAGGGGATTACAGATTAATTCAGTTAATAAAGTGACAGCAAAGACATTTAACTGTCTGCCAAAAGTCATTAAAAGCCACTGGAGTAAATCATAAATTTTAGACATAAATTTTTCAGTGGACCTATAGTACTTTACTAACTAGAAAAGTACAAGGACTGGCGGAATGAACTCAAACATGTTTATATTGATATATTTTACAGCACAAAACACAAAAAATTTTTAGAAAACAAAAATCATCATTCACATTCTTTTACAAAATTAAACAAACAAACAACTTTAGAGTTTGTTTTTGCATGTTTTTCAAATGGATTCAAACATCTGTTGGTACAAGGATAACAAATTTGCACTGTATACATGCACATTCTCCAACCAATTATGCTTAAGCTAGAAGTGCATGTGCTCATTTAAATGCATTACACTTTTATCGAGTTAGGTCAAAAATGGTTAAAGCATAATCTGATTGACACAGCTAGATTTATGCCCATTATCCCAATTTTGTAATGGCATGAAAACACCTGTGTTTGAAGGTCCAGTGATATAAACTACAGACATGAGGGGAGAATGTATTTGCAAGTAAGTCAGTTTCCTGCGGACATTTTGAAATACTCTGGGGTTTTAATGCTTTAATATGACAATTCACACAATGAATGGAAAATGCAGCTACACGGAGGATGATGTTGTGGTGTAACTATGTAATGTAAACCAGTACAATTTGTTATTTTGATAAGCTGATTGATGGTAGATAGCAACATATCGGTGTGCTTATTAATCTGCATAGTAGGGCTGCACGATGTGTTGTTTAAGCATCGATATCGCGATGTACAAATCCACGATAGTCACATCGCAGGATGTGCGATGTAGGCTGTCGTAGTTGATCCGTTATTCATTAACTGTATGGGCCAAAGAGCGCGCGCGCGCGAGAGAGAGAGAGAGCGCGCGGCCGGCGACACACTAGATGCGTGGCGCAAGCGTCTCAGCTGCGTGGCGTGTCCGTTTTTAATTCGGCTCCCATGTTAACAGGTTAGAGCTTGCAGACTGCCTGCATGAGACGCGCGTCTCAGGCGCAACTCAAGCCCCGCGGAAAACACGTGCATGCTAGAAATAGAGCCGACGCCTATTTATATTGCACCTGTCACCGGCCTGAGAGAGAGAGAGCGCGCGCGCAAAGCGAGCCCCGGCCGCACGCTCAATGTCTTCAAACAACACGAGCGCTGTCTTGCTCTCTCTCCCTCGCGCATATTAATCAATTGACACGATGGTGTCGATGTTTAAATAATTTAAAATGAGAATGTAAGTTTGCTCACCCCATGTTTGTTTGTAAGAATATTTTTTTTATTTCATATCGCAATATATATCGCAGAAAAATAAAATATCGCAATGTAATTTTTTCCCAATATCGTGCAGCCCTACTGCATAGTGTATAAAAAAATGCTGTCTATCAAGTCTACCAGAATATCATGTTGCAACAACGTAGATTACTTGGATAGCCATCAAAATTTTGATACGCACCGAAGTATTTAAAAACAAACTTCGTTGTCAAAATTGATCATTAAATTCACTGTCTTAGCTTTCAAAATTAGCACCAGTTGTGGTAATAAGAATGCATTTGATCAAAAACGGACCATAGACCATGGGGCAGAGACACATCAGTGAAGAAAATGACTGAAAATTGGTCTAGCATTTTATCTGGGTGTGGTAAATAAATATATAATATAAGCCGGGCCAAGTTCACACAATATTAAGATTGATGCTACCATACTCCATTAAGACTTGACTAGAATTTAACTGATGAATTATGATATAAGTTGGAAATGCCAGCTGGAAATAGGTGCCCTTTTACATAGTATATGGGAATACAGTTGTGCCAAACTATTCTGGCTACAGGTTATGGACATTGTAATTTGGTGGTTTAGTCCAAAAAAAAATGTAACTCTTAAACTATGCCTATTAGGTGACAGATTCCAAATACCAAATGTATCAAAATGTGTACATTCTGTTATTATGGCAGGTTTTACAACAGTCAGTAGTTTTATTCTAAGACATTGAATGGGCCAGTGAAGTGGTGGAAAAGGTATCATATAAATCACGCTCAGCAGAGTACATGGTGTCTACTCGCATAGTAAGATCTGACCTTGGTTTTAACTAAGTCAACATCAGTTACAACATAGAACCTCTTATTATGTTTATATAGAATTCCTCCCACCCCCATCTGAATCAGATTTGAGTTTGAGACCTCAGTGACAGAAAATACGTCTGTGATGTGTAGTCGTATACCCGTGAAATTTGCTGATGACAGATAGAGCCAGGTAAGGGCTGGGATAAAGATCAGGGCGAGGGAGGCAGCCACAAACTTCCTGCGCCCACGACACATTCCCAGCATCCTCTGCAGCCAGAGGGTGTCTACTCAGACACCTCTATGTGGGCATCAGCTGTTTGGACAGGGGTTGCATGGCACTGCTCTGAAAAAATACAACAATTAGTGTTAGCGATAGCATAAGTATAATGATAACAAGTGATGGGCAGTATTACAGATACAGTATTTGGAATACAAAATAAAATAAATAAATAAATGATAATAATAATAAAAAAGACTAATAATTGCATTTTAAAGACTTTGAAAAACATTTTTTTATACATTTACCCCACAGTATTTTGCATTTGTATTTAAATACTTTTTTCCACACAGTATTTTGTATTTTAAATAAATTGTCATGTATTTATGCCCATCTCTCATCAACAAAATCACAACAAATACTCAACTGCCAGAATATGCTGTGCAAACATCAACGAAATGAATTCAAGCACTGCCAGTCCAAACAGATCCAAACTAGGGCTGCACAATTAATCGAGTTTCTAATCGCGATTACAATTATTGATGCCAAAATTACGTAATCGTTGAAAGCGGCAATTAATCGTTCAAAGTCCACTTATGTTATTCTAAATTGCTTAAGATGCGTTTTTTTCTTTATACTTGTTATCTTAAAGTTTTTTTCCAGTTACTTCAATGTTAGTTGTAGTATAACATTATATTACCATTCATATTTTTAACATATTTATAAATATTAATAAAAATACAGAATGCAGTTGCATCAAACAATGGTACGAACATCATTCAGTGTAAATTGTGATAAATAATCATTTATAATTATTAATAATCGCAATTACAATTTCAAGGGAATAATTGACATTTATGATTTTTCTCATAATCGTGCAGCCCTAATCCAAACCATCTTTTGCTTTGAATAAGGACTGAAATGATTAGTCAATATTATCGACATCATCGACAATAAAAAAATGGTTGACAAATCTTTTTGTTTAGTAGTGTTCGATCGTATATGACCTATAATGTAAAAATCTGCAGTTATGTGGTTTGACCAGTGTGCACTGTAACGCAAGAGTGTAATTCAGCTCTCCTCAAATTAATTTAATACTCAATCAGTAAAACATTCATTAAAAAAAAATAAAAAATTAAATAAATAAATAAAAAACAAAGCCCCCTCCGAGTTGACCGTTTGAAGAGCCCCTGACTCCAGATAAAACGTTATGGTGACAACATCAGACTGTGGATAATTAAACTATGATAAATCAATGTAAATATTATTATATGACTAGCTTAAGGAAACAATGGGCCTATTTCAGGTGACTGGTTTACCATTTAAAGAACTACGATACCAACAAGGTCTGAAACTAAGTTAATCACAATTACTCAAAATCCCACGAATGAATGCAATAAAACTAGTAGCAATGGCTTAAAAAATAAATGGAAGAAATATGTTAAGGGTTGAACTTTGTCTTTAGGAATATACAAACTTTATCATTTTGATTTGTTTTGTTGTTTTTGTGTTTCTCGTTTGACTTTTAGCCTATGTATTTAATAAGACCGACTAATATTTTTTATAACCGATTTTCACACAATCATCCTTTCCTGTTGACGTCACAGTGTTTATAAACTATTTCAATATTTCTTGCATGAAAACAATACACACATTCAAATGTCGCAGGTATTACAGTGGACTTAGCTGTAGCAAGATAAAAGAGTCGGCCATTTTATTACCAAAAAAATAAATAAAAAATGTTTAAATGTATTTCCCCTCACATAATGATTGGTGAATTGACATGTAAAAAGATATTTACCCATAACGGTACAGTGGAAATTACGCAAGTCTGACTTTTGAGCGAATTAAATAACCAAATGAGAGTGTGAGAAGTGTTTTAAGAGTTTAAGAATGAGTCCATAAGGGCCATAGTGGCAAGAAGAAACAACCATTCATGTGATTTAAAGGTGTTTTTGGTAACAAATTGTAGGACTGTTATATCAACGCATGCCGTCTCACCTGTGATGTTGAATCACTTGTGATTAAACGAGTCCTTTATCGTCACTAAAATCAATCCAAAATGACCGACAGGTTCTCTTGAGTATCCGTGCGATAGGCTCGGTGCATGAATGAAGAACTAAGTTAACGCCTTAATGTCATTCGTCTTCACAAATCCAGTCAGAATCACCGAGAGGAGATGCCACAGATATTTCAGTCTCAGGACACGTTTGTGTTCAATTCATATGCAAGATCAGCGCGTAAGAATGCCGCATGCTGGACTTGATTGACGCGGTTTGTCTTTAGTAAAGATCAGCGGTAAATATCGTATTCCGTTTCCCTGCACACTGAGTGTGCATTACAATCCGCCAAACGCGCCGTTTATTCGATCATTTTGTGATATCGATGCGGCCTCTAGTCCACACAACACTCCCTGTTTGTTTCCCAGCCTCCTCCAGTTCTGATTCCCAACATATCCTCCAATCACTGCTCCAATCCACAATCCACAATCCACAATCCAGTCCAGGCGAATGTGTTTGCACTACGACCTGGAAACAATGGATAGGATTCAGTACAGCCAGCTAGCGCACAGTTGCTTTGCTTTCCATCGTGCTACAAAGTAGCCTATACTGGACGAGCAACGCCAATATATATATATATATATATATATATATATATATATATATATATATATATATATATATATATATATATAAAACCTTATTTTTTTTTTTATTATTTTTTTTACACTTTGTAGTTTTGTCTTTTAGCCACCATTTGCCATATGAATACAGATTATTTAGACCTGGGTGTTCTTTTCTATAATAAAAAAACATTTCAAAAGTTCTAAAGAAAATTTCATGTACTGCTATTTTACAAAAATAAATAAATTAAATAATGCAAACCGACCCAGGGATTGCATGTCATAACCTCAGTTTTTAGGAGTAAGTTGTGTTATATGAGTGGAAAATGTGTTTATTGTATTGATTTTCATGTATATAAATGCAATATGTAAATAACATTTCAGAGACACTATATATATATATATATATATATATATATATATATATGTGTGTGTGTGTGTGTGTGTGTGTGTGTGTGTGTGTGTGTGTGTGTGTGCGTGTGTGCGTGTGTGTGTGCGTGCTCTTGTTTTTGTGACATCTCAGGACACAACTCTGTATAATGACATGGGTATGCACAGGTATTACAAGGAGAGGGTGACTTATGAGGACATAACCCATGTCCCCATTTTTCTAAACACTTATAAATCATACAGAATCAGTTTTTTTTTTTTTTTGAGAAAGTAAAAATGCACAAAGTTTCCTGTGAGGGTTAGGGTTAGGTGTAGGGTTGGTGTAGGGCCATAGAATATACAGTTTGTACAGTATAAAAACCATTACACCTATGGGATGAACCCACTTTTCACAAAAACAAACCTGTGTGTGTGTGTGTGTATGTTTGTGGGCAAAGTAGCAATCAAGCATAGACATTTAAAAAAATGATAATAATAATTTATTAAGACATGATTTCATGAGACTTGCAATTATCCAGTTATTCAGTGGTCCAACAATTATACAATAAAATTTTTAAGTTGATGCTCCTTGTAAAAGCATGTTAACGAAAGCACTTAAAACAGAGGAAAGTTTCAGTTTTATGCCCTTAAACAAATGGATGGTTTTCATCCGTGCGTGAGTAGTCGGGTTGTTATAGACATAGCTGGTCTTAGATTGTCCATGTAAATCCATCATGGCAAATTATGTCCAGAAATCACTGCAATGCAACAATATAAGCAGTAAATAATGGAAACTAAATGTTTGTTTAATGCATGCAAGTAAATGACTTATGTTCAAATAATTTCTTTGAATACAATTTCTAGAAGAAAGACACTTATCTTCTTTTCTTCACTAGTAGGAAGTGTCATATTTCTTTTTATTGTAAATGAGATTGTTCATACAAAACTAGACTGACTGCATGGGCCTCTGTTCCCACTGTTCAGACATGACTTGTCTCTATTTTTCCAGAGATTTGTTCTCTATAAGAATTTCAAAATTACAACACGAAGCTACAACAGCTCTACAAAAGAGTTACGGTTCTCTGCAAGAAGTATGCTGATGATGAGATGATTCTCATAAAGGAACAGAGGACATCCTCCTACTTACATCACTTACCTACCCTCATGAGAGGAAGGAAAGAAGGAAGATGTTTTTACTTGCAGAAAGAAGATGATGATGACTGAACCCAAGGCGAAAACCTCAGCACTGACTGTCTATGTTTTATGTCATCTGCCGAGAGAGACTACATCAGTGCAAAGGTGCGGATCAGCTTATCTGACCTAATTCAAGATAGTTTCATCAACTGAAGAAAAGTTAGCTTTTGATTGCCAGCGAAATGGGATCAGATTATACGGTTGTGGACCGAGTCTCATATGTTCAACCCTTGACATTTGGCTTGTCTTTGAACCAGCAGTATTCCCCCTTCAAAGATGCACTGAAAAATCCTCCCCAGAATTACCAAGAACAAGTCAACCGTCAACGGTACTTTGGATCCTTTTCCTGCCTGTCCTGCCACGGGAACTTCAGTCTGCACAACTACTCTTTGGAGCCTGCATTCATCCACAAACGTAATGAGAGAGAGAGGCAGAGAGTTCGATGCGTCAATGAGGGATATTCAAGACTCCGCGAACATTTGCCTCAGGAATTTGAGGATAAGAGACTCAGCAAGGTAGAGACACTGCGCGCTGCCATAAACTACATCAAACAGCTGCAGAACCTTTTGGAGGTCAGTCTACCTCAGGAAAAGTCGGGACTGTCTTCAGAGAAGGGCATTGATCTGGGCGTCTAAGTATTGTTTACTAGCCATTACATTCCTTATTGTTTTACTGCTGAAGACACTTGATTATTACATGACTGTACGCAAATATAATGCTTTCCAGATGATGCAATCTTTAACTGGTGTCTTAGAGCTCCTCGTATGGGTTTGAACCTGAAAAATGCTAAATTGAAACATTTCCATTTCTGTGCAATTTTGTGTAAAATGTATGTGAGTGTTGTTCTGACTAAACAATTAACCACTGAACGAAACATAAAGGTTAAATGGTCCTAAATGCTTTTGATTGTTTTAGTTTTTACTTTTCTAAGGTTAAGAATTCCTTTGCTGAAAATCTAATTGATAAAAGCCGGTTGAACAGATGGAAAGTAACATTTGAAAGTACACCAGTCTAAATGTCGCTGTATGTTGAGACGATTTCAACTTGATTTTATTGCTCTTTCAAAGCAGCTTTAAAGAACAAAATCATGTTAACAAAGATATCCATATGCCTTTTAGCAGATTAGAGCTATTTTTTACAAATTATAATATGTTTAATGTTTAATTATTCATTTAATCATTAAAGAGAAAGTGCTCACCTTTTTAGATTACTACTTCGATAAAGCTCAAGCCAATGGTCACAATATACATTGAACTTACGAAGTCTTTGAAAACAAGCAATAATTTAAGAAATGATGTGCTATATTTTGAATATAGTCATGATTTAAGAGTAGCCTAGTGTTAAGACTTTATTGTTAGCATTCATAAGACAGCACTGCCTCTAATTGCTTTTTTTAAAACTAGAAAAATGCAATAAAAGACACAAATGCATGGATCAGGGCCAGAGCTGTCTAATTTCTGAAATGGCTGCATAAAGCACAGACAGCATATCGGAGAAAATTATGTGGAATGCGTCTTCTGATTATTTAAAGAAAGAAAGATATATACATCCTTATTTTACAATGATTTTAGGAAGTGTTTCTATTGTCTCACTGACAGTAACTGAATGTAACTGACAGTCATGTATCAGGTACAGATTTGTTTGGTCCAAGTTCGTTAAGAACTAGCCTCAGTTTTACTAGCCAAGTTATTTTATTTTATTTTCAGCATAGCCAAAATGTAGCTAAAGTATAGCAATCTGAATTAAAGGGTAATTATATATATATATATATATATATATATATATATATATATATATATATATATATATATATAAACTAACTACAGGCAAGTGGTATGCATGTCCTTTTCTTGTTAATGTACCAGCAAACTCTGAACTGCAGTCAAGTGTAGTCACCTTTATTTATATAGCGCTTTAAACAAAATACATTCCGTCAAAGCAACTGAACAACATTCATTAGGAAACAGTGTGTCAATAATAATAATAAGTAAGTGATGTGAAATCACTGAGAGACAGAAAACCAGCAAAGGGGAAATCCAGTGAACCATAAAGGCTGGAAGGATGCTCCCGGTCAAGGTGGAATGAGATTGTCAACAAAGCGTGGTCAATGGCATCCGCGTGAATAGGAGCTGGTAATTAACAGAGTTGCTGGTACCCTGACTGTAATGGTTCAGTGGCAGGCAGAGGGAGGGAGGAAGTTAAATCACATTGCTAGCACAATAATAGCCTATGTCAAGATCACAATCACAGAAACACCACCAAGCTAGTAACAAAAAACACAAAGGGGTGTTTTTTTTTCACAAATTTGTAGTGGTGCATGACTGCACAAGATCTATCAGATGAAACATGAACTAAATGTGAACAGACCTTTCGCTTCCTGTTGGCAAGACTTTATTTAAAGTTCAGCTTGAAGATAGTATGAAGATTTCAAAGGATATGTTATAAAGGATTACTTGAAGACTGATTGCTAAATTCTAGTCAGTATGTAGTTAAATAACAGTATCCGTTGTGCATCAATAAACGGGATTATAGAGAACTGCTTACCTAAAGTCCTTCAGTTAACAGACTTTTATTAACATTTTGAGTATGCTGCACTTCCTCAGACTTTAAATGCAGCCTATACAAATATGTGGCATCTTAAATAGTCACATATTTATCCTACGTACAACAGTGGCTCTTAAACTGGTGGCGCTTGAAGGATTTCAAGTGGTCCACAAGTGATTGTGCTAACATTCATTTTATGATGTTAGGAAGTGTTTCTTTAGTCTCACTTCAATAATGTAATCAAGTATATGCTTGGTCCAGCTTCTTTATTGCAAACATGTGACTCATAGGTTTTGGCTATAGCTCATGGTTATTAGCTGAAAGTGTGTGTTGCAATCACAGTTAATGTATTTATGCATTCATTATTAGCAAACTAGCAGCAGTCTAGTAAGTAAAAAACAACAGCATTAGTGGCTCAAGCCAGGACTGATTACATGGGCACTATGAAATTTTGGCTATTGAGTGGTCATTATCTTATTTTAAGTGTGTTGTCTTTACAAAACAAAATATTTTTAAAAGTGAAAATTATTTTAAACGAAATAATTTACAAAAAATCAGTTTAAAATATGGCACAGAAACAAAAGGATATATCCGGATGATATTTTGTGTAATTTATGTGTCTAAAAACTTTCTGATGCCACTGCAGAGCATGAGCTGTATTTGTTAACAGCATGTAGTCAATTGTTGTTGTAGAAAAGCAAGGAGTCATATTTAGTCTTACTATAGATAAGCAAAAAAGGCTTTGTGTGTGTTTTGGTGTAAATGTATTATATGATCAGCAGATAACTCTTATCAGCTGCTGGAAATTCATTGCAAGACCACCAGGGTACGAACAGTAACATGTTGTGACAGAGGCTTTATAAACATAGCCGGCAGAAAAGAGGGCACATCAGGAAGATCTCTGAATATGTGCTGGTACCATTATACTAATCCTTTTCTTCTTCTTCTTCTTTTGGTCAGAACTGCTGTGCTGTAGCTTGGATTTAGCTATAAAGCATTACATCTTCAAGATATTAAAATAATTGTAAACTTTCAGGCCTGGCTTTCTCAAGCAAACACTACTGCTTGTCTTGATAAACAACACATCCAATATTCATTTAATTTATAAATATACTGTTGTTCATCATTAATTAATATTTATTTTATCAACTAACAACTTTTTAGCTCAAACCACAAGGGTGATAAATCACAAAGCAGTTTTTTATGTTTTAAATTACCTTGAGCTTGTCCCTGCTGGAACAGTAATGTCACCAACACAGACTATTCACACATCTACCCTCAGGGCAGAGGTATAGAAGTGTAAATTGCAGGACTTTCAGATTAAAGAACTCCTTCTTCCCCTCAGCTATTAGATTTTTATACAGGCAGCTATCTAGTGGACTTATATATATATCTCAGAGAACAATTGGTTCAAATTGTTTCCTTTCATTGAACATTTGTAATGTTATTGCTGTTGTTAATCGAGCGCAACGTTAGTTCAGTCAGGCCATGGAGGCAAAGCTGTGAACAGCTGATGCGGTCAGCTGTCAAATCGCTCCAATCACCACCTCTCTCCTATTAGACACGGGACATATATATATGTGGCACTACTGCTCGGTAAGTATGCTCAACGGCTCGCAACCCTCCCTCCCTCCCCACTATAAGAATGAGCACATTACTGCGCACCTTGTGGCTGTCGTCTTCTTTGTTTCAGATCACAAAGGCTTCATAAATCTTAGCTGGCATGGACCTCACTGCTGAGAGACACCTATCTTCATAACCAGGGTACAGGATATACGTCCCACTGCCACATCTACATGATTATCACTGTTTGCTTTAAAGACTTTATTAAAAGTCTTAATTGTTATGTATTTTTAAACTCATGGTTCCAGGGGGTTAATGCTAAAGCTCTTCTACGTTCAATTATTCTGGGAGCAAGAACCCCCATAAGGAACCATACCGCCAAAGATAAATTGTGTTCAATAAACTCAAGTAAACTTGCCAAAGTGGTTCCTGTCTGAACTACCATTATGTATATTTGCTGATATTACTCATGCACTCACCTTTTACTGTTTTTACTGAATATTGATATTTGAAAAGATTTGAAGGGGTCATATGATGCAATTTCAAGTTTTCCTTTCTCTTTGGAGTGTTACAAGCTGTTAATGCATAGATAAAATCCCAAAGAGATATTATTTATAAAAATTAAGACTTGTCCATGGCCTCCTAAAATGCCTCTTTTAAACACGTTTTTGTGTTTAAGCAGTGAAATGCAACACTAAGCAACGCAACATGTAAAAACACAGTATAAATCATTATAATTCATAAATATGTCCCGAAAGGATGCAAGGAATGGCTAATTTGTAATGGGTTTTATTATTTTTCTGACCAGAACACACATCACAATATGGCAAGGGCATAACATTTCTGTCACACACTTGAGGTATTTAGCCAATCAGAGCATACCATGCTTTTCAGAATGATGAGCTTTGAAAAAAAAATACGTTTTTCAAAAAGCCGGGCCATAGAGGGGAAACAATAATTTACAGTATGTGGCAAGTAATCAAGATTGATGGTCAAATGGATGCACAGCCTGGCCATCAGATGTAAACCCATGAGAGTAAACAAGATCGTTGGATTGACTTCCCCCCACCTTGAAGAACCAGACTGAAATTCCTCAGGAGACCTTTTAACCTTTGTTCTCCACAGAACATCCTTATTTCAGAGAATGGCACAGGAACTGTCTTTTATAGATGTAGATGCACCAAAATGAACTCAAAAAGACTTTTATCATTCCATTGCTTAACTCCATAATAATTTATATGTAACCCACACATTTGACTAACATGTTTCTAATCACTTATTGTGTATATCCTTTTAATAACTATTGAATAGCTTAAGGATGAATATTCATGTTTAGTAAGTATGTGTTTCAGTCTGGTTGCTTGAAACGTTTCTCACCATCAGTTATTTGTCAAATGTATAATATTTTTGTTATAGGAATCATGTCCAAAATTATACCCTGCAGGAGCAGGAAAATTCGGACCACGTGCTTGATTAGATAACATATGATTTATGATACCCCGAGCAAAGACAATATCTAATTGGTCAAGACAACATTTGAGGTGTGGCCAAAAGGCCAGTTTAAAAACTCAGGAAACCATCAAATTTTGCTTTTAGCATTTGTTTCTTAGCTATTAGTCATGCCTGCTTTTAGCTTGCTTTTAGCTTTTGCTCCTAGCTTTTGCTTTTAGCTTTTGGTCTTAGCCATCCTTTAAGTCATCACTTTTAGCGTTCTCTGAGTGCGGTTATAGCATGCTTCGGCCTGCACTCCTGCTGCTACTTTGTCACTATGAGAATAAACACCATCTAATTTCATCAAACTTTACTTCTGTTCTTTTACTTTAGTTTCTTTTCCATTTGAGAGTTTTGTGTTTTGAGTTAAGTTTTGTAATGCCATGTCTCTGAGTCTGACCTCGAGTGCCCGTTCAACTTCAACCAGCCCACAACTCTGCGTCTGCAGATGATGCCCAACCACGGGCTTCCCAAGACGTCACTTCAATGACGACTGAACTTCCAGCCAATCAGCAACCTCGAGAAACCCCTTTTCAATGACTACAAAGGGAACCCCTTTACACAGGCACCGCAAGTAACCTTCAGACTCTGATCTGTAGGGGTGTATCTAATATAATTTTAACCTCATTGAGGAACTCATTTAAGTGTTAATTAAGTGATTGATGGCTGTTGCAAGACTGTCTATGCAATTTCACATATTACTGTAAACTTGGGATTCCACATTCTCATTCTCTTAAACTCATCCTTTCCTAGCTTTCTATCTTCCTGCAACTTGTGTGAATATGCGAGTGCGTGTGCTTATGTGTTAGATTAGTTTATATGTCTTAGATGTATCTAATAAAGCCTTATTCATATTGAAAGGAGAAGGGGACCTACGGGAACCTGGGGGTAGGACAGAGTGATCAGCGGCTCCACCTACACACACACCAACACAAACATAGACAAGAGAGAGACGGCAAATTCATGAACCGTGACAGTACCCCTCCCCCTAAGAGTGCCTACAAGTGGTGGCGGTGGGGGAACCAGGGCCGGCTGATTAAGGCGTGAAAGAAAAACAATTTTCAATTTGGAGACATGAAAGGTTGGGTGAATTTTCCACCAGAGGAAGTTTGAGGTAGACTGTCACCGGGCTAATGATCTTGGTGACAGTAAACGGGAAGATGAATTTGGCAGCTAACTTACTAGACACGGAGCAGAATATTCTTGGTAGAAAGCCACACCTTTTGACCCACGACGTATACGGGAGCCTTTGACTGATGGTGATCGGCCTTAACTTTGCACGACCCCACCTGGAACAGAGTCTCACGGGCTCTGGTCCATGTGCAGTGACACCTCTGGACGAAGGCTTGAGCAAAGGGGACCGCGGCTTCGAAATCCAGCCTCGGAAAAATTGGTGGCTGGTACCCTCGACTACACTCAAATGGAGAGAGGCCCGTGGATGACACTGGTAACAAGTTATGTGCATACTCAACAATAGAATGTTGTTGGCTCCAGGATGAAGTATTCTTGGACATCAAACATCGCAACACTCTCTCCAAATCTTGTTTGGCTCGCTCTGTCTGACCATTGATCTGGGGATGGTAACCCGAAGACAGACTGACTGAAGCTCCTAATAATTTACAGAACTCTTTCCAAAATTTGGACACAAATTGGGACCCCCTGTCGGAGACCACGTCCATCGGGAGGCCATGTAAACGAAAGACGTGATCTACAACAGTCACCGCAATCCCCTTGGCTGAAGGTAATTTGGGTAAGGGAATAAAATGTGCCGCCTTTGAGAACCGGCCCACTATGGTTAAAACAACCATCATGCCATTAGAGGGCGGGAGAACGTTGACAAAATCTAGCACAATGTGGGACCAGGGTCTGAAGGGATAGACAGCGGATTAAGTAACCCATCAGGAGGTCGGTTAGACGTGTTACTGATGGCACAAACTGAGAAAGCCAAAGCAAAACTGCGTATGTCGCGAGCCAATAATGGCCACCAGAATTGTTGCTTAACTAACCAGCTAGTCCGATTTACTTCTGGATGACAAGCAATGTTGGAGCAATGACCCCATCGAATGACTTCATACCGTAACTCCTCCGGTACAAACAACTGACTCGGTGGGCTACCAGGTGGAGGCGTTACCCCTTCTAAGGTCAACTTGATCTTCGATTCGACCTCCCATGTGAGTGTGGAGATAGCTATCTTAGGAAAAATGCACTCGGGAGTAACCGGGCTTTTGGATGGATCAAAAATACAGAAGATACAGATACAGAATACAAGATACAAGATACAGAAATGTGTTTGATGTTTTTGGACCCGGGGCGGTACGAGAGAGAGAAGTCAAAACATCTGAAAAAAAGTGCCCATCGAGTCTGCTTTGAGTTGAGTCTTTTGAGTGTCTGGAAAGAGGAACAGCATTCGTGTTGGTTCTCCCACACTGCCGTCCCCCACAGTGCCGCTCGTCCCGAGAGCAGTGTAAACCCGAAAGCTCCTCAGAGCCTGTGGCTGGAGGGCAAAAAACATTGAACACTTGGTTAAAAAGGTTCTGCAGTAATTCGGCTCACCGGAGTAACCCTCAGGAGTGGGCAGACATGGTTCAGGCTGGGAGCTGGGTGCTGGTGGAGTGGGGTAGCAGTGGTGGGCTGGGTGCAGCGGGAACAGCGAGGTGTTGAATCCGTTGGGTCAGCTCGGACACTTGTGTCACCAAGGCCAGATTCTCTTTCTGTTGTTCCATGTGGATGCTGCTGCATGATAAAAAAAACTCCTCGAGATCGGTGTTGCTTGCTGAATCCATGGTGCATTGGTCAGACCGTTCTGTGATAAAATGATAAGATGGATTCAATTGCAAGTAAAAGTGAGTTTATTGGTAAATGCAGGAACAGAAATTATGATGATGAGATGAAACAATGTCCAGGGAAGCAAACACTTAATGACACAGGGACGATGTAGTACAGCCCAGTCCAGATGTGAAGATCCCAAGAGATGAGTGAAGACGGCAAAGATCCGGAAGTTGACGGCAGTTATAATCCGAGAGATACTGATGAAGTTAAGGCAGACATGTAGGGAAAACGAACAGGCAGCAACAGTAACTGGTCATGCAGGAACTTGTGGTGAAAATCGGACCAACGGTTGAGTTCAAAAAAGTAGGTTTTTAACATAAATCAAAATGTCGGACAGGAAATTCAGCTTACTGTGGCATATTTGGTATCTCTGCTGTCGACATAAACCACACATTATTTTGAGACTGGTTTCATTGCAATAGGCTAATACAAAAAAAATTTTTTTACAAATGTAATTATTATTGGTTAATGAATGGTTTATTACTCTTGACCAATAGGTGGTGGTATTACCAAATTGATGTGGCATGATGTGGCAAGTTTGGTGCAAATTGTCAAAGCTTGGAGGAAATACAGCCTCAGATGCATTTTGGCACCCTTCCAGCAAATTCGTTGATGCACTAAATTTTTTTGTGTGGGGTCTAAAAATTATCTGCGTCAAATTTGGTGAAAATCGGACTAACAGTCTAGGAGGAGTTCGGAAAAGTAGATTTCAGAATCAGAATCAGAATCAGAATGAGCTTCATTGCCAGGTATGTTCACACATACGAGGACAGAAGCTCCACAGTGCAGCATAATGACAGTGGCAGAACAAAAAACACAAGATGTAATAAAAAAAAATACAAATGGTAGATAAGGAACGAAAATATACAAATTGAAAATGTATGGCAGGTATATTACAATGAGCATTATGATATGTACAGGTATATTATGTGCAAAAAATTTAAGTATACGCTAAGTATGTGTGTTAGATAAATAAGTGTATGTATATGTAAATATAAATAGTGTAGTGTGTTCCACAGTTATTATCAATAGTTCATTTGATGGATTGCCTGAGGAAAGAAACTGTTTCTTTGTCTGGTTGTTCTGGTGCTCAGTGCTCTGTAGCGTCGACCAGATGGCAACAGTTCAAAGAGGAAGTGTGCTGGATGTGAGGGGTCCAGAGTGATTTGCCGGCCCTTTTGCCCACTCTGGAGAAGTACAGTTCTAGAATAGAAGGGAGGGTTGAATGTGTTAAGCTCCAGGCTGTTGAGAGTGCAGCCAGCTCTTTAACCTCCTGTCAGTAAGCAGACTCGTCACCATCGTGAATGAGGTCGATAAGTGTGGTGTCATCTGCAAACTTCAGGAGCTTGACAGAGGGGTCCTTAGATGTGCAATCGTTGGTGTACAGGGAGAAGAGCAGTGGGGAGAGAACACAGCCCTGGGGAGCTCCGGTGCTGATTGTACGGGTGCTGGATGTGTATTTTCCCAGCCTCACTAGTTGCTGCCTGTCTGTCAGGAAGCTGTTGATCCACTGACAGACGGAGGTGGGCACGGAGAGCTGATTTAGTTTGGGCAGGAGGAGGTTTGGGATGATCGTGTTAAAGGCCGAGCTGAAGTCCACAAACAGGATCCTCACATAAGTCCCCGGTCTGTCTAGGTGTTGCAGAACATAATGCAGTCCAGTGTTTACTGCATTGTCCACAGACCTGTTTGCTCTGTAGGCGAACTGAAGAGGATCCAGTAAGGGTCCAGTGATGTCTTTTAGGTGGGACAGCACCGGTTTTTCAAATGACTTCATGACTACGGATGTTAAAGCCACAGGCCTGTAGTCATTTAGTCCTGTAATTTGGGGTTTCTTTTGGATGGGGATGATGGTGGAGCGTTTGAAGCATGAAGGGACTTCGCACAGCTCCAGCGATCTGTTTAAGATCCGTGTGAAGATGGGGGCCAGCTGGTCAGCAAAGGATTTCAGACAGGCTGGTGTAACACAATCTGGGCCTGGTGCTTTTTTCCTTTTCTGCTTCCGGAAGACCTGGCGCACCGCATCCTCGCTTATCTGAATTGCAAGTCTGGGGTAGAGAGGGGATGCAGGAGGTGTGAATGGTAAGAGTGCTTGATTGGAGAGGTGTTCAGGGGGGGGGGGTTGGGGGGGTTGCAGGAGTTGTTAATGGTGTGAACGGTTGTGTGGAGAGGCGTTCAGGGCAGGTGATGGGTGTTCTTTCAAACCTGCAGTAAAACTCGTTCAGATCATTCTCCACAGTGCTGAGGGGTGGTGTCTTGTATTTGGTAATCTCTTTCAGACTTTTCCACACTGATGCTGAGTTGTTGGAAGTGAACTGAGTCCTTATTTTTCCAGAATAATTCCTCTTTGCCAATCAGATCTCCTTTTCCAGTGTGTATTTAGCCTGTTTATACAGGACATTGTCCCCCTTCATGTAAGCATCTTCTTTGGCCTGACGGAGCTGTCTGAGTTTTGCAGTGAACCACTGTTTGTCATTGTTGTAAGTTAGATGAGTCCTGGTAGGAATACACATATCCTCACAGAAACTGATATAAGATGTTACAGTCTCTGTGAGTTCATCCAGAACGGTGGCAGTAGCTTCAAAACACTCCAGTGAGTGAGGTCAAAACAAGATTGTAAATCTTGCTCTGCTTCATTAGTCCATCTTTTTACAGTCCTTATTAAAGGTTTAGCTGATTTTAGTTTCTGCCTGTAGGTTGGTTATAAGATGAATCAGACAGTGATCAGATCAATGATGCTGTCTATTGGTAGGCAATACTAAGGTGGCCACTCAAACACTTCTAGTTGATTCACTGCTTGACAGCAGTTTAGAACGCAATTAGCAATCCAGTCATTATATACTGTAGATCAGTGCTTCATACACATTTACATTTAGTCATTTAGCAGACGCTTTTATCCAAAGCGACTTAAAAATGAGGACAATGGAAGCAATCAAAATCAACATAAGAGCAATGATATACAAGTGCTATAACAAGTCACAGTTAGCTTAATGCAGTACACATAGCAAGGGCTTTTAAATATAATAAATAAAAATAAAACAGATAGAATAGAAAAATAATAGAAAATGCTAGTGTTAGAGGTCTTTTTTGGCTTTTGTTAATTGTATAATAAATGAAAAGAAAACAGATATAATTCAAAAACATTGGAAAGCTAGTTAGATATTATTATTATTATTATTTTTAAGAATAATATTAGAATAGTGAGTGCTAAAATTAGAGGGTCAAATAAAGATGGAAGAGATATCTTTTTAGGCGATTCATGAAGATGGCTAAGGACTAAGGCTGCTAGGATTGAGTTGGGCAGGTCATTCCACCAGGAGGGAGCATTTAATTTCAAAGTCTATAAAAGTGACTTTGTTCTTCTTTAGGATGGCACAATCAGACAATGTTCAGTTACAGAACGCAAGCTTCTAGACGTCACATAAGTCTGAAGTAGATAAAGGGGTGCAGAGACAGTGGTGGTTTTGTTTGCAAATTTTATGTGAGAAGCTATTGGTAGCCAGTGCAAATTGATAAACTGCTCCGGGTGTGTGTTCACAGTGTGTGTGTGTGTTCACTGCTCTGTGTGCGTGCACTTTGGATGGGTTCAATGCAGACCACAAATTTTGAGTATGGGTCAACTGATCATCAATCATAACTAAGAGGTTTCTGGCTATTTTTGAAGGAGCTATGGTTCATGTGCTTAACTGGATGATGCAATTGTGATGAAACCACATGGTTGTGATGGTTTTCTGGAACCACAAGCAGTTCTGTCTTGGCAAGGTTGAGTTGAAGGTGATGATCCTTTAGGATGGAATGAGAGGTAGAGTTGAGTAGAGTTGAGTGTCATCAGCATAGCAGTGGTATGAAAAGCCATGTTTCTGAATGACAGAACCTAATGATGCCATGTAGACATAGAAGAGAAGTGGTCCAAGAACTAAGCCCATTAGTTAGATGTTGCGACTTGGACACCTCACCTCTCCAAGATACTTTGAAGGACCTATCTGATAGATAAGACTCAAACCACTGTAGTGCGGTTACCGATGCTGTGTTTCCACTGAAATTACCCGGAACATTTGTACCAGGAACTTTTTTCCCAGGAACTTTTTTCCCCCCAGACCTGTTGCTTTCTGCGTTTCCACCGTGGTGTAAAGTACCGGGAAGATTAGGCAAATAGACTGGTGACGTAGGTCTGCGCGCGTTTCTCAATACAAAGTATGCTGATTTTGGATGTGCAACGTCCTCGGTAGTTCAGACTTTGTGCATTCATCTCGGGAGTGTGATGTCCGCGTCGTCAAAGTCCGGTAAATCTGCAAACAGAAGCGTGCTTGATAACTTCAGTCAGCTCGTCTTGGTTACTGCAATTTTCCTCTCTGTATATTTACAATTAAACTAAATAGGATATCAAATACTACTGCCTCCTTTCGTTTTCATTTTAACATAAGAACAGCTGCAGAAATGTATTAGTTCAGGGATATGTGTGCATATATATATACATGGCAATGAAATGAAATATTATATAAATTTGCCTTTTTTATTTTCATTTTAACATCTAGATAAATTGAATACAGACCAAAGAAAACCTGTTAGATTTACCCCGCAGCTGAATTATATTTTATGTTTAACCACGAAAGAGACATCAGAGCCAGCGGCACATATCAGAAGATCTGTCCGAGATGAGGCTGCTTCTCGTCGGATAGATGATCACTGAGCTCCCGCTGATTGCGTGGAGCTGACCGTCTCTGAGATCGGCGAAACACATTTTTAAATAGGCACTGTCTTTATAAATAAACCACAGATTTGAGTTTTAAACAACTACATTCTCACCTGAATTTTTTTTTATTACATTTCATGACACAATAACAGTAATATTTTGAAATGTTGATCCGAATAAATGGTGGTTGAACTCAACCAATCAGGATGTTTAGCAACCAAGTCCCGCCCCGGAAAGTTCCGGAACTTTGAAAAAGTACCACCTCGCCAGCAGCGACTTTCTGAGGGGCATTTTTTTACCCGGAACTTTATTTAGTTCCTGGTTCCTGCGGTGGAAACACACAGAGTACCAGGCCAAAGTCCCTAGTTCCTGGGTAAAGTTCCTGCGGTGGAAATGTGGCATGAAATGCCCTTTGCCAGTAGGGCTGACAGGAGGATCTGGTGGTTAACCGTGTCAAAAGCAGTGGACAGATCAAACAAGATAAGTATTAGATTCTGCTCTTGCCAGTCTTTGGGATTTAACAATTGAGAGCTAGGCAGTCTCAGTTGAATGTCCACTTCTGAAGCCAGATTGGTTGCTGTCAAGGAGGTTGTTCTGTGTGAGAAATATAGAGACTCGGTTGAACACAGCTCGTTTTAAGTGTTTTTGCAATGAAAGGAAGAAGGGAAACTGGTCTGTAGTTCTCTATAAGAGATGTGTTGAGGGTGGGTTTCTTAAGTAGTAGAGTTATATGAGCCTGTGTAAATCAAGCGGAAAAGTAGTAGGATGATTATAAAGGATGAGTTTTTAATTTTAATTGTTAATTTTGTTATGGTAGTATGTCATTTTAGCAGTGGAGACAGTAGCAGAGAAGGAAGAGAGGAGTGACTGATACACATTAAGGTCAGTAGTATTTTTGGATTTGTGCCACACCCGAACGGTGTTTGCGTAGAACATCAGATAACCAAGGGGCAGAATGGGTGGTACAGGCTGGCCTGGAAGATAAGGGGCAAACAGTGTCTAAACAAGATGTAATAGTGGAGCAGAAAGTATCAGTAGCACTGTTAGCATCAAAAGATACAGTACTAACAGTTTAGGGGAAGGAAGCGAAGATGAAACCATAGCAGATAGCCGGAAGAGTGAGAGTGAGCGTAGGCAGCCTAAGCGGGACCTGAACCTCTCTGCTTCCTCTCTGCATTGGGATCAGGAATGCTTGTGCAGCTCATGGTCCAACGTCACTCTGGGGCAGTGTCCCTGGGGCTTAGGAAATGTGTTATGTTTAGCCATCTGATTACTTATGTTGAGTCTGAGCTGGAGATGGAGCTGACTTTGCAAGCTGCTAGGAAAATGGAGCCTTCTGGCAACTTAAACCAGCCACTGGGTTGGAGTGTTTTGGCAGGAAGTGATGCATGGCCTGCAACGACTTCTGTGCTGAAGTGGAGTGCTCTGTAAATCTGTCCACTGCAGGGCCAGACACATTCCACAGAGGTGAGGGCAGCAGAAGTAGAACAGTTGATGTGTGTGAGTACGGGGGTGTGCTTGGTAACTTCATGTATGATAATTTCAGAATTTTGCGACACATCAAATGATGGTCGTTGTAAGCATAGTGTCACGATCGGTGTACAGGAAACACAGAGAGGGAACCAATTGCAGGTAAGTCATTTATTAAGGGATAATCCAAAAGGGGTAAACAGTCCAGGCAGGGTCAAAACCAGAAGATCCACACAACATAAACAAGACACGAACACAAGGCAAGGCAAGGCAAGGCAAGGCAAGGCAAGAATTGACAGACATGAATACTACTCAGACATTAAACAAGGACTATGTGACACAGACTCAGACAGACAGGGTATAAATACACGGAAGGATAATGAGAGAACAGGAGACAGGTGGGGAGCAATCAATTACTAAACAAGGAGGAAGGTGACCAAATAAGGGAACAGGAAGTGATAAGGTGACAGACACCGTGAGAAAGGAGGACATCTAGTGGAACCCAGGGAACACAACCCAGACACTGTGACACATAGGGCTTCAATACTCCTTGATCTGGCTGTGGATCCTAAGTCTTACCATCGTGATTGTGAGGAGAACATGGTGTTATGCATGTCTTGATGAATGATGAATGATTTTCTCACAAACACAAGTCCGCGGCCATGAAATTAGCTCATTACAGACACTCTAAATGCTTGTGCACACCTCAGAGTGTGTTAAATATGCAGGAACGTGCCCTGCTTTTAAGCCAAATATGTTGTGGTCCATGACAGCATCAAATCTGTACTGCAAATCTGTACTCAGACAACACGCAGGCTTACGATGACTCAGAAGTGGATTTTGGACCTTCCCATTAAGGTACGCCTAGTTATTTATCTATTGTGGTAATTTTCAGGTTGTGTAAAAAAGTTGTAGATGTATTCTTTATGTTTGACTCGTAATTTTCAACATTCATTTTCTTCCAAATCAGTCATTTTGAGCTGCTGGAATGATACTGTAACGATAAAACAACTCCATATACATTGGGAAGAAGGAGGCGGGAACCGGCGCACAATCAAAACATAATTTGAATATTCAAAAATAAACACAAAACAGCGCGTCAGCCCCTCACGGCGACTGACGCGCACAAATAAAAAGCAAACACATAAAATAATGTCCCAGGCCTGGTCCTCTCTCGTCCTTCACGGTCGTCGCTCCAGTTTTATATCCTTCCATCTCCTACGTGGGACTCGATACCGGCGGTGGGGCGCAGGTGCAGCTCATCTTCAATCACTACACCTGGCCTCACTCCTCGTTCCCACGCCTCTCGGCCCCGCCCCACTCACCACAGATACAACATTTCCAACCTGGCAACACTGTTTGGCGGGCTGAAATGCCATTTGTTCGTAAAGGCTAAAATACATCTTTAAATTCCAAGCCAAATCGTTAATGATCGATGACTGTTTAATGAACTGTTCAGGATCATCATCAGATTGCATCTCCACCACATGGGCCTTCTCTTTACTAATTAATGACAGTGATGTCGTGTAAAATTTGAGGAAATTAACTACCTTTGAGATGAGAATACAACCACTTTTGCTGTTAGCTGAGCCAGAAACTTGAATGATAATAGGAGAAATTAAGCTAAAAAACTAAATTCTAATGACCAATTGATTTACAGAATAATTCACGATTTGAATTCATTCAAACACACCACACTTACGACATCTGTTGGTTAAACATGTTATGGAAGGACGTACTGTACAGTAAATCTGCAAATACAATCACACAATTACTTATCTGGAGTAAGGAAAAGGGCTGGAAAAAATACTTTGGACCCCTCACATCCAGGCCACATCCTTGAACTGTTGTCATCTTGGTCTGTGGTATAGAGCACTGAGCACCAGAACAGCCAGCCACAAGAAAAGTTATTTATTCAGGCCATTTACCTCATGAACAGGGATTCGTTAACTTCCAGAATTAAAATTCTGTCATCATTTACTCGCCCCCAACCTGTTTATATAAAGAATTTACATTTATTCATTTAGCAGATGCTCTTATTTGAGGAATGCAATTGAACAACTTATCATAAATAAACAGGATATGTTCGCAATACAAAATTTCAGACATTGTCCAGAATAGTAAAAGCTAGAATGGGGAGGGATTAAGGGAAGTGAAAAAGAAGGTTTACAAACACACACACACACACACACACACACACACATGTATATATATATATATATATATATATATATATATATATATATATATATATATATATATATATATATATATATATATATACAGTACAGACCAAAAGTTTGGACACACAACAGTCAAATGTTGATGAAAGAGGTGAGTTTCAGCAGTTGCTTTAAAATTATCAGGAATTTGGCATTCCGGATCTTACAGATCTCTGGAGCTGATGTATCCTCGAGTGGCATAAGGAGCCTGCTTGAGTATGGTGTGAGAAGAGATGTGTTGATGATATGTGTTAGTGCTGGTAGGAGAGATCGCTTGGGGAAGGTGTGAGGGATGGGGTCTAGAGGGCCGGTTGTAGGATGGCTGGAGAAGAGAAGTTTAGATACTTCTGCCTCAGTGAGGGGACAGGAGGAGAAAAGTGATTTAGCAGTGGAGGTGGTTGGTTTGAGTTCCTGTGTGTATGGATCTGAGAACAGAGTGCTTGAACTAACTGACAGGATTATATAAGAGGATGACACTAAGGAGGTAAGATAAGATAAAAGGGAGCATATGTTTTGCCTTTAAGTAACTGGTAAAGTGGTTGTCGGCACATACGTCCTAAGATGATATCAGACAAAAAAAATGTGCTATATAAATAAATGTGACTTGATTTACAAACTGTATTTTTTACAGGTTAAAAAGTACTCAAAGTAGTACTATAAAATAGTATAAACAGTGTAGGGGAAGTAACTAATTACAAATAATGGAATTACGTAATTTACTGAGAGTTACAGTTACTGAGAAATTAAATTATAGTTACTTATGAAAATCTTAACAATTACAAAGGGGGTAACATTTGAATATTTTCCTACACATACAGATATGGCTTATTTCTTTAAAAAAAAATGGACTGACTGTTCTAAAATATGAGACATAAATGTTTCAGGATTTTAGGACACAGAACTGGACACATGATTATTCGATAACTGTTTTATGTACTATTTGGGTTTATGTATATGCTTTGTTTTTTATTTTTTATTTCAAGTCTGATTTTGTGGTGGCTGCGCTGTAAAATTGTATTATTATAATCTTACAGGGATACTCCAAAAGAGTAACGACTAGTGAATTGGTGGGTTTTTGTTAAATATGAGCCAAAATCATCACAACTAAAAGTACCAAAGACTTAAACTACTTCAGTCTGTATGCAGTGAATTTATTTAATACACATGTTTCACAATTTGAGTTGATTTACTGAAATAAATGAACTTTTCCATGACATTATTATTTATTGAGGTGCACCCGTAACTCCCTCTGTCAACTACTGGTCTAACTGCTTTCCATCATTTTCTAGGTTTCCAACAACCTCTATTTCCATGGTATGGGGAGCCTTTAGAGGTGCCTGTGGTCAATTATTAGTTCTGAGTGAGAGGGCTTGGGAATCGGCACACCAGCATCTTCAGTGGGCAATGTACCTCCAGAAGGGTCATGACGATACACAAAGGACAGAAATACCAGTCTGAACTCAAATCAGAGATGGAAGAAAGGGAAATATGAAATAATTAAATATGTTGGTGAATATATTAATTTTATAATTGAATGAATGAATGAATGTGTTTTTATATATAATTTCAAATGTAGATTCAGGATAATTTTTGATAGATCGGAGATGACCTAGTTTACCTGAAAATACATTTGTCTGAAGTGCATGATCTCAAAACGTCCAAAAAAATAAAATAAACATTATGAACTGAATTTAAATGAAATTATATTTGGACCTTAACGTTAACAAAGGTGATACAGCTGGTAAAAAAAAAGTGTTTCACTATATCTGAATTCAACCACTGTTCGTTTTAAAAAATGAAATCCAGCCGTAGTTGAAAACAACAACCAACTTAGGAATATGAAAGTTGTAAGATTTGTTATTTATTAAAAAAAACATTACATGCTTACAACCTAAAGTGTACCATGCCTGCTCTGTTTTCACTGTATGCATTTTTTCTAAACAAATGCATTAAAAAGCTGCTTCTCTCGCATTTCTTCATTGCAAGCAAGAGGAAATGAATTGGTGTGTGTGGCTCCTCCTGCCATCAAAACAAACAACGCGCTGCAGATGAGCATGTTAGTTTGAGGGCTTAGCTGCTCTTATTGTGGTTGTAGCTCAGGTCGTTCAGTGACTGTCACTGATCAGAAAGTGTATAGAAAGGCGAACTGTAGTTTTAATATCCCTTATCCAGAGCTCTGCTTTTAATCGAATGGTGAGTTAATCTTTTTCGATTGTTGTTGATATGGAAAATGTCTGTATGCCTATAAATTTCACTGCACAAAGTACTAAGTCTAGGTAAAAGTAAATATCTATCGATCTGCTGTATCTGTATATATGTTTATCAGTATAGAAATGCACGTCTTGTTTTATTGGTAATGATTGTTAAACGTAATTGGCAATGAGTGACAGTGTCAGTCAATCCCATGGGCGTAGGTTTGGTCTCAGCTTTGGTGGGGACACCCACATAACAGCCCCCCAACCATTCTTTCCTTAGAAAGCCACGTTTCTAGCATTTGTAAAACAGCATTTTTCCATCTCTAAAATATATCTAAATTACGGCCTATGCTCTCAATGTCAAATGCAGAAATGTTAATCCATGCATTTATGACCTCAAGGTTAGATTATTGTAATGCTTTATTGGGTGGTTGTTCTGCACGCTTGGTAAACAAACTACAGCTAGTCCAAAATGCAGCAGCAAGAGTTCTTACTAGAACCAGGAAGTATGACCATATTAGCCCGGTCCTGTCCACACTGCACTGGCTCCCTATCAAACATCGTATAGATTTTAAAATATTGCTTATTACTTATAAAGCCCTGAAAGGTTTAGCACCTCAGTATTTGAATGAGCTCCTTTTATATTATACTCCTCTACATCCGCTACGTTCTCAAAATTCAGGCAATTTGATAATACCTAGAATACAGGTCCTTCTAAAAAAATTAGCATATTGTGATAAAGTTCATTATTTTCCATAATGTAATGATAAAAATTAAACTTTCATATATTTTAGATTCATTGCACACCAACTGAAATATTTCAGGTCTTTTATTATTTGAATACTGATGATTTTGGCATACAGCTCATGAAAACCCAAAATTCAATACAATTCAATACAAAAAAGTCAACCTTCAAATAATTATGTTCAGTTATGCACTCAATACTTGGGCAGACAATCAGCCTGTGGCACTGCTGAGGTGTTATGGAGGCCCAGGAAGCTTCGATAACGGCCTTAAGCTCATCCAGAGTGTTGGGTCTTGCGTCTTTCAACTTTCTCTTCACAATATCCCACAGATTCTCTATGGGGTTCAGGTCAGGAGAGTTGGCAGGCCAATTGAGCACAGTAATACCATAGTCAGTAAACCATTTACCAGTGGATTTGGCACTGTGAGCAGGTGCCAGGTCGTGCTGAAAAACTAAATCTTCATCTCCATAAAGCTTTTCAGCAGATGGAAGCATGAAGTGCTCCAAAATCTCCTGAGAGCTAGCTGCATTGACCCTGCCCTTGATAAAACACAGTGGACCAACACCAACAGCTGTCATGGCACCCCAGACCATCACTGACTGTGGGTACTTGACACTGGACTTCAGGCATTTTGGCATTTCCTTCTCCCCAGTCTTCCTCCAGACTCTGGCACCTTGATTTCCGAATGATATGCAAAATTTGCTTTCATCCGAAAAAAGTACTTTGGACCACTGAGCAACAGTCCAGTGCTGCTTCTCTGTAGCCCAGGTCAGGCACTTCTGCTGCTGTTTCTGGTTCAAAAGTGGCTTGACCTGGGGAATGCGGCACCTGTAGCCCATTTCCTGCACACGCCTGTGCACGGTGGCTCTGGATGTTTCTACTCCAGACTCAGTCCACAATCTTCCTCAGGGTCCGGTCACCTCTTCTCGTTGTGCAGCGTTTTTTGCCACACTTTTTCCTTCCCACAGACTTCCCACTGAGGTGCCTTGATACAGCACTCTGGGAACAGCCTATTCGTTCAGAAATTTCTTTCTGTGTCTTACCCTCTAGCTTGAGGGTGTCAATGATGGCCTTCTGGACAGCAATCAGGTCGTTAGTCTTACCCATGATTGTGGTTTTGAGTAATGAACCAGGCTGGGAGTTTTTAAAAAGCCTCAGGAATCTTTTTCAGGTGTTTAGAGTTAATTAGTTGATTCAGATGATTAGGTTAAAGGCTCGTTTATAGAACCTTTTCATGATATGCTAATTTTTTGAGATAGGAATTTTGGGTTTTCATGAGCTGTATGCCAAAATCATCCGTATTAAAACAATAAAAGACCTGAAATAATTCAGTTGGAATGCAATGAATCTAAAATATATAAAAGTTAAATTTTTATCATTACATTATGGAAAATAATGAACTTTATCATAAAAGGCAGATCCTTTTCCTATTTGGCGCCTAAACTCTGGAATATCCTACCTAACATTCCCCTGTAAAGACCTCGTCTCAGAGGACCACCAGGACAAGACCACAGGAAACAGATGATTCTTCTGCACAATCTGACTTTGCTGCAGCATGGAATTGAACTACTGGTTTCGTCTGGTCAGAGGAGAACTGGCCCCCCAACTGAGCCTGGTTTCTCCCAAGGTTTTTTTCTCCATTCTGTCACCGATGGAGTTTCGGTTCCTTGCCGCTGTCGCCTCTGGCTTGCTTAGTTGGGGTCAATTCATCTACAGCGATATCATTGACTTGATTGCAAATAAATGCACAGACACTATTTAAATTGAACAGAGATGACATCACTGAATTCAATCATGAACTGCCTTTAACTATCATTTTGCATTATTGACACACTGTTTTCATAATGAATGTTGTTCAGTTGCTTTGAGGCAATGTATTTTGTTTAAAGTGCTATATAAATAAAGGTGACTTGACTTGACTTGACACACCACTGTCATGTCAATCAGGATGACAGAGGGGACATATAGCCATAAATCCGCTCATAAATCTGACCAGGTACACATTTGACATATGACAACCTGTCAATCAACGCTGACAGGGGTCATAATTCAAGCCATACACCATCAATGTGACGGAAGGTGTATGATACTACTACTCATATGGGAATAATATTCTGAATGTTTTACAAGTGGTTTGATACCTTAATCTCAAACGGTGTCAGAGTTTAATTAAAGTGGGTACAGTACATAAAACATGAAAAATATAGATTTACAGTAAGTAATCAGTCTTAATGTGGCAATTTAATACACGTCTAATATTTACAGTCTTCCACAGATACGCTAATATATAATCACTACTCACCAGTTAAATAATTTGCTCTGATTCAGATTTTGAAAAATATCGTCATTATTTTTGGATACTGATTATTTTAAGATAAACGTATACACGCGCTAAAGCATAAACACGGGAGATATCCAGATGTTGCAATTTCTTTAATAAAAGCGATTTAAGCATACAATTCTGAAATCCTATTACAGCAGATGTTCTTAATATTACAGGGAATTACAAATCGTTCAACTTGAATCACGGTGCCTTTCCCTCTTCTTTATTATATTGGTCTCTCAAGTTATATTTGGGGGCCAGAGCAAGTTACTGATAATTATGTTTTGTTGTGGTTAATTAAATGGTAAATAGATAATTCATAGTTAATTAATTTGATAATAACAAGACAAATGTTTATAACAATGAAAATCAACTCAACAGATTGTATTAAGGTTTTTAGATTCTGTTGACGTCATAATAATGGCGTTGATTTCTTCTTTTTCTACATAATTTTACCACATAACAAAGGGGTCAGTTCTTTATTTTAATTGTGCATAACGGTTACAAAATTTATTTAATTTTTACAGGAAAATGAAGATATAAAAATCAGTAGCCTATTTCTATTTTGAAAAAAGTGGTAAAATATATATTTAAAAAAATGACACTGCACCTCATGATTTGTATGATTTTTTTATTCCCACTTTTAAGTCGTCTACACAGTTTAGTATGAGGTTATACTATTCAGCACATTTCTTTAATTGTTAACTGAGGATAATTCTAGATTTAAATCATATATCTTACAAAACCCTAAATCTAAAAGAACAAAAGTGAGCTCTGGAACTATATTGCACACAACATATCCACAAGACGAAACTGTTACACATCAGTAATGCATGAAAATGTTGCAGCAGTTCTTCAAATGACTTTGTTGTTATGAAACAACAACAGCTCACACAGTATGGCAGGACGCAAAGATGAAACATGTTTTTATTAAAGAGACAGTTCACCCCAAATCAAAACAGCATATGGGTTTAGACATGGTCATGGAGGTGAGTAAATAATGGAGTTTTGAGAATTTTTGAAAATGATTCGTTTTTGGGTGAACTATTGCTTTGAAGATCATGATGGATTTCATTCCACACAAGGCACTCAGGATGACAAATGGTTCAAGTCAAACACTGTGGCTCTTCATGTGCCTGTTTAAGTGTGTACGACACGTGTAAGCCTTTGGGCACAGAGGACATGGGAACGGCCTCTTCCCAATATGAGTGTACATGTGCTTGCTCAAGTCATAACGCCGGATGAACCGTTTCCCACACTGCAAGCAGCAGTGTGGACGTTCTCCAGTGTGAAAGCACATGTGCGCCGTAAGGTGACTCGAAACCACAAATTTCTTGCCGCAGATTTTGCATTGATACGGCTTTTCTCCTGTGTGAGAGCGCAGATGCACCTGCAGGCATCCGGCGGAGACAAAACCCTTTCCGCACTGATGGCAAACGTACGGTTTCTCCCCGGTGTGAATTCTGATGTGGATCTTTAAATTCCCAGACAGTGAAAACTGCTTCTCGCAGTACGGACAGATGTGCGGCCGCTCATCAGAATGACATCTCATGTGAGATTTTAATTGGATTTTGCTGTAAAATCGCTTTCCACATTGCGAACAAAGGAGAGGTTTCTCCCCTGTGTGGTTTGAGAGGTGGGCAAGCAGGCTGCTGTTTGCTGAAAAACACTTCCCACACTGGTCGCATATATAAGGCCTGAACTCTGCATGGGTCTTCAGGTGGCTTCTTAATTCGCTGTCAACATTGAATGTTAAGTCACAAAATCGGCACTTTCCTGGCTGCCGTTCCGGTTTAGACGGGCGGTCATCTTTAACTTTGTGAATCTTCTGGTGGATTAAACTGGCTCGGTACGACCCGAAAGTCTCGTTGCATTGTTTACAAGTGTAGTTCTTTTTAACAGTGGGAGTTCGGTGAGTTCGCCGGTGACTAACCAACCTTGACAGGCTAGTGAACAGCCGTCCACATTCAGGGCACTTATGTGTGGTTTTCTCTTTGTGCACTCGGTTGTGCCTGTATAGGGTCCTGAGGGATCTAAAGTGGGCTGTGCATTTGATGCACTTAAAAACTCTGTAATTGCAATTGGTGCTCCTGTGTGACACCAGCTGCGCTGAATCGTCAAAAACCTGGCCGCACTGAGGACACTCATGTGTCCCCACCTGGGTGTGAATTTCCTGGTGCTTGACAAGATCAGAGCGATAGATGAAGTATTTTGTACACTGCTGACATTTATGTACAGTCCTGCCTGCATAGTGGAAGCCTTTAGAAGGTGAGTTTGGGAAGGTGTCAAGAGAGGGCCGTTGGAGAGGCACAGCTGTCTGAAAAACTAAATCACCTAAAGGAAAACATGACAAACATAGTCAGTTTGTTTAAAAGATGAAAAGATATAATGAAAATCTTGACAGACATTCAGAGAGGCTGTACCTCTATGAGCATCATCGGTGGATGATGGTACACTTGGCTCTTCTGAGTTACTCCTACAAAAAGAATAAACAGGATCTTTTTACAACAAAACTATTTATATTTTAATTTATGAACACTACAGAGCAAATTCTTTAGTAATGTGCTCACAAGTCCTCACAAAAAAGGAGACATTTAGATTACAAACAGATTAATTATGGATCTCACTCATATCAGAGATTTTGAATTTTACATTTAATATTTGAATGTTGTAAAAGTTTTTGCTCAAGAAACTTTCAAAACTTTCTCAGATGTTGAAAATGATGCTCTTATTAATTAAAAGCACCAACAATCAAAATGACTTTAAGATAAACTTAAACTTGGGACCCTAATAACTCTTATTGTTTGTAAAAAAAAAATAAAATAAAAAAATTGATGAAATTCTTCAAATTGTGTTCCACTGAAGAAAGAAAAAAAGGCTAGAGGGTGAAAGAAGTGATTATTTTTTGGACTATTATATTTTGGAATACATTACATAAATAAATAATTTAGTCAAATTTAGTAACTGACTTGTTGATTTTTGAAAAAAATAGCTGACCATCCAACCCACACCACCTGGTAATTTGTTGAGGTTAAGTAAGTTAAGTACCTTTATTTATTTACAGTACCGTGCAAAAGTCCTAGGCCACTTGTATTTTCACCAACAAAAAATGGTTTTAAGTTTCCAAATCCAAAACGCTTCAAGAAACCTGCATAGCTACAGTACTATGCAATGTTTTAGGCATTTCTGTAAAAACTTTTAAGTGAGACACTCGTCAAAAATAATGCCATAAATAGATTTTAATTAACTAACTTCTATTTATTTAAAGGGGTCAAATGATGGGGTTTAAATTTTTCCTTTCTCTTTGGAGTGTTACAAGCTCTTAGTGCATAAATAAGATCTGTAAAGTTGCAAAGACCGAAGAGTCTCAAATCCAAAGAGATATTCTTTATAAAAGTTAAGACTAGTCCACACGCCCCTAAAACGACTCGTTCTATCATACCCCCAACATCTCTACGTCGATATGTGGGAAGATTTGCATAACGCCGCCAAGATGTTCACACAAAGAAAGAAGCTTAACCTTTTATTCTCGCTGTTGCAGCCGGCGCCAAGTCGTGAAGTCGATGTGTGTTTCCTTGTGAAAGCAAAAGTGGACAAGACTAGAAATCAGTTAAGTTGTATTTCAACAATTTTCTCCAATTTTCAGATGTGTGCAGCACATACTATGGAGGATGAAGTTCTATAAAGTTGGGCAGTTCAAACTTTGCAAGGAAAGTCTGGTGCTTTAACTCACAGTCTGTAAGCACATATTTAATATTTAAATAATTTGCTAATGATGATTCAAATGCGAGTTTTGAGCAGTAGACTTATTGTTTGTTGTTTCTCAGATAACAAATGCAGACATGGTTTTGTTTAAACAGTGCGATATGCAACACAACGCTTAAAAAGACAGTATAAGTCATTATTATAATCAGTAATTATGTCCCCACTGGATGCAACAAATGCCTCATTTGTATTGGGTTTTATTGTTTTTTGTCTCGTCTGATGTACGGACTGCGAACAAATATTTATATTTAAACGGATCTTCTTCGTAAACCGGTTGAACCAGTTCACCAAATCAAAGTGAGTCGTTTGAAACGGTTCACATCTCCAGTACGCACTAATCCACAAATGACTTAAGTTATTTGGTTTATAAACATGCCTTACACTCCCCCTCTGACGCGAAAATAAAAGTTTTTCAGGTAGCTTTGCAGGTATGTTCTTTAAGTGTTTTGGAGACATTGCCGCAGTTCTTCTGGGTTTAGTCTGTCTCAGTTTGTTCTGTTTCTTCATGTGATTCCAGACAGACTGGATGATGGTGAGATCAGATCTCTGTGTGGAGCACCGGCTGTTGTCAGACTGCTTGTGTAAACAAAAATCTTACTGGATTATTATTACAATTAATGGTAAAAATAATCTTTAAATGTAAACTGAAATTGACTACTGACACACTACAGCAAAAGATAGATATAACCGACTTAAAACCATTTTTTGTTGGTGAAAATACTTGTGGCCTAAGACTTTTGCACAGTACTGTAACCCTTTGTACAATACTGATTGTTTCAAAACAGGTCAAGAGGTCAAGAGGATGTCACCATCCAGTTCAGCCCTCTTCCAATATTGTCTGTGGAATCAATCAAGCGTCCTTAACTAACAAAGGAAAAGGCAAATTTGGAAACTTACTGTTTCAATTCATCGACATAAGAGTTTGTTTCCTTTTCTCCATCACTGCCTCTAGAGGAGTCTGAGGACTCACTGCTGAAGGTGGATCCCACATCCTGGACATTTGGATCAGCTATCACATCCTCCCTGTCCACACCATGTTGTTGGTTTGGCTGATTTTCAGAATCAATAGCCAGTAGCTTGCCATCATTGTTGTGCTGGTTTATAATGACTGAGTCACCAGCAGGTGGCAATGACAATGATGACACGATTCGATCCTCCACTATTGTTGGAAGGACTTAAATATATATATATAAAAAAAGAATAATAACAATTAGCCATTGACCAATTGTGCTCAACAACTGTATTTTTACATTAACAGAAGTAGGTCATATTCTTCAACCAAGGCTTACGTGGTTATCCAGATAAGTTTTGGTGTGGCTTAGCATATATTTAACATTTTCCATTTTAACCAAGCAAGGGTATCCAGCAATGTTAAAAGAGCAGCATATAAAGATTTCAAATCTGCATGCTGGGTGAAGTTTAGACAGCAGAAACGATGACGTCAGAATCCAGAAGAGTATTTCCTATGGGGTTTTATAATGGGGTTTTTCAAATAATGAGTAAAATAAAGCCTGTGGTAAACATAACTTGACTATACTTTCTACAAAATAAATTACACACATCCAAACCCAAAACACAAATTTTGAAACAATTACATTCATTATTGAAAACATGTTCCCCCAAAACATGTCTTAGGTTTGTGCCCAGCTGACCTGTAAAATATCTGATTAACCAAGTAAGCGAAGTTTGATAAAAGGGACCCTGAAGCGGAATGAATTTTACCATTTTTATCCAAAGTCCCACAAACATCTGTCTGCAGCAAGGATAGTAAATTCTGTGATTTACAAACCGAATCCACACATGCATCTAGCTCCCCAGGGTGACAGTTGAGCAACAATGAGAGCTGGAATGAAAGAAAATTATGTTTAAAATAAACAGAATCACAATGCTTCATGCACTGTAAAGACCTAACTGGTTTGAATCACTTAGATATGGTAAAGGTATTTGACAAACATGTATCATTAGACCTGTTTGAAGTTTGGTACAGGCAGAAGTTGCTCCAATCTGGAGAGAAAAAAGCCAACAAGGACTTGCAGTGCTTTGTCAAAGTCAGGACCGTACTCAACTGGAAATACCTCCTGGAAAACAAAAACTCTCTTTCATCTTAAGTTTTCATACAAACCCATAAAAAATACTGCCATTCATTTTTTAACTTCCACAGCAGCTCTCAAACCAAATGGATCATTCCTTATCCAGGCTGGACATCAAAAACATCAAATATCTTTGACACAAAGGAAGACTGCAGACTTCACTTCAAAGTGCTAGAGACCTCTGGGAACAAACATTCACCCATAGAAAAAAAAAAGTTTTATATGTGTCATATTCTAGCAATTCCAAGGTCTTATTAAAATGCAATTTAAAGATGTTGTAGGGAACTTTTGTAAAAATATATTTTTTACATATTTATTAAACCTGTCATTATGTCCTGACAGTAGAATATGAGACAGATAATCTGTGAACAAATCAAGCTCCTCTGGCTCCTCCCAGTGGTCCTATTGCCATTTGCAGAAACTCCATCGCTCCCGGTAAAAAACAACCAATCAGAGCTGCGGTCCGTAACTTTGTTTGTGTTCAAAATGTAGAAAAATGTATATAATAAGCGAGTACACCATGAATCCATTTTCCAAACCGTGTTTTTGGCTTGTCCTGAATCACTAGGGTGCACCTATAATAAGTGTTTATATTCGGACTATTTTAGATTGCTTCGGGGAAACCGAGGCGGAGTAACCCAGTACCTTTGTGATTCTTCATAGACATAAACAGAGAGAAGTAGTTCCGGCTACGATGTTCTTCCGCAAGACGCAAGCAGTTCTGTTTATTAACCGCTAGAGCTTCAAAAGTTCCCTACCCCAGCTTTAAGTGTTGTTTTTTTTTTTTTTTTTTTTTTTGCAGTTACATATAGCTCCTGAAAAAAAGACTTGGCTTTCAATAATACCACAAAACTTTATTGATTTAATCTCGATTTATTCAATCCTGCTGACCTTGGATTATCAAATTTTACCGTGCACACATTCGCTAAAAGTGCGTATATTTTATTATTATTATCATAGGTGAACTAAGAGTGTTGAGCTTTATCCGACAGTCCGGAGGCAGACCAGCTGAAAAGTGCATTTACAATGTTCCAGCATGAATCTGCATTTCATGTTTGGGATTTAATTATTAGTTTAAGATTCATTATGCTTTTCTACATCAAGTTTGGTTTGTTGGGTCACAAGTCCATGCATTTCATTTCACTCGAAACTAAATATTAAAACACCCTCTACAAATCCCTGTTCTGACAGCACACATACATCACATACACGTCTACATATTCGTTTTTTCATCTGGAAGATTTCCTACTTATTCTGCAATTTATCTGCATTACATCTCCAATTTTTTTATGGATCTTAAAGTCACTGACCTGAAAGAAGTATTCTCTTTTCATGGAGTCTTCTAGCAAGCTCAGGACAAGCTGAAGTACGCTGTCTTGTAAACTCTCCATGTCTGTGTCACTCACCTGTGGACAGTAAAATTACATAGACAACATTAATGCCAATATAAACTTTAAAGGTAGTAAATGAGATGTGCACCAATTTGTGCAAAAAAGAAGAAAAAAAAAGATGTTAAAATTCACTAAAAAAAAGAGTAAATTCAAGAAAACTATTGTCACATACATTGGGAAGTTGTGGCCTAGTGGTTAGAGAGTTTGACTCCTAACCCTAGGGTTGTGGGTTCGAATCTCGGGCAGGCAATACCACGACTTAGGTGCCCTTGAGCAAGAAAATTATGCATAAATGGCTGCCCACTGCTCCGGGTGTGTGTTCACAGTGTGTGTGTGTGTGTTCACTGCTGTGTGTGTGCACTTCGGATGGGTTAAATGCAGAGCATGAATTCTGAGTATGGGTCACCATACTTGGCTGAATGTCATGTCACTTTTAATAAGTATTTGCTAGCAAATGCGGAAAAGATAATTACATAGTCCAAACATTACAGCTGTATATATACACATAATAACGTTTTATTAATATTTTTATAACAATACAGTATGCAGAGTAAAAATATATACTAAACTATGCAAAATACACAACAAGGTTGTATAGAACTAGAAGTATTACATGTGTAAGTACAGCACAAGTAGTATAGATAATGCACACTGTTGTATGATATGTATTGTGAAAGTTATAACACATAAATGTATTAGTGGAGCTGCGTAGGGTAATTATTATCATTATTATTGTCTTTTTTATTTTATTTTACAGAATGAGAGAACAACTATAATACCATCATTTATGAATGTCAACATCATTTATAATACCATCATTTATGAGTTGTTGGTTTTTCCTCAGCTTTTATTTTGGCAGAAACCCACAGAAAGATCTCAGAGCTTCTTTTTGTTGACAAAAGCATGCAGATTTCTAAATGATTCTTATTGAATTTGGGAAGAAGTTTTTGTCGCACGTATCACCTTGTCACATGCCTTTATTTAATTTCACAAAAATGTTACTGAGCAACTGACGAGTAACAAATTCCATGCAGTTTTTCCTCGCGCTTTGGACTTTGAACCCTGGTGCTGCGACCTCGTGCAGTGGTTCCAGCGTGCATTAGAAAATATAACATTATGCAGTTTATTTACTAATCGTCTGATGTCATTTTGCGATTTCAATCATCATGGAGTAACCTTACCACCAGCATTATCCACCTCTTCTTATTGGAGACGTGATACAGCACTAAACAGTCTCTCACTGTTGGTGGTTCGTGTTTGTAATGATTTCTGCGTCTTTCTGATAGTTTTAAATACTTTCACACTGCCGTTAGCTGAATTAGTGCGTGCGTCTATTTGATCGCGTTCTGTACATCCGCATTTTCGCTTACTCGGCCGAACACCAAAAGAGATTTTTTTGCTATTTTCAGCTGAATCATTTTGGTTGCTGAATATTCAGTGAATCCCTAATAGAATTAATTAACTTTTGCATGTAAAAGCGTTCTCCATGAGGGAGGTTCTGTTTTGAGCTCTGGTGAGGGCAACTTTACTGTCAAAGCAAGCAAAAGTAGTTTCAAGCTTGTCCAGTGGAAATACAGCAGTGTTCACTGCTACAAGTTTCTAGTGTTGGTAGATATGTCTTTGCATTGTCTACACACTGATGCTTGGCTGCTTTGATAGATTTACTATATAATGGAAACATGTCCGGAACATGTCCCAGTCTAGGCCCGGGGATGCTGACATGAGGAGGGGGACTCCTTTAGCACTTCTGAATTTGCAGCAGGACAATCTAGTTTAGAGCGGAGATGCTTTGTTTCTAAACAAAAAACAATTGGGTGTTTAGGAGCTCAAAGTCTGGTTTCTGATGAGCAACAGAAGAACCAATGTCAAAAAGTTTTTGCGTATTGTAGATACATCTAGTAAGGAAATCAAAACCATTTGTATCAAAACAAGCATTGCAATGTATTGTTGATGCTCTTTATTTTTCCTTCTCTTTTTTGGTGGGGGGGGGTATCTTGAATCAGTTTTGATATCCTTCACATTGAAAGTGAAAGTTGTGCTAAGACTAGAACGGGTATTTACTATAAATGGAGTTGCACTGAATAAAACCTAATGCTTTAATGCTGAGTTAGTTTGGATGCATTTTTAAGACTCCTATAACAAACATTTAAGAAATTTTTATTAAATTCTTATTTTTTTACATTAGGACATTTTTAATGGTCCACATGCAACTTGAAAGTTGTCTTTAGTGAAAGTGATGTGTACTGAAGTATGGTGCCTCATACTCAAAAAGAGTGTTCTGCATTTACTCCATCAAAGTGCACACACACAGAGATTAGTGAACACATAACACACACTCTTGGAGCAGTGGGTGGTCCGGTGCCTTGCTCAAGGGTCTCACCTCAGTCGTGGTATTGAGGGTGGAAGTGAGTGCTGGTCATTCACTCCCCCCACCTACAATCCCTGCTGGTACAGAGACTCAGACTCGCAACTTTTGTCCGACTCTCTAACCATTAGGCCACGACTGCCTTATTGAAGTTCTTCATAATAGACATACATACTCAGACATTTCTGATATTAATCAGAATCTTCTTGTGAAAGTAAATGAAACTGCAAAGAGCAAATATACATTTTGAGTGCTTCAGTTGGGTTGCATTAAAATAAAACATTTTTAAATTTAATATAGACACAAATAGATGTGTAACAAAAAAACAAACAAACAAAAATAAAACATCCAGACTTCACATACCTTTAGTAAATCAGCAGTCTGAATTTGGTGAATGTGTGATTTGACAGTATGAAGGTCCGCTGGGAGCTCACCTCGACACATCTCGAGAATCATCTAAAAGATTAATTACAGTGAACATAACAATTTTTTTTTAACAATTAATCCATAATAGACAGCATCTAATAAATTTAAATTTCCTGTGGCTCATTGGTAGAGCATTGTATTAACAGCGCAAGAGGTTTGTCGGTCCGATTCCCAGGGAACACATTAGGTAAAAAATGTTAGCTTGAATGCACTGTAAGTCACTGTTAATAAAGTAGCTGTACTACTTTCTAAAATTATTTAATTAGCCATTCAAATTTGTGGATTTGCTATGGTGTTCATCGCAGTGCCAAATACTTAAATATTAAGACTTAATAGGCTATTTATTTAATTTATTTTCTTATTTTAACCTGGACTACAACATTGATTCTTTATTGTTCGTTCACACTTTACATTAGGGCCTCATTAGTTAACATTATTTAACATAAACTGCAAATTAAAAATTCTTCTGAACATTCATTAATCTTAAGTGTTCCAATATATAACAACACGTTGTTAAAATTGAAAGTTGCAGCTGTGTCATTTAATGAGCTAACATGAACTAAGAGTTGTATTTTTTCAACAAAGTTTAATAACTTCTGTAGCAAATGTAGCTATTGCTCATTGTGAATGTTAATGCATTAACTAAGGTTAACTAAAGAGGTCTTATTATAAAGTGACACCTATGGGTCTTTATAGTTTTTTAATGTGTGTAAAACTTTTAACTTTATATATTTTTCTGTATTTATTGTATTTAAATGTTCAGTTATTTTTTTTATAAAAAAGTTATTTAACCTGTTATACTGTATTATGACCAATTTTTTGAAAATTGCAATGCTGTGATAATACCGTATACTGTGATAAAAGCATGAACAATTAATTGCAACAAGAAAATTTGATAGCGGCATATTCCTAATTAAGACTTTCTTGTACAATTTAAAGTTTTTATGACCCACGCGGAAACCCTGGCCACATCTTTCAACTGTAACTATGTCAGTAGAACAGATCTCAATGAAAACAGTAACGAAAACAGTACACAAACGCAACTTACCTTTGCCCGCAGCCCTACTATCAAAGTGGCCCTCTGCCTCCTACTTAAGAGCTCTGGCACAAGGTTTGTCATCACAGAAACAAATTCTTCAAGTTTTCCAAACTGCTCCACATTCTGGTCCTTGACAACTTGCCACATGAAGGCAGACGTGAGGCGCAGAGGAGAAACCAGAAGACGAAGTGCGGATAGAGGAGGGACAGACTCTACAAAGACAGAGATACACAAACACTTGTATGTGTATGTATTCATACAGAGTGCCATTCAGTATTCCAAAAGTACCTGATGGAATCCAAAGTAAGAAATTCACATTCAAATAATTTAAACATAAGACTTATATATATATAAAATTTACATATACTGCATATCAATTAATATGCATGTTGTATATAAATATACGTGTTTTGCATATACACACATACATGTATATTAACTTATATGCAGAATAATGCAACAAAAGCACAAATAAAAATAATAATAACGTTGAATTACACGCCATTAAACAATCTATCAGCCACAACCAGCATGAGGTTCACCAGGGCTATGATACTCTTCTACATCAACAGTCATGAGAAATACTGTGTGAGCATTACGCATTTAACGACAAATAATAAAAATGAATATAAGGTAGATGACTATACACACCCATCGTTTCTTTCTTTAAGTATATATTTGGATTGAGAGACTGGTCTTGTTTCCAACTTCGTCCGTTGACTCGTTTCGTTACACACTGCGCATGCGTCCTCGACCTCTTCTTCGGCAGGCTTCAGACAGGCTAGCTTATTAGTGCATTACCGCCTCCAACTGAACTGGAGTGTAGCGCATCAATGCTTTTATATGTATTATATATGTATATTTATTATAATAAATAAATAAACAAATAAAAATCATTATTTTTACAATTACATTACAATTTCCTGTATCTTTAAGATATTTTAACAAAGCAAATCTAATATTCTTATTCCTTTTCAGCCTAGTAATGTATCTTTTAACATCCCTTCTTCCATTACTTTAGCTTTAGCATTTGTCCTTTGTTTTTATATAATCTACAATGCAACAGTACATGCTCCCTAGTTTCAAAAATCCCACAATGCATGCTATTTAGATTTCCATTTAATACAGTTCTATTGTAATTCTTATGATCACTGATTCTTCTAGTCTTCTTAATCCCATGTTAATTTAACATATTGCTACTCCCTTTTGAATTCTATATAGATGTCGTCCAACCTTCTTTTTTTTCCCAAGGTTCCTACCATGCATTTAAAGCCATAACAATATAGCTACAAACTCTGCTGTATATACAATAGAAAATCTGGGTGTTCTTTTCTTTAGAACTATTTCATATTGTGGAATAACTGCTGCTATTCCTGTTTTCTGGAACATTTGGACCATCAGTAAATATCTGTGTCATATTATAATATTTTTATCCATATATCTTTTACTATCTCTTATTTTTATTGGGTCACAATACTGTTTCTTCACTTCCTCTGTTAAATAAAGATCTACTATCGGCTTTACAAACATCCACAGTGGAACTGTTGACATGAGTACTGTATTACTGAATTTAATATTTTTTACATCTATCGAATCCGCTATTTCGTCCAATTCCTGTCCAATATTCTTAATATTAATTTTCCATATTTACATTTACATTTAATCATTTGGCAGTTTACAAATGTAGACCATAGAGACGATTTTAGCCAAAGCAACTTACAAATGAGAACAACAGAAGCAATTAGAACAACAAGAGAACAACTAGTATACAAGTGCCATGACAAGTCTCAGTTATTCTAAGGTTAGGTTAAAAGACAATCCTTGAGTCCAACCACACTCCAAGAAATTTTACCACTTACACCTGTTCCAGGTGCTGTCCTTATAGTGATAAATTAATATTAACCTTAACTCTTTTTTTGTAAAACAAATTACTTTGTTTTGTCTGTGCCCACATAACTGTATTTATTACAGCTTTAAAGGGACAATAAGTAACTTTTTAGGTATTTTATTATCTAAAATCAATATTTTTATTCATAAATATGCCCTCAATGGTGTACAAATACCTATGCCAATGTTTAAACTAATCCTCGTAAATGAAGAATTTATTATCTTTATATACATGGGACGGGTAGGTTGACGGAGGCTTCCATGTAGTTCCACCATCTTGCAAAACTATAATAGCAGAGAGGGACAAAAAGTACTAAGCCAACGCGTTTCCACAGCGCGTTTTCGGTCAGAGCCAGAAACGCAGGTGCAGAGCAGTGAGAGGCGCTTGAAACTGCACCGGCAAGTTTAAAAGTCTGGATTGCATTCTTATTATGGACCATACATATGCCGCGCCACAGGAGAAGAAAACATTGTCGCCAAAACAGTCAAAAATAGAACGTAAAAGGAAACGTGACCGTAGATTACAGAAAACAAGAGTTAATGTCGGGGAAGCTTTTTCTAGGTGGAAAGAGCTAATGCTTGATAAAGATTTCAAAAGAGACGCTGAAGTGGCAGGTAAGTCAGAGTTACAATCTATATTACAATATTTTTTTTATATCTAACAATGCACATTATTCAGAAAATATAACGAATAAAGAAGACATAACTACTAATTACAATATTTCAAGTTTTCCACAGTCAGTAATTCATTCTGTAACATTCGTTTGTTTATGGTCATGTTGCAGTTTGTTTGAAATAACACACCTGTTCACCTGAAGGAAAACTCGACGAAGTGCTATTAGAAGACATCCCGTCAAAGCTTTTTGGTACATATCGCCTACCGTAGATGCAACGCGCATTTGAAAAAGCTTGGCGCTGGAGAGCAAAATTAGTTTGAATGCAAAATACAATTTCACCACTAGATGGGAGTAATTCCTACTCAGTGTCCCTTTAACTTACTTAACTCTATATAATAAATCTTGGCCTCTTTTCCAAAGTGCCCCATCATCTGCATATGACGATCTACTCATATCTTTCTGTAAATCATTGAATCATTTATATTGCATAGAATAGGACTACACACACTCCTTTGAGGAGTACCATTTTCAACTGCATACACAGCAGAACATGATGTTCCCAAACTAATCTGAATTTTCCTCTTAAATAAAAAATCCAACACCCAGTTGTACATTTTTCCACTAATTCCCATACAGGTTCTGGTCATATAATTAGAATATCATCAAAAAATATTTATTTATTCACTAATTCCAATCAAAAAGTGAAACTTGTATATTCTATTAATTCATTACACACAGACTGATACAGTATAGTTCTAATGTTTATTTATTTTAATTTTAATTATTGTAACTGACAACTAAGGAAAATCCCAAATTCAGTATCTCAGAAAATAAGAATATTACTTAAGACCAATACAAAGAAAGCATTTTTAAAAATCTTGGCCAACGGAAAAGTATGAGTAACACTTGGAGCTCCTTTTGCCTGAATTACTCCAGCAATGCGGTGTGGCATGGAGTCGATCAGTCTGTGGCACTGCTCAGGTGTTATGAGAGCCAAGGTTGGCCTTCAGTTCTTCTGCATTTTTGGGTCTGGCATATCTTATCTTCCTCTTCCCAATAGCCCATAGATTTTCTATGGGGTTGAGGTCAGTCGAGTTTGCTAACCAATTAAGAACAGGGATACCATGGTCATTAAACCAGGTGGTAGCTTTGGCACTGTGTGCAGGTGACAAGTCCTGTTGGATAATGAAATCTGCATCTCCATAAAGTTGGTCAGCAGCAGGAAGCATGAAGTGCTCTAAAACTTCCTGGTATATGGCTGCATTGACCTTGGACCTCAGAAAACACAGTGGACAAACACCAGCAGATGATATGGCACCCCAAACCATCACTGACTGTGGAAACTTTACACTGGACCTCAAGCAACGTGGATTGTGTGCCTTTCCTCTCTTCCTCCAGACTCTGGGGCCCTGATTTCCAAAGGAAATGCAAAATTTACTTTCATCAGAGAACATAACTTATGGAGCAAACTTGAGCATTGAAGCTCTAACATAAGTTTCAGTGCATAGAACTTCTAACACATTAAAACTGTCTTTATTGCATTGCAAAAAAAAAAAAAAAAAAACATTCATTTTTAACACATAAGTCAGATACATCTTTTATGTTGGCAAGTTTTCCACTTATGAAGCAACTTTCTCTCACTGAGAGAGAAGCTTTCCAGCATATGTGGGCTTGTTTTCACTTCATTTGACCAGAAGCTCTAACTCAGCATTAGTGTTCTCAGAACACTAAACTGTACAAGCTCTAAACTGACAAGCACTTACGCTCTAACATAAGCTCCCTTTCAATACTTCACTTGTACTGCTAATGGGGAATAGTTCCTTTTTCCTTGATGCTGGAGCCTTTTTCAATAGCGCAGTGTAACTGCACGGCCATTGGTTCAAATTGGAAAACTTTTTGAACCAATGACGGTGCGGCGTAGCTGCGCGTCCCCACGGTGATGCAATGTGCCAAGCCCTCTAAAATGGGGGGGCGTATTGCTATATAAGCAGGCATTTCATCATAGGATTTCAGATCTCGCTACTTTAGCAATAACTTCTCTTCGCTGGAACTCCTTCCTGAAATACCTTTGCCTGCTGGAATGAGCTCTCCCGCCATTGAAGAGGCACCACAGCCAACCAGCTGAGATCACTGAACGCCTGCAGCAATGGTGCCCTTCTAGACTGCTGCCCGCTGCCCGCTTCCTGCTTCTGGCTGCTTCTCAGCGAGATTCCTGCCACCATCCGGCACTTCTTAAATAACACATTTCCACGGTTTAACACTGCTTGCTAAAAGATAATTTCCTACGGTTCTCACTTTTCTAAAAGAGCCAGAGCTCCAACTCTAGCTCAACATAAAGGAGATCAAGGAGATCGACAAAGTGGCCTTTCTTGACGCCCCAGTCTCTCCAACCGGTCTCTTTGAGCCATCTGTAGAAGGGTTCAATGAGCGTTTCACTGCAGCACAAAAGTCATCCCAGGCCATGGAACAAATCCTGCCCATACATTCCAGCTCAGCTTCTGCCTCGAGTCGCCCCAGGACTGCACCAACTCAGCATCAGAGCAAGCCTGCCTCTTCTACCTCCCAGGCAGCACCCCCCTAAGGAGCAGTGCCAGCAAACCCACCCCACTAAGCATGCTACCCTCCAGAGATGCCAGGGCCCCAAGCCAAGGATTGCCAAGGATTCCTCTCGAGAAGAAAGAGGAAGGGGCAAAGTCCCGCCATTTCCGGACCATAGAAATAGTTCCCCCCTCAGAAAGTGAATCAGGGTTTTACAGCTGTTATTTCCTCATCCCCAAGAAAGATGGCGGTCTCAGACCCACGACTGGCTAGAACATTACAGATCCGTGCTCCTCAGCCACTTAGAGTGGCTAGGACTCTGGGTCAATTTTGCCAAGAGTCCACTGCTCCCCAGCCAACGGCTCACATTTCTGGGTGCAGTCTTCGGCTCAGTCGGCATGAGGGCTGTAGTCTTGCCAGATAGCACATTACACCCTGACAATTGTGCAGCTTGTGGCTTCCACCAGGAACACAGCCTGTTCCCCCCTCTGAAGTTTCTTCAGAGAATGCTAGGGCTGATGGCTTCTGCCTCCCCGGTTTTGCAGCTCGGCCTTCTAAGGACTTGGCCTCTGCAATACTGGCTGAAACTCCGGGTCCCACCTCAGGATGAAAGCGGCTTAGCGGAATAGCTGCTTTCACGTCAGGGTCCGTCAGGCCTGTTTGCCAGCCCTGAAACCTTGGATGAACCCTGTAACCCTGCAGGCGGTTTCCAGAAGGACGGTGCTCTCGACAGATGCGTCCAACTTGGATTGGGGTGCTTTGTGTGAGGGCAGACCAGCCTTCGGCTCGTGGTCACACAAGGAGCCCTTCACTCTTTCCAGGCGATCCTGAAGGGGTGCCATGTCCTAGTCCAATCAAACAGCATGACAGTGGTGTCCTACACAAATCACCAAGGCGGCCTTTCATCCAGCCGTCTCTGCACACTGGCAAAGTGCCTCTTGAAATAGACATTACCCAGGCTGTGATCGTTCAAGGCGACGCACATACCTGGCAGAACGAATCTGGGATCAGACATGCTATCTCGGAGCAATGTTCCCTCGGACAAGTGGATGCTCCACCCCCAGATGGTTCTCAGATTCTGGGAGATCTTCAGGAATGCAGAAGTCAACCTCTTCACCTCAGAAGACTACTCTCATTGCAGTCCTCCTGGTGGTCCCACTCTGAAGGAGCCAAGTTTGGTCCTCAGAGATATTCAGGCTTTCCACAAAAGCCCCATGGCTGATCAGGCGAACAGAACAGTCTGGCATCCACAGCCAGAACTCTGGGCTCTGCACCTATGGTCCCTCCTCGGGAGACTTTAAGCCTCCCCGGGGATATGCTACACACCATTTCTCAGGCTAGAGATGCCTCTACGCCCAGAAGTGGTGGGTCTTCGTTGACTGGTGCTCAGCATGAAATAAAGACTCTGCTGAGTATGACGTATCTCAGAGGCTGTCATTTCTCCAGGAGCGTCTGAACAAGGGTCTCACCTCTTCCACGGTCAAGGTGTACGTAGCAGCGTATTGCAGCGTTCCAAGCTCCTATCGCTGGCCAATCAGATAAGATTAGATAAGATAAGATAAAATTTATTCTCCCGAAGGAAATTTGTTTTAGACACACAGTATAGCTGCTGGTTAACACAATAACATGCTACGTACATATAATACAAAAAGAGCCCATCTCTGACCTGCTCACAAAATACGTTATACACAATATACGCAATATACAGACTAAATTGCACCCTACCCAGTGTTCAACAAACCCTTGGTCAACATAAACATATGTTGCTACACATGCTAGATGGATGAGAAAAAAAATTACAAATTCTTATAATTGTTGACCTTAAAACGGTTAAGCCTACATTGAGGAACTCGAAAGCATATTCCTGAGGGAAGAAGTTGGTACTCAGAGACATGAGTAGGATCTGAATAACCGTGTTATCTGGGCTTTTAAGTGCACACTTAGGTTTCCAAACCAGGCTGAGATGCCATATCGAAAAATGCTCTCGATTACAGCATGGTAAAAGAGAAGCAACACTTTCTGGTTGACACCAAAGACTCTCAACCTTCGAAGAAAGTACAGACGCTGTTGGACCTTAGTACAAACGTTTCCCACCTGAATACTCCATGTAAGTTTATTAATGTGAATGCACAGATATCTGTAAGAGTCCACCTGGGCTATATTTTGACCATTAATGACCACTGGTGAGTGGTCTCCGATGGATTTAAGATCAAACATCATCTCCACTGTTTTCTTTGTATTAATACTAAGGAAATGTTTATCACACCACTGGACAAAATTCTGGACCTCATGTTTGTAAGTAATAACATCTGATGTTCCAGATATGAGACCGAGAATAGCTGTAACGTCAGAGAACTTAATCATGTAATTGTTGCCAGTACTGCATGTACATTTGTTAGTGTATAATGTGAACAAGACTGGAGAACTAACACACAGTGCTGATGTTCATAGGTTCAGACAACGACTTATTCACCCTGACCTGCTGACTTTGGTCAGAAATGAATGGAACCACTTAATAACAAAGGGATTGGCATTCATCTGCTGCAATTTTTTTTTCAGAAGAATATGAGGCTGTAAGGTGTTAAAGGCTGAACTAAAATCGACAAACAGCAGTCTAGCATATACCCTAGGAGTCTTAAGATGTTTAGTAACTAGGTGTCACGGGGTGCGTACTGGACAGAGGACTCAGATGCAGAGTTTAGAAAAGGAGAATCTTTATTCTCGCCACAAAACACAAACTAACATAAACAATAACGAAAAGCTCTGGCGCACACAGATCTCTGAGCTGGCCGGCACACTGCGGACCACTCGCGCTGCCGGATCTCCGAGCTACGGATCCTTTAGCACAAGAACAGAAGGTGAGACTGATACAGAGAAACAGTGCAAAACATGGGCAAAGACAAAACAATCTACTCACGACCACAGACAGAAAAGCAGAGACATATAAAGGGAGTGGGGGAATGAGCGACAGGTGAGGAGAATAAGCTTGTGACCTGCACAACCCCGCCATGATTAGCGCTGATTGCCCAGACCACGAGCTACTGAACAGACAGGACAACACAGACCACAGGGGAAGCTGAGACGGCACCCTTCATCGTGACACTAGGTGCACTAGACTGTTGAATGCATCATCAGTGGCTCTTCTGTGTATATAAGCGAACTGATGTGGATCTAACTGTGAACCTACTTACAGTTTTAGTTGGTTTGAAATAAACTTTTCCATACACTAAATCACAACGGAAGTTAAAGCGATAGGTCTAAAGGCATTATTCTCCCGTGGACAAGGTTTTTTTAGGAACAGGAGTAATAATTGCCTTCTTTCATAGAGTTGGTACAGTATGAGAGTTTAGGGACCTCTGGAAGACAGTTCCTCTGTGCCAGTTCCTCTGCGCATTCTTAATAGAAAAGGAGAAATCCCATCCCATCTTTAAGCCTGTGGTTTAACTCTTTTTGTACAGTTTTAAGTTGTAGATGATCCTTAATCCTAAATTCTTGATGTTTCCTGGTAATACAGTCCTTCAGTTCCTTTGTGATATAGGGTTTGTTGTTGGGATAGACTTTTACTTTCTTTTTTGGAATCACACCATCAACACAGGATTTAATATAATCTGTGGTGACTACTGTGGCATCATCCAGGCTTGATACCCTGTAAAATAAGTCCCAATCCGTGCATAGAAAACAGCCTTTCAATGCTTCTATGCCATCTTCTGACCATACATTAATAGATTTCACCAAGGGTTTAGAACTTTTAAGGGCAGTCTTATAGGTAGGGATAAATTGAACAGTATTGTGATCAGAATTAGACAAAGGATGTTTAGCTATGGCTGTGTAGGCATGTTTTAAGTTACCATAGCATTTGTCTAGAATCCGATTTTTCCTGGTTTAACAATTAATATACTGTTCAAAACCTGGCAGGGCAGTATTCAAATCACAATGATTAAAGTCTCCCATGATAGGGGCATTTGGAGTGTGTTGTAATTGTTCGTGAGCGCCGTCTGCCACCCGTGTAGCAGCCCGTAAGGCGTTGCCGTTGGGGGGTACATAAACAGAGCAGATGAGAATATTACCAAACAGTGGGTTGAAACAGCCTTGTCGTCATTTCCTGAGAGGTTCTAGGCAGTTGAACCCCCTACGTCCTCTCACTATTCCCACTTGGGAACTTTCCACAGTCCTCAGAGCACTCAAAGGGCCTCCCTTTGAGCAGCTGCGGTCAGCTGACCTTCAGCCCTTAACGCTCAAAACCGCTCTGCTACTTGCACTAGCATCGGTCAAGCATGATGGCAATCTTTAGGCCCTCTCTGTGAGCCCTGCTGGCCTTAAGTTTGGGCCACACCAAGGGGTCTCCAGTCTCGAAGCAGTGACTTTCGCATTGGATACACGACACTAATGCTCTATGTTAATGTAGGCTTCGGGCATGCTGCATCGTCATAGGCTCGCGCAGTTATGCCGCGCCGTCATTTGTTCAAAAACTTTCCAGTTTGAACCAATGGCCATGCAGTTGCATTGCGCTATTGAAAAAGGCTTCAGCATTGAGGAAAAAGTGCTGGGCTGGTGGCCATCTTGTGCAGCGGCACTGGGCTGGTGGCCATCTTGTGCAGCTGCGCTGGCTCGGCAGACTTGCACCTCCTCTCCCCTCTCTGTCCACAATGGTGAGACGGCGGCTCCTATCCGTTCCTCCCGAACCCAGGGCCGACGGGGGGCCATAGTGGAGAGTGATGCCGGACCTCCTCTCGACCACTCACTCCTGAGCGACCTCCCCTGGTCCCACGAAACACGACCAGGCGGGTTCCCTCGAAACCATTCCTCTCCCGCTCGGTGGCTGGGGAGAAAATATGAACAGACATACCGCTGGATCTCAGTGATGGAGTCCTTCTGTGATGATCATGTACCAGAGAGACACAGGGAGAGAGAGAGATCCAATTGCAGATGTCTTTATTCGGGAATAATCCAAATCGTGGTCAAAAACAAGCAAAGGTCAAAACCAAAAAGACAGTCCAAAATAAACAAACAAAGGAAAGGGACAGGAAAGGGAACTCGGAAAACGAGAGGACTCGGAGGACGAGCAGACCAGGAAGAATCTCGGGGAACGAGAATGCTGGATACATGAAGGGTAAGGACTCCATACAAACAACAGTCTTCCCACATCACTTATTGAGGTTTCAAAAGAACAGTTAAAACAGAGAGCAAAATTGTTGTTACTAATTTGTTTGAATTTTCCTTATGGGTTTGTGCTTTAAACCCAATTTTAAACTGTTTGATAACATGTTTTATAATATGTTTTTAATTTATTAAATATAATTGTTTTTATGGATATTGCCACCAATTAAGCCCCTTGAGGGGTTTTCGGCAATTCTCCATCACATTTTTTTTGTAAAAGGTATAATATTGTGTTGTATGCTTTTTGTAGTGAAAATAAAATAAATCAAATCAAATCAATAAAGCAACTTTCTCTCACTGGGAAGGAAGCTTTTCTGCATATGTCGGCTTGTTTTCACTTCATTTGCCCCGAAGCACTAACTCAGCATTACTGTGTCATGATTCTGCCCTTGTGTCCTTGATTTTCTTCTAGTCTTAAAGCAGGATCATGACAGACCCCTGTTTTGTGTGCAAGCACATGGCCTTGTCGTTGGGCCATGTGCTTGTGCTGTCTCGTTCCCTTGCCCCGCCCCCTTGTTATCCTAGTTTTGTCGTGATTGCCTTTCTTGTGCCACCTGTTGTGTCTTCATTAGTCTTCCTATTTATATCCCCTTGTGTTCACTGTCCTGTGTGGTTCATTGTTTCTATGATATATAACTCTGTGTTGCTCTTTGAAGAAGACGTTGTGATACCTGTTATTGTTTATCTGTAGTTAGTGTCCTAGTGTTTAGAGTCTTTGGTTATCGGGTCAACCCAGTCTTGTTAAGTTATTTAGTCTGCCCTAGTCATTGTTTTCCCCCTCGTGGTTTTGTTTTCCCCTTTTTGTCTTTAATAAACCGTTGTGTTGTACATCCTGTCTGCAATTGAGTTCATCCCTTACCTCCACATGACATACTGTTCTCAGGAACTCTTAGCTGACAAGCCTGAGTATGAATGCTCTACCATGAAACAGATCAGACTACATAATTATTTATAAAGAAGTCATATTTGGATCACAATGATATATATATTTTTTAATCCTCATCCATTCACTGCTAGTGAACAGCAACCGACTTCAAACTTTAAAAACAATGTGCAAAATAGTAATTATAAAATGTTCCCATGTGATTTATGCCATATATTTAAAATTTGATTAGGTCATACAATATGGTTTGGTTAAAACAATGTGAAATGTAATAAATTTTCTCATGAGATTGGGTTGGAATGATAAATGCGATAACTTGCTGTTGCTACTGTATACTGTATTTAAATATATTTTTCATATTTTTGCATTATGATATAAACTGGTAATTCAACTCAATTACTGACTTTAATAACATAATTTCATATTGATCTTTGGTCAAATTCACAGGAAAACAGCACAAAACTGGTAGCAAGTAGCAATTTTTAAGAAAAGTCACTGCAAATGTTGTGTTGCAATAATCATTAAAAAATTCCTGGGAAATCCTGTCTGGACCACACAGTGCTGCAGCATCTCTGACACCATCATACTAGCTATTTCCCCACACTGCTTTGTTCATAACTAAGTGATGTTGAGAAATTACCAAGTTGCCAAAAGTGTCTGTACAGATACTCATCATATGCATAATTCATCATGATAAACATGAGCATATGAATTGATGAAACTTGCACTGTCACATGCTGTCAGAAATGGGATGGGGCTCTGCTCTTTGGGGCCTGTCAATGTCTTTAATTCTTGCTGTCACCCACACGAGAGGGTTTTATTATTTGTTTGTGAGATGGCAAGACATTTCATACAAAACTGAGGGAGTTTATAGATGAAATCTTTCTGGAGGCCGGCTTATGTCACAGCATGGCAGAATGCAATACTCCAGTGAAGGGTCAGAGGGCTGCTAGAATTGCTTTTGTCTCTGCCAGATGCTATGAAGTGGCCTCTGGACCTTTTTCTGAATGCAACTTTTTCCAAATCCCAGTGAACTGCTTATGGCACTATTTTAAGGCGTATTTTAGAATTTGAAAACTTTTAACTTCCTACAAACAACTCATAAGACTTTCTTTCATGAAATCAAGCATCTAGAACAAATAAATAAATGAGAAATCAAGGGAAGTAATGAATAACGGTAATAACTTAGCCTCTTTATAAGAATATATATTCTTATAAATTGGCTAAGTTATTTGTTTGTAAAACATGACAAAATACTTCTTAAAATTATTTTGACAGTGTAGCAGAACCAAACATGTTTATGAATGCAGCCTGGGTGTAATGGAAAAAACACTCATCCCTTCTTAAAAAAATTCATTAACTATTGTCTGTCAAGGACCAAAGAGTTGAGGATGCATGGGTTAAGCACGGCATTCCTGACCGATGAATCCTGCTTTCTCATTCCCATCATGCCAGTAGACTCGCTTGACTGTCTTGGATGCCTGGAGGTCTCTTTACATTTGAATAATGAAGAGGGCATGTGCTGCGCCCAGCCTCTAACACTAGCACACTGTGATTCTACATTAGTTATGCTGCGTATCAAAGAGGTCAGGGCTATTTATCAAACCTCAGGTACCAAACTTCATAAAAAGGTGTTATATTCATTCATATATCCACTGATCCTTGCATTTTGAGATACAGATAGGATGTGTGAAAAATCCTTTAGCTTCTACACCGCAAATACAGGAATCCAACTAAATTGCAATAAGACAGCTGCTTTCATCTTTAGGCCTACATCTGGTCTTTTATTTAAAAGGGCAACAGAGCAAAAGTGGAATTAAAACTACAGAATTACTACAGTAGCCACAATTAGAAGTCCAGATTTTTCTCACCAAAAATGATTGTGATTTTAAAGGTAAAATGCTGTGAAAAATAAATAAATACATACATACACAAACAAATTAATTAATGAATCATGTTAACAACCTGTTAATTGGTTAAAATCATAATTAAAAAGTATATTCCCTGTAGCCTATACTATATAAGGTGAATAACAGATGAAGGAAAAAAAAAAACGCATTCAAATATGCCCCTAAAATACATTCATGAAAAAAAGAAAGAAAGAAAGAAAGTATTTTTGGACTTACACAGGCGTTAGCAGATCATACAAAAACAAACAAACAAAAAAAAAAGGAAAAAAAAAAAAGAAAAGAAAATGGTAAAATGGTTGCAATTATCATGATGCCTAGCACAGTGAGGTTATAATATGTTAGGTCTTTAAACATTTTGCTGGCATATGCAGGTAGAAAATCTGTATATCAACTGGTACATCATCCATTGTAATTTACTGGCTAGTGAAGTATAGTACATATAGCTGCAGTTTATCAAGTGACCACCATACGGCACCCTCGGAGCATCAAATGCTCATGCAGCAATAACATGAACCTGCAGGGCTGCTGTTTCTTGCCTTCACCAGCCAAGATCACCCCAGAAACAGCAAGAGTGCCTATCTCACCACTGCCAAACTAAGAGATCACCATTGTTCACAGACACATCTTTGGCCCATTATGGCCTTCCTGCCTGGGTCTTTTGTGGCTTCTTTCCCTGTAAGCTGTACCAGCCAATCACAGTATACGAACTCCCATTGGATGATGGCTCTGAGCCACCACAGCTTCAGATACAAAGCACCATTGGAGCAGTCCCCATAGAATGCCTTGTCTACATTCAAGGGGTTCCCAAGGACACTATGAGTCTTCACATCTACTTAACGGTTGTCGTATTTCACAGAGCCTGCCACTCATGTCTTGAAGAGAGAGAGTTGAGATTTGGCCAACTGCTGTGTGGTCTCTCTTGTCCTCGTTTGTAATCGTGGTGAGCGCTTTTAAATTGCAGTTCTGGTTGGAAGGCGAGCTGCTTCTCTTAAGATTGAACCACTTTGGATGTATTAGGCCCTCTGCTATCCCAGCAGGTGTTCTTTATGTGATGTTGAAGACCACCTATCTGGTGAATGTATGCTTCCTGTGGTGGAAGGAAGCTGGAAAAAGCACTTTAAGCTGCAGTATTATCATACTACTCTCCTGTTCCATGTCAGGAATCAAAGGTCCTACGAAGCAGTGCTTTCTCCAAACTATGACTTCTGGGAAACAAGCTGTGCTAATTGCTTTTTATTATTATTATTATTTTATCTATTTATTGTTTTACATGCTCAAATTGATGGTCTGCACATAATCAAAATGGGAACAATTTAGTTTGATTCCAAATGTTTCCGCTGACTTTTAAAGAAGTTCAAGCTGCAATTTTTGTCATGTGACAAAAGGTAGCCTTTTTGCAGGAACACATAAGACACTTTCATCAAAGGATGAGCATTATTTGCATATTTGATGCTGTATGTATTTTATGCTGTGCTAAAGTCTCATTGGAAATACTAAACAAGAACTTAAAAAGCTCTGTAATAACATTGTAATAAATTCCATATAAAAAAAATTGTATATGAATAATAAAAATGCTGATGTTTTAAATCATATTTAAAATAGGCAGCCCAGAAGTCCTTACAGCTGAATTAGGTAACTTTTGTAAAAATGTATTTGTTAAACCTGTCATTATGTCCTGACAGTAGAATATGAGACAGATAATCTGTGAACAAATCAAGCTCCTCTGGCTCCTCCCAGTGGTCCTATTGCCATTTGCAGAAAGTAATCTGCTCCCGGTAAGAAACAACCAATCAGAGCTGCGGTCCGTAACTTTGTTTGTGTTCAAAATGTAGAAAAATGTATATAATAAGCGAGTACACCATGAATCCATTTTCCAAACCGTGTTTTTGGCTTGTCCTGAATCACTAGGGTACACCTATAATAAGTGTTTATATTCTGACTATTTTAGATTGCTTCGGGGGTACCGCGGCGGAGTAACCCAGTACCTTTGTGATTCTTAATAGACATAAACAGAGAGAAGTAGTTCCGGCTACGATGTTCTTCCGTAAGACGCAAGCATATGAAGTTATTTTTGATTCAAAACAACTGAACACCTGTGGCAGTGCGATTTGTAGTTGTAAAGAAAAGCCACACGTGTATCAGTAAATTTGAAGTCACAGAGAGAAATGTTTTAAGAGTTGCAAAAATGTAGACTTTTTTTCTCTCCCACAAACACAACACAACAGTTACACCTTCTCAAATTCTTCATTGCAGGTGCACAAATCCTATTCTACAAATCACACATTTAGAAACTCGTATGCTCACATTTATGAAACAATTGCTGCAGTGAATGTGGTGCAAAACGCATTTACACACCCGCATTAAGAAATGTGAAGCCGTGGAGAAATGTTGAACATCCGCAAATCAGTACGTGAATTCATCAAATGAGAGTTGCACACTTGTAGAATATTTTCTCAGAAATGTCTTGTATGTTTTTCTAACACAAACACAAAATACATAACTACATTTGCTTGAATCTGCTGCGATGTATCTCAAACACCGTCTTTCGCTTTCAAGAGACAAGTTTCGCGCTTTCCCTTTTCCACCGAGATATTTGGTTCAAAAGTGATTTGTGCATCTGTAGAGGTAGTGGGCGGGAGTGTTTAGAGATTAGAGAATATCAGCCAATCAGAAGAGCTACTTTGGCTCGTTGTTGAGTAGGTGGAGGCTTGGGAACTGTAGCCGGTAGATACACGCCCCAAGCAGTTTTACGCCCCTGTTGTTCCACATGCGTCCAGTAGGGGGAGGCTGCAGACCTATGACCTACTGTAAAATGTATTATTTATATTTATTTATAAACTGTTTTTATATACAGGAGACTGACTGATATATGATGTTGTGAATTTATATTAAGTTATATTTAGATATTAACCATATTCAGGCCATTAAACATACAGTACTGTGTAATCATATGGATCCTAAATGAAATATTTGCTGTACAATTCACAATTGCTCGTCATACAGCAACAGAACATGTTCTGCATAGCATTTTATGAAGACAAACACAATTTAACCATTTTCTAAAGTTCCAAGGGTCATTTCAAAGAAAGAGACAACATTGTTGTTCAAAAAAAATAATATTTATTAACACCATGACTTGGTTATTTCTTAACAGCATGACTCCTGTAGATGACTCTCCTATGGCTTGCCACTCTTCTTTAATTGTTTCTTTATCCTGCTGTCAAAGTGATCCCACTCACTGATACAAATAAATAAAAAAGCAAAAGTTGCATAGTGGTATAAACAATGGTTATTTATATATTATGGCAGGATGTCATGTTTCAACATTTTGTCCTTTATAGGATCGTTACAGTAGCTTGCGTCAATGACAGGTCCTCGCAGGAATTTCTCCTCAGCCTCCAAGATGGACACATGTTTCACAACAGCAAGAGCACAGATGATGGACTACCAGAGAAAGATTTATCACAGCCCAAATAAGCCAAGCATCATTTAGCATTTTTTTTTTTTTTTTTTTTTTTACAACAAAATCAAAAGTGCCTTTTCTATATTAAGAACAAAACTATTATTTTATAGCAATGGTCTAACATTATGGATAAACTATATGCCATGAAAAATAATGTGAATATGACACCATGAGTCTATGCTCAGCAACGAGCCAAAGTAGCTCTTCTGATTGGCTGAAATTCTCTAATCTCTAAACAGTCCTGCCCACTACCTCTACAGATGCACAAATCACTTTTGAACCAAATATCTCGGTGGAAAAGGGAAAGCGCGAAACTTGTCGCTTGAAAGCGAAAGACGGTGTTTGAGATACATCGCAGCAGATTCAAACAAATGTAGTTATGTATTTTGTGTTTGTGTTAGAAAAACATACAAGACATTTCTGAGAAAATATTCTACAAGTGTGCAACTCTCATTTGATGAATTCACGTATTGATTTGCGGATGTTCAACATTTCTCCACGACTTCACATTTCTTAATGCGGGTGTGTAAATGCGTTTTGCACCACATTCACTGCAGCAAAAATGTGAGCGTACGAGTTTCTAAATGTGTGATTTGTAGAATAGGATTTGTGCACCTGCAATGAAGAATTTGAGAAGGTGTAACTGTTGTGTTGTGTTTGTGGGAGAGAAAGAAAGTCTACAGGTTTGCAACTCTTAAAACATTTCTCTCTGTGACTTCAAATTTACTGATACACGTGTGGCTTTTCTTTACAACTACAAATCGCACTGCCACAGGTGTTCAGTTGTTTTGAATCAAAACCGCTAGAGCGTCAAAAGTTACCTACCGCAGCTTTAATAAGCATTATCAGATCATAAGACTATATCTAAAGCATAGAGAGCCAATCCCAAGTACATGAAGGCTTTAAAATAAGATATTATCCTTAATTATAGGACAAAGGTCTTTTGTTTAGCCAGGCTATGAAAAGACACTGTGTTAAGATGTTTACAGGGCTGTTGTGCTAATAGCATCGTTTCAATTCACTAGTTTTCCCGCATTCCTATGGCATATGTCTCTACATAAAGCTCTTTTCCTCTTCCTCCTGGCACAAATACACACTCTCAGACTCCATGTGCAGTGTGTCTTGATCTCCCATCAGTGTAGCATTGGAAAGATGATTCACCTGCTTGGAGTTTCCCATGAGCTGAATTTATTGTGGGTGGCGGAGTTTCCTCAACACCATCCTTTAGAAATTAATTTAGAGCGGGCTGTACAGGTGTTCCCAATAAAACAACACTGCCCGCAGGAGGCACATGGGGGAGGGAGTGTTGAAAATGGAAATGGGTGTTATATTGGAACATTGAGTAGACAGATATGTGACCATTTTCGTTAAGATACAAAACAAATCGTTTGAAAAGTGCAGTTTTCTTTGCTGCATTCACGTTCAGGTATTATCTACTGAAGCAAGAAGTGTGGATTGGGCATATATAGTGTTCCTGTAGCTCAATTGGTAGAGCACCTCACTATCAAGTGCAAGGTTGGGGGTTGGATTCCCCTGGAACACATGATATATAAAAATTGACAGCCTGAATGCACGGTAAGTAGCGTCTGCTAAATGGATAAAATTGTAATTTAATTTAATTTATATGAAAGGGCTTATCCCTTTTTTATTAGAGCAAATATGCTTTGGTTATGCCACAACTGTGAATCCTCTATTCATCTGTCTTTTTGCCAGTAAATAAAAACAGTAATCTTCTGCAACTTTTGAACTACAACTTTATATGGTTAATGCACTAGTTGTACTAAGAATCAGCATTAGAGAACACTAATTAAGGTCTAAATATTAGAATACTGTATGTATAATATTTTTATATAAGTTGAAGAACAACAACACAAAGGCTATTCACATACAAATTTGATCAACACGCTTTGAATATTCTTTTTGAATGCTGATTTTTATAATCAGCACTTATATATATATATATATATATATATATATATATATAAGGGCAGTTTATATATATATGATAAAAACAGGTGAAAAATTACTTTAAGTCATCAGAAATGTAAAATCAAATCATCATAATAACATATTTTCTTAAACAATTTGTTGCAGCCAACAGGATCTAATCTTGGTGATAATCACTCCTGGAAGTTCTAAATGAAATAATTTTAAAATAAAGTTTAATATTAAAAACTGCCATACATGTTTGGTCAAGCTAACATACTAATGCATATTTTGGGATATTCTGTTGAATTTAGATATCTGGATGTGCCTTTGTCAAAATAACCAGAAGCTGGACAGAGGTTTGGCATGAAAATAGGAATTTGAAATGTGGTAAAGCATTAATCTTAATGATGGGTATGCTGCCTGGAGAGAAACCTAGAGAATTCCTAATGATGTCGGGCACAGTTGGAGAGATCTTGCCATCCAGATGATAATTCAGGAGGGAGTAGAATGTTCTTGGCTGAGTCATTTAGCAGCATAAGGGCAGTTTTGACAAGTTTGACCTTATAATGTGCAACATTCCCTTTTAAAAACTATTTAAACTGGTCAAGAGAAACTTTAGAAAAGACAGAAAAAATTGCTATTAAACATGCACAGTGTAATAATTGTGGAAACAATGAGTTGCTAATATTCTAGCCTGAGTTAATATAAATGCCACTATTTAGGTTTTTATTAATTGACTTCAGTGAGGTCTTCAGTGTCAAAGTCCTTCTGAAATAATTCTGATATGCTGTTTTCATACTGTAACGATATACAAATCTCCATATTCATCGGGAAGAAGGAGGCGGGAACCGGCGCACAATCAAAACATAATTTTAATATTCAAAATAAATACAAAATGGCGCACCAGCCCCTCATGGCCGACTGGTGCGCATAAATAAAAAGCAAACACATAAAATAATGTCCCAGGCCTGGTCCTCTCTCGTCCTTCACGGTCGTCGCTCCAGTTTTATATCCTTCCATCTCCTACGTGGGACTCGATACCGGCGGTGGGGCGCAGGTGCAGCTCATCTTCAATCACTACACCTGGCCTCACTCCTCGTTCCCACGCCTCTCGGCCCCGCCCCACTCACCACACATACTCAGTAAATATCTCATATTATCAAAGTTGAAAACAGTTTTTCTATTTAATATTTTTTGTGGAAAACATGATACTTTTTTTGTATTAATGTAAAGCCTTAACTACCACTTTCAATTTAATGCTTCCTTTTATTAATATATTTATTAATAAAAAAAAATTGACCCCAAACTTTTAAGCAGTTAGTGTTAATAATATTCAAATAATAATGATTTATTTGATACAAAATAATAATACTTATAGTACATACGTACATTGCGTAAGAAAGTGACTGATGAATGGGGTCTCGCCCGAGAGCCCAATGATCTTTGAGTGGTAACAAAACGAGCCAGTGGTACACAGTGTAACTTGGTCTGCAGGATTTGCATCATGAGCTCTGTCCCACTGTGTGGGTATATGAGGAGCAGCGCAAGCAACTCGCATTCAAGTCTTCGCTGAGGAGCCTAGCCCAGTGACCCAGCCACTCAGCAGAACAGTGCTGTGGCAAAGAAACATAACATCTTTTTTCCCTCATTCAGGGAACGAGGGGTACATACGTAACGTAGACGTTCCCTTTCAGTCAGTCACATTCGATGTTACATCAGAAAGAGACTGACGAATGGGGTCCTTTACAAAATGCCACATGGCTGTCTTCCATTGACCCATGTGAGTGATAGCACCCTGTCATGAGGCCAGCACGAATGAGGGCCTATACCTGACACAGAATCCACTGGGTAGCTTATTCCAGCTGGAAGTATGCTAGCAGGCTGCCTGCTCACAGGAGAACTTACGCAGGCAGTTATCGACCGAAAGGTGATGATACACATGAACTTTGAGGTACCCAGCCCGCAGGGTGGAAATTTCAATGACAGAGCTGGCAAGATGCTTGCAAAGGGAAAGGCACATGCTACCAAGAATCTTGGTCTGGAAATTCACATGTGGAATTGCCCAGAAAAAGGGGAATCACAACAAATGGAGGCACCTAGTCCAACATGGGGCTGACTGACAAGACTGGGCATGCACGCAACTGCTGGACATCAACAGTACTGGAGGAACCCAGGGTTCTGAACTGAGGAACTCACCTGAGGTGAATAGCGCACGCATACAGTCGTAGGAGTGGAATGGCACAGCAAGTGGATTGACACCAAGCAGGTCCTTACTGGCCAGAAGGGGTGAGTACCCGGGAGGACACGGGCTCTACACGGAGATTATAAAATCTCGAAAATGTGTTAGGTGTCACCCAGCCCACATCACTGGCGCCCAGGCTACATTACTAGTTGAGTGAGCTCTCACCCCTAGGGGGCATGGCAGGTCTTGAGCCTGATAAGCCAAGGCAATAGCCTTGGGATAACCTCTGCATGGAGACAGCCTTTCCCTTCTGCTGGCCTCTGTAAAAAACAAAGAGCTGGTTTGAGGTCCTGAGGCACTGAGTTCTGTCTATGTGAGTGCAGAGCGCATGTACTGGACAGAGTAGCACCAGGGCTGGGTCTGCCTCCTCCAGGGGCAGCACTTGCAAGTTCACCACCTGATCTCTAAAAGGAGTGGTGAGAACTTTGGGCACGTATCCAGCCCGGGGTCTCAAAATAACATGAGAGTTAGCCAGCCCGAATTCCAGGCATGCTTCGTCATCTGAAAGTGCCTGCAGGTCACTGACCCTCTTGACCTAAACCAAAGCAGGAGCGCAGTTTTCAATGATTAAACTTTAGCTCTACTGGGAGCAAGGGTTTGAAGGGAGCCTTCTGCAGTGCAGATAGAACCACTGTGAGGTGCCAAAAGGGAACTTTATGAGGGTGAGGCGAATTGAGCCTTCTGGCCCCTCTCATGAACCTGATGACTAGATCATGCTTCTCAAAAGACTTGGTCGAAATGGTAGCCACATAGACCTTCAGGGTGGAAGGAGACAGCCTTCATTCCACCCTTCCTGAAGAAAGGAAAGCACTGAACAGATCGGGCATCTCCAGGGGTCTTCACAACATGAAGAACACCAAGTGACAAAGAGATTACACTTCAACCATAGGCGTGTCTGGTAGACAAAGCTCTAGCCGAAGAGATGGTAGCTACCCCCTGAGGTGGCAAGGTACCTAAACCTTCCATGACCTATCCAGAACCCACACATGTAGGTTCCAAAGATGGCAATGTGGGTGCTAGAGGGTGCCCTGTCTCTGACAAAGAAGGTCCTTCTTCTTTCAACCATAGGCAATTCAGCAGTGAATGCGCGAACATGGTGACTGAGTCTATTTCCATACCGAGAAAATAGATCCACTGCACAGGGGAGAGTTAGCTCTTTTCCCAGTTGACCCGAAGACCCAGATGGGCGAGGTGTCTGAGCACCAGATCTCTGTGCTCGAGAGTGAGCTAGAATCAGCCAGTCATCAAGGTAGTTGAAGATAGGGACACCTTGTTTCCTGAGAGGAGCCTGTGCTCCCTCCATGACTTTTGTAAAGACGTGGGGAGACAGGGCCAACCCGAATGGGAGAACTTTGTACTGATATGCCTGCCCCTTGAAAGCAAACCCTAAGAAATGAAGTACTGTGTCAAGGAAGAATGGAGACATGAAAGTATGTGTCCTTCAGGTTGATTGCTGCAAACCAATCCAACGGAAAAATGCATTTGGAAATGTTATTGTTACAGGATTGGCTGTAACCCACCTGTTTTCTTGGGTACTTTGAAGTAGGGGCTGTAAAAGCCTGATTTCATGTCAGATGGAGGCACTGGCTCTATCTGGCTATATTGTGCCCTTTGCCATCAGCGTCGCAAACTCCCCACGCATGATAGGAGCATCCTTGCCCACCATCATTGCATGAACACCCCGAAACCTGGGGGGACACCGGGCGAACTGCATCGCGTAGCCGAGCCTGATTGTTCGGATGAGCCAGCGGGATGGGCTGCGGGGCTCTAGCCAGGATCCCAGAAACCAATCCAGCGGGGTCAAGGGAACTACAGGCATACCCACAGTGGGGCAGCGAGGTGGAACAGAAAGCCCCAGTATGGGAGGCATAGCATCCCTCGGCGGTGGAGTGCAAGTACTCGTCTGATTCTGAGTGGCAAAGAGGATGTGAGAAGGCATTGCATTCTTGAGCCGGCTCTGCATGGAAACTGGCAAGGGAAGAGGGGAACGAGAGTGGCGAGGAATGATGTCACCAACTGTCATCCGCGGCCTCTTGGGACCCAGAGGTAGAGGAAACGAGAACAGAGGATTCTCCCCCGGCCCTCCTCTGGTGGAAGGATTGGTCCTGCTACCACCTCCTGATGAGCTGACATCCCCAACTCTGGGTCACCCTTTTCAGGAACACCGCTTGACCTGACACTTGGCAGGTTTAGGGGCAGAGACTGGCTGCGCCATCCTTCTGCGGCAATCTCCTCACTGCAGCCAGGGTGAAGGCTGTTGCTGTGGCCTAGAGGGAGTGGAGGAGAACACAGGGGGCGACATGGGCGACAAGCAGGCTGATGTGGCTGCGCCGGGAGCAGTGTGGAGGCAGCAGCGGGTTGCCAGGGCAGGATGTGCTTGATGGCTACAGACTGCTTCTGGGCAGGCAGAGAACTGCTGGGCAAAATTCAACTCTGCGTGGAGGGGGTGTGGCCCAAGGAGGCTGGCTTGCTGGGGAAGCCCACGTGGTAACCCTCAGATCAGGGTTTATAGATGGTCATGTCCCCGCAATGAGAACATGAGTCATCCACGAATGCAGTCTAAGCGTGCTGAAAGGCCAGACACGTGACACTCCGGTGAAGCAGCAAGAGTTGTGCTCGGCTCTGGAATGAAGCTTGAATGAGAGTTGCTTGTGCTGCTCCTTATATACCCACACAGCTCGCAATGCAAATCCCGCAGACCAAGGTACACTGTGTACCATTGGCTCGTTTTGTTACCACTCGAAGGTGATTGGGCTCTCAGGCCATACCCCATTCTTCAGTCTCTTTCTGACGTAACGTTGAACATGACCGACTGCAAGGGAACTAGAGTTACCATATTATTAACATACATAAATGAACAATAAACAATAGAGTATTTATACATTAAGATTAATTAAAATTATTGAATGGTTCATTGTTAATTAATGCTATGTAATGCAATCTGTGGGTACACTGCAGTACACTCAGCAAACTGTGAACAAATTTAATATAATTCTTACCAAATACATAATTTCTTGTAAATTGAACTTATTGTTTGTTTGTTTGTTTGATATTTTATTCACATCGAGTCAATAACCTGTTAATGCTCCTGCAGGGGCATGCACATGCTACAAAAAAATCGTGTCTCAGTGTTCTGTGCAGTATTAGTTCTTTCTTTAGTTTCATTTTGGTTTGTATAAGTAGTTCATGTGTGACACCTTGTGGTGAAAATCGTTATTACAATTCTCAGTAGAACGCAACAGGAAGCTCGTAAAACAGTAGAAGAAGAGTCGTTTTCTGTGATCTGCGTTTTAGATTCTGTCTAATCCTTGGAGTAGATACGACCGTAAGTTATAAATTTCATATTGAAAATAACTGCAATAATGTTGTGTTAATTTAATTAAAAGCTGGTCGTTATTAAGACGTTTAGAGATTGATGTTTGATTCTGAAATATAGCGTGATCTGACAGCTAATATGCTAATAAGGTTACATAGTCACATTTTTCTTCAAAGACATAATTCGGTTGTTTATTTTGTTGTTTAATTCTGTAAACAGATGTTTGTGAATGTGAAAATGTCCATGCTATTTTGTAAATCATTTTGTAATTTGTATTTTTGTGTTTCTTTCAGTTTTACAGTAAAGTAAAGTGCATCACATAAGCACAACGAAGAACGTGTGATGAAGCTTTATTCCTGTTAGCTATCTGTCAGTCTTTGGTTTAGAACACCATTGCCAGGGCAGAATAGTAAAAGGTCGACTGCACAGCGGGTGAAGACAAACAATCAGGATTCCGTCCAGCTTACATGTAATACTACATTATCAAGATGGATGAGTCACAGCCTCGCGAGAAACAAGAGGAAGTTGACCAACCTTTAGAAACAAGATCACGGTCAAGCAGATCTCGTCGTTCGAGTAGATCTTCGGCTAGTGCAGCTGCGACCACAGCAAGAGCTAAAGCAGCCGCATGCAAAGTAAAGGCCTCTTATGCCGAAAAGGAAGCCATCATGATGAGAGAAAGAGCTCAAATTGAAGAGCATCAACAGAAAGCACTAGCTGAGACAGCTCGCAGAAAAGCAGAAGTTGAAGCTGATTTATACGTGTTACAACTGCAAAAAGAAGCTGTAGCAGCATCTACAGAGGCAGAAGTTTATGAAGCTGCAGTTTATGAAGAAGACGGAGCAAGTGTCGATCTAGAAAAAGAATCATGCATCTCAAGTAGAATTGAACGCACAGAAGAGTATGTGCAGAAACATTCTCAGCAAAGAAATTCTCCTAATTTGACTCCTAATTCACAACATGAAAGTGAGGGTTCAAGTTATGTGACACAGAGTTATGTTGCAGGCTCACTAAGTTCTCTCCCTCCAACAGTGAAGGAGGAATTGAATGCAGAGACAATTCCTATGAAGCAGGAACAGACAACTCGGCACAACTTCCAGTGTTCTCGTTCGAATGTAAAAGTTGAGCCATATGATGGAGCTGATGAAGTAAAGCATCAAAAATATCCAGTACGAAAGCAACGTGACTCCTGCCTGCCCTCTCAAGTTCCTGCTGAGTGCTTTACTCCAGCACCACCATCACCTCATGCAAACGACTTTACTACATATTTGCTGAAGAAAGAAATGGTGAGTTCTGGCTTGTTCCAATTTGATGACTGTCCAGAAAATTACTGGGCGTGGAAAACGTCTTTTCGAGCTGTAACCAGTGAACTCAATATAGCTAGTAGAGAGGAGATAGATCTTCTTGTCAAATGGCTTGGTCCTGATTCATCCAGTCATGCCAAACGAATCAAATCAGTTCATGTCAGTGATCCTGCCTTAGGAGTTCGTATGATATGGCGTCGCCTGGAGGACTGCTATGGGTGTCCAGAGGTCATCGAGCAGGCGATGTTAAAGAGACTTGACACTTTTCCTCGCATCACAATCAAAGACAACCATCGTCTGAGAGATCTTGGGGACTTGCTACTCGAGCTGCAGTCAGCAAAAGAAAGTGGTCGTTTACCTGGTCTTGCTTACCTTGACACAGCGCGGGGAGTCAACCCCATCATTGAAAAACTCCCATTCAGTCTTCAAGATAAGTGGATTACGCAAGGTTCCAGGTACAAAGAAGACCATAATGTATACTTTCCTCCTTTCAGCTTCTTTGTTGAATTTGTTTGTAGACAAGCAAGAACTAGAAATGACCCTAGTTTTGCTCTTGCTTCAACTGGCTACTCAAACAATACAAAATCAGACGGAGCTGCCAAGTTGAGTAACAGAACTTCTGTCTTCGTCAAGAAAACTGAAATAATGGCTGCGCAACCAAACCAAGACAGAAACTTAGACAAGAATGTAGATCCAGACAAGTTTTGTACCATACACAATAAACCTCATCCACTTTACAAGTGTCGCACATTCAGGAGCAAACACCTAGATGAACGAAAAGCACATTTGAAGGAAAAGTTTATCTGTTTTAGATGTTGTGCTTCCACTAAGCATGTTGCAAGAGACTGCAGAGCATCTGTTAAGTGCAGAGAATGCAACAGTGACCGACACATTGCAGCCATGCATCCGGGTCCTGCCCCGTGGTCCATTGAGGTGTCTGTATCAACTGCAGATCAAAACATGGAAAAAACAGATGAAGACACTGCTGAGGTAAACAACAAGTGCACTGAGATTTGTGGAGATGCTAGTAGGCCCAAGTCATGTTCAAAGATTTGTCTCGTAAATGTTTATCCCTCTAATCAACGTGAAAGAGTCAAACGCATTTATGCTGTACTGGATGAACAGAGTAATAGATCATTAGTGAAGTCACAGTTCTTTGATCTGTTCAACATCGTTAGCAGTTCTTCCCCCTATACATTGAAGACGTGTTCAGGTATAGTGACTACGGCGGGGAGGAAAGTAAATGGATTCTCTGTCGAATCGCTTGATGGGAAAACAGTAGTTGCTCTTCCACCTTTGATAGAGTGTAACACTTTACCAGATGACAGATCCGAGATTCCCACGCCGGAGATAGCTATGTGTTTCCCCCACCTCACTGCTGTGTCAGATAAAATTCCTCCTTTAGACTCTTGTGCTCCTATCCTTCTCCTCTTGGGTCGAGATATTCTTAGTGTGCACAAAGTGCGTGAACAACGAAATGGACCCCTCAACACACCATACGCACAGCGCTTAGACCTGGGCTGGGTGATAGTGGGAGAAGTTTGCCTGAATGGGACTCATTGTCAGTCCAGCGTGAACGCTTATAAGACCAACATACTTCCAAATGGGCGAACGTCATTCTTCTCTCCATGCACAAAAGGTTTCAATGTCGTAGAGCGGGGTGAGTCACCTTTTTTGTCATATCTACCCGACCCACCATGTTCTCTCAAGTGTTCAAAAACCAGTGAGAGCTATACAACTGGCTTAAAAGAGAATGTGTTCTTCAGATCTTCAGAGGATGATAAATCCGCTTTATCTGTAGAGGATAGTGTCTTTCTCGACATAATGGACAAAGAGGTGTACCTTGATAATGATAACCACTGGGTGGCGCCACTCCCATTCCGCTCTCCAAGAAAGCAACTCCCGAACAATAGAGAGCAAGCTATACAAAGGCTGAACTCGTTGCAGCGCACTCTTTCAAAGAAACCGAATATGAAAACGCATTTCTTTGGTTTTATGCAGAAGGTGATTGAAAATGAGCAAGCAGAACCTGCTCCACCCTTACAATCAGAGGAAGAATGTTGGTATTTGCCAATTTTTGGAGTTTACCACCCACACAAACCTGACAAAATCAGGGTGGTCTTCGATTCGAGCGCTCAGTATGGAGGGGTGTCCCTTAATGATGTTTTGATGAGTGGACCTGATCTTAACAATACCCTTTTGGGTGTGCTGTTGCGCTTCCGTAGGGAGAAAGTAGCTGTGATGGCGGACATAGAACAAATGTTCTATTGTTTCAAGGTAAAAGAGCAGCATCGCAACTATCTTCGCTTTCTTTGGCACAAAGACAACTGTGCAGAAAAGGAGATCATTGATTACAGAATGACCGTGCACGTCTTTGGCAATAGTCCTTCGCCAGCAGTCGCTATATATGCCTTAAGGCGAGCAGCAGAGTATGGCGAAGCAGATTATGGTATGGATGCTAAGGACTTTGTGTTACGCAACTTCTACGTTGACGATGGCATCACATCTGTCCCTACTGAAAGAGAAGCCATTGATCTCCTAAAGCGTACGCAAGCAATGCTATCAAAGTCAAGCTTGAATCTGCATAAAGTGGCTTCTAACAGTGCTTCGGTGATGGAAGCTTTTCCATCTAGTGAGAGAGCCAACGATCTCAAAGGCCTGGATTTTGATAAAGACCCAATACCTCTTCAACGCAGCCTTGGTATAAGTTGGAACATCAAGGCAGACTGCTTCACATTTAAAGCTTCTCAAGATCTCAAACCTTTTACTCGAAGAGGGATCCTTTCCACCGTCAATAGTTTATATGATCCCCTCGGGTTTGTCTGTCCAGTCACTATGCAAGGCAAAGCTATAGTGAGAGAACTTTCAACTATACAACAGGATTGGGACACTGTTCTTCCGGCAGACAAAAGAGATTCGTGGAAGGTATGGACTTCATCTTTAGCAGAGCTTGATCGATTGCAAATACCACGATCTTATGTCCCAACCTCACTGTGTGGAGCTCAGGTTCGAGAGTTGTGTATCTTCTCGGATGCTTCTATTTTAGCTATCGCTGCAGTAGCGTACCTACGAGTAATAGACTCAAACGGACAGCTTCACGTGGGGTTTGTAATGGGAAAATCCAAGTTGGCCCCTTTTCCAGCACATACTGTTCCACGCCTGGAGTTATGTGCAGCGGTACTTGCTGTTGAGCTGATGGAACTTATAAAGGAAGAAATTGACATAGAGTTCCACAATATCCAGTTTTACACTGACAGTCGCATAGTGCTCGGCTACATTCACAATGTAACACGCAGATTCTACATGTACGTGGCTAACAGAGTTGCACGCATAAGAAAAACCACGGAACCTAGTCAATGGCATTACGTCTGTTCTGAACAGAACCCAGCAGATCATGCCACCAGGTTTGTGGCAGCAGCCCACTTACCCCTTACCAACTGGTTCTCAGGTCCAGAGTTCCTTAGGGAATGTGACCCTATAGGATGTAGTTTAGGAGAGTCATATGGACTTGTAAAAGCAGAAGAGGATGTTGAAATTCGCCCCCAAGTGAACACACTGGCAACTAACGTCAAAGAGGACTTACTAGGCTCAAGCAGATTTGAACGTTTCTCAAGCTGGAGATCCTTGGTGAGAGCTATCACTACTCTGACGCACATAGCAAATTCATTCTCACAATCTTTTCCTGACACACTCTGTCGAAAATGGCATCTGTGTACTAAAACCTCAGGTGTGGAGATATCACAAGCCAAGGCGACTATAGTCAAAACCGTACAACGAGAAGTGTACCAGGAAGAATTTGAGAGTTTGACTAAGTTTGGTAAAGTCTCGCAGCGTAGCACACTCCTGAGGCTTGACCCCTTTGTGGACAATGAGGGTCTGTTAAGAGTTGGGGGTCGCATTCACTGTGCTGACATCTCTGATATAGAGAAGCATCCCTTGATAATCCCTCCCAATCATCACGTAACCGGTCTTTTAATTCAGCATTATCATGATCAAGTGGCTCATCAAGGCCGGCATTTTACTGAGGGTGCTATACGTAGTGCTGGATTGTGGATAGTCAGTGGCAAAAGATCTGTTTCAAATATCATCCACAAATGTGTGCTGTGCAAGAAACTGAGAGGTAAGATGGAGAGTCAGAAGATGTCGGCTTTGCCCTCAGATAGAGTTTCTGTAGATCCACCTTTCACACACACAGGTCTTGATGTTTTTGGACCATTCACTGTGGTGACACGTAAGACAAGAGGGCATAATGCTGAGAACAAGCGATGGGCTGTCATATTCAGTTGCTTAAATACCAGAGCAGTTCACTTAGAGGTTGTGGAGTCTCTATCAGCGTCAAGCTTTATATGTGCTTTGCGTCGCTTCTTGGCTGTCAGAGGACCAGTGAAGCACTTTCGTTCTGACAGGGGGACAAATTTCGTTGGAGCAGTCAAGGAACTCCAAATTGACAGTAGCGACTCAGAGTTGAAAGGCTTCTTGCAGAATCAAGGTTGCACGTGGACCTTTAATGCTCCACATTCCTCCCATATGGGAGGAGTGTGGGAAAGAATGATCGGCATTGCCAGACGTATTTTGGAGGCTCTCTTGATGAAAACTCCCACAAGACTCACGCATGAGGTCTTAACAACTTTAATGGCAGAAGTCATGGCCATCATGAATTCCAGACCCTTAATCCCAATTTCATCAGATACGGGCATGCCCCAAGTGCTTTCACCAGCAATGCTCTTAACTCAGAAGGCGAGTGTTGCTCCAGCACCTCCAGGAAATTTTGAGATAGGGCACTTGCACAAAAATCAGTGGCGTCAAGTCCAGATGCTGGCTGATTCATTCTGGAAGCGATGGAAGCAGGAGTACTTGTCTACCTTGCAACCCAGGAGAAAATGGACAGAGGAGAGAGAGAGTATTCAGGAAGGAGACATTGTTCTGTTGAAGGATGGGGAAGCTAAGCGCAGTGAGTGGCCAATTGGTCTCATAGCAAAGACTGTAGCCTCATCTGATGGAAAAATTCGTAAGGTTATGGTGAAGACTGCTAAGCAAGGGGTATTCAGAGAGTACTTAAGACCTATATGTGATGTTGTCTTACTTTTGTCAAATAATCGGAATGCATAGTGGTATAACACAAGTTATACCAGGCGGGGAGTGTTCTGTGCAGTATTAGTTCTTTCTTTAGTTTCATTTTGGTTTGTATAAGTAGTTCATGTGTGACACCTTGTGGTGAAAATCGTTATTACAATTCTCAGTAGAACGCAACAGGAAGCTCGTAAAACAGTAGAAGAAGAGTCGTTTTCTGTGATCTGCGTTTTAGATTCTGTCTAATCCTTGGAGTAGATACGACTGTAAGTTATAAATTTCATATTGAAAATAACTGCAATAATGTTGTGTTAATTTAATTAAAAGCTGGTCGTTATTAAGACGTTTAGAGATTGATGTTTGATTCTGAAATATAGCGTGATCTGACAGCTAATATGCTAATAAGGTTACATAGTCACATTTTTCTTCAAAGACATAATTCGGTTGTTTATTTTGTTGTTTAATTCTGTAAACAGATGTTTGTGAATGTGAAAATGTCCATGCTATTTTGTAAATCATTTTGTAATTTGTATTTTTGTGTTTCTTTCAGTTTTACAGTAAAGTAAAGTGCATCACATAAGCACAACGAAGAACGTGTGATGAAGCTTTATTCCTGTTAGCTATCTGTCAGTCTTTGGTTTAGAACACCATTGCCAGGGCAGAATACTCAGTCATCCTGAGACGCTGAGGAATATAAAACTAAAAGTGTCTGTTGTTCCATTTTACTTCAAGTAACAGCCAAAATGATGTCATCAGTCTCGACAATCAAAACCTTGACACGTTATATTTTCTTAATACCTTATTAAGTAGCAGTGCTCATTTGTAAATGTGACCCTGGACCACAAAACCAGTCTTAAGTCGCTGGGGTATATTTGTAGCAATAGCTAAAAATACACTGTATGGGTAAAAATTACAGATTTTTCTTTTATACCAAAAATCATTAGGATATTGAGTAAAGATCATGCTCCATGAAGAAATTTTGTAAATTTCCTACTGTTTATATTTTAAAACCTTATTTTTGATTAGTAATATGGATTACTAAGAACTTAATTTGGACAACTTTAAAGGTGATTTTTGCACCCTCAGATTCCAGATTTTCAAATAATTGTATGTCTGCCAAATATTGTCTGATCCTAAACTGGGGGGCCAGGTAAAACAAGCTTAAACCAATTAAGACCAGCAATCCCCAATTTAAATTTGTCTGAATTCCCTAGGTGAAAGAGGAATCCAATAAAATGTCAAATCCAGACCCATTTCTGAACGTTTTAGACAACATTTTTATTATTATACTTTTTAAATTATTATTATTATTTATTTATTTAATTTGATAGACATACTGTATGTGCAGGTCATATCATATATTTTAGAGGATGGTCTGACATGTACTTGATTACATAGGGGGACCAGCAAAACCAACTTTAACCAGACCAGCTAATCATCAGAATCTATTAAAATAAAATCATTCCACAACCTTAGTAATAATCATTAGAGTAATCGCTTCCCATCTCCTGAGCCACTGTCCTGACCATTGCCATGGAACTGGACCTTGTGGTGGTGAAATGAAGACGAAAGGCCGCTGTGTGGTGTAATCAGATTGTCTCCTGCAGTTGGGTCTCGTATTCATCTCTTGGCAACCCGCTGCTCCACAAACTCTGGCTGACATAAATCACAATTGGGCCCCAGTCAGCTTTCATTCCCATAGAGCCACTGAGAGCCCAGATTCAGCCCACAGGAACCCTGAGCTCAGGTCACAATCAGTTCAACCTCAACGTTATTTACAATGACTGTTGTTGTTTGTGGTAAAAAAAAAACTAAAATTAAGATGGATTCCTAATTAACAACATCATGATGTTGTTTTCAGGGACATCAAAGTGACTTTCTTTGCTGGATTCCCCAATTGACAACAAAAATAGACATTCAATGGCTCTTTACCAAGGTTCCAAAATGTTGTTGAATTTGAATCAAGGTTGGTGTTCAGACCAGTCTTGTTACTTACACAATAAAAAAGTTAAAATTAAAAAAAGGCTTTACGACTTATTTGTGGTGTTTGCACAAACATTACTATTGCTCATAATTAAATGTTTAAACAAAACCCTAACCTAAGTATACAACTTTAGTGCATAATGGTCACATGCCATTTGTGCTATGGACATAATGTGTTTGTTTACTGTTTACACCTGGTCACTTCATGCTTTTTTATTTTTATTTAATTTTTTTACGTACATCAGATCCAAAAGCTATCCAGTCAGCCACAAAACCCTGTGCAAATTTCCTCCAAAAAAAACAAAACAAAAAAAAACAATTGGGGCATGGATTTAAATCTGATCACTTTGTTGCATGACTACAGTATATGCTGTATCAAATATACCCACAGTCCATTGAAGAAACGATCACATGTTGTTTTAAGAATGAAGGCCTGGAAAAAGAACAGATGTCCAAATTTAAATACATTTTAAATATTCATATATCATCTGCATTACAAAACAATAAAAGTAAACTGGTTTGGCTTGCTGTCTGAAAGGAAAGGTTTGAGTGTGAAACAACTCACGTTTCACCTCTGGACCTAATTATGGAGAAAAATGAGGAGCTAGATGTGTGTATAATAAGAATTCTTGTGTTTTGCGGGATGAAAATGTATTAACTTTCCCAAACTTTCATTTAAAACTTCATTTGGATGCAATTTAATGATAATGTTTTTATCCACATTCTTTGGAAAGTGTATGTGTGCATCATGCTCAATTAGAGGAAATGAAAATAATTTCTAACATGAAACACACAATACACAATGACATCAGGAGCATTCAACTATTGTCTAACAAAGGTGGAAGTGTTAGCAAGCTGTCTTAAATGCTGGCCAGGATATTGCTGCATGGTTTCTGTGATTAACTGTATGGTTTTTAGCAAAGTTCTAGTACTCGACACTGGCTAAGTATTGAGACCAACTCAAGACAGAGTCGAGGACCATACTTTCACAGTTTTGGTCTGGTCATGGAGTTGGGAGCATGAGAGTTTGTTGTAAAAGTTTGTGTGAATGACACAAAACCAGTCTTCATTCAACACAAAAGAAAGCATATGTTCACTGAATTGATCAGATCTCTGTCTTGACATGGACAACAGATTTCAGATGTTCTGAGATGAGATGAGCAACATAACTAAAGGTTAACGGTTTGTTCAAATTACTAAATAATTTGAAACATGATCAATAGTAAAGACTTTTAAAATACACTTCCTTCTTTTTTTGATTTCTATTGTTGTATTTTGTGTGTATGTCATGGGCAGGTGTTAATAATACAATAATAGATAAATTAATAGGTTAATAATTGGTAAATTATAGCAGCAAACATTAAGACACATGGCTTATTTGCCCATTGCAGTTCACATGAGACAAATTTATGATTTATTGTATTTAACAATATCCCTGCTCTTAGATTATGCTTAAAATATATTTAATTGATTATATTTAAGTAGCCTGTTATACTATGAATATTTTATTGTACCTTTACTTCAATACGGATCATTGTATTGTATGAGTGGACATCACCACATTGTCATTGAATGAAATCATGATGGAAGCTAATTATCATTGACTGTAACTCAGTGACTGTTAACTGTACACATGTAATGTTGCTGAAAAAAAAAGGTATAATTTAGCTGGTTAATGAGGCGACAGATTAATTTTTTCTCGGTGGTAAGAAAAAAGGATAAAATACACATAAAACATTAATTACAGACAAAATGTATATCCTTTTCTCACAAGGTAATTTTATATCTAAGGAGATGATCTGTATTGAAGCAATTAAAAAAACAAAAATTGTTTTTATCAATGTCACAAAACTTTGTATCATTGCTCCATCATTTATTTTATTCACCCCCGAATAACAATGGCATCAATTACTCATTGTATGAGAGAAAAAATGTATCAATAAATCTTGTTCAAAAGAAGAAAGAAAGTCATACAGGTTTGGAACAAGGTGAGGGTGAGAAATTATGACAGAATTATTGAATGGTTTTAACCAAAAGTCCTACCATAAGAAAGCATCAGAATATAATATACTGAGTCTGCTACTTTGCATGTCTGTCTGATTTTTTTTCTTTTTTTTCTTTTTCTTCCTTTTTTTAATTTTTCATGGTTGAACCTTTAGATGATGGAAAGGGGAAAAGGAAATGGACGTGAGAGGTTAAAGACACAAAAAGGGACATGATGGGGGACAAGAGAAGCCCACTGAATGGACACGATGGTAATTAACAGCTGCCTTTACTCCGGCTCCATTTATTATGCGGTAATCTTAGCGGCCCTGCCCCATGACACCCCGCAGAATGAGATCAGCTCCCCGCAGACGCCAGACATCTGAATAGGGCTCTTTAAGCTTCCTCTCACTCATTACTGTGTGTATGTGTGACTCCACACATGTGTTTGGGCCTCAATAGTCAGCATGTGCCTTATAGATATGGTGAACCTTTTGTGTGCTGCAAGTACTTCAAAATAAGAAAGCTGGAAACTGTATTGAGAGCCTATTGATTGTGCAGAGCACTTAATTAAAAAGAGGAGAAAGAAAAAAAAGGTGTTTATGAAAAAATGAAATTCATCTCACTGTTATGAAGGCATTCTCTGGGGTTTTATGTCAGGTGCTCAAAGAGTGTGTAAAACAGAGATGGGTAAAGTTCAGAACGTTGGTTTCCTTTCAGTTCATGAGTTGAAGTTAGACTAATCATATTTCTCTTAAAATTCAAAATATATGAAGTAGTAATTTTGCATTAATTTAGCAATTTATAAAGATAAATATATTTGAGTAATAATATATGACACCTAGCTGTCAACTAGATTCAAACTAAAATTCCATTTGAAGCATATGATTGTAATTTTTTTTGTTAAAGGTGCCATCTGTAATGTTTGGCAAAAAAAATCAAGTCATACTCCACATTCCATAACAGATGGGGGCAGTATGCCTCAATAAAGTGAATTGGTCTACTCTAGAGTAACAAACGAGAAACGGCATAGTCTCTATGCTCTATGCCCCTACTTTCACAACAACACTACAGCCATAGCCGAAGCCTAACTGTGTGTTCACACCGCTGGCATCGAGAGCGTCAAAAATCGCTCTTGCCGCTCTGCTCACGACGCTGCAGAAAGATTTGTGAGCACTCAGACGCTCTAACGTAGATCAAATGCTTATTTTGTATTTAAAGCGGCCGCAAAGCAAACAGCTTGTTGATCTCGTGCAGACTAACCACAAGGAGTTATAACCTCATTAAATATTGTTATGATCCTTTACTTAAAATGAACAATCTCAGACACCTTGGTCCACGTATCACTTTTAATTTATTTTTTATGTCTCTGTAGGCAAACAGGGACACATCATAGATTAATACAAACGCTAAACAGCAATAATCAACCTGTCCTTTATTCTGCTTGAGAACTAATGTGCTAACTCTCAAGCATTCACCGTGAGACACACGCAATTGACTCTTTTTACACGCTTTCACGCCACACATCAATTTTTTCAGTCAAAGAAAAACCACGAAGCAAAGAGGACACGGAGACCAACAGACTAGACAGAGCAGGTTAGTTATGATACATAGGGCTGTGCAAAAAATCGAATGCGATTTTCATGCACCTCTCATCAGTAAAGACGCTCCTGTAATTAGAAGTATATCTCCAGCATGTGCATTCAGATCAGGGTTGCCAGGTTTTCACAACAAACCCTGCCCAGTTGCTTCTTAAAACTAGTCCAAAACTAGCCCAATCGCGTTTCCGGGAGGTTCCCCGATAAAAATTGCTTCCCGGGGTTAAAAAATAAATTTTGGGAAGGGTTTCCCTGGTAAAATTAGCATTTTAGGGGGTAAATATCACATTATTAGGGCCCGAGCACCGATGGTGTGAGGACCCTCTTGTTTCTGTGTTGTTTATTATTAGGGCTCAAGCCCGAAGGGGCGAAGAGCCCTATTGTTCTTCTAAGGATTATTAGGGCTCAAGCCCGAAGGGGCGAAGAGCCCTATTGTTCCCCTAAGGATTATTCTTATTATTATTATTATTATTTTTTTTATTTTTTTTTAAACCTTCCGGGCATTTTTGGGGGCCTTAACATGCTCAAAAACTCTTGAAAATTGGCACACACATTGGAATCTGCGGCCATCAGGACGCCACTGAGACTTGGACCCGGGCGTGGCACAGGGGCTCTACAGCGCCCCCTGGAACACCGTCAGAAATCTTGAACCATAGCTCACACACGCTTGCATGTATTTATATGAAACTCAGTACACTTATAGATCTCATTGAGCTGAACAACTTTCGCGCTCTATGTCATAGGCTCCGCCCAACAGGAAGTCAGCTATTCAGGGCTGTTTAAAAAAAGCATGCTCTGGAATTTGATATACTTGTCATAGGTTTTTTACTTGATTGCCACGAAACTTGGTCAACATGATCTCAAGACATTGGGGATGAAAAATTGCCAGGGGATTTTTGATATCTCAAACGGTTTGCTCGTGGCGAGGCATTGAAATTAGAGCAATAAATGAGAAACAGGAAATGCCTAATAACATCCACATACATTGCCTGAGTTTGATCAAACTTCATCGGTTTGTTCGCTGTATGATACCGATCGTATATATGTGACTATTAAGAGTCAACGTTATAGCGCCACCAACTGGCAGCAGGAAGTGTGTCATTTTCAAAATGCTTTGAATTCAGCATCTTATTTTTACTCGATTTGCTGCAAATTTCATCAGAATAATGACAAAACACGGCCGATGAAAATCTGTTGTGGGGATATTGATATCTAATATAGTGTTGCCATGGCAACGTGTCAAACTTGAATATTCTGTTATGGTGAGTTTGAGGCAGATAACAAGCTCAGATTTACATGAAAGTCAAAACACATATCGGTATTATTGATAGCTAGACAATGGCAAAAGTTCATAAGAGGGCGTGGAAGAGGCACTCTATAGCGCCACCTTTTGTCAAAAGTGGGGGGGTTAGTTTTAGTTACAGACACCAAACTCAGTACAAAAATTGGTCTTATCAAGACGGACAACTCTCTAATTCACAGTCATCAGCTACGATCAACAGGAAGTCGGCTATTTTGATTTGAATGTGGATTGTTTTTTACATTTAGCTGTGAATTAATGCATACTGCTCAGAGGAGAGTAACACTATACACACCAAACTTTGTCTACATGTTGAAAAAACATTGAGGAACTTAAATTGTGAATGGGTTTTGGATAGCTTGGATGGTTTTGTCCTGGTGATTTTTTTAAATGACAGTAAAGATGGAATTATTAATTTTCCTGCATTTTTAAATTCCAAACACTTCAAAACCTTTTTTCATACAGAAAAAAAAGTTATTCTGAGTAAATATGCATAGTTTCATGACTTTAAAACACTGTATGGATAACAGAAAATTAAAAAACTGTCAGAAATCTCATCTCACTCTGTCCATCTGTTTGAGTGTGTGTGCTTAGACTTCCATTGTCTGAGAGAAAATGCGCCCCTACAGGTGCAGTTACCGGACTATAAAAGGGAGGAGACTCTCTTTTGGTTTCACTTTTAAATCGGTTAAAATACAAATAAATACTTGGATTTAATTCACACTGACAAGCTAAACCAACATATATGATTATTATCAGGTCAGGGCTCATTAATAATTGATGTGTGGTCAGTGATACGTGAGAAACACGAGAGATGAATCATTGCTCTGAGCAGGAGCGTGTGGAATGACGAGCTCAGAAAAAAACTAGTTTATTCTTGTTTTATAGCTATTAAAAATAAAGTATTGCAGCGATATCACACAATTCACCAATTAGAGCATACCAAGAGCTAAATTAAGATGTTTTTGAACTGTTTGTGTGAAAATGAAATATTCGCGGCTGCCTATCTGAAATCACTGCCTCCGATCAGCAGGCACAGTGTCACAAGTTCAAAACTAACGAATTTATTCTTGTTTAAGAGCTTTTTAAAATTAATTATTGCCATAAATGCACACAATACACCCATTATAACACAACACGAGCTAAATGCAGGTGTTTGTGACCCGTTTATGTGCGCAAGACTATTTGAAAGCGCGACTGGCAGAATATCTCTCGAGCTGCAGGATTCTGGCTTTCGTCGTAAGAACGAACACATCACGGACAAGATTATTTTAAAATACATAATAGCTTGGCGAATATAAACGAAAACAGCCACGTGAACATAAACTGTTGAGAAATAAATCTGAAGTGGATCTACTGGATTTTAATATTAAGTGACCGCATATATACCAGCTGCTTCTGTCTTCAATTTTAATCTATATAAAAAATTAAACTCATTCATCTTGGCTGCTTTTTTAATGTGTGTACGTATTTATTTATTATTTTGCTCTAACAAGACTTAATCTATATTTAATTAAATCAATTACATTTTATTTTACATTTGATTTGTCCATTTCTGCATCTAAACGCCTAAAAACCTAAAACATGCTCTATTATACTATTGTTAGCCATTTCTTTATAGTCCAATTTATCTGGTGTGTACACTTTTATTTTTATAATAAACTTGTTTGTTAGATTATACACAGTTACAGTGGTCTATAATAAATATTGACAGGTTTTATTCAAGCTGTTTAGAATGATTGCCGTAGGCTAATTTTTTTAAATGTAAATCCAAAAAAAAAAAAATTCATAGTTTATGCATTATAGTTATAAAAACAAATAAATTTAGAAATCTTAGGCCTTATCCTTTTCTGACAGTTTTAGGGATTTTTAAAAATCCTAAAAAACCTTATTTGTGCTGCAAATAATAATTTCTAATTAATTTGATACTGACCTCTGACATCCTGTGACATGATATTTATTTTAATTTACATAATCTCATGGATGTAACAGTAAATCTGTTCAGCTCACAGATCAATACTAAGCTGTAATGCAAGCAGAACTTTCACAAATGCTTATGAGTCATTTAAGGATTTGATAACACTGTAAAATAATGTCTAATTTGTTAACATTAGCAAATTCATTGATAACACTTTATAATAACTGCACTCATTATTAAATAGTCAGTTCATGCTTTATAAAGCCTTGTCCCAATATTAATAGTCAGTAGTAAGCAGTTTATAAATACAGCTATAAATAGCTTGTCCTTGGTTTATTAAATTATTTATTAAAAATGAGAGTAAGTTATCTTCCTATGAAAAATAAAAGATAAAAATAAACAAACAACAACACAGATTGATACAGAACTCAGAAATTTTATTGTGGATTTATGATAAAGCCTGCAAATGAATTCATACTCCTACTCATACTACTCCATACTCCTTTTTCAACATGATGCCAATATACTGAGATGTTAAATTGTGAATGGGTTTAGGATAGCTTAAATGGTGTTGCCATAGAGATTTATTAAAGTAACATAAAAAAATACAATAGTTATTTTACTATATCTTTACAAATTTTCATTCTAAATCTTCATAATTTTTTATATAAGTAGAAGTCCTCATTTGAAGGAAGCACAGTAAGTTTCATAGCTTTATCACTTTCAAGAGCCAGCATAAAATTTAAACTATCATAACTTATAAATCAAGCTTGCAATTCTTAGTACCTATAATGGCCACCAGAGGGAGCTATATGATTACTTTTAAATAATTATTGTAGAAACGAGTATGATTTAAATCATTTATAGAAATCTTTCAAAAAAAAAAATGAATTGTATATATTTTACTGATAAAATGACCCTCACTTAATTAGAATAACAAGCTGAAGTATTTTGAACTGTATATTAAGAATAATTCTTTATAGGCTTTATGGACAGATACGTTTTGAGTGACTCTTGAAGGATCAGCACCACATCCTCTTTTACCACTGTTTAAAGAATTAATCTTACAGAATAGGTGTGAATGAATTTTGGATAGCTTGAATGGTTTTGCCGTAATGTTTTTTGAAATAATAGTAAAAAAGGAACCAGTAAATGTCTTTTTATTTTTTTAAAGTGCAGCTTCTAAACACTTAAAAAAAAAAAAATGTACACATAGAAGACCAGTCATTCTGAGGCATATTTCCTCAGAATGACTGGTCTCATGACCATAGTTTCATGACTATACAACACTGTATGGATGATAGAAAATTAAAAAAAAACTATCATACATCTGATGTCACTCAGTCCCACTGTCACTGTGGGTAATGTGTGTGTGTGTGTGTGTTAAGTGAATTAGGTGTGAAACTATCAGGGTGCATTTAGTCTCCAGCGCCAACATTTTACAGAACTGCCACTTTCCTGGAGTCTCCAGAATTACTCGGTGTCGGACTCTGAGAGACTTAAGATTCCAAAAAATGATTTAATTAGAATACCATGAAGTATTGTGAAATACTATATATTAAGTCTTTATAAATAGGCTTTATGCACAGATTAGAGTGACTCGTGAAGGACCAGCACCACCTCCTCTTGTTCGATGGTTTGAGGAATATATCTTCCAGAATCCAGGATTAAGATTTAGGAGCTCATTTTTATTCCACCTCCTTTCCTGAAAAGTCTGTCTTGCAGAATTGACTAAAAATTAATCTTCACATTAATTACTAATTATTTTGCAATTCTTTTTGTCAGTTCTTCTTGACCTGCTTTTTTCTTCTTCTTTTCTGACCTCATGACCCAGTCAGTATTTTTTGTACAATGGTCAAGTCTTAACTTATCCATTTCTGTATTGCATTTGTGTTTGATATTTCTCATGGGTATTTCATAATTTTCGACCTTACAGTTTGAGTTAAAAGTCTATTTTAGCGCATTTCATCTGTAAAAGAAAACATGCCTAATAATTCTGCACACATGAATATAAGGAGTTTTTCTCTTCCAGCTTTCCTGGACTATTGTATGGCACTCATAAATGATTAAATAAAAAATAATGGTAGTTATTAAGATTTATATGGTTTGGAATTGGTAAAATGTACTTGGAAAAAAATCACAATAAAACAATGTTTTCATGTTTAAGTTTGGAATATTAACTGACATGAATGAATGCTATATAAATATTGTTCATGTTAACATAATGTTTATAAATGAAATCTTATTGTACAGTGTTACTAATATATATATTGTTCTGTGAATGTGATTTTAAAGTCTAGATGATTCGGATTAACCCTTTAACTGCCGTATCCTTTAAAACCTCACTGCCAGAGGGATATTGTGAATGCATGTGCCCGCTGGGCACAGTTTACCTGATGCCACCGGGGTGGCGATGGCATTGGTGGCTTGAGCCCGCCATCGCTGCTTGCAGCTATATTTCTTGTTATTATTATTATTATTTTTATTTTTTATTAAACCTTCCGGGGTGTTTTGGGGGCCTTAACATGCTCAAAAACTCTTGAAAATTGGCACACACATTGGAATCTGCGGCCATCAGGACGCCGCAGAGGCTGGGACCCGGACGTGGCACAGGGGCTCTACAGCGCCCCCTGGAAGACAGTCAGAATTCTTGAACCATAGCTCACACACACTTGCATGTATTTATATCAAACTCGGTACACTTATAGATCTCATTGAGCCGAACAACTTTCACACTTTATGTCATAGGCTCCGCCCAACAGGAAGTCAGCTATTCAGGGCTGTTTAAAAAAAGCATGCTCTGGAATTTGAAATACTCCTCTGAGGTTTTCAACCCGTTCGCCACGAAACTCGGTGAACATGATCTCAAGACATTGAGGATGAAAAATTGCGAGGGGATTTTTGATATCTCGAACGGTTTGCCCGTGGCGAGGCATGGAACTTATGGCGAGAAATGAGAAACAGGAAATGTCTAATAACATCCACATACATTTCCTGAATTTGATCAAACTTCATGGGTTTGTTCGTTGTATGATACCGATTGTATATATGTGGCTATTAAGAGTCAACGTTATAGCGCCACCAACTGGCAGCAGGAAGTGTGTCATTTTCCAAATGCTTTGAATTCAGCATCTTATTTTTACTCGATTTACTTAAAACTTCATCAGAATAATGACAAAACACGGCCGATGTAAATCTGTTGTGGGGATATTGATATCTGATATAGTGTTGCCATGGCAACGTGTCAAACTTGAATGTTCTGTTATGGTGAGTTTGAGGCAGACAACAAGCTCAGATTTACATGAAACTCAAAACACATATCAGTATTAGTGATAGCTAGACAATGGCAAAAGCTTTTAAAAGGGCGTGAAGGAGGCACTCTATAGCGCCACCTTTTGTCAAAAGTGGGGGGGTTAGTTTTAGCTACAGACACCAAACTTGGTACATAAATTGTTCTTTTCAAGACGGACAACTTTCTAATTCACAGTCATCAGCTACGATCAACAGGAAGTCGGCTATTTTGATTTGAATGTGTATTTTTGAGATTTTACAGTTGTGAATTAATGAATACTCCTCACAGGGGAAGTACACTATACACACCAAACGTTGTCTACATGAAGAAAAAACATCGAGGAACTTAAATTGCGAACAGATTTTGGTTAGCTTGAACGGTTTTGTCGTGGTGATTTTTTGAAATGACAGTAAAAAGTGAAACATTAATCGTCTTGTATTTTTAAATTGCAGCTTCCAAACCTTTAAAAAACATTTTTAATTTAGAAAACCAGTGATTCTGAGGAAATATGCATAGTTTCATGACTTTACAGCACTGTATGATTAAAAGAAAATTAAAAAACTGTCAGACATCTGATCTCACTCTGTCACTCTGTGTGCTGACTCTGTGTGTGTGTGTGAGTGTGAGTGGGGGAGGGGTGTGAGCTGAGTGGCAGACAGACAGAGAGAGAGAGAGAGAGAGAGAGAGAGAGAGAGAGAGAGAGAGAGAGAGACTTAAACATCTCTTTAATCACCAGAAAAAAAACTGTATTTTAAATAGTTATTTTTTTTGTTGTTGTTGCTAATTGTGCTGTTATCATTACATCTTAAGAAATATCTTAGGCCTTATCCTTTTCTGACATTTTCAGGGATTAAAAAAAATCCTAAAAAACCTTATTTGTGCTGCAAATAATAATTTCAAACTCATTTGATACTGACCTCTGTCACCCTGTGACATGACATTTATTTGAATTTACATAATCTCAAGGATGTAACAGTAAAACTGTTCAGCTCACAGATGAAGACTAAGCTTTAATGCAAGCAGAACTATTTCACAAATGCTTATAGGTTAATGAAATCATAACAAAACACTTTTAAATTATTTAAGGATTTGGTAACACTTTAAAATAATGTCTCAATTGTTAACATTAGTAAATGCATTGGTAACACTTCATAATAGCTGCGATTCTTAGCTAAGCATTAGTAAATAGTCAGTTCATGCTTTATATAGCCTTCTCCCAAAATTAATATTTTAGTAAGCATTTTATAAATACAGCTATAATTAAATTGTTCATGGTTTATATGCACATTTATTTTGAGGAGATTAAAGGCTGTAATCTCCCTAAAAAAATGTAAAATAAAAAATAAAATAAATAAAATAAACAAACACAGAACTCATAAATATTTATTTCAAGATGCAATAAAAGAAAACTGTACACTTGAATTTATTTATATATATATATATATATATATATATATATACACACACAATTGCATAAGTTTATATTTAAAAATGTTTAGCAAGTGTACAGCTAATAATAATAATAATGCATTTTATTTAGTTTTAGCTACAGACACCAAACTCGGTACTTAAATTGTTCTTATCAAGACGGACAACTTTCTAATTCACAGTCATAAGCTACGATCAACAGGAAGTCAGCTATTTTGATTTGAATGTGTATTTTTGAGATTTTACAGTTGTGAATTAATGCGTACTCCTCACATGGGAAGTACACTATACACACCAAACTTTGACAACATGAAGAAACAACATCGAGGAACTTAAATTGCGAACGGATTTTGGTTAGCTTGAACGGTTTTGACGTGGTGATTTTTTGAAATGACAGTAAGAAGGGGAAACATTAATTGTATTGTATGTCTAAATTGCAGCTTCCAAACACTTCAAGGCATGTTTTCATACAGAGATCAAATCATTATGAGGAAATATGCATAGTTTCATGACTTTACAACACTGTATGGATAAAAGAAAAGAAAAAACTGTCAGACTTCTCAACTGACATGATCTCACTCTGGCCACTCCGTCTGTGTGAGGAAAGGGAGGGGGAGAGGGAGGGGGAGTGTGAGTGTGAGGGGGTTGGTGACTGTGAATCTTTGGTGACTGACAGTGTGTGTGGATTGTAGGGAGGGGCTGTCTGGCAGAGAGAGAGAGAGAGAGAGAGAGAGAGAGAGAGACCTAATCATTCCTTTAATAATCAGGAAAAAAAATCTATATTTTAAATTGTTATTGTTTTTGTTGTTGCTAATGGTGGTGTTTTTTTCCTTTCATTACAGGTTAAGAAATCTCTTAGGCCTTATCCTTTTCTGACAGTTTTTGGGATTTAAAAACATCCTAAGAAGCCTTATTTGTGCTGCAAATTATAATTTCAAACTCATTTGATACTGACCTATGACAACCTGTGACGTGACATGACATTTATTAATCTCATGGATGTAACAGTAAAACTCTTCAACTGACAGATTAAGCTGCAATGCAAGCAAAACTATTTCACAAATGCTTATAGGTCATTAAAATCATTACAAAACACTAATAAATTATTAAAGGGTTTGGTAACACTGTATAATAATGTCTAATTTGTTAACATTAGTAAATGCATTGGTAACACTTTATAATAACTGCACTCATTAGCTAAGCATTAGTAAATAGTTCACTAATTACATTGTTCTTGGTTTAAAAGCACATATATTACAAAGGAGATTAAAGTTTCAGTTGTCTTATAAAATAAATCAATAAACACAACCCAGTTTGATTCAGAATTCAGAAATATTTATTTCAAGATGCAATAAAAGGAAACTGTACACTTGAAAAGGTTTTGAGCGATTCTTGAAGGACTAGCATCACCTTCACTTGTACGATGGTTTGAGGAATATATCTTCCAGATAGTACCGCCGCTCCCTATATGCAGAGTATGCAGTCTTCGTAGAGCACCAACTCCCAGAGGGGGCACCAGTTGCTCAAAAAACAAAAAAACAAATATGCGCCATTCTCCCATCCGCGTTCGCGACCACTCAATAGCATTTGAGAAGAAAGACTTGTAGTCACAAAACAATTGTAATGTGTTCATATAGGTGTCAGCTACAATGCACACCTTATACATTTTTTATACATTTTAAAATAAAGTGTTACTAAAGTTATATATATTGTTCTGTGTATGTGATTTCAAAGTCTAGATTGGTCGAATTAACCCTTTAACTGCCACATCCCTTAAAACTTGATTGTCAGAGGGTTACTGTAAATGCTTATGCATCAATAGCATTTGAGAAGAAAGACTTGTAGTCACAAAACAATTGTAATGTGTTCATATAGGTGTCAGCTACAATGCACACCTTATACATTTTTTATACATTTTAAAATAAAGTGTTACTAAAGTTATATATATATTGTTCTGTGTATGTGATTTCAAAGTCTAGATTGGTCGAATTAACCCTTTAACTGCCACATCCCTTAAAACTTGATTGTCAGAGGGTTACTGTAAATGCTTATGTTTTCCCGATGCCACCAGGGTGGCGTTGCACTGATGGCTTGAGCCCGACATCGCTGCTTGCAGCTATATTTATTATTATTATTATTATTATTTTTTTTCTGAAACTTTCTCGAAAAGTCATGAAACTTGGCACACACGTCAGAGCTGGAAAAATATTAGGTATGCAATGGTTTGCTAAGGTGGGTGTGGCAAAATGGCTCGACAGCGCCACCTATAAATTTTCAACGAAGTGCATCTTGAGCTACGTTTCACGTACTTGTATGAAAATCGGTACACACATGTAACACACCAATATCTACAAAAAAGTCTCTTGGTACGAAATCCAAATTCCAACAGGAAGTCAGTTATTATTTTTTTTCTCATCCAAAATTTTGTCATTTTTGCCATTTCCGGAGGTTGTACTTTAACGAACTCCTCCTAGAGATTTATTCAGATCAACACCAAAGTTTGTCAGTGTAATCTAAAGGCCTTTGCAATGTTAAATTGCGAAGATCTAGAGTTTTCGTTTGAGGGCGTGTCTGTGGCGGCTTGGCGAATTTCGATGTTTCGCCATGAAAAATGAAGTTGCTATAACTTAGACATAAAATGTCCAATCTGCACCAAACTTCACATGTTTGATAAGACTCCTGACCTGAACAGATCAACATTCCCAAATTTAGTTATAGTCATAGCGCCACCTGCTGGCAACAGGAAGTGAATGCCTTACGCTGCAATGAACTACTCCTAGAAATCTAATAAAATCTAAATTGTGTTATGGTCAGTTTAATCTAAAGGCCTTTGCGATAGTGAATTGTGATTATCTTGAGTTTTCGATAAAGGGTGTGTCCTTGGCGACGTGACAAAGTTTGATGTCTCGCCATGAGAATAAAATTTGTAACTCAGGCATAAAATGTCTGATCTTCCCCAAACTTCACATGTTTGATAAGAGTCCTGGCCTGAACACAACTGAAGGCCAATATTCCATTGGGTGTGGCGAAATGGCTCCATAGCGCCACCTATACATTTTCAACGGAGTGCACCTCGAGCTATGTTTCACGTGCATTTACAAAAATCAGTACACACATGTAACACACCAATACCTACAAAAAAGTCTCTTGGTACAAAATCCGAATCCCAACAGGAAGTCGGTTATTTAGGATTTTCTCTGCAAAATTGGAGTTTTTTTTGCCATTTTCAGGGGTTGTACTTTAACGAACTCCTCCTAGAAATTTATTCCGATCAACACCAAACTTGGTCAGTTAAATCTAAAGACCTTTGCAATGTTAAATTGCGAAGATCTTGAGGTTTCGATAAAGGGCGTGTCCATGGCGGCCTGACAAATTACGATGTTTCACCATGAAAAAGGAAGTTGCTGTAACTCAGACATACAATGTCCAATCTGCCCCAAACTTCACATGTTAGATAAGACTTCTGCCCTTAACAGATCTACATGCCCATATTCAGTTATAGTCATAGCGCCACCTGCTGGCAACAGGAAGTGACATGTTTTATGCTGCCACAAGCTACTCCTAGAAATCTTTTGACAGAAATGTAATTTTTTTTGTGGTCAGTCTAATCTAAAGGCCTGTGCAATGTTAAATTATGGAGATCTTGAGTTTTTGTTAAAGGGCGTGTCCATAACGCCTTGGCACAATTTGATGTCTCGCCACAGCAAGAGAAGTTGTTGTAACTCAGGCATAAAATCTTCGATCTTCCCGATACTTCACATATTCGATAAGAGTCCTTCCCTAAACACATCTGAAGGCCAATATTCCATTAAAATGATAGCACCACCTGCTGGCAACAGGAAGATTGGAACATATATGGAATATAATTTGATATATTCCAATTATATTTATGACTTTAAATGCATATTTCTCGCCGTTCACCTTTTTACTAATGCCACTCGCTGGCGGGGAGCCCGGGTGCGAGGGCCCGTTCATCGCTGCTTGCAGCTTTAATTGGTATTGGGATTGCTTCAAAGCGCAGACATGAAAAACAACCGCAGACTTGGCAACACTGGTTCAGGTGGAGCGGCAGTTACTGCACAGAGCCTTAGTCTACCGACAACTAACACAAAATAGCTTTCAAAATTGACAAAGAATCGCCAGCGATTTTAACATCGATGTTGTGTAGATTGTCAGTGAATTACGGCTGTGTAGTAAATGCCAACCAGTGTTGCCAAGTCTGTGGTGGTTGTTTTTCATGTCCGCTGGTCACAGCGACCCCAATACAAATAACGTGATATTAAGCCCCTAAAATGCGAATTATACCAAGGCAACCCTGCTAAAAAAAACTATATTTTAACCCCAGGAAGCAATGTTTAATCGGGCTAGTTTTGAGAAGCAACTGGGCAGGATTTGTTGTGAAAACCTGGTGTGACCAGATGCTCTCCTCCCATGTTTGTATGGATACTAATGATTTAATTAGAATTTGCCGCCTACAAATTTCCTTTTAGTTGGGGTGACGCGTCATTTCCGATTAGGCTATAAATAGCGCATTTCCATTCATGTCGAGATGTACGTCACCTCCGATTGAGTGGGGGTTCCCATTTGCTTCCAACGTGCGGGTGATTTGACTGCGGCTGTATGCCAGCTTTTGCGTGCTCCTGAAATGATTTCTTTCGGTAAGCTGTTATTGCAGTTATTTGTGGGAACCAGCTCTCTGGTTGGGATTCTGACGAGTGGGTATGGGTCTTTCGTGTATTTCAGGCACATGTAAACCAACGTGTGACGCTACAGGATCAAAACAAATCAACGAGCGATCTAGAGTGGTTTGTTTTAAGTGATTGACATGGTTCTATCGGCGGGTGAGTCTTTTCCTTGTTGGGTCGAGACCATTGGGCATTCAGGCGGGCATTTAACCATTGTGTTTCCCTTCTAAGGTGTCTGAGATCTTTTCCTCTCTGCCTTTCTTCCGTATTTAATGCGAGGAATCGCCGTTGTCCTAACCTACTGTTTTGTGGTTTTTGTCTGTTTCATTTAGTCTGATTTGTAAGAGTGGTTTGTTATGTGGGTTGGATGATGTTATTAGTAATTTGTTTTGTTTTTTTGTTTCTTTGTTTTGAGATTGTGTTAGTGTGAATTATAGTTTTCAGTGAAGTGTTTTTGGATTATTAGTATTTGTGTTTTTTTGCTGTTTATATTGACTTCATTGTGATTTTTCTAATCGTGATCTTTTTCTTTTTTTTGTGTATGTGTGAGCAACTGTAAACTCTCTTTCTGCTAGATGCCAGGGGCTTCAGTCAGGAATCCTCCTTTTCCTCAGCGTGCTGGTGGTGGTTTTGAACACTGGGTGCTGTGTGCAGTGAGACGCACCGATTTTGTGTGTGAGTGATAAGTTTACTCTACAGTGTGTGGTTTGGTTCCTTGTTCTTTAGCCCATGGCTGAAAAGCTTTTGAGTGTAAGGTTTTATTGTATGTTTATTTTGTAGTGATTGACTTTTGAATGATTGTAAAACTCCTCTGCCTCTATAACACATACATTCGATGGTCGGATGCCGTGAGGAGTTTTGCCTGGTACGCCCGGTTTACTCCTGTCTGCTTTTAATAATAAAGAACTCCTTTTGTATGATTTGCATGTCTGTTCCTTACTAGTGCAACGAACTTGTGTGTCTTAAGATAAAGGGTATCATTCATTCTCTGATGTCAGAGTGGCGTAGTCGGTTTTTGTAAAGTTGCAGTTATTCTATTCTAAAAAGCTAGGCCCTAGTGCCCCACGAATTACGAGCTCCCCTCGTTCTGCCGCATTGTGGCGTAGTCGGCAGGATCTTTGCACTGGTGTAGGACAGAGATGTGAATTATATAGGGTTTATGTTTTTTTTGTGTTCCCTTGACTTTGGTTGTGTGGAGGGTGTGTTGTTGTGTTTTTTTTTTTTTGAGCTTTTGTAGGAACAGGACAACGGCGACCCTGCGCGGCCAGTAGTGATCGGGCGGTGAGCCGCTTTCTTCGATTTTGGCTTTGGCCCTTTCAGGTAAAAAAAAAAAAAAAAAAAAAAGTGGGAGAAAAGTTAAATACTTTAGTATGGAGGAGGAATTGCAGGAGCTCCGGGCGTTGGTGGCTCAGCTGCGGACTGATAATGAGCAGTTGCGACAGGGGCCACCAGCTGTGCGGCCAGCTCCTAGTGCTGATCCACCTGTTGCTGTGACTCCTCCAGCAGTTAGTCCCTCATTTCCTGATACCGGCCCACCTGAGCGATTTGTGTTTATCCCGAGGGATCGTAAGTGCCCAAAATTTAATGGCAGGACTGGCATTGATGTTAATGAATGGATAGAGGAGGCACGTGCTTGTATGAGGGCACGCCATATGTCTACCGTTGACCAAGCCTTCTTTTTAATCGATCATTTAGAGGGTGAGGCGCGTGAAGAGCTTCGTTATCGTTCTGGGGCAGAGCGGCGACATCCAGACCAAATTATTGCGGCATTGCGCGAATTGTACGGGTGTACGCGATCGTATGTAGCGTTACAAGAACTGTTCTTCTCTAGGCGGCAGCAGGAAGGGGAGACTCTTGTGGAATTCTCCCTGGCCCTGATGAGCCTATGGGAAAAAGTTAAAGAACAGGCGCCACATGAAATGTCTAATGCTGGTGCTCTGTTACGAGATCAGTTCGTGGAAAATGTTAGCGATAATACACTTAGACGTGAGTTAAAACAGTTAGTTCGACGTAGCCCTGACAGTACGTTGCTTGAAGTGCGTAGTGAGGCCATTCGTTGGGAGCGAGAGGGGACCCCCGGGGGTGCAAGGGGACGTAGCTATTCCGTTCCAACGGCACATTGTATACAATATGGTGTGCATGGACAGTCGCAGCCTGGTAGTAACCTTCCAGGAGGGTCATCTGAGTTGCGTGAATTAAAGGAGATGATGAAAATGCAACAACAACAATTAAATCAACTTACTCAAAGTTTAGCCCATATTCAGAGAACTCAACTGGGGGGTGGAGTACAGCGATTTAGTCATATTATTTGCAGGCGGTGTAACCAACCGGGACATTTCGCAAGAGAGTGCGAGGGGGAGCGTAGAGCTACCCGGTTTCAGTCTACCATGCCGGCAGGTCCACCCCGGGGAGGGGGACCGGCTCCAGCCAGCCAGCCGCCGGAAAACTAATACCCACCGAGCGGTTGAGCCACTGTTCGGTTGGGGAAGGGAGGGGCTCAAGTCACCTGATTAGCCCAGACTCACTTGCTCGTCTGGTGTCATCTTGTCCGCAGCTCGTTGTCCACATGGGAGGTGTTCCTGTGTCTTGTCTAGTGGACACTGGCTCTATGGTGACGACTGTCACAGAAAGTTGTTTTACTACTTATTTTAAGCCTTGGGGACCCGAACGTCTCCTTTCATGCCAGTGGTTGCAATTGCGAGCAGCGAACGGGTTGTCGATTCCGTATATAGGGTACCTGGAGTTAGATATTGAACTTTGTGGTCGGCTGATCTTGGGGTGTGGGGTCTTGGTGGTCCGGGATCCTCCTGGTGGTTTGGCTGGCCGAGTCCCTGGGGTTTTGGGGATGAATGTTTTGGGCCGCTGCTACCGGGAGCTCTTTGGCCAGCATGGCTCCGCCCTCTTTGAGCTACCGGCTGTGTCCCAGGCTCCTTCATTCATTACACAGGCACTGCAACACTGTCATCAGGCCGACATTAAGCCTGTCATAACTGTTAGGGGTCAAGTCAGGGTACGAGGTCGCCATGTGAATCGTATTCCCGGGGGGACATTAAAGCTGGTAGCTGCTACCTGTTCAACCCAGTATTCCAGTGGGGCAGTCTTATTTGAGCCACCAGAGGTAGGTCTCCCAGCAGGTTTGCTAGCATCCCCTGCCCTGGTGAGAGTGGTCCGAGGAACGGTATATATACCGGTAGTAAATGTCGGTACAACGGATATCGTTCTGTATCCACGAGTTACTATTGGTGCGTTAAGATGTGTGGATGTGGTGAGTTTGCCTTCTGAGGTTAGCGAGGTTCAGCCAGTGGCAGTGTCCGCAAGTGTACAGGCGGCTCAAGTTACTCCAGTGCAGGATCAGATTGATTCCCTTGATCTGTCTGTACTGCCAACGGCAGACCAGGTTAAAGTTCGGGCTTTGCTGTTAAACTATGAGTCGGTGTTTTCCACATATGAGGGGGACCTTGGGTGCACAGGTCTCATTTCTCACGACATACCCCTTGTAGACCATACTCCCATTAGGCAGCGACATCGGCGGATACCTCCATCCGAGTATGAGGTAGTGAAAGCGCACATAAATCAGCTCCTTGAGGCACAAATAATTAGGGAGAGCAGTAGTCCCTATGCATCACCCATTGTGCTCGTGAGAAAGAAGGATGGTAGTCTGCGCTTGTGTGTAGACTACCGCCGTCTGAATGCGAGTACAAGGAAGGATGCTTTTCCATTACCTCGTATCGAGGAGACCTTGGACTCACTGACGGGTGCCCAATGGTTTTCTACCATGGACCTCGCCAGTGGGTACAATCAGGTACCTGTTACGGAGGGGGATAGATACAAAACGGCCTTCTGTACTCCATTTGGCTTGTTCGAATGGAACAGGATGCCCTTTGGGCTGTGTAATGCTCCTAGCACCTTCCAGCGATTGATGCAAAGATTGTTTGGGGATCAACAGGGACAGTCCCTCCTTTTGTACCTCGATGATATAGTTGTGTTTTCGGCATCAGTAGATCAACATCTCTCTCGGATGGAGGTGGTCCTGAATCGCCTTCAGAGGGAGGGATTAAAAGCTAAATTGGGGAAATGTTCATTTTTCCAGAGGAAGGTAAAGTATTTGGGTCATGTGGTCTCATCTGAAGGGGTCGCTACAGACCCAAGTAAGGTTGAGGCAGTGACCCAGTGGCGTTGTCCCACTACTGCTGGCGAGGTGCGTTCCTTCCTGGGATTTGCCAGCTACTACCGTCGGTTCGTGGAGGGGTTTGCAAAAGTAGCTGCCCCGTTACATGGGCTAGTAGCAAGGCTGACCAATCCAAAACGTCGGAGGTGTTCGGAGCAGGACTTTGCCGATGCCTGGTCTATACAGTGTCAACAGAGCTTTGAGGAGTTGAAGCAGCGACTGTCTGTGGCCCCGGTGCTGGCCTATGCCGATTTCTCCTTGCCTTTCATCCTGGAGGTTGATGCCAGCTATGGGGGTTTGGGGGCAGTACTGTCCCAGGAGCAGGGAGGAAAGGTACGACCAATAGCATATGCTAGTCGTGGTCTTCGGCCCACTGAGCGCCGTATGGACAATTATAGCTCTATGAAACTGGAATTTCTGGCGCTCAAGTGGGCCATGACAGAAAAATTTAGGGAGTACCTGTTGGGCCATAAATGTCTGGTTTTTACAGACAACAACCCTCTCAGTCATGTTCTTACAGCCAAACTGGGTGCCACTGAACAGCGTTGGGCTGCTCAGTTGGCTGCTTTTGATTTTGAGATTAGGTATAGGTCCGGTCGCTGTAATAGAAATGCGGATGCCCTGTCTAGACAGAATCCACTTACAAGGGAGGACATCCAAAGTCTAGTGCCGGGGCAGGCTATCCCCGAAAGGATAGCTCAATTAGCCCATGGGGGACCGGTGGCCCAGGTGAGCCAGGTAACAGTGTTCCCAGGTCCACCCTTTGTAGATATGCGCTCAGGTCAGAGGGCCGATCTACATATTGCAGAACTGTTAAGGTTCTGGCGACGACAGGCACTCCCAACACCGGAAGAGCGCAAGCAGTTGCCAAAACCAGTGGTCACGATGCTTCGGCAGTGGGACCGATTGGTGGAGCAGGATGGGGTAATGTACCGTCGGGTGAGGCGCCCAGACGGTGGGGAAGAAACACTGCAGGTGTTATTGCCTATGGCTATGAAGGAGGAAGTTTTGACACAGTTACATCAGCAGCACGGACATCAGGGTGTGGAACGGACGACTCAGTTGGTGCGACAACGGTGCTATTGGCCAGACATGTCTTCTGAGATTGCACGTTGGTGCCAGCAATGTGAGAGGTGCCAGCATGCGAAGGGCCTTCCCTCGACACACCGTAGTTTCATGGGGCACTTGATGGCTTCACGGCCGAATGAAGTTCTGGCCATCGATTTTACAGTTCTGGAGCCTTCCCAGTCTGGTATTGAGAACGTTATGGTCATGACTGATGTATTCTCTAAATATACGTGGGGTGTGGCTACCAGAGATCAGCGGGCAGAGACTGTGGCACAGGTTCTGGTATCTGAATGGTTTTGCCGACTCGGTGTTCCAAGTCGTATCCATTCAGATCAGGGTCGGAACTTTGAGGCCACCCTTATCCAACAGCTTTGCCGCTTGTACGGTGTTGAGAAGTCTCGCACTACTCCGTACCATCCGGCTGGTAACGGACAGTGCGAGCGGTTTAATAGGACCTTGCACGATTTGTTGCGTTCTCTGCCCGACTCTCAGAAGGGCGACTGGCCGCTGTGTCTTCCCCAGGTGTTATTTTCATATAATAGTACCCCCCATCAGAGTACTGGAGAATCCCCGCACTTTTTGATGTTTGGCCAGGAACCTCGGCTCCCAGTGGATTTTCTGCTTGGGAGAGTCCAGGAGCCGGAGGCCGGCTGTGTGCAGAGGTGGGTATTAGAACACCAGAATAGGCTCAAAGTAGCTTTCGAGGGGGTGAGAGAGCAGCTAAGGACTGCGGCGGACCGCCGCAAGGCCCGCCATGATGGACAGGTCCGGGAGGTACCCTTACGGGAGGGTCAGTTGGTGCTCCTTCGAGCTTTTAATGTGAGAGGTAGACATAAGATACACGATCTCTGGGGCCCATTAGTATATCAGATTGTAAGAGCAGGTGAGCAGGTATATTCTATTGCACCAGTGGACAATCTGGGTAAAGTGAGACAAGTACATCGCTCTGCAATAAAGCCATGGGTTGGTAAAAGTCCTTTGGTTGACCCCCCTAAGTGTAGTATGTTGGAGCCAATAGCACCCACTGACGAAGAAGAGGAGACTGGAGATTGGTTTGTAGTAATGCCTGAGACCCCTCAGGAGGGGCAAAGGTCAGTACCACCAGTTGAGACCCCATCAGGAGTTGCCGGAGAGGACCAAACTTTTACAGATGGTCTTCAAGAGGAGGCAGAGTATACAGAGGTTATAGTACCCGCCCCAGGTAATGTGATGGTGGGAGTAGGGTCACCAGAGATTACTCCTCTTGAGGATACAGGGGTTAGGCGTACAAGGAGGTTGATGGCAGGGTACCATTCAAATCCACATCACCTCCCTCGCACAATAGAAAGACCAAGGTACGAAGTGGGTACAGTCAATAGTCCGGTATCTAGTGCTGTGGTTGCCTGGTTTCGACCCTGGCATTAAAATCATAGATGTATAAAAAGTATTCATCGTCGGGCCGACGACGAAAATGTCAGGGGTAGATTGTGACCAGATGCTCTCCTCCCATGTTTGTATGGATACTAATGATTTAATTAGAATTTGCCGCCTACAAATTTCCTTTTAGTTGGGGTGACGCGTCATTTCCGATTAGGCTATAAATAGCGCATTTCCATTCATGTCGAGATGTACGTCACCTCCGATTGAGTGGGGGTTCCCATTTGCTTCCAACGTGCGGGTGATTTGACTGCGGCTGTATGCCAGCTTTTGCGTGCTCCTGAAATGATTTCTTTCGGTAAGCTGTTATTGCAGTTATTTGTGGGAACCAGCTCTCTGGTTGGGATTCTGACGAGTGGGTATGGGTCTTTCGTGTATTTCAGGCACATGTAAACCAACGTGTGACGCTACAGGATCAAAACAAATCAACGAGCGATCTAGAGTGGTTTGTTTTAAGTGATTGACATGGTTCTATCGGCGGGTGAGTCTTTTCCTTGTTGGGTCGAGACCATTGGGCATTCAGGCGGGCATTTAACCATTGTGTTTCCCTTCTAAGGTGTCTGAGATCTTTTCCTCTCTGCCTTTCTTCCGTATTTAATGCGAGGAATCGCCGTTGTCCTAACCTACTGTTTTGTGGTTTTTGTCTGTTTCATTTAGTCTGATTTGTAAGAGTGGTTTGTTATGTGGGTTGGATGATGTTATTAGTAATTTGTTTTGTTTTTTTGTTTCTTTGTTTTGAGATTGTGTTAGTGTGAATTATAGTTTTCAGTGAAGTGTTTTTGGATTATTAGTATTTGTGTTTTTTTGCTGTTTATATTGACTTCATTGTGATTTTTCTAATCGTGATCTTTTTCTTTTTTTTGTGTATGTGTGAGCAACTGTAAACTCTCTTTCTGCTAGATGCCAGGGGCTTCAGTCAGGAATCCTCCTTTTCCTCAGCGTGCTGGTGGTGGTTTTGAACACTGGGTGCTGTGTGCAGTGAGACGCACCGATTTTGTGTGTGAGTGATAAGTTTACTCTACAGTGTGTGGTTTGGTTCCTTGTTCTTTAGCCCATGGCTGAAAAGCTTTTGAGTGTAAGGTTTTATTGTATGTTTATTTTGTAGTGATTGACTTTTGAATGATTGTAAAACTCCTCTGCCTCTATAACACATACATTCGATGGTCGGATGCCGTGAGGAGTTTTGCCTGGTACGCCCGGTTTACTCCTGTCTGCTTTTAATAATAAAGAACTCCTTTTGTATGATTTGCATGTCTGTTCCTTACTAGTGCAACGAACTTGTGTGTCTTAAGATAAAGGGTATCATTCATTCTCTGATGTCAGAGTGGCGTAGTCGGTTTTTGTAAAGTTGCAGTTATTCTATTCTAAAAAGCTAGGCCCTAGTGCCCCACGAATTACGAGCTCCCCTCGTTCTGCCGCATTGGCAATCCTGATCTGAACACAGGAGCGTCTTTACTGATGAGATGTACATGAGTAAAGACATTCACAGCCCTATATAATAAAATGGGTAACGTTAAGTTATAGCTAGCTAATTATCAATTACAAAAACATTTCTATGTTATAACTTCCCGAAAACAAATACACAAACATATAAAACAAACTTCTAGCGAAATACTAACAGCATCTAACTTGCAAGTTCTGAGTCGAACCTCATTTCTTTCAGGTCCATCAGTTGTCTCCAGCGATTAAAAGCAGTGCCGATGTTTACTCTGGTATTCTTATCAGATGCCAAGGGCTTCAGCTATCCTTCCGCTCTCTTCTCTAAACTGAAAAAGTAGTGGGCTGTACTTTCCACACGATTGACATCAGGTTCAGGTACGCCCTGCGAGTTATTCGTGTATTCGTTGCAGGTTGGTGGTTATGTCGCCCGCATACCGCCTCCCACGGCCGAAACTGGTATTACAACACCTGCCGGGCCGGGGCTAGTAATGCTAATGCTAATTAAGGTTGATATCTCTGCAGCACTATAACTTGACATTTTTTTAATGACATCATCGCCCTTATTTCTTCTCATTCTTTTGATGCGTGTAGGTCATGTTATGGATATTTTTACCTCAATTTCTGCATATGGCACCTTTAACACTTTAGTTTGGGGAACGATTCTCACTATTAATTATTTACTTTTTAGCATGTGTATTACATATTGGAACATATTACATAAATTTAATGATAAGCATATTGCATAAGCATATTGGCTGTTTATTAGTACTTGCAAAGCACATACTAATTCTTTATTCTTCATGACCATATCAAGTCAAGTCAAGTCTGCTTTATTGTCAATTTTTCCACATGTACAGTACATACATAAAGAGAATCGAAATTGCATTTTAGATTTTATATTTTAGATCCATTAATCCTACCCCATATCTAAACATAAACCTTACTAACTATTCATTAACAGCAATTAGTTATAGCTAAATTAATAAAGATTTTGCTATTTTTGGACCAAAATATATTTTCGATGCTTCAACAAATTCTAACGGACCCTCTGATGTCACATGGACTACTTTGATGATGTTTTTCTTACCTTTCTGGACATGGACAGTATATTGTACAAACAGTTTCAATGGAGGGACTGAGAGCTCTCGGACTAAATCTAAAATATCTTAAACTGTGTTCCCAAGACAAAGAGTATAGAAGCCCAAGAGGCGAAACTCTGTTGTGTTATGGGTAACAGTCTGTAGATGGCGCTGCGGAGGCGCGGCCGCCATTATAGACTGAAAGCTGCTGAAATCGTTTGCGCACCACACAACCAAACTGTGAAGAAGATGAGCAAGTGGTCAAAACTCAAGCAGTGTTCTGCAATAAATTGCTAAAATTTACCAGTCCACCAGAAGCGATTTGGCATTTCATCGATTTCCAAAAGATGCACAAAGGTAATAACTCATTTAAGTGGAAATATTTTAATGATGTCGTGATTTAACTTGATATGTTGAACGTGAATGACAGCATTGTTAGTGTTGGTAACAGGTGACAGTCACGGTCTATCAGCAATTGCAAAGGTGCATTTGAGCAGTAGCATCAAACGTACTGTGGAAATTGACAACTAGAGTAAAGAGGCAATAGGTCTGAGATCAATGCAATTTTTCAAAATATTCATATTATATTATCTCCAGTCACACCCAAGTGCATGGACATTAATGGTGTTACCAATTACAAGACAAATATGCAGATAGCCTAGTCTCTGCATTTCTGCAAAAAGTGCAGTGCTATTTTCTTGTTCAAAATATTTTTGACACTTGAAAACATTTATTTATCATGTTTCATATATATATACATTGCAGGTGTGCCAGGTGGGTCCAAAATCTAAGGAATGCATCCCTTCATGGCATACCTTTGGATCAGCTGCATCGGACCTACAGGGTGTGCAGTGCCCATTTCCACAGCAGCCAGTTCAAAAGACCATCTGATGGGCAAAGTTCTTTTTTAGTTCATGTGTTCATTTGCTAGATTATACACCTTTTTGACTCATGCTTCCATTCTATGTCAATGCCTCTTCTCTCACAAAAAGAAAAAAAATGCAAACAAACTTCTCATACACAAATGCACACACAATAGATGGTGGTGTCTGATTAATTACTGAGATCTTATGGCACCACTTCCATTTTAGTACTCTTTATAGTTCATGTGTGCACTTGCTAGTTTGCTTTTCTTTTTTTTCTACCTTTCCGTCTGTAATAGGACATTCACAGATGTGTGTGCACTTTCACTGAAGAAGTTGAAAAACAAGTTGTTAATATTTTTGTGAAATTCTATGTAAAAGATGAACTGTCTTTAGAAATGCTCATTTATAATTTTATTTATTTAATTATTTGTTTATTTTTCCAAATCATATATATATATATATGGTGATGTTCACTAATGTCAAAATCAACATTTGAATAAATCTTATTTCTGTGTGTCTCCCTATATATATTATTTCATGAATTTCTGTTATTAATATAACAAGGAAAATGCATAATAGAACATAAATATTGATAGATTAACATTTGCAGTAATTTTATAATTGTATCTTTGCAAACCGTAAGTCGTAGGCTAATGAAGCCGATTCGGTGGGGGACATACCCTTACGAAAAAGTACAATAGGAATCTTATAGTATTTTGGGACAAAATACTATAGTTATCTTCTAGGAATACTAGGCCTATAGTAATTTGGGACACACTACAGAAGTACGATAAGACTAGAAATACTAGAGTAGCTTAAAAATATTATAGAGGTATTACAGAACATCACAGAAGTATATTATGTTCTGTAATACCTCTATAATATCCTAGAGCCGCTGTAGCATTTCTATAGTAGTCTTATAGTACTTCTATAATAATATTTTGTCCCAAAATATTATTTTCCTAAGGGTAATTAGGCCATGCATAACCGACACATAGACATATATTTTCTGTCATTTAACGTCGGTCATCCTCATTAATGTATTTTAAATTGTTTTCATATTTAGAAATGACGGCCAGAAAAAATTAAGTTATGTTAAGTTTTTGTTATGTTAAGTTTTTCAGTGCCATTGACTCCCATTATTTCTCGGCGTTTTGCTTCAGTTTTCAGTCCATAATGGCGGCCGTGCTGTCACGTCATGGGGGCAACTGTTGCTATGGAGAGTACTATTGTGTTTCGCCTCTTGGGCTTCTATACTCTTTGCCCAAGATAAACGGAGGTCTTACGGGTTTGGAACGACATGATGGTGAGTTATTAATGACATGATTTTCCTTTTTGGGTGAACTAACCCTTTAATACTCAGTTAATATCAAGAATTACTGAAGTGTGACCTTTTTTACATAACAAAGTTAACAAGTGACTCAAATAATAGACAGTATAGTACATAGTGCATAGGCTGCACCCCAACTTGCATACTTCCCTACTATAGGTGAAAATAGTATGGGGGAAAATTACTGTGTCTGAATTCACAGTATTCATAAGACAATAGTTGAAACGTACTCAATGAATAAAAGTATATGCATAAATTAATGACCAAGATTATAAGAAATAATATATGTAATGACATGAAATTGGATAAATGAAGACAAATTTTCATTTTCAGTGAACAATCTCTTTAACTCTTGCTCTACCCATGTAGATAGATTAGAAAGATTAGAGATAACAAATAGATCATTTGTGCCATTAATTATTTAAATTACATGCTTTTTTGATACTTAAGTAGTTTTAATTTAATTTATTTTAGTACTTATACTCAAGTAAAGCAATTTTTCATCTTTTTGACTTAAATATGACAACTGAAAACTTTATGCACACTGCTTCTCAGCAGACGAATGTGATGGTTTGAAGAATCCCCATGAACACATATCAGAGATTATGAATTTAAGTTTGGGCTATTAGTTTAGGAATTTGCCAAAAATAAAAGCAAATTTGTTGACCACTAATCTGAATACTGATGGGGACACATAAATACCTTAATATCTACTGCAATTACAACCATGGTATTCTCAGCTTGAGAGAGAGAGAGAGAAAAAAAAACTATTACTGAGCTCTGCAGTAACCTTTTCAAATGAAATAATAACATTTTTCAAGCACAAATGGCACGGATTTCTGAGGATGCTGCGGGTACTATAGACAGAAAGAAAAGAGAATAACTCTCAAGAGGCAAGTGAGAGCAAGAAAGAGACATATAGGTAGTATAGAAGACAGTCAAAAGAGACCTAAGGGTCAGCTTGAACCATTTCTGTTCCTAAAAATAAATCTGGATGAATCCTTCCCCTGCGGTGGAGCTGAACAAATGGTTCTCATTACCTATGTAACCACCAGCGCGTCTGTCACTGCCTTCAATGAAAAAAAGAAAATACTCTTCTCACATCACTCACCCTCCGACTGATGCGCCAGTCATGGGGTTTGTTGGCCGATCTGTTTGGACATGACCCATGTGGCGTGAACACAAAGGCCTGCCGTACTTGACACGCGGTTTAGAGCCTTGAAAGCAGGGATCTTTTCACTCAAAGAGTAGATCTTTTTAGATGGATAGGCAGTGAGAACTCTCTGTATCCTCTTTTGTTGTAGTCAAGTTGCACTATCCCATCAGTGACTGATTCTTTTGTAGTCTTATCTGCCATGCTGACAGTTGGCCAGAGAACTATTGGGCTTGGTTCAATAACTGCCTTTGGAAATGAAGGACACTAGATTGAAAGGAGTAGCATTTGGTATCAGTGGTAGCATTTGGTAGTAGTATCATGTTCTTTGAAAGAATAGGATTATCTCAACACATATAGTCAGAAACATAATTTACACTAAAGGATTAAAGACATTGTGTTTCTTTATTAAGGAGGCCTCTAGATCAGTTGTACTATTCTCCACAAATATATCACTTTTATTTTAGTGTTAAATATGGTTAAAGACAAAAATCTCAAATGTTGTCAGATGTATGTGTCGTTTATTTGTGTTTCAACTGCTGTTGCAAAAACGGTCCAAGAGTTATGTCTAGCTTTTTCTCACACAAATTGGGAGTTGGACCAATGAGATGGGATTACCTTGTCTACGAGCTTTTCTATTTGAGTTTGGAACCAGGTCTTTTCTCTTTTGCCATGTGGCTAATGTTGGTTGCCCGTCATTGGTTTACCTCTGAGAAAGCATTCACCAGCCACCACTGGTAAAGGCAAAAAGGGTGGAAAAGACATGTCCTCCTGAAAGCCTGAGCCAAGACGCGGTCTTGATTGCATCCCAACCATAAGGAGGTAAGGTAGATGAGCTTTTGATTGGTTAGAGGGCTGGGGGGACGGGTGAAGATGGATTTTTGATCAGGTAAGAGAGCGCACAAGGTCCGTTCGGTCAGCCTTGAAGAGAGCGCGTCCCAGAGGAGGCCGTCATGATCATTGTGGTCATTACAGCTCTTCTTTAGCTCGACTGGGGCACTGCTCTTGCTTGGATGTATGGAATAACTTAAGGGGAAATGGGCTATAAAGAAAAGGGGTCAGTTTAGAAGCAAATGTCAGTCTATTCAACATACCAGCAGGTTATATTTATTACGTAGCTTACTGGCTGTGACATACCACTAAACTATCTTAAATTACAAATGCACAGACACTGGGATATCTGAAAACCACACCCAGAAGGGACTTAAGCTTTCTACTTCTGTAGCAAAGTGTAAATATATCAAAAGCAAGCATAAAACCATTTCCATTTATATATATATATATATATATATATATATATATATATATATATATATATATATATATATATATATATATATATATATATATATATATATATTAGAATTAATTAAATGATACGTGCTATTTCTATATCAAATAATTAAAATTTCTGAGTGGAATGTTTCAAAGTTAATCCTCAACATATATATATATATATATATATATATATATATATATATATATATATATATATATATATATATATATATATATATATATATATATATTTATATGTGTGTGTGTGTGTGTGTGTGTGTGTGCTGAAAATGCTTTTATTTACAATATCTATATCTATATCTATGACCAAATACAAACTTTATTGAATTATGCAAGATGTTGCAAGGAGATCTGATAACAACCTCATAACAACATTTCTGCAGCATTGTGAAAAAAAGAAAGATTTTGTGTTTAAAAAAAGAACAACAACGATGTTATAAGCATATGCTGAACAAAAACTTTTTCACACCCTTTTCAGAACATTGAACATGCATTGGTGATTTCACGTTTATTCTGCACTAGTCAGGATGCAGCATTATGTTTTCATTTATCAATGGCTTTGGTTTTGTCTAGATGTCCTATGTCCTTTGTATTAATGTTCAGATAGCTGTTATTGATTCCATAAGCTTCTAAATGCAACTGGATAGATGAAGCCTTTTTTCTTTTCTTTTTTATCCATTATGAGGCCAGAATAACCAGTGTGGCTGACAGAGGCCATCTGGATCCATATCTCAGTGTTGGTTTGAATCCTGGAAGGTAAAAATGAATGCTTTCAGAGATTTCCCAGAGGGAAAATGCCAGCAGCTTTGTTCCTTTTAACAAGCCCATCTGACACTCACACCCACAACCTGAACTGTATTTGGATATGAGAATGACTGTTTGCTTGTTTTAATGGATTTGCTGTGTGGAACATCTCCAGACATATAACAGAGACTGAGAGAGAACGAATGAATAAGAGGGCGAGAGAGAGAGAGAGAGAGAGAGATGAATAAAAGGAGAATGAAACAGATACAGAGCCATTTGGGGGAGCTATAGTTCCAAGCTCCGAAAGGCTTATCGGATAAAAGTGCTGGATTCAAGGATATACATTGAAGTTCATTCAAATTAATACATCAAAGTCACATTTTACCCCAAAAATTCTACTTTAAAAACCTTTATGGTGCTAAAAAATTGCTTTTTTAAATACCAAAATAAAACAAAAATTAAAGGTTTTTGTCAATTTTTCTTTCTCTTCTTGTTTTCATGATTCTAGAGACGAACAGTGCAGTCTCACTTTGCACCGGAAAGAATGGAGTGGTGTACTATTCTGTGTGCCGAGCGTTTTGAGAATTCGCCACACTTTTCACCAGCCCGGGTGTTCAGATAAACTGTCTCCTAGAGGCATGTCAGTGTACCCCTATTAGATAACAATAATATTTGTTTCTCTATGTCAGCCCACAGCTTTTTTTGCCCGTTCAATAGCTCAAACTCCACAATAATCAACAAACAGACCAGATAGGAGAAAACAAGAATGTTACTGGAGAATACAGAGTTGAATAACAGCTACCCCTACAAGCAGATTTTGGGAAAATGGGAAAAAGCTCTATCATTTCAAGCTAAATTGCACTAAAAACTAAATTAAAAAGATAGATAAATGATAGCTTTGCCATATCCAGTCAATCCTAGATTTTCTATGGATAAATTATGTTATTTTGAATAATTTCAGTGAATAATGTCACTACAATAAACACCAGAATTTTTGATACTGGGCAAGATAACAGTATTTGTCTGACTTCACACTTGAAAATCTGGATGGAATTTGTCCAGTAAATGTATAATGCTAAAAGGCAATCAATTATGAAACTAAGGCTAATGAATTTAGCTTGAATGCTTATGTGTAATTTCAAACAGTACTTACCCACTACTCACTTTGCTATCCCATGAGAACATGGGAATGGAGTTGTGCATGGCAAATGACAATATATGTCAACATGACGAATGTAGTCTGGATTTCATTCATTCTCCACATTTTCCTACTATATAGAACGTCATTTCTAATGGTAAGTACTAATTCAAAAGATGCCTATGTGAGAATGGTCTGTGTTTTATACAGTTGTATGATGTATTATGTTCCAATACTGGTGTCGTCAAAAGTTTATAAGTATATACCTTTAGCAAGATGTATAAGTATGTCTGAAAGAAGTGCTTTACAAAGGCACTGAAGGTTTCAAGTTACGAAATACAGGCTAAAAATTCTGAACCCCAGTTTCTTTAAGAGGAAGGTATATAACGCTAAACAAAGATGGTGGTATTCACAGTTAATGATAAATATATTTTTAACTCATATATATTAAAGGAAGTTCAAGCTCTAACATAACATGACAATAAAACGTGTTCAGCAAATGTTGTCTTACTAATGAATGGATTAATGAATTAGTCAATCTATAAATAATATTTCCAGAATGGAAATGAATTTGTACAATGTGAATGAAAAAAAAAGGGATTTCAATTTATTGATGGAACCTTAAACACATTCTGTTGACTATATTATAACATTGCACCTGTCTACTAACTCTCATTAGAGTATTAGTAGAGTATACAGTAGTATGACATGTACTTGCAAAGTTATTTATAGTCAGTAGAATGTCTGTTGTGCTGATTCATAAAACAGAAGCTTGCAGTTGTTATTTCAAAACTAAGTGCGTGACTCAAAACACATTCCTTACATTGTCAGGGAAGTTGGTCTTACCACTGTAATTTTAAGTAAACCTTGTTTTCAGTCAATTAAACTCTCAGTGAACTGAATCTCATTTAGGTAGCCAGAAAGGCAACAAATGCAATATGGTTAATGGAATTATTTAGCAGAGAGCTGCGGCTCACACACTGATGGGGCCCGCTGAAGGAAAGAAAAGAGAAACATTTCAAAGTCTAATTACTTTAAGCAGCATTAAGGATGTAATACGTTTCAGGGAAAACAAAATACAGCTTTCGCTCTCCGCTTGAATTGGACAGTGAAAAACTGCAAGGCTTTCTAACTGTCTTTTTCAAATTAAAAAAGCAAGAATGGAATAGACTGTTGTTTGTGGTATTTCTTGCTCAGAAAGACAGCTGTTTGATTTTCATTTACCAAACTTTATTTTCATAAAACAAGTTTACCAAATAAACCAGGTTATTTCAGTAAGTCTGACTTATTTTCACTTGATTTGGTTTCATAAAGCAAAATTACCATAACTCAAGCTCCGTCACTGTCAGTCACATTACACACAGACTGATATATTTCAAATGTTTATTTCTTTAAATTTTGATGATTATAACAGACAACTAAGGAAAATCCCAAATTCAGTATCTCAGAAAATAATTCTGAATATAAATTAAGACCAATACAAAGAAAGGATTTTTAGAAATCTCTGCCAACTAAAAAGTATGAAAATGAAAAGTATGAGCATGTACAGCACTCAATACTTAGTTGGGGCTCCTTTTGCCTGAATTACTGCAGCAATGCGGCGTGGCATGGAGTCGATCAGTCTGTGACACTGCTCAGGTGTTATGAGAGCCCAGGTTGCTCTGATAGTGGCCTTCAGCTCTTCTACATTGTTCGGTCTGGCATATCGCATCTTCCTCTTCACAATACCCCATAGATTAGGTCCTTAAACCAGGTACTGGTAGCTTTGGCACTGTGTGCAGGTGCCGAGTCCTATTGGAGAATGAAATCTGTATTTCCATAAAGTTGGTCAGCAGCAGGAAGCATGAAGTGCTCTAAAACTTCCTTGTACTGTATACGGCTGTGTGACCTTGGATCTCAGAAAACACAGTGGACCAACACCAGCAGATGACATGGCACCCCAAACCATCACTGACTGTGGAAACTTTACACTGTACCTCAAGCAACGTGAATTGTGTGCCTCTCCTCTCTTACTCCAGACTCTGGGACCCTGATTTCCAAAGGAAATGCAAAATTTATTTTCATCAGAGCACATAACTTTGGACCACTCAGCAGCAGTCCAGTCCTTTTTGAAGCGAGATGCTTCTGACGCTGTCTGTTGTTCAAGAGTGGCTTGACACAAGGAATGCGACAGCTGAAACCCATGTCTTGCATTCGTCTGTGAGTAGTGGTTCTTGAAGCTCTGACTCCAGCTGCAGTCCACTCTTTGTGAATCTCCCCCACATTTTTGAATGGGTTTTGTTTCACAATCCTCTCCAGGGTGCGATTATCCCTATTGCTTTTACACTTTTTTCTACCACATCTTTTCCTTCCTTTCGCCTCTCTATTAATGTGCTTGGACACAGAGCTCTGTGAACAGCCAGCCTCTTTCGAAATGACCTTTTGTGTCTCGCCCTCCTTGTGCAAGGTGTCAATGGTCATCTTTTGGACAACTGTCAAGTCAGCAGTCTTCCCCCATGATTGTGTAGTCTACAGAACTAGACTGAGAGACCATTTAAAGGCTTTGCAGGAGTTTTGAGTTAATTAGCTGATTAGAGTGTGGCACCAGGTGTCTTCAATATTGAACCTTTTCACAATATTCAAATTTTCTGAGATACTGAATTTGGGATTTTCCTTAGTTGTCAGTTATAAACATCAAAATTAAAAGAAATAAACATTGAAATATATCAGGCTGTGTGTAATGAATACATGTAATATACAAGTTTAACTTTTGAATGGAATTAGTGAAATAAATCAACTTTTTGATGATATTCTAATTATATGACCAGCACCTGTATCTTGACTCATTGAACATGGATTGAATAATTTAAACTTAAATTGTCGTTTAAGAAACCTCTTTAGTCCTGACTGATTTGTTAGGTTAGTAAGGTTTTAGACTTTATCCCCCGCTTAAAATTGTGGCCTAATGGTTAGAGAGTTTGACTCCTAACCCTAAGGGTTCAAGTCTCGGGCCGGCAATAACATGACTGAGGTGTCCTTGAGCAAGGCACCGAACCCCCAACTGCTCCCCGGGTGCTGCAGCATAAATGGCTGCCCACTGCTCTGGGTGTGTGTTCACAGTGTGTGTGTGTGTGTGTGTGTGTGTGTAAACTGCTGTGTGTGTGCACTTTGGTTGGGTTAAATGCAGATCATGATTTCTAAGTATGGGTCACCATACTTGGCTATATGTCACTTTCTTAGCGTCTTTTCTCAAACAACCCTCTGGTCTTCCAGCTTTGTCACAGCTGGTCTTAGCTGGTTTGTAGGCTGGTTTTAGAGGGGTTTTACCAATTCTTTAGCTGGCCAGGCTGGGAGACGAGCTGACCAATAAGATAAAACTAGTTTGGCTAGGCTGAGAGACCAGCTAAAACCAGCAAATTCCAGCTCAAACTAGCTAACATCAGCCATGCAGCTTTTCTTTTCTATTTCACAAATATTGTCTAGGGTTGATTTAACTTAAACACTAAACACCTTAGCAACTCTACAACACTATGTGGAGTGCAGTTGCTAAGTTGAATGAATGCACACCACTAATGCACTAGTAACCATATACTGTACTGTAGATTCACAATAAATAAAAAAATTGGATACAAATGCCCTAGCAACCACTAACAACTGCGATTGTAGCTCAATGTATCTGTAGCTTTGTTTTTCTGTTGGAACCTGACTATCACTCTCTGTTGTTTAAAATGATAAAATATAACTTAATTCTCATCATATCTCTGATATTACCTATCAAACTAATTTGACAGTGTTTGCTTTTAATCTAAACTGCTAGCACAGCACAAAGCATTTCATTAGCCTGTTGGCTTGTCATTCACTTTTCGTGTTTCCTACCGATTTTTAATCTCTCTCTCTTGCTCTGTTTTTTCATGAGTTCATCAAACAACTGTGGTAAGTTGGAAATCATTCAACAGTTGTGGTGAAATCATAGCATCTTCTCGTGTTATTGTCACTCGCACTCCTTGCCACATGTATAGTGTAGCCTTCTCTGTCAGTAGTGAGGAATTCACATGTGATAAATGCAGGGAAATAGTTAGGCTGACAGAGTGGATTTCAGTTCCATCATCAGTTCATAGCAGTGAATGAAGAGCTATCATATCGATCGTAATTACAGTTTGGAGTACCACAAGGCTCAGTACTAGGAGACATTTCTATAATTCAAATCCATTAAAGCATTGTTAGACTGCACTAATTAGGTATACCAGAAGCTGGAACACTTCCCATAACACCCAATGTACATCATAAGAAGAATGACATCTTCGCTTATATTATTATTATTTTTTTCACTCTTATTTTGAGGTCACTGTAGCCACCCAGATACAGCCCATATCCAGATCAGCACCTAAAGCCGACCACTAGAATGTCAGTAGAGACCATGTCAACTAGATGAGCCCCAGAGACAGATCCCCTGCAAAGACCTTGTCGACTAGACAGCCATTTAGACAAGACAATGGAAACCAGATAAGTCCTCTGGACAATCTGACCTGTGATGCAGCCTGGAATTAAACCACACCATGATGGTTTTGTCTGGTCAGAACTGTTTAACACTGCAAAGCTGCTTTGACACAATCTGTATTGTATAAAAATATATATAATAAAGGTGACTTGACTTGAGTTGACCTTGTTGAGATGGTTTAGGTGTATTCGATTGGGGTTGGAGCCCAACCTTACAACTCACATAATAGACAGTTTTTATTCCGATAATTTTAAAGTGATTTTATACAATTATTAAAAAACAATCAAAGCCTAGTGTTATGATAGTATTACCCAAGACTTATATACAGTCTTACTATGTGTACATAAAACAGGTACTTTCCCATTGCCAGCATTGTACATACCTTTAGTGCATAGATATGCCAATTGGGACGCAGCTTTAAACTCAACGGCAAGGCTGAAAACAGACAATTTGGTGTCTGGGGCTCAGGTGTGGTTTCTGTAGCAAGGCCAGACAGAGTCCATCCAATCCCAGCTGAGTTATTTAAAGGAGGAGCATTTTAAACGCGCGTCGAGTCACAGATGTTATCGCCCTCACAATGATCTGTCTCCAACAGTGGTTTGAGAGCCTGCAGACAGCTGTTTGTTTGTCTTTGTAATGTCTCCAGGGAAGAGTTGCTGAATGAGACGGTCTGTCTCAATTGGGTGCAGCCCGCAGAATAAATCAATAAAGATGTTGATACACTAGAGAGCGGAGGAAAGGAAATGGAATTTACTTTGTGGACAAGAGATGAGAAAATTACCCAGCTTCATTGCCATGCTGGTCCAGATAGCAGCATAATGTATGGAGCATATTGAAACTGTGAGCAAAATGAAGGGCTAAATATCCCTCCATCTCACTGGAGAGAACAATTTATTTCTCCCCCGCAGTCATTTTTATGTAATAAGCCTGTTAAATGTGAGGTGCCCCATTCGTTGATGTTTTTTTTTTTTCAGCCAATGACATTTGTCAGGAGCACAAGGCTCTGTATTATTAAAGGCTCTTAAGATTTACACTGAAACATAAGTAGTAAGTAGAAACACATGTAGTGGATTCAGCTCTTGACAGGTTATGCCTCCCCTATAGCCGAGACATCAAATGTGTTTTGAACTTTTACAAATGGTGTTGAGCAGAGATGAAGTCTGTCATTTTATGTTGAAATACTTTTTGATATGCCAAATGAATATGCAGCGACAAATATTCATAGGCGTTTACATTTTTATTTACCCAAATACTGAACACATGACAGTGTCACATCACATCACAAACCTCTTTAATGTTATTTTTAGTGATCTCCAACTGGTGAACATCATTAGCGCTGGCATGAATTACAGTCTGAATGAATTTACGTTTAACATTAGCCAGCTCTTTTAAATTTGCCAATTTCACTTTCCATCTGGGAGAAAACTCTCCTGACCACCACAGTCAGAATAACATCTTTTTGGAGTTCACTTTTCAAATCCGGAAGAACGTGATTAACAGTAATTTAACCAAATCGTTTTCATGACAGACTTTGGCTCAGGCATTTCAGAATGATTAAACCAACATTTGATTCTAGTTAGTCCTATTATCCAATCACATCAATTTCTGAGTCAAAGTCAGTTTTTTTGTTGTTGTTGTGCATGGATTTATTTTTTTATTTTTTTTTTGTAAACGTGTTTCCAATATAGTCTATGCAAATGTCTTACCAGAAAAACAAATTATTATACTCCTATATATACATACGGTTTTAAATGCCGTTTTTTTTATTTATTTATGTGTTCTATGAGTCTAGTGTATTTATATGCAATTTCCCCAAATTTGCATTAAAAAAAATGTGGTTGGAAACATTACATTTATTCATTTACCTGACACTTTTATCCAAAGCGACTTACAATTGCTATGTATATGTCAGAGGTCGCATGCTTCTGGAGCAACTAGATGTTGAGTGTCTTGCTCAGGGACACATTGGGGTCTCACAGTGGATTCGAACCCAGGTCTCTCCGACCAATGGCATGCGTCTTATCCACTGCGCCAATTTTGCTGAAACAATTTTGCTGAATCTTTTGTAGAAGATACATTGCCATCTTGCTCTGACCAAAATGACTTGGATGCACCTGTTGTTGTAATTATGGCTTCTCAGCTCATAAATACAAACTTTCCACGAGGATTTGAATGCAACATCACATCTATGATGCTCAAACATTGCGGAGTTAAGGGCAGGGCTATCTCTTGGGTTATGACCCAGAAATTGGGCACATGTGTGTTGTGGCAGGGTTTTGGACAGCAGGGAAAACAATCCTCAATGCAAACAATATTTTATTTTATGGTAATCATTTTGGGAGAGATTCATCCATCAAATTAAGTGAGTCAAATTAGGTGGATGTGAACATGGACAAATTGCACAACATGCCCTCATCCTTTAAACATATGAACAAGGATAAACATGGTTTCTGCCAAGTACAATGTATTTTGAACTAAATTACTAAAACTAGAAATCGACTACCAATATACAACATAAATAGCTCTCAGTTTTGCACATTGCTGGGCTTTTGAGCTTCATGGTTATATTGATAAATATAAACATTTGATTTTTGTTTAATTTTGTACAATGAACAAGTTTGGTACTCCTTTGGATCACCTAAAAGTAAAACCAGTGCAGCACCACTGATTAAAATTACCTAATTTCTATAGTTCTATCTTCCAGGCAATTCTGTTATTTTCCATGTATTGTCCCGGTCCTCCTTAAATTGGAGATACAAATGTTACTGCAACTACATAACAAATGTGCAATGAGAAGTGTGGTAATAAGAATTTATACTTAATTGTCATAAAAATAGTCTATGCTTCCCCAATAGTTTTCATTAATCTAGTTATATTTTGCAGTTAAATATGATTTTGGCAATGGTCATGATAGTTTTTGTGATTTTCACGCTTAGATCCATACTTAATATGCCAAAACTGACCACACAGAACACAAAGAGTTGTTCAATGAACTTTATTTATGGATTTTCTTTGCTTTTCATTCAACACATAACAATAAACATCAGGTCTTACAAGTCATCTTGGGTCCAGCAAGATGACTTGATTATCAGTCATTACTGAGTCTTAACAAGTGCTTGAATGCATAAGGTGACACCCTACTAAGTGAACTCAGTTTAACTTTTAACTGAAAACATAGAAACAGTACTGGACAACCATTGTAGTTCATTACACAGACATCTGTCATGAGCCGTAAATAAACAACTGCCACCAGGGCAGCCCAAAGGTGATGCAAACCAAAAACTATGGCCACATTCAAGTAATTAAAATGGGTTATGAATATTATCTTTGGATCAGTAGGGTAAGGTGGTGGCACATCATGTGCGTACACAGCATGTACTAGGTTTAAGTAGGTCTGAAGTGGCTACCAAGAACAGTAGAATAGGTGTCAAATGCAAAAGTTTTGACATTAGACTAATATTACACAAAACACAAATACTATTACACAGACAAACAGCAAGCCACAGTTCATAATTCGTAAACGACAGAGGTTCTTGAGACATCTGAATTGCCTGGTCGCATCTGAGGATACCATTTCCATTGTCCTTAGTATAAATGGGTGATTCCCCTCAAAACTGTCAAGAAATATCCTAGTCATATTTTAGCACAATGATTAAAAGAATATATGCTAATAAGTCATGAAAATAATGCCACAATGCAGTGCAAAAATACACAATACAATGACATTTCAAAAAAGTTTCCATTGTCGGTTTGAAAAATATTATTTCTAAATCGTCTTTATTTCAGGGTGAAATGTTACTTGGGAATTTCTTCCTGAGATTCACACACACACAACAATAGTGTGAAGCTGATTTCCACCACACAAAAAAAAAAAAAACAAACAAAAAAAAAACCCATAACCTTTGGAAAATCTAAATTCTAAGCCTATGACAAATTATGACAAAAGTCAAAATTATGAGATACTAAGTGAATTATGAGATTATAATTAATAATAAATTATGATAAAGTAGAAAAAAAGATTTAAGTTTTAGTCATTTTTATTTTAATATAAAAAGGTTTTGTCAATTTTAATCAGTATTGTTTTATTATTTCTATTTAGCTTTAATTTATTTTTATTTCAGTTTTCAATTATGACCTTTTATATAATTTTGAATTTTATTTTATTAGCATTTTTTAACATATATTTCCTAATTATGACCTAATTGATCAATATGACGTATGTCATAATTATAATTTACCAAAGCATTTTTTTTTCTTATGTGGCAGAAATCAGCTTCCATACATTCTTTCAGTCTATGAAGGAAGTGAACAATATTCTCGCTACAGAAGTTTTGTCGCCTCTACAGATGCATCAAGGGAAATCCTTGCTCTCAATCACTGGTACAGCTCAAGGAAACACTTAAAAAATTGCATATTAAAGACGCTGACATGCATAACAGCAAAAAGCAATTTCTCTGTCTATCAAAAACTTGATACCGCAGGAACAATAAGATCTTTCAGAAGAAATAAGACATCGGCATAGGAAACAGAAAACACAAAATTCATTATAAAGGGAGGAAATATTCTCAGGAGGTGCCACCAAGTAAGACAACGCAGAGAAGAGCGCTACAATATTTACATTTACATTCGGTCTCATGAACAGCCTTACATACACTTACCCTGCAGTGACATTGTGTAGCTGTCAAAGCTTGTAATCTAGCTCACTAATGCTACATTTTGATGTGTGAAATGTCTGGAAAACAAAACCAACTGTGGTAAGAGAGGAAAATGATACATTGGAATTGGTCAAGGGGTGTGTTTTTTTTTTTGGGGAAACCGGATCTATAATGATCGGATGTGCCATTTGGATAATAACCGTATATGACTCCTTTAAAGTGATCACATGATGTTCTGATCATGTGTAAATTTGATTTAATGTAGGCTTCACTGTCTATTTGACATATTACTTCATGCTAACTTTAATACAGTTGATGAAATGACTATGGAGATCAGTGGCATATTTAAAATATCTTCTATGTTTGACAGTAGAATCTAACTCTTTTTTTTTTTTTTTAATAAAATGATAACAGAACTATTATTTTTGAATGACCAACAAAGCGTTCAACATAAACCATAAACCTTTTTTGGTATACCAGTAACTTCAGCTGACCACCTCTAGAAAAGTCTAGAAAAAACAGTGTTTTGGTGCAACCAAGAAGAATGTTTTTATAAACATACCAGAGCTCTCACAGTTCCAGGAATTTGACTTTGGGATTCAATTTCCGCTACTCTCAAGACCAGCTTGATCATGGTGGAAGACAAATGCTTGACAACTGGAAGCCGTCGCATACAACATGAGATATCACCAGTAACTTCAAGGTCTTCAAGGGTTGAAATGAAAAAACGGCAATACTAACGGCTAGCTTAAACAGCTAATCCTATCTTACACAAAACTAATACAGCCTGTTTAAATGCTGTGAAAATGCTGTTGATTCCAGCTCAGTGGGTTTCCAAAGCATCTTCATGAGGATTATCTGGGTAAAACAGCATAAGAAACGGCATGATATTGTGCTGAGCTGAAGGTGACGCTTCCATTCAGAGAATCTCAATTCTTCATGATCCAGCTAGAGGTTTCTTAAGTGGAGTGGGGATCTATATTGCACAGTGAGCAAACGGGTCCTCAAACACCGGCTGCTCTTCAATGCCTCTCGCAAACAGCTTGATCAATTGGTTGTGGACCCTAAGACAGAGAAAGAAAGAAAAATCATACAAAATGCATCCACTTCACTGGAATGAACAGCATGATAAAAACCAATCCAGGCTTACTGGAAAAACTCGCCAGTGGTGACTTTTCTGCAAAAATATAATACGTTGCTTTGTTTATATATATATATATTTTTTGTCACTTTCAAAGTGAAAAATGTCTAGAGGTGGATAACATGAATCTGGTGGTGTTTTATTACGTTGCTTGTGTTGTATGCATTGTGGCAGTTCCGAAATTACCGTATTTTCCGGACTATAAGTTGCACTTTTTTTCATAGTTTGGCTGGTCCTGCGACTTATAGTCAGGTGTGACTTATTTATAAAAATTAATTTGACATGAACCAATAGAAATGAACCGAGAGAAAACATTACCGTCTACAGCCGAGAGAGGGCGCTCTATGCTGCTCAGTGCTCCTGTAGTCTACACTGAAGACACAGAGCGCCCTCTGGCAGCTGGAGACGGTAATGTTTTCTCTTGGTTCTAAATAAATGCGACTTATAGTCCAGTGAGACTTATATATGTTTTTTTCCTCATCATGACGTATTTTTGGACTGATGCGACTTATACTTAGGAGCGACTTATAGTCCGAAAAATACGGTAAATGGATAATGTGTTTGAAAATAACTTACCATCTGTACTCAACTCTACCCTAAAACTACAGTCTTAGCAAAAGCAAGCACGAGATAAATCTCATTTGCTGAAGCAACCATGCCGTTTTGGCTTGCATCTACAACTATTTCAGCTCTTTTACTGTGACTAGTGTTTCATGGAACTCGTACTGGAGCACTCCACATCACAAGTGCAATGCTGTATCATGCAAGTTAACTATGTGTTGTATTACATAGTATAGTGCAAGGATTTTCAGGACAAAAAAAAGTCTTCTTCAATCGCTAATCTGCCACTGTAATCATAATTTGTGTAAGAGGGACAAAGGTTGTTGATGTGATACTGCCACTGGTGTTCATATTAACTGGAAACTGCAGGGAATTGTATGTATGGGTTGCAAAAAATGCAGGTAGAGGCATGTTTTTCCTTTATTGTGGCTCAGCTAAAAAGTAATCTAAATTTATTTCAAATTTAAACAATATAACTGTAATATGTAATGGTTTGCTCAAATTCCTAACCCAAACTATGTGGAACAGTAATATAGATACTTGCCTTAGCAAACACCACTAATATGTTGTGTCCTAGACTAAAACAAAGTACAAGCAAGTGCTGATAAGCAATACATGCTATGTCGTGTTGAATAAAAAGTTTTGTAGTTAAATGCATGCGCTCTTAGGAGGTTCGGGGCTCTTTAATGTTCCCTAATTTCACTCAATACTCTGGAGGGGTGTTTAGTGCCAGGCTATTGGCTTTTTCGGCCGTTGTATCATCATCAGTTATCTCAACAGGTTATTTGCTTACTCATTCGAGAAACAATTACTGAAGCTGAAAATGGAATAAATGAATGGACTTCTATTTTAATTAAAGGAGGTGAGCTTTTAGGAGTGAGAGGGCCATTAAATTAGCAGCATTTCATTGCTACGCACTGTTGACACAGAACAATGGGTCATGAAGGAAATGATCTTTTCGGGTGAGCCGTTAGGCGTATCAGGGAGGAGAACAACTCCTCTGCAGGCACAATGGAGGGAGTTTTTTAATTTCAATAACATCTTTTCCACAGGCTCAGACCACAAACGTCCAATTGTTTACCCTGTTTAGTATGCTAGTGCTGAGATGATACAATCTGGTGCTCAAAAGACCTTAACATTTTAACTACAGCTTCCACTAATCGACAAACACTTTAGTGAAGAAATTTCTGAAGATGACAAGTGTCTTCAGGTCTAAAAGAGACAGTGACATCTCTTAGATATATGTCTGAGTGTGAGTGGCAGTGATGTCCACACCCTTTAATTACAATGACAATGATGATATTCTCTAAGTAATTAGAATATAATGGCACACTCTTTCCTTTTCGAAACTGCGTGCATCTTTTAAATTCATAATTTTTCATAATTTAATAGAGTGGGCGTGTTATCACTCAAGTGAAGTATCCAGTGTTGGGGAAGCTTCTCTGAAACTGTAGTTTGATCAGCTACAGCTTCTGAAAAAGTAGCTAGCTACATTAAAACTACTTCCATTTTATTATATATATATATATATATATATATATATATATATATATATATATATATATATATATATATATATATATATATATATATATATTGGTTTTTAATTATTTTACAATTAACATTACAAATTACTAAGTAATTATTAATGAAGAATTATAATGAAGTTATAAGTAAAATATAATAAAGTTCAAAATTTTGGGTTTAAACCAACATACTGTAATGCAAGTAAGGGCAAATTCAGGTTGCTTTTCCAAGCCATTTTAATGACAAAAAATAAGCATCCCAATCATTTGATTTTGTAAACTATTCAATACACAATAATAAATTAAGCTACTGTATAGTTTTATAGTTATCTTATCTTAAACTGACTGTCAAAGTGCAACAATTGCTACTTACGAAACATCAATGCAAGGATAAAATGTATGGGACTTAAACTGGATACGGAGGAGTCATAAAATAAGCAGGTTAAACTCAAAGTTTATGTGGTATTTACTGCATGTGAATGGAGATGTCAATCTTCAGTTGCACGCGTAAACACTGCCCTTTGCTTGAATCCCACCGCAACAATCCTTTACTAATTGATAAGCACACTACTATAGCGCGATTTTATTTTCTGTTCAATTAATGTTCATTACAAAACTGTGGGGCACAGATTTTATTATGACTGTTCATCATTGTAAAATAGACATTTGAACTAGAGTGCAATAAAGAAGAAAAATTTATCAGTTTAAAAAGACTTATTAACCTCCTCTATGTGCTTTAAGTCATCGACGTAGACCATAGGGTTAGGACAGTGAGGAAATATTCCAGTATCATTGTGGGGGCGGGGGCATTCCCTCTTTTCCTCGCTTTCCTTCGCTTTTAAATAACTTGTAAAAGTGGCGTGCGCATTTTACTTTCACTTTCAAATAGGGGCAATTCGGCATAAAGCAATTGTTCTTTTTACAGTCGTTAGAAATTTCCCTCTTTTCCTCGCTTTCCTTCACTTTTAAATAGCTTAAAAGCGATGTGCGCATTTTACTTTCAGGAATTAGCGGAAATTTGGTGTCAATTGCTTGAATGCAACAACAAATTACAACGTCAAACTAAATTTTGCCTATATAAAAAGCATAGAACTTTTATTAACAAAATGAATAAACATACACCATGCTATAAGGCAAGCTATGCCTAATACAAAATGACAAATAATTTACATTAAGTTTAAATAGTTATACAAAACTGGAAATAAGTAAACATGTATAAAGATGTATGCAAAATAAATTAATGAATTATACATAAACAAATAAATTAAAAATAAATAAACACTGTGGAACCAATTAAATAAACAAATGTTTAAAAAAACTTCCAAAATCACCTTAGATAAACGGCAAAAGTCAACAGGTTTTTCAAAATGCAAAATATTGCCATATTGCCATAAATATTTTGCATTTTGTTTAGAAACTAAATCATCCGTTCCTTTATCTCACCCCACTCTTCTTGTCCATCAGCTCGACTCACTGTCCTCAATGGATAAAGAAAATTTGATTTGTGATGCAACTGTCATTCGGCACAATTGTCTGTTCTTTTACTGAACTAAATTATTTTTATTACTATAAAAAAAATCTAAACGACGGTGGGGGTCAGTGACAGGGTGGGCAAGTGACGTAACCGGTGTTGTGGCTTAACAAAGGTATCACTTTCAGCACCATCTATCGCAGCAAGCCTAGTAGACCACATTTTAATCTTTGTTTTGCATACATTACAGCTGATTTATGTGAAATATCCACTCCTGTACATCGTTTGCAATATCATCAGATGATCTCTTGTCAGTGGAAAGACTGCAAAGCCGCGCGATGCGTGATATCACAACAGATGACGGTAATGATCAAATTAAGTTATCTAGTCAGAACAAAGACACTGCGTGTGCTGCTTCAATGCATTACAGGCTTGTGACTCGTCAGAATGCAAAACAGAATGTAGCACCTGGTCATGCAACATCGTTACACGTTAGAAATAGTAGTTAGCTACAGGAAAATCTACACTGTTTTAATAGTAGTGTCGCTACTGTAAAGCTACTGAACACTGCAGTTACACTAGTAGTGCCACTACCTGTAGCTAGATGGCGTATCTGGACAGGAACACCTACCGGACTTGAATGGCAGTGTGTGGAAGGATCTCTCCATCACAGTTCCAGTTGCTCTGGGAAGGCATGCAGCCACAGGCTCTGTGCTCCTTGCAGATCTGACTAAGAAACTGCTTGCCTGTTGCTCCGCTCTCTCTCAGGTCCACTTCGGAATCACACTCCTGGTATCTGGGGGTGAATCGGAACTGCTTGACCCGGTACACCTCCACAAAAGAGTGATCAAACTGTGGAAAGAAAGGGGACCAAAGTAATGCTTAACCCTTTCGAGTCGATTAACGCATATATGCGTTTTGAGTCATTTTCTCCTGATAACCCCGAAAAGAACTTAAATTACACTCTCAGTTTTAATCGTACAGATAAGAGCAATACATCAATCGAATCTGTAAAGGGTCTAGTTTTTTTTGGATACAGACATAATAACAAAGAACCTTTGTGCACTTATAAATTAAAGATAACAAACAAAGTGCGCTGTCTGCAGTCTTTGTCTCCGCTGATCGTCATGTACAAACACGTCATTAAAATGAACTGTAACTCCGTGAATACTCAACGAAGAGACATGAGAGAGATATCTATAGAAAGCCTAAAATGTCTACTTTTAAACTAAACAAGTGCTGCCGAAAACAAATATTCTGAGATAAAGTAATCCATATGAAAACAACGCGATGTCTATTTTTCATATCTCCGCTCATTATATCTAATGTGACCACGCCCCCGCGCTGAACGCGCTATTCAGATTCAAACTGAAGCGCGCGGCTTGAATACGCCCACACAGAAGAAAAAGCAGCCAGACTGTTCTTCGAGTTTTTATTTTATTTTACTGTTTGCTTCGCGATGAGAGGAATAAGACATAATTCACCCCAAAAAGATGTGATGTGGTTGAGGATTTGAGAAATGGATTTCCTCAGAAAAAAGAATGAAGCACTTTATTCAACAGGGATCATAAACATGAGTAAGTCTCTTTTTATTTATTTGTACTAGTTTTCACATAAAGTGTAAACATTTTACTAGTCAGACTTTTTCCAAATACTTTTTCCAAACTATAATTCCTGACTAAATGTATAATCAAGTGAAACATTATTAAGTTTAAATAACAATATACAATACTATACCATTCAAAAGCTTGATGTAAATAATATAAATGTGACAAATAGAGATAACTCTAACAAATGTAAAAACAATGCAGTTCTTTCGATTTATTCCCCCTAAAAACCTGAAAAATATTCTCAGCTCTTTTCAACATTAATAATAATAATAATAATGATAATAATAAATGGGGTTTATTTGGTAGAAAATAAGATTGTTAAAAGGATTTCTGAAGGATTGTGTGACTGGAGTAAGGATGCCAAAAAATGTGTTTGAAAGTAAGCTTTGATTGTCCCTAATAAACTGTTTAACTGCTCCCCCAAGTGGATATTAAATTATGTTGTGGGATAATTAAATATATTCTTAATAAACTACAAACATAAAATTATATACATTTATTTTGTTCTCACATTCTTTCTTGTAAGTCCTCCCTCAGTGGCACAGTTGAATGAGAGGCTCATTATGCAGCTCATTATGCAGGCCTTTGTCTTCTCAGGTGTAAATCACAATGATATTCATGGTAGTTGACGCCTACTCGCATATGACTTTTACCAACAAAAAGTGTTTTAGAAAATTTAAATCAATATATTGTTTTCTGTGAATGAGTAAACAAGATGATTTTCACATAATTTAGAAAGAAAAATTCTAGGCTACAAGCTCCAGTTCTCAACTTTTCCGGCAACCATTTTTATGTATGTGTTTTATTGCCTTATTCAAGTGACTTAACATTTTTAGTTTTTCACGAACCATGCATAACATTTTTTTTCTCAAAAATACAATCATGTACATGCATGCCTTTCACATATTATTATAGCCCAGTTTGTGCTGATTACAGTGATATTAGACTTTACCCATTTAGATATTTATAAGAAACTGAAAAAAGCACAAATATCAGGGCATGACAAAACTTCTCCAGGCCCCAAAAATACCCTTAGACTCCAGAGGGTTAATGAATACCATGCCAAATATCATTAAATGCCAATCCGCATATTAAAATGATTTCTAAAGTTTCATGTGACACAAAGGCTGGAAAGGATCATGTGACACAAAGACTGGAGCACTGGCTGCTGAAAATTCAGCTTTGTTATTGCTATAATATATAACTAAATTATATTACAATAGAAAATAATAGAAAATTATATATAGTTATAAATTATAATGCTATTTCACAATATTACAGTTTTTTCTGTATTTTTCATAATATAAATAAAGCTACAGTGAGGATAAGAGACCTGAATTTTTTTCAATTCATAATCTCATGGTACATTTGGGATCTGTTTATTGCATATGTACAAAATAGGCCAAGAACTATATTTTGATAAGAAATGAACTGGCTGGGTAATTTTATTAAGGGCAACTTTTACAAGATTCCAATGCTAATGAATTTCCATTTATTTGTGATTACTGGATAAAGATTGTTAAAGACAATCTTCCCATTTCTAGCTGTGTGAATTTTAGGAGTTAAGCATAATATGTAACAACAAATTGCCATGACTTTCAAGGTTCTCTATGAAACCCTGCTGTTACCTAAGAACTTCAAAGAACAAAATTATCTTCTCTTTTTCCAAGAAAAAATAAATAAATAAAAATAACTTACAGTTAATTAAATATACATATTATTTAAAATGTATACTATTATAAATTATATAGTAGGCATTTGGTGGACTGCAGGGATGCTTTTTGAAGTGTGCTGCTTAAGAGAGTGTTGCTTTTTTCAGAGGCTTTGATGAAACACGAATGGATTTGCTTCATCCCTTTCATAAAAAATAAATAAAATAAAAATATTATATATATATATATATATATATATATATATATATATATATATATATATATATATATATATATATATATATATATATATATATATATACACACACACACACACACACACACACACACACACACACACAGATGTTAAATCTACTGATATTTTCTGTTGAGATAAAAGCAAGAACCTGGTCTTTCTTATTGGTGTGGCGCAGCAGGTGGCGCAGGAAGTTGAGTCTGGAGCACCTCCTGACGAGGATGAGGTCAGTACTTCCATCTGCTAAGTGCGCTGATGGCGACAGACCTTTAGGACTACGAGGACATGCACAACTCATGCTGGCTGCATTGATGGCCAAGAACTTTCCTCTGATGACCGTCCATGTATCCTGACACTCTGAAATACAACATCATGTGACTACTAGTATAGCTTTGCACAGTGAAGTCTATAAACCCTTTTCACAGACTCTGATACATGCATCGGCAAGGTTTTTTTTCTGTTGTTGTTTTTTGAAGCATTGTGGATACCAGCGCAGCGTCATAGAACGATTCGTCAGATTCACGCCCACTTTTAGGGGAAAACAAACCGCCATACAGTATTGGATTGAGGATGTGGACGTGGACTAACTTTACAACATGCCAAAGAGTTGTTGTGTGGTTGGGTGCACCAATAATGTTTGTAAAACCCCAAATTTGAAATTCATAGCTACCTGCCATCATCATCAATATCTTGCTGTTATGGAAATATCATGAATAACGTACAATGCTAATTGAAACCAGACTAGTTGTATGGCTGGACAGAAAAAGTGCCCCCATATTCTAAATAAAAAGGGAATTTCTTAAGTTATTCACGCTGCCGGCTGTGAAAGGACGTTGCTTTTTGCCACTAATGTGTGGAAGACTATGAGAAAACTAGTTTATTTTTCCCTAAAAAGGGGTGGTAACTAAATTGACAGTTACGTTCCGGATGTGCCGGATGTGTGTATGGGCTACAGTAGGCTTCCACCTGAACACATCAAAACCCTCTGTTGGTTTCTCCCAAGGTTTTTTTTTTGTCACTGATGGAGTTTGGGTTCCCTGGCACTGTCACCTCTGGCTTGCTTATTAGGGGGCATCTAACATCCAGCAATATTAATGAATCAACTGTACTGGCAGGACTGGATGAGGACTGAACTGAACTGAGCTGGATGATGAAATGTTTTCTACAGAGCTGAACTGAACTCATTTCATAATTGATATTCTTGAATGGAACTGAATCAACACTGAACTGACCTCTGTGTGACACTGTTGTTTTTTTTCTTTCTTATAGCTGCCTTATAGCAGAATTGCTCTCTGAACTATCATTGAACAATTATAACAATAACAATGAAGTGCTATATAAAGAAATGACTTGACTTAAAATTAGCAATCAGTTTTGCACTACATTAAAAAATGCAAAAAAAAAAATCATAGGATTTACCTTGAAACTATTTTGACTCAGAAATTGCAAGTAAATTTCACAAATAATTACACAGAAATGGCAAGTAACACTGAGTTTAACAACATTTTGAAGTAGAGTCAAAACTAAATGCTGGAATAATACTTTTTTTGTAAACCTTGCAAGATTAATTTTATTTACAACTTGAAAAATCAGTTTTTAGAGTGTAGCTATATCTTTTTTAATATATATATATATATAAATAAATAAATAAATAAATAAATAAATAAATAAGTCAGGTGACAGTAAATCTCAAGGCATGTATAGCTTTGGCGCTCGCTAAATGATGAAGGGCCCTCGACTCCCTCTCCTGTTTACATCATTCTTCCCCTTATTCTTCCCACAAGACTCTATTCGTCGTGCAGTCTAAAAGCATTCAGGAAATCATCATGCACAAATGCCAATTTGGGATTGTAAGGGCAGGGAGTGTGTCTCTGTAAACAGCACTTATCAGTGCTCAGGGTAAACACACAGAATGCTGGGTAACGGAGGTGCCAGTTGTTCTGAGGGAGCTGAGAGGCAGAGATAATATGCTGTGTGTGTGTGTGTGTGTACTCTCTAAATGATCAGTCAGGCGGCAGCTTGAACCATTTGGCCTAATGTTCACAAACAGCGTGCCAGTCGAGCTGACAGATGGGAGCATTGCAAATCATGGCTAGAAATGCACTTTGTTGGCCTGTCCTGAGGGTGGGCGCATTTACCACAGGGCAGATATGAGACTTTCTGTCAATGCCGAGCTCAGTTTAACACCAGAGTATCCAAAAAGCTCTTTACCAGCATCAGAAACGCTGTCTTCATTTTTGCTGACCAGTTCATCAGAAGACGATTGCTGACAGATACTACACCTGCAAGACAGAAACATGTAAAAAAATAAAATCTTGTAAGGTTATATATGCAAAGGTAAAATATATATATATATATATATATATATATATATATATATATATATATATATATATATATATATATATATATATATTTTTTTTTTTATATAAATTACATTGTGATTTATATGTATTTACATCTTAAATATACCGTGAATAGGTTTGAGAATGACTGTGATCAAAATCATGATTATACAAAAGACACAGAAGAGCAGTTACCCAGATCGGCACAGCATTTTGTCTCTGGGAGTTCCTGAGTTCCCTTCAGCAGGTAAAAAAGACACTGTTCCCTCATAGTAGCGATGTGACAGAAACGTTTTAACACCTGAAAATGAAAAATACAAAAATAAATCATAAAATACAATAACTTATATTCAAACCTGCAGAAAGACATTTAAAAAATCACTTATTTCAATCTTGATATATTTTCCTGTGTACCTGAGATATCGTAACGGGCCGGACCCATCCAGCGCTTCCTCTCACTGTCTGTCAGCACATCTCCGTAGAACCCGTAACCCAATAGTGACACAGAGTAACGCAGGAAGTGGTCTTCATTGTGCACTGAGCAGACATCCATTGGCTGAGAATCACCTGCAGAAAGAGCCAGGATGGATTTAAAAAAAACAACAACAAAAAAACACAGGCTGATAACATCAAGATCTTGTGCTAGGATGCCATATCTAAGAACAGAGCATCTGTGAAATCATGTATCTGTGAAAACATCTGTGAAAACATTTTCCATTTTGGTGTAATGCTTTATTCATGCAATACGTCAGTCAAAGCTGTAAGTTACAGTGATTAAAAAAATAAATAAAATACTGTGTTGTATATTGTAACTATTGTTACATTATAAATGCCTTTACTAAAATAAATAAATAAATAAATAAAATACTAACATATTTGGATTTATATTATGTCATATGTGCTATTTACACAGGCAGAATAGTACTGTAGAATAATTGAATTATTTTTACAACATATTTACGAAAAATAATATAAATAAGAGTCACTATTAACATATCTTTTTCTCAGTTTCAAAGACAAGAAACAACATGCTTAAATAAAAAAATAAAAAAAATGATTTTGTGAAGTTGCTCACTTCAGAAAATAATACCAGAATCTCTACTAGCTGACACATTTCTAACCTTGCATGACACATTCTGTCATAGAGCTCAGTCCTAGCTTTAAAATACTAAAGATTTATTTGCCTAAATATGCAAACATAGCTAGGTATGTATATCATACTGCGGAGATACGGAGATGACCACTTACCCACAACGATGTGCAGTGCTGAGGTGACAGGATCATTTGAGCCAACCGTTGCGTAGCATATACAGTCAGTCGAACCTGTTTCAAAAACACATTTCATGGGTCAGGGGTTCAGAAATGACCTAAATCCATCTCTCATAATTCAGTCTGAAGGTTAACGTATGAAAATCACACTTTCATTTTCAATTTTGCTGGCAGACGGGGGCAGCTGCAATCTAACCTTCAATTGTGAACACTAACCAAACATCACAAGCCAATGGAGATTTTAGTCTATTCAGACCCTGTGAGAATAAGAAAGTTTTTTTTTTTTTGATCTTGAAAAAATTGTTGCTGAGGCATTTCAGGGCACTGTTATATAGAGAGATACAATTTCAGATGAGTTCAGCCCTCTTTCGGTCTCTTATATGCTGTCTGGTAATCTAATTCCTCTTCCTCAAAAAGCTTATATAAAAGCATGAGGTCAAAGGTTTAAAAACACACTGCCTGCAATCTGCAAAACGTGCCAGACAGATTATTTTATGATTCCTTTATTGTTTCTAGAAAGGTGAAAAAAAAAGCTTATAGTTCATGTTCAAATTGTATAGATCATGATAAAACCATTTAAAGAGCAATAAACAGCATGTTGCCGTTACTGTACTGTACACGTCATTCGGATTAAATTGGCTCGATCCGACTAAAAGTTCGATTGGATTGTAAGGGGTGATTTATCCCTTTTGTAATTAGAGCGAGAGGTCATGTAAACACTTGATCGGATTTACAACATAGACAGTAAAAGAAATGGACACAGCGACCCCATTGGAACTCAATTGAGACAAGTGAAGCCCATTTTTAGCGTTTTTTAGCACTTCCGTTTCTGACGCACAGACTCAAACTAAGCTTGACGACGTCAGCAACCTGTCTGACAGATGTAGATCTACTAGTAGCTGTGCGTGCAAACTGCCATTGTTAATCTTGCAGAGACGGCGAGCTTGAGCGGGGAGTTCTTTGGCGTGAGTGAGCAGGAGTAAGTATTCTGATTCATTATTTTGTATAGTATTTTAAAATGTAACGCCAGTACGCCATATTAAGTTAATTGCCTGCGAGCTTCTCCCATAGACAGTAAAAGAAATGGACACAGCGACCCCATTGGAACTCAATTGAGACAAGTGAAGCCCAGTTTTAGCGTTTTTTAGCACTTCCGTTTCTGACGCGCAGACTCAAACGAAGCTTGACGACGTCAGCAACCTGTCTGACAGATGTAAATCTTCTAGTAGTTGTGCGTGCAAACTGCCATTGTTAATCTTGCAGAGACGGCGAGCTTGAGCAGGGAGTTCTTTGTCGTGAGTGAGCAGGAGTAAGTATTCTGATTCATTATTTTGTATAGTATTTTAAAATGTAACGCCAGTACGCCATATTAAGTTAATTTCCTGCGAGCTTCTCCTCCTGTCTGTACGGTAATTTCTCTACTGTGCGAAAGAGAGTTGAGTGGTTATGACGCAATCGTTAGCCTATTTTTACAAAAACTGTTTCTACGGGGCCATAATGTAACATAGATAATGGACAAATGGAGTCTTTAAACGCCTCAGATGTAAAGTTATTCGCTGTCAAAGTGACACCAAAATGAATGGGAGTCAATGGGGTGCTAACGCAAGTGAAGTTCTCCTAAAAGATGGCGGCACACGGCCGACTTCAACTTTTTTTTTTTTTTTTTTTTTTGCTAAAGTAAAGTTGAGCAGCACAACAGTTCATGTGCTGGTCGTCGCCTAATTAGGACCCGAAGTAGATAAATATAACGTGTGGTTTTTAAAACAGCATCAGGAAACTCTGTATATTCATGCAGTGTGCGCATGTCAAAAGAGTAAATCCGATCAGAAACTTGTGAAATGTAAACGCGCACATCAACGCGATTATTTTATTCAGCGTTCATGTAAACACTATGTTCGGATTCGTCAATCAGAATGAATTCATTCCGATGGAAGCAAAAAGGGTCCATGTAAACGCACCTAGTGATAGTACTACATAACATGGTAATAACTAACATATCCATGTACCATTTACAATTAATCCAGAATGCTGCAGCATGACTAATTTTTAATGAGCTGAAAAGAATATACATATGTCACACCTCTGTTTATCAGTTTACACTGGCTACCAATAACTGCTCACATTTATTATTAACATTTTGAATTATTAATTCAAGGCATTGATGTTTGCCTAAAAAACTACCGCTGGCTCTGCACCCATTTACCTAAATTCATTACTTCAGACTTATGTGCCCTCTAGAAGCTTGCGTTCTGCAAGTGAACGTCGCTTGATTGTGCCATCCCAAAGAAGCACAAAGTCACTTTTACGGACTTTTTAAGTTAAATTTTCCCTCCTGGTGGAATGACCTCCCCAGCTCAATCCGAGCAGCTGAGTCCTTAGCCACTTCAAGAATCGGCTTAAAACCCATCTCTTCCATCTTTATTTGACCCTAAAAAATGTAACTACTGTTTTAATCTTTTTGTATTCTATATATTTTCTTTTCATTTATGATACAATAATAAAAATAAAGACCTAACACTAGCTTGCTCTATTCTTTTTCTATTCTGTTATATTTTCTATTTTCTATTCTATAACTTTTTATTTATTATATTATTTAAAAGCCATTGCTACGTGTACTGCGTTTAACCTAACTGAGATTTGTTATAGCACTTATATATCATTGCTCTTTTTTGTTGTTTTTGATTGCTTCCACTGTCCTCATTTGTAAGTCGCTTTGGATAAAAGCATCTGCTAAATGAATTAATGTAAATGTAATGTAATAACTACCATATACAAATACCAGGTGTAACGCCTGGACAAATCAGACACACAATTATATATTATATTAAACAAATAATCCCTAACACCCCTCACCCAACCAACAAGCCAACTATGAGAGTCTATGAACCCTTATCCTAAAATGCAAATAACCCTAAAAGAACAGAGCAGACCTCTGGTTAAAACAGTAAACAGATACAACTTTACAACTTGTAGACAGAGTCTGCCTCTTACTTAATTCCCACCGAAAAACACAAATGCTCCCTACAGAAAAGGTCTCTTTTCATTAATTCATAGACAATCTTTCTATGAATGAACATTCCCCTGGTCATTGTGTGTATTATTACTCTTCTTGTATATTGCCATTTGTATTGTATACTGTTTTATGCATGCTTATGATTGAACCACTAGTTAATGTAACCTCACTTATACCATTTTTGGTATCTACAAATTTGTATTTTGAAGATCTAAATGTGAGTGTATAATATATGTTGATACCCACGCAACATATTAGTGTTCTAAGAATCTTTAATAGTTTTTGCATCAGCACCCAATCCAATTCCATATGCAAAATACCTTGTTCAAAGACATAGAGTCGTAAACTCTCCCTCCGAAAGTTTAAGTCACCATTGGCTCACTGACCCCCTAGAGGTGTGACCTCCATTGAAGTTAAAAGGCCTCACTCTCTTCTCTCATCACCTTACCCTCTTTTACCCATTACACAACCAGTAATGTATAAAGCACTACACAAATAAAGGTGACTTGACATGCTGTAATGATCTAGAACTGTAAGAAATTTATTTTCTGTGGACACATTTTTATTTTCTGTGGAGTGTTTATGTAATTACACTGAATAGTTGATGATACTATTAATTCTGCTACAGTTACTACTGGCAGCTTACAGACATTTACATAAAAAACATTTACAACATGGAATAATAAATTATAAGTGTGGTATTTAGAGCTGAAACTTTAAAGAAACATCCTGGGCACACTACAAGATATTACATCTTGTAAAAAGGGGCATAATAGGATCCCTTTTAAAAAGATCACCAAGATCATGACCAAGATCAAACAAGAAAGATCATGTAAATAAATAAAGATTTTAGGTATTACGGTATTAAATTAAGGTATTTTTATTATAATTATTATTATTATGTTGAAACTAGCAAGGTAATAGCTTAGAACCTTTTTGTAAAAAACATTAAGTCAGCATCTAAAACATCTCGGCTAAAATGGTATTAGTACATTTTAACATGGTACTTTTTCAAATAAACGTGATATTATAAAATGTTAAAAAATTTTGGTCAGTGGTTTCATCTATTAGACATTGAAGTCTAAGATTTTTCTGGGATTCCCTTGTAGTTCAGATCAGTTGTCATCCAGACACAAGATAATGGACCATGAGCTGTTCGTAGAAACTGTCACTAGTCCTTGCGTGTCTGGACAACGTGAGATAAGACCATAAATAGATTTACACATGCTGATAATGTAACTGATAACTACCTGGACTCTTAAGGGTTTGACATTGTCAGGTTTATATGGCAAACAGTGATATCAGAAAACACGACTTGATAAGCCACAGTCATCAATTATCAATTGTTGGCAGAGCTCTTGTGAGCCCTTCACAAGAGCTTAGCCAGCAATTCTGTGCACGGTGCAGGACAGCAGTCTTTTTATTCTACTCATTTTACGTCATTTATTAATAACGTCTTTGCCCAAGTATTACTATTTTTTTCCTATTCTCTGTACTCTGTACTCTTTGTACTGTTTGTTCTGTGTGAATGACCCAATATAATTTGATCAAAAAATGGTATCATTGAAGGCAACGTAATGTTGCTTTCCATTATTTTGTGAGTGCACCTCTGATGCCTAAACATGCTCTTTAGGCAGCTCACTAGGTTTTGGTAGAGAGCTATACATCTCCCACGGTTCTCCTTTATTATGCAGCCGTACCCATGCACAAGTGTAAAACTTCCAATGACTAGGAAATATCTCAAAACACAAATGCTTTAATGAAACCGTGGGTGACAGATGCCTACAGGAACACTGCCAAGGAAGTGACGTGCATAAAAAAGCAATGAAAGGCATTCTGAAGGACTGTCTTGGTTGTAGACTCTAATATTTGTTGACTGTAAGTGATTCCCAGTCCTGCAGCATCACCAACATTGCACATTTTGGATGCCTCCTTTATCTGATGCACCTGATTCAGCTCATCAGCTTGTTAATAAAGTGATGAACTGAATTGGGTGTGTGAAGAGGACATGTACCAAACATGTTGGGTACATGCTTGATTACCAGGATTGGGAAACAAAACTGTAGACCAACCTGCAGGAATGATGCCAATGCGAAGTCCACATGGCATAAGGGTCTCCTCCGTAGAGTTGTCGTCCACACCTGCTTCTTGCTGTGTACGGGAGACAAGGCCATGCATAATCTCGCTGAACATGCCATCTCCTCCAACACACACCACACTGCAGACAAAGACAGCACTAATCACTTCAATGCATATTTGTTTAAAACTAAATTTTCTGTATTAAATCGCCATATAAATACAATTATTCAAAAAACTGTGAAATGTTCTGCATAAATAAAATCGAAAAAGGTAATTGCCACCATTTTTGTAACAAAAATTTAGTAAAAATATTCATGTTATTCTCAGGTTAAGATGAAGATAGAACCTTCTCTGTGTGCCCCCACTGATTTCTTTGTGTGCTTGCTTTCATCACTTTTGTTTTTGTTTTTTTCACTGTTTTTTGTCATGCACTGGTTCGCTAAACTGAACAGCCTATCAGGGTGATCTTTTAACCGCCTGCCAAATACCAGTTCAACAAAAAGTGCCCAACAGAGACAGTGCAGAACACACTGCAAAAGCTGATGGCCTGACTTTGACCAATTGCTGACCATCTGCTTGGTGCATCACTACCTTAAGCAGTAGCAATAGCACTAAGATGAAAGCCTTGTTGCTTGTGAGAATAATAGATGTGCTACCTGTACCGATTAAAGGTGCCATAGAATGCATTGAAACAATATTTCTACATAGAAGGTATGTGGCTTAGGTAAGGGCAAAAAGACAGATTTACATGTCCATTTACAACCCTAGGATTTGTCCCTAGAATGAAATGGTCTTGTTATCACCTTATTTGGAAGGGTCATGAATACTACAGTTGAGCTCTGCTCTCATTGGCTGTTTCACAGCATGGCTCACACAGCAAACAGATCTCTACTGTCCGGCGTGGACGATGGAGAGATTAGGCATTCAACCTTACATGTTTGAACGAGTATCCGATGAAGATACAGATTTTGAGAGATACTGCAAGAGTGTTTAACATCTGTGGTATGAGCATGATCGCTGTGAGATGCTGGTGAAGACAAGGCTTGAGAGAGAGTTGTGAGTGAGGGCATGGATGCAGCCTCTGTGTTGCTGCCATATCCAGCTGTTATAAGCATTTTTTTTGACTCGTCTTTCCACTTTTTTTGACACACACACACACACACACACACACACACACACACACACACACACACACATACACATATATATATATATAAGAAGTTAATAATACAAAAGACGTTCCATCTTTATCTTATCTTAATTGCACAAGATTCGAAACAATTTTAGTGTATTTTTATTCATTTTTAATAGCAATATCTGGCAACACTGCATCTATGATTTGGCTGGCCTAGAAGATGGGCTGGTATACGTTATGCAAATGTTGGGGGTGTAAACATTAACAATCCTGACTGTAATGTCGGTGTTATGTTGGGATTCACCTCTTTTTCAGTAGTCTTTTGCATGCACTAGTTTTACATCAAGGAGGAAACAATGGTGTTTGAGGTATTTTCTATGTATAAAACTCTTATTATTAAACTATGCGAAGTTAAAGACAGTTTTCCATTCTAGGGCACTTTTAAGTTCCACAATTTTATAAACTTTTATGTGTGAAAGTGGCTTGTGACACAGAAATGCATGTTAAAAGGTAAAGGGAAAAAATCCAGACCCAGCACTCAGAGTTGTTGTGTGAATCCCGCCTCTAGCCCAGCTTTGAAGCAGCATCCATGTTGCTGTCACCAAAAGCCACTTTTTTTGCAGTCGTCATTTCCCAAGCTGCTCGCCGTCACCTGCCGCAGTGCCAGGCTGATGTGCATTGATGTGCAAATGCTAATCTGAGTTTTGCTGCAGAGGACGCATTCCTCACTGGGCAAATTAAGAGTCGCCGCACAGTGACCGTAATCTCCCAACAGGACACCCACTCACCCATCATACTTCTTCAGATCAGCCTCCATCTTGAGGTGGTCCCTGGCATGATTTGCACGCTCGGTAACTATAGAAACAAGAGTGAAAAAGCCATTGTTAATGGTGACAGTGACAGTGAGGCTGAGCAGAGAGGAGAGAAAGATCATTATGTTCATCTGGCAATTAAATTGCATTTTTCTGCTGGCTTGATAGAGACCATCAATCAGCCACATCAAATGATGAAGCTGAAGTTGGGGTGAAAAACAATCTCCAGTACATTTAATTACCGGTTCTTTACCATCACTACTGATGCAAAGCTGTAACTCGGAGGGATGTGCTGAAAATGAATGGGGCCTAGGACTGACCCCTGTGGATCACATTGATGATATATGCCAAAGGTGATGAATGGAGCTTATTAAACCGTTGGCAGAACATCTTGTTTGGCTCCTCTAATGATTTGGTTTGAATGGTATTTGTCCAGCCAGACATGTGCTTTACCATTTACAAAATGTGTGCATGGTTGTAAAAGGAAGACCCTCAAGCAACTGCTGAGTAAGCCTGCAAACCTCAGCTCTAACAGCTAATGTTCACACCGACCCAGGGTCTTCCTTCCTCAAACTTAATAAATAATGGATGTCTTTGCATTTCTATGTTTATCGACTATCACAGTTTGCATTATGACCAGCTCCGTTAATAGATGGCATTGTAAATAAAATCATATTCGTGGGATGTGTTGGCAGGTGGGGCCATTTGCCAATGGAGATCTATTTGCAAAGCATAAAAGCTCATTTTTTATTTAAATGTTAATGCAGGCCGCTGACGTGCACTCACCAATCACATCGGTGGAAATGGAAGCCCGGGAAAAGATGGGGGACACTTTGTGATCGTAAATCTGCTTCCCACGTTGTTTTCCTCCATAGGGGTTGATGTACACTAGCAAATTCTTTGGTCGATTGGCTGCGAATGAGCAGTGGGCAGAGCATTAAAATGAGCTTTTGTTTGACAACAGTCAGCCTAGGCAGTCAAAACTGCTTCATTAAGTTTCTTTTGAAAAACTTCCTCTAATGTGACAATATAGAGAAAACCAACAATGTACTTATGCCTACACTAGAATCCAAACACCCCAAAACTTTCCATAGGATTGGTAAGAAATAATATTGGTTATTTCAAATGTAAAAAAAAAAAAAAAAATGTTCTAAACTGGTACAACTGTGTATAATTTGCCTGTCCGGACTTAAAGCAGATCAGAACATATTTGATATGTAGTATACAGCTGGATAAAGATTTTTAACCAGCTGAGATTCCTCTTTGGGCGGAGCTACCAAGCACAGATCAGAAACAAAGTGGCTAGCAGAAATACCAGCTAATTTGGCAGATTAAAACAAACATTAAAAGGGAAGAGAGGTTTTATCACGATATGCCAACCATGGATTAGGGTCCATTATTTATGTATACCATAATTATGTACTACCAAATGTGTGGTATGAATAGACGATAAGTTATTGAAAAACATGTTCACAGTAAATACACATAATGGACACTGAGCAACTATTCTGCAACTATTACTTTTTTCAAAATTATAAACAAGACCTGTTATTAACGGTTACTGAGGTAAACTGGTGTGAAATAAAACTGGTGTGGAAATCACTGACCAATCTTTAACAATAACTTATCTTTTTTTTGCTATGGTGTGAAGTGACGTGTGGCCAAGTGACATGTGGCCAAGTATGGTGACCCATACTCGGAATTTGAGCTCTTCATTTAACCCATCCAAGTGCACAAACACAGTATTGAATACACACACACCATGAACACACACCCGGAGCAGTGGGCAGCCATATTGCCGCGGTGCCCACGGAGAATTTGGGGGTTCAGTGCCTTGCTCAGGGGTCTCATCTCAGTCTGGTTATTCACTCTTACCAACAACAATTCCTGCTGGACCTACAACTCGAACCCGCAAACTACGGACTCTCTAATCATTGGGTCACAGTTGCCCCAAACACCCCCCCCCCACCCAAGCCCCTGCTATAGTTTATGTGTAGTTTATGTGTGTGTAATTTTACAATAGTAAACTTTTCAGATACAGAAAATAATAATAATAAACGGTTCAGGACGCACTCAACAATGCAAGTTGTTCCCTAATAGTTTGGACCCAGAGCAGACACGTGGAATGTACAGAGCAGTGAAAAGTCACATTGCTGCACCGCCAGCAGTGCTGCCTCATCCTCTCTATGTAGAACACTGCAAAAAAACAAATGAAAATGCAACATTATTCCAAAAACTAGGTAAACGGAGACCTGCATGATCAGTATTGTTCTGATAATACACTCACATCATATAGATAAAATAACAAGCTATGTATTCCCCCGTTATCAGTGGCCAGATAAGCAGATGATGGTCTGAATATGATGGTGTACCTGTGAAAGCATGCTGGTATGAGTCCGCTGGGCTCGGAGGAACCTTCTGCCATTTCCCAGTGTCTTTACAAGGAGAGTCATCTTCTTTTTCCTGAACTGCTATAATTTCACACACTGGGACACAATGAATACCTGTGTATAGAAGAGAGGTGGGTCAGATAACATGAGAAACATACCCCTAGTTGCTCCAGAGGCGTATATAGCAATTTTAGGTCGCTTTGGATAAAAGCGTCAGCTAAATAAAAAAAACGAATAACGTAATTTCTCTCAAATCATCTGCAGTGTTGGATTTTGTATTTATTTATTTTTTCCAATAATGCCTGAATTTGTAAATTATTATGTAAAATGCTTTTGACTTGGGGTTTGCAAAATGTGAGTTTTGGGATTTCCGGGAGAAGTCGACTGCTTCATTTTGTTTGCTGTGCAGTAAGACACTATGTAAATGTCAGTTTCCATCATCCCTGTCTCTGTGCTAGGGAAAATTTCTCTAAGCAAAACAGGTTTTTGCATTCTGACAGCTTGTGACCAAATGAGTCAATCTTGTGTTATGTAACATAATTTCCAGAAAACCCCTGGAGAGGAAGTCAATGAGGTTTAACCTCATTCAAAAGATCACAGAGTTATGTGGATTGGAATAAAGTACACCTTCAGAAGCTTTATTTGATACCCAGATAAACCTAAAGTAAGGATTTATCTTCATTAAAACTTCATTACACATTTATGAGACATAACAAGTATATTTCATTTGTATACCGCCTAATGAAACCATATGCCCAAATGTAGTCAAAAACTTAACAGCATAATAACATGGAAACAACAACCTGATAAAAGTTTCATGATACTTGTATTAGGGAGTTATTGTATAATGGATGAATACTGCATGAGGTAAAAAGCTGAGATGTAAAGATGAAGCAGCAGAGTTATAGAGTTCATAGGGGATTTTAGATGTATGTTGCATTTATTCTTAGTTTTCGTAGTTTAGCATCCACTAACAATATCTGACCAAATAATAATAATACTAACAACAACAATAATAATGAAACAGAGAATAAAAATAATGTTCACATAGCAATATTCTGTTGGTCAACACCGCAAATCTGTTTACTGTTGTTCTATGAATTTTCACAGAAATAATTTGACTTGAAATATTTGCGAAATCTGCATGCGTAAATCTTTTGCCATAATATAACATTCCTGAACGCTTGGATTCCTTTCGAAATGACTGGATTTTGCCTATGAAAATTCACAGAACAACAGTAAACATGACTGCACAATTAATTTTTTTATTTAAAAATTTTGGGCCAGAAAATTTTAAAACATTTTGTCAAGAAATAAATATTAAATAATTACACAAAGTAAAAAAAAAAAAATATATATGTATATATATAAAAAAATAAATATATTATATATTGGGTTAAATTAAATATATATATATATATATATACAACACCAAATGTTGTTTTGGGGTTATAAGACTTGTTTCACAAAAAGCAAAAAACTAAACACATTCTTTTGATCCAGTTATTTACAGTCCATTCACCTCCTTTCACTTATTTCAGCTCAAATTATCCCACAATCACCCTGTATGCTATTATTACAAACAAAAACAAACAAAAACAAAAAACCATATTGCACACACACAACCAATTACATAAAATGTTCCGATTGCTCTCATTTATGTGTTAAGTAACAACATTAAAAAGAGACAGTAAACCTAATGGATACAGGAAATAGCACTCAACAATAGTTGACATTCCAGGGGTCCTGGACCATAATTTCTCTCTCTCTCTGCCAAATACATATGTCCTTCCCAAAGATGGCTCAGTGTTGCAACAATCTGAGGCTGTATACTCTACGCACACTAACACGCATTGTAATCATTCTGATCGCAAGTTGTAATCATCACCTAACATCTTTATTAAGTCTACCTAATTAAATACATAACTAGCCATATAACCTGTGTTATCTTATAGCAGTATAGTCCCTTATGGACACTCATCTCTCATTCTGATCAATTAAATATTGTAGCATACCATTCAAAACATACAGTGATGCCTTAAATAGCATCTCATTCCTCTTCAAACGTATAATGTTACATAAAGCCGAAAGGCCACTGAGTATCAGATCTGAATAGAATTTGCCACATTAAGGTACGATTGTAATAGTTTGAGACTAACTTCAGTACACAAAACCAGCATACATGCAGAACTACAGGATTTCACAAACTGAGTTTAGTCACATATGGTTTGGTGTGTTGCCTTCAACATGTCCAAAACCTAAATGTTCTACCTACTGCATTATAGGCAGTTTAAAAAAATAAAAATAAATAAAACACTTTGTTTATATATTTATTTTTAGTCATTATTTTACATGACCTATTATTATTACCTAAATATTTAGTTACGGGTCTACTGACATATATAGCAGCCTTTTAAAAAAAAATTCAGTGAATACTAGCATTTTATTTATATTATTTGCATTTTCTATTTATTAGATAAACCAAAATACCAACATTTATTAAACCAAAATATACAATTTATGTTGCAAGAACATATGCAAGTATAGCTACGGTTTAGAACAACAATCCCAGTCCATATGTTGCATTTTCACACCTTTTTTATTTTTTTTACATCTGCATCTTGCAAATTACAGTTACACCATGTTTACACTATTGGTGTATTAAAAAAAAATTGTTTCCATTAAAATCAACAAATGCAGAGGATTATACTTTTTTTGTTTCAGATATTGTCAGATATTAAAAATCACACAGACAACCATGCTGTATTTATTTGGCTGTTTTATTCCGTGTCAGCACATGAAGCTATTTTAATGGCAAAGGTTTAAAAAATAAACAAATAAGTATGTTTGTTTCTGATAAACAATTTGCATAGAGAAAGATTATTAAATTAAAACCACAGTATAAATAGTACAAATACTGACGGACATATTTCAACCATTTCCCAGAACTTCATGTGACTACATGTGACAAAAACAAAAAAACTAAAAAAGTGAAGGGATTTCCCCTTTAACCAATGTGCAAGTCATACCTCCCAGGCATGCTTGGTATTAATATGGCAATAAGGCACATTTGAGATTGCAGTTGTATTTAGGCCTACCACATTCATGACATCACTTGAACAACAAATTAAAGCTTGAGGGTTGCACTAGGCTAAAGGAAACCTCACATTTATCTCAGCTGTTTGAAAGAACTATCCCAGTCTATATGCTGTACATTACCTATGGATCCTGACGCGGATCATGTTGCAGGACATTACTCATGTGAGTCACATAAAATTGTAAACAGCACTGCAAACACTGAGAAATATACTGACAAACAAAACAAAACCATTTGGGTACTGATGACAATAGAATATTTAGGATAAGAATTTTCTTGAGCTCTTGTAATTGAGCAATGACAGGGCGTCTTGAATTACCTTGAGCAGGGTGGAAACTTCATTTCATGTGTGTCATGGCCCTGAGGAAAATATCCATCAAGACCGGCTTTGTGTAATGGATCTTAGTATTGGAGGTCACCCAGTTCTCAACTTTTCTCCTCAGCTGTGTAATGCATCCACCGCATGGGCAAAGATCTGGCTCCGGTGAACCAAAACCTTGATTCGTTTGGGATTAAATATTTACTCTTTTTAGTCTATTCCAGTTTCAGTCAACTAAAAGTCTGAGCATTTTAGTCTTATTTTAGTCAGAACTATCCATGACTATTTTCGTTTAGTTGTAGTCGACGGAAACTGATGACATTTAGTCTAGTTTTAGTCAATGAAAGTTGTATTTTAGTCTCTTTTTAGTAATGCTTTTCTATTTAACCCAGTATGTATAGTATAAGTTACATAGTAGTATAGACAAAACCAAAATTTTCTTTTAGCCAAACTCACTTCAAACAAGGTTTATTAGAGCCTGTCCTCCAACAAAAAACGACCATATAGGTCGTTTGTGCAAGCATTTATTACGACCTATATTTACGTTTTAAAGTTAAGCGCCCTCTAGCGGGCGTAAAAATAACGACAGTATCGCGTTGCGTCTGTCGTCATGAATTGACGTATAACGTCATTACCAATCAAAACGCACGTTTATTTGAATGCAATGTGTGGGCGTTTTACACCGATCTCACAGTATTTCCTACATATTTTACTACTGTAGGTGGCTTATTCATTCAAATGACCACACCTAACCCCACCCCTAAACCTAACCCTCACAGAAATCATGCTAAACTATGATTTATTGAGCACATACATTTTCGTGCACGTCCGTTCCCTGGGATCGAACCCAAGATAGCATGAAATCAAGGTATAACGCAATAATCTACTAACTGAGCTACACCTCTTTTGCCGATAGGGGCGCAATTGTAGTATACGCTCTGATGGGTTGTATTTCAGGGATTTGGACAAACGACCTATACAAGCGTATTGGTTGGAGGGCAGGTTGGTTTATTATATCATTGTTTTTAAGGAAAATATTCAATTGCATCATATGACCCCTTTAAGATGTTTAGCTGCTCTTTTACATAAAACTATTATTACTAGGATTATCAAACAAAACACCAGGTAGGTTCATCTGGCATTTATTTTAAATGCAAGGTTGTGATTTTTGTGGAACCTTTATTCTTCTATTAGCAATATTTAATTGAAGTATATTGGAAACGTACTGTTTTAGCTGTGATAATAGGCATTGTTAGTTTTGGAGATGGTTGTAGCAAGTTAACCAAACTTAGGCTCAAAATATATAAGACAAGGATCCTAAACTTTAATATCATCAGCAAAACACATTGAAGAACAATAAAAACTCCAAATACTATCGAACTTTTCTCTCTATAAGAGCTGAAAGAGAACTGCAACACATCTTTCCCTTGTTAATAACATGGTTTGAAACGTTAACGGTCTAACATTTACAGATTAAAGCTGCATTCAAACCCACTGTCTGGAAAGTTGGAGTCCGCCTACACACAATGACCCGACCGTCATTTGTGGTCACTCTTTTCTTCTGAAAAGATCCCTGAGTATCTTGTGAACATCCATGCTTCATGATAAATGTGAGTGGTTTTCAGAAAACAAGGTTATGTCACACAAATAACAACCCAACCCAAGAAGTTAATGTATGACAGACATCTACAGATTCATTAACAAATCCCAACCAAAGACCCGGAGCAATGAGAAGAGAGGAAAGGACTGCACAGTGTGTGTGTGTGTGTGTGTGTGTGTGTGTGTGTGCTGCAGAAAGGTGGAAGACAATCCAATTCCTCTAGATTATGACTAACCTCTCTGACCTTCCAGCACAGTCTGAGAACACTTCACACACTCTTTATACACAAATTAACTGCTGCTTTAGGAGTAGAAAATGTATTCTGTAAAGAAACTCATCTTTCATCAACAATCTAGACAAGAAATGGTATATTTAACTTATTATCATGGCTTTCATTCTACCTAGTGAACAGCATTTTAGCATCATATTTGCATGTTTAGGCCTCATAGACAAGTTCCGTGTAAGGCACCATTCAAGTCTGCACAGAACTCACTCAGTCAGGAGTCAGCAGCATTTCTGGAACGTGTGCTTACAACAAGAACACAATTTTGGGGTGCCATAGATGGATTCTGAGCCAGCAGAGTTTATAGCATTATAACCATGCTTTAGTGGTGTTTTGAACATCATAGACCTTTATTTCTGAATGCATAATGTGCACCATTCAACACAGCACTTCTAAACATTATTTTATGCATTTTTACTCATTATAGATACATACTGAGAAGTTTTTTTTTTTGCGGGAGCGTTAAGACGCGTTTTGGCCATCAAAGACGTCATTAGTGACTTGGGGGTCATCATAGGTAGGTGGTCAAAAATGCTGCGTTATGCGATTCTCTGTACGTACTGACGTACTGTACATATGATGTGGTAGGCAGCTCAGTCAGTTTTGTGACACGCACTAGAACAAACAACAGCAGCAGCAGCGCACCGGTGTTGTACATGTTATAGTGTTGTTATTATTATTGTATTAGATATGTAACTCACCCGCTTTGACAGCTCCATATATGGCGCGTCCGGTGTGTTTTTTGGTGATCTCTGTGTCTTTCCACGCAAGAGCCGTGCGGTTTAATGTGACCTCAAACAGTCTACGCTGAACACACAGCTCGGAGCACAACAGACGCGACTGCTTCTCCATTTCTGCTCTTAACAACAAACACACACGTGTTATCTCACTTTCATCTTCAAAACGGGTTTATACTATACCGCCGCGCCGCTTCGAATTATTGAAAACAATCCTAGAGTCGCTGCTATGTTGCTCGTTTTCTCCTAAAGCAGTTTCGCTACATAGCGGTTTTCTTTCGTTCCTGATAAGATGGGAGGAGCCTGAGAGAAATGCGTCACACATAATCCTATTGTAGGAGGAGCGATATGAATGATTGGAATACTTTGTTTGTTTGTTTTTATTTATTGTGGCACTGATAGTTAATTAAGGGGTCAGCACCGATTTATTTATAAAGTTATATTATATATGACATATGCCACTCATGCCATATGTAAATTAATATAAGTTAAAATTAAAATGTCTAGTACAGAGCAGTTTTGTTCTGTCAGATATTTAGCGTATTGAACTTTTATACTGTACATCTTGCATATAATATAATATAATATAATATAATATAATATAATATAATATAATATAATATGTTCTTCTTATTAGCTATAGTACCACGGTCGACTCCTTTAAGAGCAAGCAGTATTACTTCAGTAAATTAATTGATACGAAGAAGCAAAGCTGAAGTTTTTCTTCTCAGTTCTCCAAAGTAGTTGTTTAGGAGGTTTTCACTGTCATATTCATTTTATGGAAATCAAGTGATCCATGCGTCGGGCTTTATTGCCACATATATTTCCAATTGTATCTTTCAACTAAATGTCATTACATGAAAAAAAAAAAAAGGGATTATTTATTTATTTATTTTAGATGTGTAACCGGTTTTTTGTACGCTTGTTAAGCCATTTCAACAGTATTTTGAAAATATATACTACTTTTGTTATTGGAAACTTTTATCATTCACATGATTTGTTGTTTTGTTACATGCAGCTATTGTTTATTTAAGTTATATCCTTCATATTATAAAATCGCGTTTATGTTTCTTGTTTATTATTGAGAACGATTAATATATGCATATTACAGAAAAGAAGAACAATGTTATCTTTAAATAAACTGAAATGACTTGTTCATCCTCTGAAATGACTTCCATTTTTCATTTTTTAATGATCTTTCAATAAATCCTCCACGAAAAAGCCATGCCATTCTCATATTTTGTTAGTAGTTTTTTTTATTTTATTAAAATAAAATTTTATATTTAGAAATTAAACGTTCCTTTACAAACAATCAAACAGGCCTGTGAGGGAACTGAAGAAGGCGAGTAGAAATTTCCACTTGTGATTGGCTGTTCGGCAGTCACTCATGAGACACCTTAACCAATCACAGCTTCGCTTATGAGCGGTGGGCGGTACCAACATGGCGGCTCTCTGAGTTTGCGAAGAGAAACTGAGGTGTAAATAAGCTCTTCGTGTACATTTTGCACAACTTATCAGCACATTTCTGTAAATTAATTAATGAGCGAGTACTCCGAAGCCAAAATATGTCAGGTGACGGCAACAAAAAACAGTTCTGGAAGAGAAACACAGCCAAGGTTCCTGGAAAGTGAGTGACGTGTTCATGCTAATGTTTATGTGTTAGCTCTATGTGTGTGTGTGTATTTATGTTTTTATTTATAAATGCATTTAATTCAACAATGACTTTTAACGCCAGATCTCACCGGAGGAGCTCCAAATATTCAGAAAAACACGTGTCACTGAAATCTAATATTCTTTAGGCTGTTTTTAACTGCATTTTAATGTAATGTGTGCTAGCTGTACAGCTCCATGTATGGAGTCATGTATGAAGTTTATATCACCACGATTATATTCTTTTAACAGTGGCATCTCCCGTTTGATTAATGTGTATGTGGTGATAATATATGTTTTATTGTTCAAAGCTTTGTGCTAATAGATTAGTTTATAAAGTCATGTGTTAGCCTGTTAGCTGCTACTCGGCCCATCTTTGACAGCTCATACAGACAAGTACAGATTGGTACAATGACGGTAACACTACGTTAGTGGTAGTATTTTGTGATATGCCATGATACTGGATGGTTATTGTATTCACATATCATGCTTTTTACCTGGTACTTACATTTATTTATTCATAAAATACCACAATAGTAGTACTATGGTGCGTTTTAAGTAGTGATGGCAACACAATTGACTTAATAGCCTAATTAAAGTTGTTTATATAACGTGTTAACAAATTAAATATATTAAAAACTCTTTATTGTGAAGCCTTGTTGGGTTTTGTAGTTTTGCTTCATTACTTCTTGACTTGTCAAACCAGTTTTCACTTCATTGAAATAATGATGGGGTGTTGACAATAAAGATCCTTAATACAATTTTCTAAATATCCATCTTAACACTTTTTCTTATTCACAGTATTCAGCATGTATATGGAGCCCAACATCCCCCATTTGACCCTTTGCTACATGCCAAGTAAGTGCAGTTACGTATTTTGGTGGATGACGTTTGTATTTATTTATTTCATTTTATTTTTTATGTTTGAATGTCTGGATGGTTTGTTTTGAACTGTATTCTGTTGTTTTGCAGGCACTGCATTCTCCAAAATAGAAACTGTAATTTTAATTTGTTTGCAATAGTTTATACAGTGTGTACAATGGATTTTATCATGGTTAGTGTTTCTGAAAGGAACACGTTCAAAGATAGAAGAAGATATGTGTGTGTGTGCTTTTGCTTTCAAGTCGGTTTTGTTTGCAACACATTTTACTTCCTTTATTTCGTTGTGATAAAGAAAATCCAACAACAGCATTGTTTATATATAAAGAGGATTCTGTTGCATTTTCTGTTTCACTTTTAAAATATATGGAATTAAGAAAGTAAAATGGGTTTGCATGCACGTTTAATAAAAAAAAAAGTAGAGAATGACATGGCTTTTTCGTGGAGGATTGATTGAATGATCATGAAAAAAATGAAAGTCATTTCAGAGGATGGACAAGTCATTTCAGTTTATTTAAAGATAACTTTGTTCTTCTTTTCGACAATATGCATAGATTAATCATTCTCAATAAAAAACAAACAAATGTGTTTGTATAATATGAATAGGGTTGTCTTTGATGTTGAATTTGCATAATCATAAAATGAAAATGTAGTGATCATACTTATCAGTTCACACTTGTTGCTGTTTTCTTTGTGACAGCCACAGATGTTGCTACGATGAATCAGCAAACCCTGCCCATTGAAGTGCCACATGAAACAGCATGCCTGAACTAGACCAAAAGCAGCCGCCTCTGTAGTTTTTGGAATGAGACACTTAAGAGGCTTCCTGTTAGAGGGAATCTGATTTTTATGTTAGCTGGCTATAATGTGAATACAACATCAAATTGAGCAGAGTGCATTAAGCATTGTATCTAATTTCCTTTCAAATTTAAAATGAACCCATTTAATGTAAGTTAAAAATACAGGCAATGCTTCCTCTTTATTTTATGAATGAATTTAATCAAAAAAAGAAAAAATAATTTATATGATAAAAACACCTTTTTTTAAACTTACTCTATTAGTTGTACTTTTTAAATAATAAAACGCTCCCTTTTTCTTGATTTCCTTCGCTTTAAAATAGCTTGTAAAAGTGGCGTGTGCATTTTACTTTCACTTTTAATAGCGTCAATTCAAAGTAAAGCAATTGTTCGTATTTAGTTCGTTAGAATTTTCCCTAATATCCTCGCTTTCCTTCACTTTTAAAGTGTCGTCGAATTAGCTGCAATTTGGACAATATGCAACAATAAAATACAACGTCAAATGCACTTTAGCCTATTTATAAAACATGGAACTTTAATTAACAAAGCAAATAAAAATACACCATGCTATAAGGCAAGCTATTCCTAATATAAAATAACAAATAACTTACATTAAGTTTAAATAGGTATACAAAACTGGAAATAGGCTAAGCAAACGTATAATATATAACCAAATAAATAAGAAATGTAGAAAGTTTATTAGCAAAATGAGTAAGAAAGCTTGGAGGCACTACGTGTCTTGATGTCAAATAAATAAATAAAAAAAATTACACAAAGTTTAAATAAATTAAAAATCAGTAAACCATGTGGAACCAATTAAATAAGAAATTAATATATATAAAAAAAAAACTTCCAAAACCACCTCGGCAAAAGTCAACAGGCTTTTCAAAATCCAAAATATTGCCAAACAGGTGCTTTTGCATATCTTTTTGAAAATAAATCATCCGCCATTGTCTGTCTCACCTCCCTCTCCTCACTGGATAAATGAAATCTGATCTGTGGTGCAACATTTTTTGTTATTAGCCGTTTCAACACGTTCATGTTTTACCCAGTAAAAAGGACAGCTTTTTTCGAATTTCAACCCATATGTGAAGTATTGGGACAGCTGACTCACAGGTCTTTCTAAGTGATCCTGTTTCATTAATTGTTCAGATACTAAAAGCAGGGAATGGGCTGTATCAGTTCTAGCCATTGATTCGGCATTGTAATAGTTCTATATTGCTGAACACACTTTAGGCCTCAACACTTGACCAACTAACCTCAAGAACGGTGACAATCAACGAATGTAAAATGATGAGCTCTTTACATCACAACACTACAGATAGCTAACAATAATGATAAAAACAAGTCATCAAACAGCAGAAAAAATTCTAATAAATAAATGATGTAGTTACTGTTTTTTAACATTTTTTATGCTGCAGTGCATGCTGGGAAAGTCTTAAAATTTCAGAAATATGAAATTCGTTTAGACTACCGTTTTTGACTTGTTGGGACAATATTTCAGGCAATTATGTTAGTCTGACATGGGTTTTTATGTAGTTTAAAGAAAATAGATTTTTTTTTTACTCATAAGCTTGAGTTCCATAAACTTGTAAATAGTTTTTTTCACTGAAAAAAAAAAAACTTTTTGTAAGTGAACAGTGACTTGGAGTCTAACAATGACAGTCAGAGAAGCCAGTAAAATGTCCCTGTCCTTTGTGATTTGACCACATCTAGGGATATAATTTTTCTGTGCGAGTTTGATTCATATACAAACAAAAGTCTACATTTTCTGTTGCAGTCTGATGAAAGCTGGAAACAAGCCTCTGTCTACCACTACGCCGGGAAAACCAAAGAAAGCCACCACCTTCCAAGAGTTTGAGAGCATCACCAGTGATGCCTGGGATGTGGGAGACGATGATGATGAGCTTCTCGCTATGGCAGCCCAAAATCTCAACATTGAGGTCGTTATGGAGACAGCCAATAAGGTGATTGAAAACCACAGCAAGCTACAGGAAAGAAGACAGCAGCAGATGGACAAGATGACTGAGCCTGAGGAAAAAGACAGAGAGGAAGCACAGGAGGAAGAGGAAGAGCCAGATGAAGAGGACGAGAGAGAGGAAGGGGCCGAGATGACAACAGATCTTTCATTCAGTTTAGAGACTCTTCACCTAAGTGACAACCGGATGGTGAAGTCACACAGTGAAGCTCCCGTCGGCTCGCCTAAAGGTCAGTCAAACATCAGAATGACTGCATTTCCAATCTATGTTTAGTCTAGTTTATTGTTTGACTTTAGTGAAGCTTAAACAAATCTGAAAATAATCTTTGTTGTGTTAATACGTGTTGTGTTTATAAAGAAAGAAAGACATTTTTTTTTAAAATAAAATATCAATATATAAGGTGAAAAGAATAGTTGAAAAAAAGTTGTACTAAAATTACTAAAGCTAAAAAAAAAAAAGCTCTAAATAAAAGATTAGTAGAAATAAATACCGGTAATTCTAAATAATAAGTCGCATCAGTCCAAAAATACGTCATGATGAGGAAAAAAACATATATAAGTCGCACCGGACTATAAGTCGCATTTATTTAGAACCAAGAGAAAACATTACCGTCTCCAGCCATGAGAGGGCGCTCTATGTCTTCAGTGTAGACTACAGGAGCACTGAGCAGCATAGAGCGCCCTCTCTCGGCTGTAGACGGTAATGTTTTCTCTTGGTTCATTTCTCTTGGTTCATGTCAAATTAATTTTTATAAATAAGTCACACCTGACTATAAGTCGCAGGACCAGCCAAACTATGAAAAAAAGTGCGACTTATAGTCCGGAAAATACGGTAATAATAAAACATGATACAATTTACTGAAGTATAATACAAGATTACTAAAACTTTAGATAAACTGAATGGACAGCATTATATTTAATCATGTCAGGATTGGAGTTTGACCGATGTTTTTATTAGGGTATATAAATGTTGAATAAACTTTTAATAATCTATAAGCATTTCACAGGTTTCTACTTACACCAATACAATGTACTGTCAGTACACCATAGTTATACAAATGAACAATATTTATCCATTTATTTTCATTCAGTGTGGTGGAAACTGATAGACAAATTTTAAGTGAAAGTGAAAGTGGTGACATTTGCCAAGTACTGTAGCCCATACTCAGAATTGGTGCTCTACATTTAACCTGTCCAAGTGCACACACACACAAGTGAGAAGTGAACACACTGTGAACACACACCCGGAGCAGTGGGCTGCTATAGATCCAGCGCCCGGGGTGCCTTCCTCAAGGGCACTTCAGCACCGAGACTCGAACCGGCGACCTTCTGGTAACTAGTCCGGCTCTCTAACCATTGGGCCACAGCTGCCCCTCAAAGATCTAATGTATTTGTTTTCCTGAGCAAGTGGACAACAGTATCACAGCCTTCATCTTTCAATTGAAATGGCTAATAATTTATAATTTGCTGTTAGCCCCCTAAGCATCATAAATTCTTGAAACTAAGCATAGCCCCTTTCACACTGCGATTCCTGAAAATACACTGGTAATGTGTTCCGCCAGTTGTTCCCGGGTGCTAGATTTTGCACTTTCACACTGCCAGTGATTACCCGGAATATGTGCATGCGTTCACACACAACCCGTAAAGGTCCCGCAAAGACCATGACATCAAGATGTGACGTGTAATGCACGAGTCGAGAGCGCTAGGCACGTTAACTTTCTCTTAAGCTACCGAACTATCTCAGCTTCAGCGCAGAAAGTGAGGAACTAACTAATCTCTGCTTCATTACACATACGTTTGCACACACATTTTTCCGTCATGAAAGTTGAGCTGCCTTTAAAACACCCAGTAAAAAAGTCGCGTGTTAACGTGCGTCGTCACTACGACACACCTTTAATGCCATTAGATCTGGCTTTTGTTTACACAGAGCTCGTTCCAGGACTGAACCCAGCAATGTTTCTAGGTCCCCAACCTGGGTTCAATCCCAGAATCAATTCCCAGACGTTTTTGCATTCACACAGAAGGTGACCTGGCGATTTTCCGTGTCCATCGTGCATTGTGAAAGGGGCTCATGTTAGCTCAGAATGTTTCTTCAGAAGAAACCGGATTCAGAAAAAACAAAAACAGAGTTATTAGCAAAATGTAAATTTGCTTATTACATTTACATGTTAATTTGCATAAAAAAGGAGTACACACTCATTTTCACACGATGTTATGATTGTTCCATTTTTGTAATGGTAGGCCATTCGGATCGGCTGTCGTTTTAGATTTGGCTATTTTCTTCAGCAGATATTGGCCAATGGACAATGCTTATATTAATTATCTAATGTTTTCATTACACTTGACAAATCAGAATTATTTTCATAAATTTTTTATGTTTTTGTTGTTCGACCACTCTACGTAGCTGCTGTGTGCAAAATTTGTTGAAAATCGAACAAATGACCTTGGAGGAGTTCGAAAAGGAGTTCTAACAACTAAACAACAACAACAAACACCCAGAGCACCTCAGTAACTTTGTATCACCCCTGACAATCACCCACAAGATGCCTGGGATTATTTTGTAAAGACTAAAAATGCAAACTGAAACCAAAAAGTTAAATACTTTTTTTTTTTTGTTGCCAATTTTATTTGACTACATTAATCGGCATCTATGAAAGATGAACTAATTTTGCTCAAGGCTGAGAGTTTGGATTTGAGAAACAGACCTTTGATTTTCTTCTAATCTCTAGCCTTTCCTTTTCTCCTTGTCCTCTTCCTAGTTAATTAGCACTACTTTGTTAAATAGTTTCATTAACTGGGAGGCTTTAACGTTGTAAACCTGTGTGGCCCAGGTAAATTGTTCTCAGTGAAATGTCAATCAGGTGGCAGTTTGCCAATGAGCTTTAATATGCCAATATACTGTAGGAAGGGTTTTTTTTTTTTTTTTTTTTCTCTTCTCTTTCTTCACAGACCTGTCACTCAAACTTTCACTCTGATACTTTTGAAAGCATAGCAAATCTAATGAAAGCATGTTTATTTCAATAGTATTAGAATCCCAGTTCTTCATAGTACTGCTGTGACCCGAAGGCCCAAATAGCATTCAAATCAAGAACGAATGGGTATGAAGCCACTGCAAACTAAAAATCGAACCATACTGAAGTTCGTTTGTGTTTTTCTTTTGGGTAGTTTGAAACGGCTCACTAGTACAAACTTTCTAGAAAACTTCAAACTGCCATTGGTCTGTAGCAAATATGCAATAGGTGGCTGTGCTCTGAGGCTTCACATTTTTCGACATTGAAATCTTTTCAGGTATATTTCTCAACTCAATCATTTAAGGTGAGACCCGACTAATAACATGAACACACAGGAGAGCTGTGTGATGGCATTGGAATGTTCACAATTAGTATAGAGCTGCTCCAGTATTTCAAAATACTTATAAACCTAAAGAAAGTGAAACAAATTTTTCTGTGAGTATTGGGGTATATAACATCAGGACTGTCTTCTTCCACCGATTTTACCTGCTCTGACAGACAGTTCTGTCAGCCTTTTGTTTTGCCAGCCTCGGTGGCAATGGATGACTGTGATAATGGACTTTGTGTCGATGTGTTCCACATCTACTCTAACAGCACCTTGCGTTGACACAGTCAACTGCCGTCACCCACTGTCTAATTTCTGCAGGGATTACACAGACGTCATTAAATGTTGAAGATGTTATGATGCTCAATGTGAGAATGATCTCTCAAAGTCACAGAGAGACACATTTAATGCCTTTAACAGGCATACAAACACATTGTACAGTGACACTCAGTGTTTGGACAGCACGATTAAATATTGGGGAAAAATCAATTCACCCATACATTGTGAAAACATTTATACCATAGAATGTGCTCATTAAACCTACTATGCCTATAGGCATAAAAAAACAAAAACAAAAATCTTCAAACGAAATTTTTTTTGGGAACACACCAAACGAAGAAGAATGAATTATCTCGGCAACATGGCTGCTACAGATTTTCTGGCATAAATTAAGATTTAAACGAAAAGTAATCATTTGTTTTATGTTACATTCAATTGTGAGTTCATATTAATTAACGGTCATGTTACTCAAAGAAATGTTTGCAAAAAATCGTGAATATTTACTAACGTCATATAATTACAGACTGCATGATAGTGCCACAGCATATATCTGATCAGGGCGATAACCACCATAGACTAATTCCCCCAATAATTAGAAATCACTAAACCATTTTCTCAAATATTGCCTATGAGAGACAGAGAGAGAGAGAGAGAAATGGAAGTTGCGTGTAAAATAGAATTGGGATTGGGCCTTAAAAGGTATTTTATAGTGTTATATAGTGTTATATTATAGTGTTATTGACAATCCTCTGTATTACGCATCACACCCTGTATTGCTCCAGATGTGTTACATATTTGTATGGTTATTTTTTATTATAAAAAAAAAAAGAAAGAAACGGCCAGCAGTGCTGAGAAAATATCATACAAATATTTTGTTTTTCTGTTTAGGTTTTAAAGGGCTTTAACTTTTACATTACATACATGCATCCATAAAATAAAGAATAAATAATCAATAAAATGACAGAAATCAAATACAATTTTATGAACTTAACACCTACTTTTATTTATTTATTTTTTTAAATATAAGCAACATAAAAATAAGAAAACATTAAGAAAAAACATTTTGATGGTTTAAATACAATTATATAATATAATAAAAAATGACAAAAACTAAAAATAAAATTGCTAAAACAAACTGAAGTTAAAATAACTAGCTATATAAAAAAATAAGTGCTAATGAAGGCTAAAATAAATCATATTATATACATTTCTAAAATGATGATACATTCAATATATATATTTTTTAAATCAAGGTAATCGAGAAACAATTTAATATATATTATTCAGTATTAATTACAATAGATACTCTGCATACCACATGCTTCTCAGGAAAAACTTTCATGAAATCCAACCAAAGGGACTGAAGTGAGCTTGCTTACTTGATAGATGGATAGATAGATGGATGGATGCTGAAAATGTAAACACATTGAGAATTGCGTGAAATCTCATCATGACACCCTGAATCTAAATCACAATAGAATCTAAATGAACTGAATCGTGTTGTGTCCAAAAGATTACCCCTGGTGATTATGGCACTCTGAATGAGGTTCATCTGGCTGAGCTCTGTAATGGATTTAGATTGACAGAGAAGTGTTTCATTACCTCTAGCTGAGCATCTTGGGGTAACTGCCTCTTCAGACCTTTGGGCAAACTCATGTCCTGATATGTTATGCATCATGAATTGCTTCCATAATAACATTTAATGGGCCGAGTGCTGAGAGAGAGCAGTTTGTATATGCTCATTAAAGCGTTGTTTTCTCTTCTGTCAGAAGTGGGCGTTGAACAGGCAGCACTACACAGACAGCAGTCACTCCCGCACAGGCCTGTGATTCCACTGGTGGCCCGCATGGCGGATCAGAACACATCCGGGACCCCTGCCATGACCCAGAGAGAGGCGTCAAGACTCGACAAGTTCAGGCAGGTTCTGGCGGGACCTAATACTGATCTGGGTAAGATGCTGTTTTATGGTTCTGTTACTTAATTTTGCATAGTGTCACTCTTCATTTGCTTGGGCAATGCATTACAAAATATAATCCTGGGGCCCCGCTGTCCTGCAAAGTTTACAACCTGCTTCAGCTCACCTGGCTTGTGATGTTTCAAGTGATCCGAAAGAGCTTGGTTAGCTGCTTCAGGTGATTAATTGGGGTTGGAACTAAACTCTGCAGGACAGTTGATCCCCAGGAGCAGGATTGAAGACATCTGCCCTATTTCCCTAAATAATATCGTGTGCTAATTTTATACAACAGTCAATATTATTTGCGTTACATTTTAGACACATGTTCTGTTTGTCATCAATTAAAATAATTCCAAACAAACCTGGGGCCGAATATTTCTGCATCTTTGTGCAACACTCATTGTTTCGTACCTGAATGAATCTCTTTTTCAATGAATCATTTGAGCCAATGATTCATTGATCCGCTCACAAAGACAATCACTTGCTTTGGTTCTAAATGATTTAGCATTGGGAATTCCTGGCACCTACTGGCAGTTTTAGTGCCGTATTTATACCAGTGAAGGTACCAGCAAATATACACAGCAAAAAATCCCGAGAAAATGCTTGAAAATCACAATAAATTACAAAAAAAAAATTTCTTCTTCCCAGTATCACACAACCTTACATAATAAGACCCCTTCATATATATATATATACACATACACACACACACACACACACACACACATATATACACATATATACACATATATACATAAGGTTTGGTAAATAATTCTAGGATTTAAGGTACATTATTAATTACCAGGAACGTATTTTAAGAAAGTACATGCAATCACTATAGTCTCTTCATTGTGTATAGCTCTCGTTTCATTACTCAGAAATATCTCTGGGATTGAAGCAGGGCAGGTCCATGAAGTCAGGACAGTGTAGATGCTGACATGTCTCTGGATGTTAGTATGTCAGTTCTGTTTTCATTTGACTGACTGGCTCTGAGGACGTCCCTGAACCAGTTTGGCCGCTGTTGCCGTTATTAGACATCTGAAATTATGAGTCAAACACGTGGTGGCAGAATGAAAAATGAATGAAATCTATAATTAAGCTGGGATCTCCAAAATGATAATGAATTCCCATCCAACTACAGCACTGTTGACTGCCATCTCTTGGTAGAGAGACAAATAACACAAAGATCCTATGAAATTGCCTTGGGCGCCATTTTTGTTTTCTGTGTTCCCTCTGAAAGAAGTAGTTTAGGTGGAACATTTTTAAATTATGCTTATTTTACAGTGTAGGAATACTGCATACACACATATGGAATGAGGTACGCCTATATGGTAGGAAAGATGTGAGTTGAAATGAAGGGATGTGCATGTGTGTGTATGAACAGTATATATGCAACTAAGGAAGTGCATGCATTTGTACGCAAGGAAGGAATGTAGTACATGCGTAAATATGTAAGGAAGTAAGAAGGGACATACGTAAGGAAGTACATGCGTGCGTAGTACGCAAGGAAGAGATGCATGCGTAAAGAAGTACATCCGTGCATCTCATATGTACATAAGGAAGAAAAAAAGGATGTAAGTAAGTATGTGAGTATGTAAGGAAGGAAGTACATGAGCACATGCATAATTACGTAAGTTAATACCTGAGGAAGTATGTGTGCAGGATGGAGGTACATATGTATTAGGGGTGGAACGATTCACGGAAATCAACTTATGTCTGTTCTTTGTGTTTTATTGCCTTATTTAACTGATTTAACATTTTTAGTTTTTCACTAAGCACACATAACTTTTTTTTTTTCTCAAAAACTCAATCATGTACACATGCTGCTCACACATTATTATAGCCCAGTTTGGGCTGATACAGTGATATCTATAGATTTAGCCATTTAAATGTGTATAAGCAACTGAAAAAAGCACAGAGGTCAGGGCATGACAAAACTTCTCCAGGCCCCTAAAATACCCTTAGACCTCAGAGGGTTAAACTAAACTCATGTAAGCTTTGCCAGTGTAAACATTTAAGAGCCAGAGGACGTGAGCTTGTGCGCACAGTGAGAAGATTTGTGCTTGCGCTCAATCCGAAGCTCGCAAACCCACACACATGTTAAAATGCCTTTTACAGCAGATTTTTTATTTATTTTTTGATAACTGTGACTTTTAATGGGTCGTGTATTGAGACATTGTACCAAAGCGTCTTTGAAAATAGATAAAACAGTACCTAGACATTCAATGTGTCATATCTGACTAACAATAATGAGCAAAAAGTCATTTTCTTTCTTTACAAGCTCTGTTTCTGAAGCGTTTGGTGCCGTCTCTCAGTTGCTGTATTTAATGAGTACCTGAGAGATGTGTTTTTAAGGGGGATGCCATCAGATGGTCAGCTTTTACCTCTTCTAGAGAGAAAATGACTGCTACAATCACAGGAAGCAATTACTCCCTGATGCCGTCTACTGTAGCCTTGGCGATAGATCACCTCTGAACCCTTCTCAATACTGTCTGACTATCTTTTCTCTCCATGTCTCTCAGATGGGGGAGCTGTGGTGCTCTCGTGGTCTTAACACAGGCAGTTGTTATTCTGTTAGTGCTCAACCTCTATACTATAAATGCTGTCTGATTCAAATTCACTTAATTTAGTGGCGTTTGTGACAAGAAGAATATTGAGAATCTTAAAAATAAATAAATGCATGCATACAAATAGTGGATATTACATTAAAGAAGCATGATTTCCCTGGGGATGTCTTTTATGTATCTCTTTTGGCATTGTTCACAATGCTCACATATGTCAAGCTTAAAACTGACATAACAAACACACATACATCGTAATAAATTAACTCGATCAATGAAACATGCCTTTCGGAAATCTGTTCTTCACACAGTCATATGGATTTAGAATAATAGAATACATTGCACTTGTATATTAATAAAAGGGCACTGCACTTACAGTGCCTTTTTTGGGTAATTTCTAATAGTACTATTTTATACACACTCATTCTGGAGATGAAGTATTATATATTAAGCAGCTCTAATTTGTCCAGTCATTTGAGTAAATAATTAAATAAACTACTATGCTATATCGATGACTTATGCTAATGCTGACGTTTATCTTTAACCAATAATTATTTTGTTAAATATCAGTGTCAGTGGTTTTATAAAAACTTTTTTGTTGTTTTTACTTGATTAAACAGTAGGCTAATGCTAATATTTCTCATTAATGCCACTATACAGATGTTTTTACTTCAGAATAACAGAAGTGAGTTTCAGGTGAACCCTAAAAATGTATGAGCTGTCAGCATAATGTTGTTAATTATTATTGCTGGCATTTTAAAGCTAAATAAGACAATTTCTATGGAAGACTGCATTTAGCTGTACGTGTATGTGCTGGCATTAGATTAGTGTGATAGACAACGTCAGCAAGGCCACATTTACCCTGCAAATCTGCATGCCCAAATCAGATATTTTGACTATATCCATTTTTTTATTTTATTTAAATTAAACAAGCTTAGCTTGAACAATGCTTAACGTGGCTCTGTGAATAAGACAGTGATATTAGAAGACCAAACTCTGCACAAATTATATTAATAAAGCATACTATGTATAGAAAACCAGATGAATCCCGAATATGAAAGCAGTGAGTTTAACTTGTATTGAAAGATCTCATAGAAACATTTTTAATGCGTTTATTTTCATCCTTGCATCAAAATCATGAATTACAGTAGTACCAATTCTTCATGACAGTGATTTTAAAAACGGATCCAGGTCTAGTGGTAGAACTTGTGTCAAGCATGTTAGCGGTTCTGGGTTCTAATCTGCCCTTATATAATATTTTATGTTTCTCATTAAAACCAAATGTGTTCATCAGTGATTGTGTATCAAGAGTAGGGACATGTTTGTGTGCACTAATAACAGCGGTGGCAATAAGCACTTTTTTCAAAATCAAAACATAAATCAACACATATCAGTGTCAGATCACCACTTTTTTAGGGATGGGTTTCGATTGGGTTTTTTACAATACCAGTGCCATTTCGATACTTATATATACGATATATATATACACAGTACAGACCAAAAGTTTGGACACATCCTCATTCAAAGAGTTTTCTTTATTTTCATGACTATGAAAATTGTAGATTCACACTTCCAGTTTGCATATCGGTCCAACACATATGTCAGAATGCTGTTCATAGACTTCAGTTCAGCATTCAACACAATCATCCCTCAACAGCTTTACAAATTGATTCAGCTGGGGCTCAACACTTCGCTGTGCAACTGGCTGTTGGACTTTCTTACTGGAAGACCTCAGGCAGTACGGGTTGGCAGCAACACATCCAGCACCATCAAACTGAACACTGGGGCCCCCCAAGGATATGTGCTGAGTCCCCTCCTCTTCACTCTGCTGACCCATGACTGCACACCATCACACAACTCCAACCTCTCTATCAAGTTTGCAGATGACACGACTGTGGTGGGTCTCATTAGCAACAAAGATGAGACAAACTACAGGAGTGAGGTGAGCCACCTGGCCAAGTGGTGCAGTGACAACAATCTCTCTCTGAACGTGGAGAAGACAAAGGAGATTGTTGTAGACTTCAGGAGAGCACACACTCAGCACGTTCCTCTGACCATCAACGGTACGACTGTGGAGAGAGTGAGCAGCACAAGTTCCTGGGTGTGCACATCACAGAGGACCTCTCCTGGATTGAAAACACCACAGCACTGGCCAAGAAATCACAACAGCGTCTTTACTTCCTCCGCAAACTGAGGAGAGCCAGAGCCCCGCCCCCCATCATGTACACATTCTACAGAGGCACCATCGAGAGCATCCTGACGAGCTGCATCACTGTGTGGTATGGCGACTGCAACGCATCTTGCCGAAAGACTCTGCAACGCATAGTGAGAGCAGCTGAGAAGATCATTGGTGTCTCTCTCCCCTCCCTCCAGGACATTTATGGAACACGTCTCACCCGCAAAGCCCTCTGCATCGAAGGTGACCCCACACACCCATCACACAGCTTCTTCAGTCTGCTACCATCGGGGAGGAGACTGCGGAGTCTCCAGGTCAGGACCAGCAGACTGAAGGACAGCTTCATCCACCAGGCTGTCAGGAAGCTGAACTCACTCCCGAACTTGCTCCCCCTACCCTCTTCTGCCCCAGGCACCACTGAACTATGACCCCCCCCCCCCACACACACACACACATTGGTCTGCTCACTACCTCATTCTCCATGGAACTGATGTCATTCCACTACCTCATCAGTCAGTTAAATAAAATAACTGCTCTTGAGCCCTTTGTCACTTGGCACTTTAATCAGACTTAAGATATTTTTAATAAGGCAAGGCAAGTTTTTTTTATATATTTATATATATATATATATTTATATAGCACATTTCGTACACAATGGTAATTCAAAGTGCTTTACATAAAATAAAGTAAAATAATAATGAAGAAGAAAAATAACGAAAGTAAAACAAGCAATTTTAAAACTTTTAATAGGATTAAAACATTTAAAAACAGTTAGAAATGATTTTAAATCAAATAAAATAAAACAGTGAAAATATAGTGCAATCAGTTCGGACATTGCACAGTGCTCATTCAATAAATGCACAGCCAAAATGATGCGTTTTGAGTCTAGATTTAAATGTGACTAGTGTTTTAGCACATCTGATCAAGGGATTTTTTTTTGCGCTAAAAATCTTTTATCTGCACTGTTGTTCACTTCATTGATTTGCACTATATCTGTCATTTGCCTTGCGCTGCTTTATTAAACTTTGTTTTTTATTTTATTATTTTTTACATTCCCTTATTGTATAGTTGTCTACATTTTATATTTGATTTTTTTAGGCTTTAATGTTAATGTTATCTGTATGCACCGGGGTCTGAGAGTAACACAATTTCGATTCTCTGTATGTATGTACTGTACATGTGGAAATTGACAATAAAGCAGACTTGAACTTGAACTTGAACTGAAGGCATCAAAACTATTAATTAACACATGTGGAATTATATACATAACAAAAAAGTGTGAAACAACTAAAAATATGTCATATTCTAGGTTCTTCAGAGTAGCCACCTTTTGCTTTGATTACTGCTTTGCACACTCTTGGCATTCTCTTGATGAGCTTCAAGAGGTAGTCACCTGAAATGGTCTTCCAACAGTCTTGAAGGAGTTCCCAGAGATGCTTAGCACTTGTTGGCCCTTTTGCCTTCACTCTGCGGTCCAGCTCACCCCTAAACCATCTGGATTGAGTTCAGGTCCGGTGACTGTGGAGGCCAGGTCATCTGGTGCAGCACCCCATCACTCTCCTTCTTGGTCAAATAACCCTTGATGCCTTCAGTGTGACTCTACAATTTTCATAGTCATGAAAATAAAGAACACTCTTTGAATGAGAAGGTGTGTCCAAACTTTTGGTCTGTACTGTATATATATATATATATATATATATATATATATATATGAAAAAGAGCCACAAAAAACTATGGATAACATTAAAGAACATTACAAATATTTAAAATAAATCCATAGCTTTCACACGCTCCTTGGATGCTCTCATTTTCCAAGTTGTGCTTCCCTTACTCGAAGGCTTATAAATGTATTTCATGATCTGGGTCATTGTTTAATATAAAACCACACATAATGTTTCTACTTTGACGATCACTCTGATATTTATTCTTTAATCAGTTCTGTGATCAACTGTACGCTCATACTTTTTAAAGTAGCAACAATGTCGTTTGTAAAGTACAGTACTGTGCAAAAGTCTTAAGCACATTAGTATTTTCAAACCAAAAAAGGGTTTTAAGCCAGTTATTTATATCTTTTGCTGTAGTGTGTCAGTAGGAAATATCAGTTTACATTTCCAAACATTCATTTTGCCATTAATTGTAATAATAACCTAGTGAGATTTTTGAATGCACAAGCAGTCTGACAACAGCCGGTGCTCCACACAGAGATCTGATCTCACCATCATCGAATCTGTCTGTGATTAAATGAAGAAACAGGTGAAACTGAGACAATATGATATTTTGAAGACTGTTGGTAATCAGACAGCTGCTGACTTTGGTAGTATAGAGAGATGATTTTCAACAGAAGAAAGAAGTTCTTACAGGTTTTGGAACAGATATGGTGAATAAATGAAGAACTTGGGTGAGCTATCCCTCTTGACATTAATTATATTAGTAATACTATATTAATTTTTAACTAATTAGAAATTTTCCTGATTCACTTTTCCCCACTACACGTTTACATAAAGATGAACTCTGCTGTTATACTGTCAGTGGTTTCTGGTTGTACATGTCGCCTCAAATGACCAACTCTCAAGACATTTGTGTTTGCAGCAAATTGCCATCTATGCTGGCAATTTTTTGGGGGGACTTTCAGGAACCTTAAGTTATTCCAAAAATGTTTGTCTTCCCTTATTTTTGGAGATATATTTACTGTAGAGACTTTGTTTTGTGGCAGTAAATGACCTGAGTTCTATATAAACTGCAGAGACCAAACAACATGCAAAAGAGCCACACAGATGGGAAATCAAAAATGACCTATATTACAGTGTATGATGTAGCTGTCCATCAGTGTAAACAATGTGCAAAGTAATTAAACCAAAAAGTACACGATTTATAAAGTTATTGGCTTCTAAAGTAAGGAGTCAACTCTGAATCGCTGAAACGAGTCGTTATAGATTTCAAATCTTTTGCCCATCTCTATGTACGTCACTAGGAACACTTTGCATAATAATCTCCGCCTACCGTCTTGAGAGAAACGGAACTCTGACCTGCCCCACCCCCCCCCCACACAGACGCTCTGGTTGGTGCGATAGCATCATGTCGAGGAGAATGAAGATCAGAAGAACCAATGGCTAAAATTCATTTTCACCACAATACCAGAGCAGTACAACAAATCCCTTTTTCACTGATGACTGCTTTTCTAATCTCGGTGAGTACAGCGGGATTTTCAAAGCCATAAAAGAGGGTTCATTACCAACTTTATTTAGACCAACAAGCATCTCCGAATCACAACGCGAAGTATGATTATAAAGTTATGTGTCTGTTTTCTCCCGAGCGTCTTATCAGTATGTGTGCTGTCTGCAGCCTGTCTGCGCTGATCGTCATGTACAAACACGTCTTTAAAATGAAGTGTAACTCCGTGAATACTCAACGAAGAGACATGAGAGAGATATCTATTGAAAGCTTGACATGTCTACTTTAAAACTAAACAAGTGCTGCCGAAAACAGATATTCTGTGATAAAGTAATTCATATGAAAACAACGCGATGTCTGTTTTTCACATCTTCCTTCATTATATCTAATGTGACCACGCCCCCGCGCTGAACGTGCTATTCAGATTCAAACTGAAGCGAAGAAAAAGCAGCGAGACTGTTCAAGTTTTTTATTTTACTGTTTGCTTCGCGGTAAGAGGAATAAGACATAATTCACCCCGAACAGATGCTAACGCATAGTTTACCGTGGAGGTGTGTGCGGAACAACCAATCAAAACTATGTCAGTTGACCAATCAGAACACAGTATGCTACCGAAAGGTGGGGTTTAAGGAAACTGAATCTTTTGAACAGCTTCGTGCGAACCGTTTGGGGATCTCTGAGAATTGAGGTAATGTTAAAATGATATTTTGAAAAAATGACAATGTTTTGTAACCTTGGATGAATTTAAACTTAATATACAGGACTTATAAACAGTGATAGGAAGCTTACAATTTTCATCTTACGGGCTCTTTAACATAAAGGCTTTTTCTGTGCATGGATTTTTTTTTTTATGTAATAATTTTGATTTGCTTTAAGACTAGGCAAATCAAAGATAAGCCTTTGTCTTTGGTCATCCTAATTATATACAAATATATATTACATAGTTATATTACACTATTTGTGGTTAACATTGCTTAATTAAAACAGCCATCCAACATATTTTTAGGTCTCAACGCACCAGTGGAGAACCACTTTGTTAGACTATCTTACACCAAACTTTAGTTATTTCTTATATATATATATACATATATATATATATATATATATATATATATATATATATATATATATATATATATATTTATATATATATATATATATATATATATATATATATATATATATATATATATATACATCTGAATCTCCCACACTGGAAATTGGCACCGAAGCAAAGTTTGCTTTTTCCCCTTTTTTTTTTTTTTTTTTTTACAAACTTTATTTCTGTCCATAAATGTGTCACCTGGATTTGGGTGTACCTGCCTCATGACAAATTTTATATAAAAATTGAAAGAACATTTTATAATGCAATCAATGAAATACAACGGTGCAGTTATTCTAAGACCACAGAGGAAGTGACTACTGTACGTTCCCCAGACACCTGAACTACATATCATCATTCTCAGCAGCCTGCGCTAATACAGTGAAGTATCTCTTTACAAGAGCTGCATTTCTAAGGCTGCAATGTCCTTTTACTCCTTTACATGACTTACTGCTGCCATTCAAGAATCTACTTAACAAGTTTTACTGCCAAACTAAACTTTTACAGCTCAGAATAAAGACATTTCATGTTTATGAGCCTGCCATTCTCTCAGGACCAATTATTATTATTTATTTTTTTATGTGCACCAATGCAATTACCATTGTAGCTATTAATATTAATTGTCTGCCCAATTGGTAATGTTATGAGACAATGATTTTTATCAGGACAAACTTTTATGGACTTATTTATGGACCCATATTTTTTTATATATCACACAGACCTTTAAATAATAATTTGTAGGATTGTTCTCACTCTTGTCTTTTTCTCTAAATTTGATCATATATTTGTTTTTATTATATTGTATTTATTGCTTTTTTTTAGGTTTAATTTGCATTTAATTTGGTCTGCCATGGGCTGTGAAGCTGATATGGCGATACATTTAAATACAACAAAATGTTTTTAATACATGAAAATAATTTTTTTTGATGAGGATTCTTTTTTTTTTTTTTTTTCAATAAAACAGGTTGTAAGAACTTAATCATGTAGATTAGAGATATACTTATTCAAATTCGGCACACCAGTAAAGTGCATCTCTATTAGAAATTAAACAGAAGTTAAACAAATGTATCATTGTTCTTGCTGCAAAGGTAAACTTACTAGTGCTAGCAACTATTTACATGTAAAGACCATATTGACCTGTTGTGTTTCTTTCGATTTACATTTTAAATTGTCTTTACTTAGACTTAAATTTACCTTCATCAAACCTACAGAAACCCTGCCTATAATAAGCACAGTGCTTAATTTAAAAGTAATATAAATTGCTTTGGGTAAAAGTGTCTGCCAACTGAATAAATGTGAATGATGCTAAACGCTGTTAAAATATCAATATATATATCAGTGCATCCTAGTAGTTGATTATTTTTGTGGTTGAATCAGGACCTGTTGTCTCACATCACTGCAGTATTTAAATATCACTCATATATTAAGTTCTGACCCCCAGATGTTTCCTTTTTTTCACTCCCGATGATGAGCATTGCACTGCGTTTGACTGACAGCCCTCATGTCCCCTGGCAAACAGAGTGTGTCATTTATTTCTCTCTCTCTGTCTGTCACTCTTGCATTTCCTCCTCTGTCTCTTAAATGAACTCTCAAATGAACATTTAATGTCCTGTATGAAGTAGCAGCAGGTGTTTTATTTTTTTATTTTTATTAACCGCAGTGTTTCTTTGAGGGATTATACAGCACATACTGCCTGTATGAGTCCATTCAGTGTTCCTGTGTTTAATTTAGTCTGAGATGCAGCACTCTATTGAAACGCTCACTCTCTTGACAGCAGGTGGCGCTTATGGGACAGCAGTGATTTAGTGTTTGTTACATTGCAGCACTGCTTTGTTCTTTATATTAGCAAAATACAGAGGAAAGATGATTAGAAAATTTCTTTTAAACTTTTCTCAAGCCAGTCAGTTTGCCTCAGAAATACATTGATTTAAACCCCACTACCAAATCAATATTTATATATTTTGTGCATAGTGAACGGTGAGCTTGTTATGCATGCTACAGTATTCTCTTCTCTTCAGCATCTCTGGTCTCTGTTAATGGTCGTTCACAGACTTCGTCATATTTCCACACAAATGACGTTTTGGAAAATGATTTCAATGCAGATCTGCTGAAATAAAACAAAAACAGTTTGGAGCAAAAACCTCTTGAGTTAGTGACGTCACTGGAGTGCAGCAAAATAGAGTGATTGAGGGTTAATATAACCTAAATTCTACACAAATCTAAAATATGCATTGAAGTTAAGAACGTAAAGGTGAAGCTAAATTGATTATGTAATGTTGAATAGAATGTTGGACCGGTCACTGTTTTGGCTCACAGCAGGCACATACTGTGTTGCAATTTGCGAATGTTTTGCAGAGAAATGAAGACAGGTCTCACCAAAACAAGTTTGTGCACTCACACAAATGCTCCCATATATATTTTGAGGTCGCACAGATTACATTTCGGGAGCATAGTCGCAGTTTTGAGCCCTTAAGTTTTTTGTTGTTTGAATATTAAGCACACAGTCGGCAGTACGAGTATTGGCCTGCTGTCGCTTTAAGAGCTGCATGGATCCAATGTACTGTAACAAACATATTTTCATTCCCAAATGTTTACATTCATGTAAGACATAACCGCCGAAGTTGTATGTGGATTGCTACATGGTGCAGCATTATCTACACTGAGCCGTTGTTCGTTGCGCAAAATATGATTGTGGTTTTACAGAACCGGTTTTACTGACAAGATGAGCATTAAAAATTATCGTGCAGCCCTAATGTTAATAATTACCAAACGCCACATTTTGACAATTGTTTTTAGTGTATTTGAGCATTTAGGCACGCACCTAATCTAAATATTCACTTTACTTGTCTATGTTCTGTTCCGTCTCTGAGCGCATGCACAGAAATCCTCCTGAGGAGAAGCACACGTTCTCATTTCGCTCTCTTATCTAATAAACTTGAATAAATTAGGCACATCCCATTTTGTGAAAGTCAGGTTGCATGATTTTACTTATTTGCACGTGGGGTTTGTTCTTACATGTAGGAGCGAAAGTACACCACCGGTAGGGGAGGAATGGGGCACAATTCGTTCAAATCGTTGCGCTTATGAAAATACAATAATCTATATTAAACTGTATTTCGATTAATTAGAGTATAAATTTTGAGTTGTGTTAGTGAAACTTAAACTGGAATAACAAGAAGAAACTCATCTGTCAAAAAATCCAATTGAATCAAAATAATAATTTAGTGTTTTGGAGAATATATCTCTATTGCTTGCTTGGCTTCCTTTTTTGTGGAGTTAACGAAGAAAAATCTGTTGTGGAAACAGTATTGGCACAGAAATAAACAGCCCTCATATATTACATTCAGAGAATGAAACGACTGCCTTAAAGTGGTTTGGCAAGAATAGTACTGTCCACAAACACACAGTGATACACACGCCGGTGTACAAATGTGGGATACATGTAGTTCCAATGAAAACATGTCAAGGTCATATTTCACCCCAAGATAAAATTGTTTTATTTCTATTATTATTTGTTTTTACTGTATTTATTACTGCAGATTAACGTGTGTAAAGGTATTACAACAAACACCATGATTTAGAAACACTGTGCATTATGTAATGTAATGTAACAAGAATTCAGAAAATTAGATTTTCCTAATAAACGTGAATGAGAATAATAAAAAAAAATTATAAGGATTGTATTTTTTAAGCTACAAATATGACCATGCGCTCTCTCTTTTATCTATTTTTAATTCTTGAGACATTCCTGTATAATTCTTTATACAGGTCTTGTGAGACTCACTTAGCTGGCATCCTTTCAGGAGCATCTGTGTAGACGGTCACAGCCTCTTCTGGGGTCACTGTCTCCAGAGGGACGAAGACAGCAACAATGAGCTGATGAAATAGTGAAAGTCTAATTCCTCTCTCTTCCTCTCCCCCCTGTTGTGAGATTAATGCCACGTGGAGAAAATATAACAGATAGTTTAATTATGTGCCAGCGCACAAGATTCATCGACTAATTTCTGCGGCGGACAGCGCAAATGAGGGTTCAAAGGTATGAGCCGAGGAGACACCCTTGAGTGGCTCTGTGTTTAATGAATTCAGCACTTTCCCTGTAAAGTTCCTGTGTAAAGCAGCACGCACATTAAAGCTAGCCTTCAGTGTGTCGGGACAGCCTACCGTCCTCATATACTACACCAGGATACCAGCCTGGAGAGAACACACATTCATGCCCTCTGTACTTACACTTTAGCCACGCAGGTATTGAACGAGGGCCATGAAGATCTGCTGAAAAGGATTTATTAGACTGGAAATGGTTATTTTGTAATGATCTATAGCTTAATGAAGACATTATGAAGATCTAGATTACCTAATGGCTGACCCCCAAAATGAGATTCAGGGAGGATTCACCCCAAAATTATTATTGTCATCATGTTTTTCCAAGCCTTTATGACTTCTTTTATTCCGTGAAATACAAAAAGCGAAGTTTTGAAGAATGTTTAGGCTGCTCTTTTCCCTGCAGTGAATGGAATGTAGGATTGTTACATTTAGATGTAAACAAAATCAAATCTTCTGATGTTTTTTTTTAAACAGTTTCTGAATTGTATTTATTTATTTGTTTATTTATTTATAATCCTGATCGAAGTTTCTTGCTCCATAGTCATAATTTAGTTTTCTATGACTTAAATTACAATGACTAGATTTCCACAAGCAGAACTGTATTTTTGCCTTTTTTTTTTTTTTTTTGTGAAATAATCTGTAATTATTATTTTTTGGTGGACATATTCTGTTGACATAAATTATAGACAATTTTCCAGTATTTTGAGTATTATTTCCTGGGAAACTATTTGCAGAAACACCTCCATTATTATATGAATTGTTAATATGAATAGTCACACTTTATTTTAATTTATCCTTGTTAAAGTGTAATTCCACAAATCATAATTATGTATTCGTATTAATAATCATATGTGCATAATTTACTGTTATTACTTTGGTATGCAGTAACGTAACAAGTATACATAAAAAAAAAAAAAGGTTAAATGCCACCTCAGGTTAATTTACTACATACTGAATATGTGTTGAGCTATGTTATAATCATAATATATCATAATCATGTTTTCTGAAAGACTCCCTTTTGCAGATTAGATAAAATAAAAGTTTTTGAGCTCCCTGTAATATATATAAAAAAAATATATAATAATAATTTACTCAAAATGTATTTTAGAGCTGAGTGGAAATACAATTTATAGCGCTACCCTTTGAAGCTTCTCTGCGAATATATTGCCATCAATAATAATAAATGATGTGTGAGAATAAGGAGACCATGTTTATGTGAGAACACTCATATTTGTCACTCATATTTGCATGGCAGTCATGAAAACAGTATTCATTATTTATTCGCTTCAGTCTTCATTTTGCCCTGACAAAGAAACTTCACAAGAAACATCAAGCTTTTATATCAGAAAGGTTTGTTTTCAGGAAAATAAAAACACTTTACCCAGAAGGCTCTTGTATTCATGGCACCTTTCATCTATTCAATGCATTTTTAAACCAACCTCTGTTTTCAAATTTAGATTTATCTTTGATGACACATAAAATGTATGCACATTCCACTGCAGCCTGTTGTCAAGACCCTGAGAAATGACTAATCCACATTCAACACATCATGATTGCTGCCATCAACCCTTGAAATATGAAATATGAAATGAAATGAAATGAGAAATATTTGGTTTTAAAGTGCTTGTTCTCTCTTGGCTCTGCAGGGACTCTTTTGTCCAATTTAAGTCCAATTTGCCTCATTGAGATTTATTCACTTTAGCAATCTTATGTTTGCAACTACACACTCATCCAGTGCTTATTGAAAGCATGGCGTGCCCATAGATTTTAAATGTGATCATGTTTTTGCAAGCTTACCACATTATTTAAATATGCCAGATTAGTGCATCTCAAATGATTATGTTGCAAACAGTTTATCAGAGATGTCTTGATGTCACCATATTTTTAGTGTATTTGTTATTCTGAACATATCAACGGATATGTGAGCCTGGACCACAAAACCAATCTTAAGTGTCATTTTTTCGAAATTGAGATTTATACATCACCTGAAAGCTGAACAAATAAGCTTTTCATTGATGAATGGTGAATAGGACAATATCTGGCTTAGAAAAAAAAAGAAAATCACCTTTAAAGTTGTCTTAATTAAGTTCTTAGCAATGCATATTACCAATCAAAAGTGAAGTTTTGATGCATTTCTGGTAGGAAATTTGCCGAATAACTTCATGGAACATGATCTTTGCTTAATATCCTGATTTTTGGTAAATAAGAAAAATCTTTAATTTTGACCCATACAATGTTTTTTTTTTTGGGCTATTGCTACAAATATACCCCAGCGACTTAAGAGTGGTTTTGTGGTCCAGGGTCACATATTTGAATGTAGAATGCACAATAGATTAGCCATATTTTTAAACATATTTATACATCTTTCTTGATCAGAAAAGGAAGGTAAAAAACATGCTAGTACAAAACTGAACTGAATACAGAATAGCTGTGTTTATTTCCAAGATGATAACTGGTTGGTATTCGCTGAAATAAGCATGTGCACAGCTGGGCCTCCTACAGGAAAAATGAGCAGAACAACTTGACCAGAAGTCATTTGTATAAGCGTTCTTGCATAAATTGCCATTTAATTCAGTGGAACAGTTTACGTAAGAATGTTTAAAAGAGCACCAGGAATAGTGTTTCAAGACCTGTTTGCATTTTTTCAAGTCAGCATTACATTAAAAAAGGACAACCTTTAAAAAAAAAAAAAAAATTGTAAATAATTAAAAGTTCACATTATTCATTGTAATTTTGAAATCACTGACAAGAGTCCTGCAAAATCTTGATCAGGTGGATTATTAATAATTTAGTCAATTCATGATGAAAAAACTCATACTACTACTTTGAGAAGTGACGTTTTGTCTAATAAAACTCTTCTGTTTCCTCAGAGGAGCTTCGGAAGTTGAGCTGGTCGGGAATTCCGCGGCAGGTGCGCCCAATCACATGGAAGCTGCTCTCAGTAAGTGGAACAATCTCAGTGCACGGTGCGGCTTCAAATGGTCCAGCTCATTAGAGAACTACAGCGTACATCCATTACAAGATGAATCAAAGAATACATAATGCATTCTACATAAATACACATTTATAAGTAATAGGCTTCCTACTAATGACTTGTAGGATGACTTCTGCCTCCAAGCTCAGAGGTCCAGTCGAATGAAAACGTATAATTCTGTATCTGTTATACAAACCCTTAAACTACATTGAATCTTATGCCCTTGCTAATTTTGAACTGTATAAGATGCTCTTTGGAGCATTCCTGAATCATGCTGTTTTGTCCATGCCAGCAGAAGTTCCTGCTGTCATTAAAAGCCTTTCTTTCTTTAACTTTGTACTCTTTAAAGTGAAAATGATGTGACGTTCAGCCAAGTATGGTGACCCATACTCAGAATTCGTGCTCGGCATTTAACCCAGTGGGCAGCCATTTATGCTGCGGCGCCCGGGGAGCAGTTGGGGGTTCGATGCCTTTGCTCAAGGGCACCTAAGTCATGGTATTGAAGGTGGAGAGAGAACTGTACATGCACTCCCCCCACCCATAATTCCTGCCGGCCCGAGACTCGAACTCACAACCCTTCGATTGGGAGTCCGACTCTCTAACCATTAGGCCATGGCTTCCCCAAAACCAGGGTTCAGAATAGAAGATGTTTTTGGAGAAAAAAAAATATTAATAAAGGTAAATTAAAACAGTAAGTGCAAACAAGTATGATGCATTGTATTACATAGTTGTGTTCTGACACATTTTCGGATCCAGTCACACATGATACGGGCCTTGCATAGCTAGAAGTGTTTTCTGTTCACATACTTGCATATGATATTTTGAGTCTAAAACTGTTGTTGATGTAGTGTCAGTTTTCTTGCATAAGACGAGCCGTGTATATAACCCTCACTCCACTGCCCTACCTCTCACGCTGACTGGTGCTGGTTCGAATCCTTCATGGAACAGTTAAATTGGTGCTATGACCCGGATGGGTGTTTGGCTTTAAGGGGTTGAGCTGGAGCCAGCTGGTAAGAACTGTGCAGGTAAACCTCCCTCCCCTTGTCTCAAGAGGTGCATAATACTGCATATTAAGAAAGGAGAAAGCATTTTAAGATTTAAGGAAAAATTACACTTCAACTTTAATTATGGATAAAAGATATCAGGCACATAACTGGCTTGAAGTTTTCCCCAGGACAGGACTGGCATAATGGGGGTGGGTTTGTGTGGTCGTACCCTCTGACACACAGACAGGGGGCAGTGTACCCTCTTACCACACTGATAAATGAAGTATCAGTCTGAAACATGGCGGAATGGGGGAAGATATTTGATATTCTGACACCCTTCTAGGCTAGTGTGTGTGGTCACACACACACACACACACACACACACACACAGAGAAACATCCTATTCACCCATGTGACCTTCATTTGACTACTGCTACCTCGTCTGTCATTTTGACTCGAACCCTGGACTGCAGCCCCACTCAATCAAACCCCATCGATCCATGTTATTGAGCTCCTGCACAGGTGTGCTCATTGTGAGTTCTCCGGTGTGTGTGTGTATTTGTGTTTGAGTGAGTGAGTGGAGAGTGAATGTGAACAGTTGGAAAGCATCCTTTAACAAAATTAATGACCGGTGGAGGGTGACATCACCATTTGAACAGGCGCTTTAATGTGTGATCAGTTTTGTGCATCCTGCTGACTTCTTACAAACTGCCACCAAACCGCACTCAACACTTTCTTAATAAGAAGAAATAATTTCTCTTTTGTCAGGTAACCACTAGAAAATAACATTTTTATTAGTAGTTTTTGCTAAGGTAATCATTTTTATTACTATTACTTATACACAGGAAAACCTTTGTACAAATATTACATTAAAACATATATGTATATATCCAGCATTATTTCTGTTTTTCACCTGACAAATGTTTAAACAGGCAATAAATAAATAAATTTCATTTTCTGTGACGACTGCGTCTTCAGGTATGACTGAAAGCCAGTGAAACCTGTTGAAGAAAACATCTTTCTGACCTCTAGACATGATGCTAACACTTTAGAAATGTTTGGCGTGTAGGTACCATTGCCTAGACAAAATGGCACGGTGCCTTCTCTTTGGCCTATTTCGTTACAGCTGCCCAAATGTGTAAGAATTATACCCACAATCACCTTCTGCCTTGTATATATGTGGGTGTGACAGCAATAACTGCTGAAAAATTGGCTAGTTTAAAAGTGGTGTTATGAGTGTTCCAAAATAAGATTTTGTTGGTGTAAGATAAAAAAGAAAAAAGAAAAAAAAAAATAACCCGTGTCCATATTCTCCATGGTAATTTATTTTTTGGGGGTGTAAGACCCATCTCTTTCTCACCCACCCACACTCAGTTGAAATAGCACATGGTGGGCTTTAATAAATAAAAGGATGAAGCTGTGCAGATGATTAAATGGTGGTTTCAGCCACACTAATACAAGGTGTTTGAGTAATGTTGTCTCGTCATGAGCGGGTGGGAGTGTGTTGATGCAGATCCAGCACCTGGACACAGACCTTACACGTGTGTTTATCCAAACCCAGCTGCTGGGAAACATTTATTACTGGCCTGTTGTTCCTGGACCTCTGCACCTGCTGTGAACAATGCCCCATTCTCTCTCTCTCTCTCTCTTTCTGTTGATAAAATGAGAACAACAACTTCGTTTCATGTTTATTTCACCTCATGCAGTGTTAATACATGAGTGCCAGATCAATGGTGTCAGCTTTTGTGAATGTTATTAATAACAGCAGTTCTTTTTGTAGATTATCTGTGTTGAAAGGATCTTTAAGCCTGGAAGTAACCAGTCTTGGTAGAGGTCTGCAGAGACATTATATTGATGGCAGAACCCATAGTAAACAAGACTTTGCCTCCGATCTGACCCACCAAATTTCAAGATGGAGCACATGGTTCAATATGGTTGCTTTATTATATCACTTCTGTTGCCCTTTTTTATTTATTTCCTGATATGTATATACACTGTACATATTGTATATATGCAGAATACATTATATATATACACACACACACACACACACAGGATATTGTAAGTAATACTAATAAGAATAAAGGTGCAAGCAGCAATGAAGGGGCCCTCACACCCGGGCTCACCACCATCTTGTTGCAATAGGAGAACAGTGAATGTTGGGCAATATGCTTATATAATCGTAAATATTTATGCCAAATTTCCTACTGCCAACAGGTGGCACTATGATTATAACTGAATATTGGCGTGTAGATGTCTTCAAGCCAGGACTCTTACCAATCATGTGAAGTTTGGGGCAGATGGGACAATGCATGTTTAAGGTAGTTTAAAACAAGACATTTCCTGTTGCCAGCAGGTAGTGCTATAATTATAATTGAATACTGTTTTTTTAGATGTGTTCAGGCCAGGACTGTTATAAAACGTGTGAAGTTTGGGGCAGATCAGACATTGCTTTCCTGAGTTACAACAACTTCCTGTTTCATAGTATTAATAGCATCATTTGGCACATACTAAGTGTTGTTAGAATGTTTGAAAATATTTCCAGCATGATAAGCACACAATGGCATATTTTACTGTGTTGCAAATAATGCATAACAGTGTAAAACATGTCACTTCCTGTTGCCAGTAGGTGGCACTATAATTATAACCAAAAATGAGCATGTAGATATCTTCAGGCAAGATATCATTTTTTAATATGTTGCTTGGAGTCTGTAACAGTGTTAAACATGACACTTCCCTTTGCCAAAGGTGGCGCTATGACTATAACTGAATAAGGCATGTTGATGTGTTCAGGACAGTACTCTTGTCAAATGTGTAAAGTTTGGGGCAGATCAGACATTGCTTGCCTGAGTTACAATAACTTCCTTTTTCAGTGCATTAGTAACATGCATTAGCAGTTAGCTAAGTTTTGCTAGCATGTTTCAGTATGTTTCTAGCATTTTGCCAGCCATTTTTAACACTTGTTGACACTTTTTAATATGTTCCTAGGAGTCCATAGCAGTATTAGCCAGGAGGCGCTTTGACTATAATTTTGCGCATGGATGTTTGTTTAGGACAGAACATCTATTAAATGTGTGAAGTTTGGGGCAGATCGAACATTGCTTGCCTGAGTTACAGCAACTTCCTGTTTCATGGCGAAACATCAAACTTTGTCAGGTCGCCATGAAACTTTGTCAAGATCTTCGCAATTTAACGTCACTAAGGTCTTATCATGACCCTCACCAAATTTGAAGATGATCTGATTAAAACTGTAGGAGGAGTTTGTCAAAGTACGAAATCATACAGGAAATTCAAAATAACATACTCCCTGTTGAGTTTTGGATTTTGTACCTGTAGACTTTTTTGTAGGTAATGGTGTGTTACATGTGTGTACCGATTTTTGTCCTTGTATGTAAAACATACCTCGAGGCGCACTACGTTGAAATTCTGCAGGTGGCGCCGTTGAGCCATTTTGCCACACCCACTTCTGAAACCTATGTCAGATGTAAATTTCCGGCAGTTCTGACGCGTATGCAAAGTTTCGTGAGTTTTGGATCATGTTTAGTCCCTAAAAAATGAGATTCACTTTGGAGAAGAAGAAGCAGAAGAATAATAAGAAGAAACGGAGCAATTCCAAGAGGGTCCTCGCACCGTGGAGCAAAAAACATGCCTATAGTTGAAAAACTCCCATGTACCCCATCAGGTTTAATAATAATAGCAGGTTTAATTTCTAACTCTATGGTGTGCCTTTTCTTTTAATAATCTGAACATTTTTTATAATGTGTTAGTCTGTTAGACTTAATTACATGTAGAAAAGCTAATGGAGCATAAAGAAGAGCTCTTCTTGGCACACATACATCTTGTGACAAAACTCGTCTGAGTGTGAAAGTAAAAAAAAAAATAGCCACATGGGGGAGCGTCTTGTGCGATAAATGGATTTCTGTGCTTGTAGATTTTCGTGCAATCAATTACTTTATCAAGAGACCTTCTTTTCTGGGCCTGAACATCTGCTGCGTTCTCATTCTTTTGCTATGGCAAGTAATAAGTAATAAGAGGAAATGTAGCTTTAAATATCAGCTTTTGGCTTCAAACTCTGGGAAACCTTAAAACTTTTCAGAATTCTGGTTTCAGCGGTCTCCAAGTTAACAGCTGTTGTTCTAGTGCAGGCAAACCCAGATCTATATCAGATTGATTTAGAGGCATCTCGTCTGGCTTGGTGTAAACATTAGCTTTTGTATTTACCCGTCTCTTTACAGGGGTACCTGCCAGCCAATGCAGAGCGGAGAGAAAGCACATTGCAGAGGAAGCGGCAGGAATACTTTGGCTTTATTGAGCAGTACTATGACTCCCGTAATGATGAACACCACCAGGACACATACAGACAGGTAACGGGCTACACTTATGCTTCCATGCCTCTTTCCATGATTAGAAACAAACGTGTGTTCTGTTACTCTGTGATATTAGCATTAGCTCTGTAAATTCCCATATTTTGGAGTTTAGTACTAGTAAGGTATGTTAGGTAAGATGTTGTCTAATCTAAAATGAACTTCTAATCAAAAGTAGCTAGTTTAACCACAGCAAATGTTTACCCCCCCCCCCCCCCCCCCTTAAAATATAACCTTCCCGCAAAACTGTTCTTGAGTGTGTCCAAAAATAATAATAATGCAGCATCATAATTTTGGAATAATCTGTTGAATTGTTTTTTTTTTTTTTTACGGAAGTTGCAATATTTTTCATTTTAACACTTTGTTTTTCAAGGGATTCAGGTGATATTTTGTACCTTATATGTGGGAGAGGCCTCTTACAGTACTACAGAATATATATACTGCTAACTGAACTTTATGCAGGATGACAGCAGTAATTAGCTGAATCAAATACTCTGGAGATTACTCTGAGCTTCCTCTGATTTCCTTTTAACTTCCTGACTTACCATACAGCTAGCACAGCCAGTCCTAATTCTTCTGTTTAATCAAAGAGTTTTCACGTTCAAAGCCAGCAGTTCAGTTTTGCTAGGGGTTTCATTTGAAATGGTCTGGTTTTTGGTTGTGTTTACTTCTTATTGAGGCTTTGGAAGCAGCAGTATGTTAGCTTTGCCAAGCTGTTAGGAGCTCGTAGCGTTTAGAAATGCCACCAACACACAGTATAGTGTCTGATATTTTAATTCAGAAGAGGAAAGGATGAGAAGGAAATGTTTAAATCTCCAGTGTATTGGCAGGAGGATGTAAAGATCAGGCTGTTGCTGTCACTCTGATCGGATAAATGTCTACCTGATTTAAGACTGACGTGATCACTGGAGATGTGAGATTCACATTTGTTTCACCTCTTGCAGGCTTTAACTCTGATTCTCATGAAGCCTGTTGAGGACATTGCTTATTTCACTCCAAAATAATTAGGAATAAATAACAAATCAATACTTATTCTTAAATGAAAAAAACAAAAAAAAGTTATTTTGCTTTTTACACTCATTTGCCATAGAAACGTAATGATATTTAAGTATACGATTATTGTTATTACTTTTAAATGTAATTAATATTGTTACATTTTATTTCGGAATAAATGTAATTGAATTGTTAGGGTAAAATTATTAAATGTATGATTGATTTCTTACACTAGTAAAGCAAGGATAATCTAGGAAGAGACTAATTATTGGAAGAGTTAGAAAGTGCTTAATTTTAATGAAAATAGCATGATATTTAATATGATATGCAGTCATATATAAATATATATATATATATATATATATATATATATATATATATATATATATATATATATATATATATATATATATATATATATATATATATATATATATATACCAGAGTGAATAATCTTCATGCATTTAAACATTCTCCTGTTCGCTAAAATGGATATGTGTCTTTGTGTGTGTTTGTTGTCTCTCAGTTCCATAACTCTCTTTATGTTACATGCACATTACTGTATACGTGTTTGTGTGTTTTCTGAACCATCAGATTCACATAGATATTCCCCGGATGAGTCCGGAAAGTTTAGTTCTGCAGCCCAAGGTAACCGAGGTAAGGACAGATGGACCGCACAGAGTCACGTCACATGCTTCTGTCCAGAAAACCACTCAAAAGCATGTCACTCAATCATCATCCATCCATCTGTCTGTCAAACTGTCTGTCTGGTCAGCCAGCTCAGTCGTGAGCTCAAAATGTTTTTTTTTGGAAAGCGTGTGTTAAGGTAAACAGGAAGTAGAATACCAGAACAGGAGGCACAGTTAGTGAGTTTCTTCTCTGGCTCAGCCTCAAATGGCCAGACTCGTTTCTCTCCGAGCTTTCTCGCTAGTCCGTTCTGTCCTAACCTGCTTGTGCTCCTCTTTTTTGTGTCTCTTCCCTGCAGATTCACATTGACATACCGAGAACTAATCCTCTTATACCTCTCTTTCAACAAGCTTCTGTGCAAGAGGTGAGACGTTTGCACCCCCATTTTACTCAGCTCGACTTGTATATCCTCACAAACTCACACCCAGCCACAAGAAATTACCTTAAAGAAACAGTTCACCTCATGCCTTAATCCTTATATCGTTTCAAACACATAAGATGTCCTCTGTGTAACACAAGAGGAGAAATTCTGACTGTTGTGGCCAGTGTTTTCTGTACATTTACAATGATTGGTGAATAAAGCTTTTAGGATTCCAAAAGTATCCAACTTCATCATAGAAATATCATAACATTGATCTAAACATTACATTGGTGTGTGTGGGAGAATATACACCAAAATCTAAAGCGTTAGTATTCACTGTCTTAAGCATATACATATATAATATATAAATATATATAATATATAAATATAAATTCATTGGAATAGTTTATTTAAATAATATATATATATATATATATATATATATATATATATATATATTTAAATAAACTATTCCAATGAATTTATATTTTCACACACACACACACACACACGTTTTTTTTTTCCATGTCGATGGACAAATTCTAATTATGCAACAATATATTTTTAAATATTATATTTACATTCAGTATTTTTTGTACAGCCTTAAATGTATGCAAATAAATAAATAAATACAAATAATATTAAACTAAACTAAGCTAAGCTTAGCTAAATAAAATAAAATAAAATAAAATAAATAGTCCATTTACAAGACTTCAGAATTTCACATTGAGAACATTTATATCATGTTAGCATGCAAAAAAAAGGAAAAAAAAGAAAATTTTATATATATATATATATATATATATATATATATATATATATATATATATCGTTTTGTAATGTTGTCTGTCATTGGGGCATGCACTAACAAAAAAAAAAAAAATACTCTGTTGCAAACTTTAATGAATTGCCTTACTGTCTTTTCACCTGCTGCCTTTCAAAAAACTAGATATTGCATTTAAAAGAAGTATAAAAAAATGTGCAGTATCAAGAAAAAAACATGGTCGAGGCCTCCACTGTGGATGTCTCCTAAGCAAATAAATGCATAATGTTTTTGCTTCAGGCGCTTCAGAACACTCCTGCTCGCTCATTGATTTCTGCTGCCTGGTTTAGTGTTTAATTTCCACAATGTAATGGGCTTCTGGAGGAGAGCGAGATCTTGCCATTACTATCTTGAGGAGAAGAGAGGAGATGGGAGGGTACGAGGGAGAAAAGAGGCAGATGTCAGCTATGTGGAGAAACTCACATTACTAGTCTAAAGTCTTTGATAAATGGAGCTTTGATCATAGAAAAAGAACGCAGATGGAAAGCTGCACCATTTGATCGACAGGACCCAGAATAAACGAGCCTGAGCTGCCTTGTACACGTTTATTGTTTAGGGCTCAACATGAGAGATGAATTTATTTGGGGATGACAGATACATTACGCCCTTAAAAGAGTGCGGAAGATGTCAGCTGCATGCGTCAGAGAGAAGAGAAAGAGTCTTCCATTTCCCCTCTAGATTCAAGTCTAACTTCATACTGCTTTACATAGAGCTGACAGCAAGGTGAGACGAAAAACAAAAAAATTACCATCACTTTGAATTAAATTGTTGCCTCCAAAGAAAGGAACCCAAAAGTCCCATAAAGTGCTTGGTTTTTATTGTATTTTATTTTTAATTTGGCAACGAAGAAGATAAAACTATTTAAACTGAAACAAAGTACAAAATTACACAGACATTAAGACTTTTTTGGAGAAAAAGTAATGTTATTAAAGTGTTCTTTCTGTAGCAAAATATTAAAACATTTATTTTATTTGTTTTAAGTTGTTCATGCAAGGCATCTAACCAAACAATTATTTACCATTTAATAAAAGAGATTTGTTGTCTGCAAGGTCTTTAATGCTGAAATAGATCTTGGAATACTAATATAATGCTGAAAAATCCTTCATTGTTATTTGGTTGCTGCCATCTTTCACATCACCATACCCATTCCAGCGTCACAGCACTGCAATTTGGTTCCATTTAGAATTCATAGTTTGCGCTTGTAAATATACTTTGGCTGTTCCCACTGTGTCTCTAATTAAAACCGTTTGAGTTATCTTATATGCTCAAATTCTGCTACTAACAGTTTGCTTGTTGTATCGTATTATACATCAATATCTGCTACTTACAAATGCCGAATATATATTCTCATATATTGTTCTTTTGCTGCTTTTTACTAGATCTTTGAGCGGATTCTGTTCATCTGGGCGATACGACATCCAGCCAGTGGTTACGTTCAAGGCATCAATGACCTTGTCACGCCCTTCTTCGTTGTTTATGTTTTTGAGTATATTGGTAAGTCAATAATCCTTTTATAATATGAGATATGTAGTTATGTATAGGGCCCTGGCAAACTCTTAAAACAGCACAGCTGTGTAAACTCACTAGTGTTTCTCTTATTGACTTTTTCTGTTAATCCAGTGTGGGTGTATTACCAACTGAGATATGCCCAGTGGCATGAATTTTAATGTTGTTTCTCAGTCATAATTTCATAATATTTTTTATAACCTGCCCATTTAAGCTCTTCCAAGGATCTTTGCTTTCTTTGTCAGTTTCAATCATTATGATTGTTCCCAAAGTCCGAGGTTTTCTTGACCTTTACACCTTTAAGTGCTTGATTTCCAGTAGACTAAATTGGTTGTCCAGACTAATGATTTTGAAGGGCCCAGAGGGGCTCTTCCAGTGGACTTATGAGACAGTAATAACCTAAAACACACAATGATCTCGGGCGGCTCAATTCATGCACTCGGTGGATGGAGGATGTGTGCTTTCCCCAGGCTCTGCAGTTGTTGGCATCTTTGGGGATACATCTTTTTTCTTGGGTCATTTGACCTTGTCTAATCCTGAGGAATCAAAGTCCCACTTTGTTTTCACAAGTTTCATCCAGTTTGTCCTTCAGGTCAGAAACATACTCTACACAAGTACAAAAATGCTTTGCGTGACAGTAGTTGACCTGAAAAAGAATGGTTGCATCGCATCACTGCTCATTAGCATACATTTCAGCTCAACTTTGTTGCATTGCCAACAATGGCAGTTGCTCATGTCACCGCAAATTACATTCTACCCTTAGAATGAGTGACTTCTGGGTACTGTCACACCAAATCGCTGTCATTGTGAATGCTCCTTCCTGAATTACGTTGTAAACTTTTGTTAATGATGTGATGTGTAGATTTGAGAATGTAAATCTGAATCTTGAGCATTGAAGAGTTAGTAAAAAAAAAAATTAATTTACTCACCCTCATGTTATTCCAGATCCATGCCATCCAAATCTGAGATGAAATTTTGTCCCTCCAAAACTTTTACACATTTAAAGTGCAAAGAGTACTTTTATATGTTATCATGAAGTAATCATTGACGTATTGATTGACATAAAATAAAATAATCATAAATGTAATCCGTATTAATGGTGTGGTTTAATTCAAGTCTTCTGAAAAGACAGTTTATTTGATGAAATTATTTAATTTGGGCTATGTTTACACGACAACGATGTAGTCAAAAACAGAAACGTTTTTCCCTTGTGTTTTTAAAAAGTTTCATATATACACAATAGGGGTGTAACGGTACGCAAGAATCACGGTTCGGTACGTACCTCGGTTATAAAGACACGGTTCGGTTCATTTTCGGTACAGTAAGGGAAAGAAATGCAAACATTAAACTGCAAGTTGTTTATTACTATAAACTTTTTTTTAACAACTTGTTTACAATTTTTGTTTACAATTTTGTTTTTTAAATACTTTTTAATAATATATATATAAAATTAAAAAAGAATAAGAAATAAAATACTGCTGCAAAGTTCTCCACTAAATAAAATACTCTGTCTCAAACCAATATCATATAATAAAATATAATGAAAAATATAAATAAATAACTATGATTACAGTGCAGTATTACCAATCCCAGCTTGTAGGCCTGCTCATATAAAAAAAAAAAATGTATATAACTTTTCCAAAGTGTAAAGTGCAGCATGAACAGTTTCAATTTCTAGACCTGCTCAGATTTCGTTATTGCGTTGGACCGATCGGAATTAAGAGCAAAGGTCTGTTTAAATACCGACGGGAGCTGCGTTTTTTCCTAGTTGTAGTGATGTTCACACTCGCGTGATGCCTTTTGAAAACCTTAGGCGGGTGACACACTGGCATATTGCACCTGTCAAACATAGTCTATTTTGCCGTCAATACTGTTGACGGTGTCCTTTATCAGTAGGCTTTATATTTATGCTCAACATGAAGTACAGATGTTGTCGTCGTGAAGACAAGTCTGTCTGCGGTCTCCCTCTATGTCACCTACAGAAGCAGCAGCGCGTCAGGCATGATTCTGGTGTGTATAGACTTTCAAACATCAAAATGTCATGAATTAATATATATTTGTGTACAAAATGACATTTAAACATATTCTCCTATTATATCTTGCCTGGAAACGCTTCCAACACGCTTGCGTGTCGCGTGGAAAATCGGTGTCGGTTCTATTTCTAGCATGCACGCGTTTTCCGCGCGGCTTGAGCTGCGCCTGAGACGCGCGTATTATGCAGGCAGTTTGCAAGCTCTAACCTGTTAACATGGGAGCCGAATTAAAAATGGACACGCCACGCAGCTGAGACGCTGACGCCAAAGATTCACGTTTACACACACAGGCCAGTAGTTGGCACTGTCATCTTGTTAGTAAAGAGCACCTGTAGGGAATTGATGATTATATGTATACAACTTAGAAAATATATAGATGATAGATGAAAATAGATGATGCATCTACACTGTTGGTTGTAATAATGTAAGTGAATCCACACTTCGCTGTACAAGCGTTATCAAACTCCTTAGCAGCAACACAGTACCATGTACTCCACCACTGTTCTGTATGTTTGTTTGCACTTGCCTTTAAAATCTACACATACTGTATGTCATATGCACGCGTATGACGTCACCATTTTCAAAGATTTCCATTTTGGATGTATACATCTATATACGATAAGATAACGGTGGCGTTTTCAAAAACTTGCATTTCCAAACCCATTTTCACATAAAATGATTGTTTCTCTTTGGAAGACTTGGATTAAATTAATCGATTGTTCGGGACTAGGCCCTTCAACAGCGTCCTGCCATCAGACATCCTGCAGTGATGCTGCTTGGTTTCAGTGTACCATTAATTTCCTTTCTTGTTTTCTCCCAACAGTTTTGTGCTGTTTTCATGTTGAAATGAGATGCTTAACTGTCCCTTCTCTTTATTTCTGTTTTGTATGCCTCTGTGTTTGTATACACTGTGTAAATTTGTCATAAGAAGGCTCCTGCACTTCTATGATAAAGTTGTTTGGGAGAACTTTCTCTCTGCAGTGTGGTATGGAGGTTTGAAGTTAGGCGGAAAATGTACCTTTACCAACTTTCTCAACAATTTTTTTCCCACAACTCCACCCAGCGCAATAAGGCATGGTGCCATATGTGATAGATACTCATTCAAAGTGTGCTATGTGGGCCAAGTGCTGACTGCTGAGGGCAAGCAGTTGCAAAAAATCATGGCCTCACTCAAGAGACCCATATCCATCAACGCCTGTGTAAAATCACTACTTGTCTACAGTTTAGGGAAGGTACTTTAAATTATGAGTAGCCTGGATAGATACCGTTTTAAAGTAGTTCAACTATAGTCAGTATAAATGAATTAGGGATCAACTACCCCGATGAATAGTTCGTACAGAAATGAAAAGTCTGCCATTTATTAACTCACCCTCATGTTATTCCACACCCTTGTAATGTTTGTTATACTGTGGAACCCAAAAGAGAGTATTTTAAATGTTTTTCAGTTGCAGTAAACCAGGATTGGAGCTCTTAAGATTAAAAATGTATTTGATTGATTCATAAAGTACCTTTGTTAGAAACACGATAATTCTAGTCCTTATATATATATATATATATATATATATATATATATATATATATATATATATATATATATATATATAGAGGAAAGTTTCCATGATTGTAAAGGTTATTTTATTTTAAATCCTTAATTTTTAAGAGTGTACGGACACTTTTATGGCTTCATAGTGCTGTTGTGTATATGGGGATTAGAAGTTATTTTTCCACAATCAGAATTTTTTTTATTTATTTATTTATTAAAGTAGAACAAGTCTTTTGAAATGACATAAGGATGAGTTCATGATGAAAGCATTTTCATTTTTCGATGAATGATGAAGTTCACAGCTACTTTTAATTAGTTCCTCCCTAACTCTGCTAGTCTAAAATACTCTGGATCGGAGAATAAGCCTCTATTTAGTCAGTGCAGCCCAGAATGAAATGCACCCGTAATTTCTTTTTTAGCAGAATCATGTTATTTCTTTAAGCCACAGATCATTCTTGATTCCTGCTTTAAAAAATGTATGACAGGGCTAAATTAGGTACCAGTTAGTGCTTTGGCTGTGTGTTCATTGCTGTTAGAGCATTGCATTATTAATCATTTTCATTACGCCTGTAAATAAATGCAAGAGGAGCCAGAGAAAAATCTTAATTGGGCTTTTCTGCCTTTGTTCTGAGCACCTTCAAAATATATTTGAATACAGCTTGCTCCCAACAACTGAAATTGCTAATCTGCTGTGTAAGTTCTCGTACTTTGAGGGCCAAGGTCTGATGGAAGACAAAGTAAATGGAAGTTTAATTCAATCCTATTGATTTGTGCTAGCAGCAAGACTGCAGGGTACTCTCCACATTGTAGTCAAACTATTGTACAGTAAGCAACACGCTTGAAAGTTTTTTGCAATTTTGGATTTCTTGAGTTGTTTTACAGAGCCATCAGTATTGCATCTGACCCACATTCATTATTCTTCTGGCCAAAAATAAATAATTAAATAAATAAAGTAAAGAATGGCAACTTGGACTAAAAGAGATTGTCTGACTCAGTGCAAAGACGGAAAAAGCAGTTGGTTTTAGGAGTGTTAGGGATGGAATATCAGGTATAGTTTACCCCCAAAAATTATTCAAATGACAATTTGGCTGAACATTGTGGTTTAATAAATCACCCAAGGGTGTATAATGAGGAAACAAACAAATAAACAAACAAACAACAAATCTTAGACCTCAGACTCATTTTTCAATTAACATTGAAAAAGATCCTCGCCCAGATTTGCCCCCAGAGGACTGGTTCTTCTCGCTGGATCTGCAAGATGCTTACTTTCACATCCAGATAGCCCCCCCATCATAGACTATTTTTGAGATTCACGTTCGAGGGCGTGGCTTACTAATATATAGTGGGTCCCTTTGGGCTGTCTCTTCCTCCTCGCACTTTTACGAAGTGCATGAACACGGAGCTTTTCCCTCTGAGACAGATGGGAATCCGAGTTCTGAATTATCTCAACTACTGGCTCATTCTGGCCCAGTCGTGAACCAACCTAGCCCATCACAAATCCGTGCTCCTCAGCAACTTGGAGTGCCTAGGACTCAGGGTCAATTTTGCCAAGAGCTCACTGTAAAATAATTTATTAAACATTACAATTCCCCAAATCTGGACTGTTACAGATTTTCTCTCACATAAACAACTCTCAAGATAAAGTGCTCTGTGACTGGAAAGAGGAAGACTCAGTTAACTTAAAATTAGTTGCTGTATTTAACTAAACAAATGCCATATCCCACTATGTTTATAAATGTTTTTCCCCCCAACCTTATTAAAGATTAATTATTTAAGATGAATATTTAAAAAAAATTTTTTTTAAACAGACAGGTGCTGGTCATATATTTAGAATATCATCAAAAAGTTGATTTATCACTTCCATTCAAAAAGTGAAACTTCTATATTATATTCATTCATTACACACATACTGATATATTTTAAATGTTTATTTCTTTTAATTTTGATGTTTATAACTGACAACTAAGGAAAATCACAAATTCAGTATTTCAGAAAATTTGAATATTGTGAAAAGGTTCAATATTGAAGACACCTGGTGCCACACTCTAATCAGCTAATTAACTAAAAACACCTGCAAAGCCTTTAAATGGTCTCTCAGTCTAGTTCTGTAGGCTACACAATCATGGGGGAAGACTGCTGACTCGACAGTTGTCCAAAATATGACCATTGGCACCTTGCACAAGGAGGGCAAGACACAAAAGGTCATTTCGAAAGAGGCTGGCTGTTCACAGAGCTCTGTGTCCAAGCACATTAATAGAGAGGCGAAGGGAAGGAAAAGATGTGGTAGAAAAAAGTGTAAAAGCAATAGGGATAACCGCACCCTGGAGAGGATTGTGAAACAAAACCCATTCAAAAATGTGGGAGAGATTCACAAAGAGTGGACTGCAGCTGGAGTCAGTGCTTCAAGAACCACTACTCACAGACGTATGCAAGACATGGGTTTCAGCTGTCGCATTCCTTGTGTCAATCCAGTCTTAAATAACAGACAGCGTCAGAATCATCTCGCTTCAAAAAGGACTGGACTGCTCCTGAGTGGTCCAAAGTTATGTTCTTTGATGAAAGTAAATTTTGTGAATCAGTGTACCAGAGTCTGGAGGAAGAGGGGAGAGGCACACAATCCACGTTGCTTGAGGTCCAGTGTAAAGTTTCCACAGTCAGTGATGGTTTGCGGTGCCATGTCATCTGCTGGTGTTGGTCCACTGTGTTTTCTGAGGTCAATGCAGCCGTATACCAGGAAGTTTTAGAGCACTTCATGCTTGCTGCTGCTGACCAACTTTATGGAAATACAGATTTCATTTTCCAACAGGACTTGGCACCTGCACACAGTGCCGAAGCTTCCAGTACCTGGTTTAAGGACCATGGTTTCCCTGTTCTTAATTGGCCAGCAAACTCGTCTGACCTTAACCCCATAGAAAATCTATGGGGTATTGTGAAGAGGAAGATGCGATATGCCAGACCTAAGAATGCAGAAGAGCTGAAGGCCACTATCAGAGCAACCTGGGCTCTCATAACACCTGAGCAGTGTCACAGACTGATCGACTCCAGGCTACGCCACATTGCTGCAGTAATTCAGGCAAAAGGAGCCCCAACTAAGTATTGAGTGCTGTACATGCTCATACTTTTCATTTTCATACTTTTCAGTTGGCCAAGATTTCTAAAAATCTTTTCTTTGTATTGGTCTTAATTTATATTAAACTTTTCTGAGATACTGAATTTCGGATTTTCCTTAGTTGTCAGTTATAATCATCAAAATTAAAATAAATAAACATTTGAAATATATCAGTCTGTGTGTAATGAATGAATATAATACACAAGTTTCACTTTTTTAATGGAATTAGTGAAATCAACTTTTTGATAATATTCTAATCATATGACCAGCACCTGTACAAATAAATGTCGAAAAAATGAAGCAATACTTTTAAATAAGACTAAACCACCAATAGATTAATTTAATTCAGTTAGGGAGGAACTGATTAATTCAGAGATGAGGCAAGTGACTGTCCTTGGGGAAGTCGTGGCCTAATGGTTAGAGGGTTGGACTCCCAATCGAAGGGTTGTGAGTTCTAGTCTCGGGCCGGACGGAATTGTGGGTGGGGTTAGTGCATGAGCAGCTCTCTCTCCACCTTCAATACCACGACTTAGGTGCCCTTGAGCAAGGCATCGAACCCCCAACTGCTCCCCGGGCGCCGCAGCATAAATGGCTGCCCACTGCTCCGGGTGTGTGCTCACAGTGTGTGTGTGTGTGTTCATTGCTCTGTGTGTGTGCATTTCGGATGGGTTAAATGCAGAGCACAAATTCTGAGTATGGGTCACCATACTTGGCTGAATGTCACTTCACTTTCATTATGAATGGACCACTGAATCATTGATTCATAATTAAATTAAGATAAACTTTAAAAATATTTTCTTCTACTCAAATAAAATACAAATAAATAAATACTTACTTACTTAGCATGTTGTAACCCATAAGCATTCAGAGCATTCAGACATCATACAATCGTCTAACTTTAACTTTGATTATTTTTTTTACCAGTAACTGATAGCTTTACAAAGCAAATATCAACGCATTTTAATTGGTAAAAACAATAATTTGGTCAGATTTTTTAGGTGAACTGCTCCTTTAAGTATATGACACCTGCAATAATAGTTCAACCAATAGATAACCATCAAAACAGTTTTACATACAAAACAGAAGAAGTTAGCAGTTTGTTTTGTCTGTTCAGAGGCAAATAGTTCTTTCTCAGAAACGTTATTTGCACAAGCCAAAGTTGAAACCTGACTTGGTTTTTAGGTTTAAAGTCATCTTAATTTGCCTTGGCTTATAGTCCTCTGTATGAATAAAAGCTTCAAAACCATCAGACCCTTCCAATATCTCCATTCATTACTCTTTTAATCGTTTGGCTTTATTTGCATAGCTTGTTAAGATGGGCATGTCTATTCTATCAGTATTTTTAATCTTCAGTGCCGTTATTCGTGAAATTCTCCATCTAATCAGGCAGCCACTTTGTCTTGAAAGGTTTTGTTCTTTGGCCATTCTGTTCTTCTCTCTTCTTTCCATTCTGATCTGTTTTCCCATTAAATTGCTATTTAGTTTTATAATTGTAAGTAATGAGTGTGTGATTAAATGCTACGTGCGATAGTGTGTCACACTATTGATTCAGGAGGAAGATAGTGTAATTTGCATTGTCTTCATTTATAGATTCTCCCAAAGTAATGCTCTGAAGGGTAGATGTGGATTAGCGGCGCTTCTGTTAAAGATCCATTGGATTGGGTGAACTATTAGTGTGGGCAACACCATCAGTGCCGGCTGAAGGTGTAAAGAATGAAAAGATAAGATCTGAGTTATTAGCTAAAGATGGACACCAGCTGGTTCTGAGTTTTACTTTAAGCTGGAAGATGATCTTCATCGCACCAAAGATGGAGCAACCTAGAAACCCTAGGACTGTGACATCATGTAAACCCTTGGGAAACTGCGTTTCCATGGTGGTTGTCTACTGCCACCGGTGGTGGTGCATGTGACGTCACACACTCTATGCGCACACTAGTTTTGTATACAAGTGTTATAAAAGTAATAGTTGCAAATTGTTTTATTTAAACTATAAGTCTATGGTAATTTACAAATTACCTCAAATGCCATGCACATAATTTCCTTTAGGTTGGCAGGGCTTGAGCCCAGGAAAGTTGTGACGAGTGGGGTTGGGCCGAGAGCCGTGGGAACGAGGCGAGGCCGGTGGAGTGATTGGAGATGAGCGACACCTGCTTGACCCACCGGTCTCGAGTCCCACGGAGGAGATGGAATGATATAAAACTGGAGCAACGACAGTGAAGGACGAGAGAGGACCAGGCCTGAGTTTTTAGTTGTGTTTGGTTTTTATTTGTGCACGTCAGTTGTTCGTAAGGGGCTGACGCGCTGTTTTGTGTTTATTTTGATCATTAAAATCTTATTTGATTGTCCCGTCTCCTTCTTCCCGATGATTATGAAGGTTTAATTCGTTACAACAGTTTATGCATTCAGCAAACTGATTTTGTGTTGGGCAATGGACATTGTTGGGAAACCAAAAAATACATTGATGATCTGGAGCCATGTCCATTCATGTCACCCATTTGTGTTTGTACAAGTGCCTGGGTGGTCAGGTTTCTCCAAACTGGCCAAATACAAATGAGACAGCGATGAAAGATGTTAATAAGAAATGTGGCATCGATTCCTATTTCAAAGAGGGTGTGTACAGATGTAGCAAATCAGATAAAAAGGGGAAATATGAATACCGTATTTTCCGGACTATAAGTCACACTTTTTTTCATAGTTTGGCTGGTCCTGCGACTTATTTTCAGGTGCGACTTATTTATCAAAATTAATTTGACATGAACCGAGATAAATGAACCAAGAGAAATGAACGAATAGAAAACATTGCCGTCTACAGCCGCGAGAGGCTACAGGAGCACTGAGCAGCATAGAGCGCCCTCTCGCGGTTGTAGACGGTAATGTTTTCTCTTGGTTCTAAATAAATGCGACTTATAGTCCAGTGCGATTTATATATGTTTTTTGGATAGATGCGACTTATACTCAGGTGCAACTTATAGTCCGAAAAATATGGTAATCAGTCATGACTAGTTATGATTAATTATAAATATTTAGATCCACTTCAATTCTCAGTATCAAGTGTTTGTCAATTCTAAGAATGTTAATTTCCTGGTTAAGGAAAATAACTTTCTTACTGTACAATACTACTCAGAGCATGTGTCAAAAATCTGCATGATTACGGACTTCAGTTATGAGCAAAAAATTAACAACCTCAAATGTGATACAAGAAAGACTTTTTTTATTTATTTTTTTATTAAATAAAACAAATAGTGGTGTGTCTGATGAGGTACAAATGCTACACATACGAGGAGTTAATGCACGTGATTGAAGTGGGATTTATACTTTCCCCTGGCTGCACTTTGCGATCCTCTACTGACTGTGTGTGCACCTTCCCTAAACAAACAAGGCTTTGTCTAGTGTCTACACAGGGCATTTGAACTGTGTGTCAGTGCCTCATAAATAGGATGAGGCATTTTACTGTTGAGGATTTGTCATGTCGTGGTGAGCTGCATCTAGTGTAGCATCACTGATTGATTATAATGAGTTCTATAGTATAGTATTTGGCGTTGTGCTGCTCGTGTCCTGTAGACAGGGTTTATTAAATAAATAACTTCCTTATTTAGGCTACTTTCTTGTTCAACTCTATTATTTCTTTGATATTTATTTTAGTGTTTTGCAGGTTGCGTATTCACTGACGGACAGGCAAAAACAAACACACTTGTTAAAGGGGTTATATGATGCAATAAAAAAAAAAACGCCTGCATTATTTCATGTAAATTAAATGTTATGTATACAGTATATATATATATATATATATATATATATGTGTGTGTAAGAATGTGTAAAAAAGGTTGGAGACCCCTGCTGTAGAGGACAAAATCCCATCAGCCTGAGCATTGCTGGTGGATGTTCTTCATATACCCACCCTGGAGGCATCGAGGAATCACATTTTCCAAATAGCCAATGTCTGTTACATCATGTGTATTAAGTCCACTAACCCTGTAACCACCGACTCAGCTTTCAGTCCATCTTCTGCAAGGTCTTTGTGGGCTGTTCATTGACTAAGTGCCCAGCTGAATTGAACAGTTAGTGTTGTGTGACCCACAATTGAGGCCTTAATGAGTATCAGTTTGTTTGGATTTGAAGAACTGAGTCCAAGTCCTGATTTTAATGCAGGTCTGATTAACTTCCCTCATTTGCTCTAACGAGTTGTTAAGTGACTGCTTTGGGATGCCTGAGATGTCTAGTGGCAGGCATTTTTCCTCTTTTTCTCTTCGTGGAGTTCCCTTCGAGACTGGCCTGCACTGTCGACAAGTTGCGGTTTGATTGATGTTAAATAATATCCAACTTTACATTTAGACCGTTTGACCTTCAGGTTCTGAGTTTTTTGCTTTAGAGAGCAATTTTTTTTTTTCTTTTCGTAGATTAATGTATTATTCTTATTATTATTGTGTTGTCACATAATGTCTGTATTAACATATATCGCAATGTAAATAATTAATTAAATGTAGCATTAACGGAAGAACATTGCTAAACAGCATATTGAAACTTTAATAAAGTAACATAACTTTAATGTGATGACAGCTTAGAATAGGTTACACCTTTTCACTATTAATTAAGATTTTCCCTCAATAAATTCCTGATTTGATGTTTATTAATAGTTTGTAGCGTAGTTGTTAAGTGCTGGTATTCGGTAGCATAAAGGGATCTAAAATATGGTCATGCAGATTAAGGCATTAATGTGCTTTTTTAATGTTTTCTAAATGCTAATAAAGAGCCAATATGCAAGTAATAAGAAATTAGTTAATAGTGAGAATAGGTTCTAAAAATAAAGTGTTACCACGAATGGAGAACTTAACATTAACAGATGTCAAAACCATAACAAATAATGTAACGTAACGTAACATATAAAATGCCAAAAATTATATGGAAAAATTGCCCTGTCAGGAAGACATTCGTTTTCTCTGACTAATCACAGCTATTGAATATTTTTGGATCTAGTTTAATTACTTGGCTATAAAAAAAAGCTATTAATTGAATTTCTGTGCAGATCCTCGCTGTGAGAAATCACTTCTTGTTCATTTAAATCTGTGGAATGCGTCATGCTAGACTTAGTGTAGTTTATAACAATTAACAGAATAATTGTATTCTATGTATTCTATGGGAACATCACATGGAAATAAATTTGCTCCATTGGTATCAACATATTTATTTTTTGATATCAATTTACAAGAACTGTAAGTGTGGTTTTATTGTTTGGCCATACTCTATTAATGGCTCACGAGTTTCCCATTACAGAACATGTAATGATTCCCCTTGTGCTTCTAATAAAAGCAGATTAATTCTTTAATGGGCTAATTTTGCATAATATTTCATGCTCAGGGAAGTTCACTGTTTTTTTTTTTTTTTTCATTCCAAGCTAAGGCTGTAGTGGCAGTGAGTAGAGTTATGATGTTTATTTCATCTCTAGTCCACACTCTAGCATAACGCTATTTGAAACATTGAGGTTTATTGGACTTCAGCCATTCTGCATAACTCACTCCCACTCTTAGACACTGAGCAGCGATAAAAATGTTGTGACATGAAGTCACAACAGTTACTATTGTTACATGTTCAGGGAGCCATTTATGCTTCTGATGAGCAGCTTTGAGTCCCACATGACTGTTGCAGTTGTGCAGAAGACTTTATTTATTTATTTATTATTAGTAGTATTTTTGTAGTCTTTCCTGGATCCATGGACTGTAATCCACAACACACACACACACACACACACACACACACATCACATCACTTGCAGAGAGAGATAGAGAGATCCGAGACCGGAGATTGTGCTGTGCATAACAGAAACATTCGGGAGCACAGAAACTTGTTGTCATTGCTGCATTATGACTTTTATTAATAAAATAGCTTAGATACAAGATTGCTGCATTATATTCCTTGGCAACTGGGAGGTAAAATCGTTGTTTAATTAACTAAACTCCCATCTTCATTGTTTGTAGATGCAGACGCAGGTAATTCTCTAATCCAACTTTCACCTCTCTCTCTCTCTCTCTCTCTCTCTCTCTCTCTTTTAGGGCTGTAGCTATCGAATATTTTAGTAATCGAGTATTCTACCAAAAATTCCATCGATTAATCGAGTAATGGGATAAAATGTGTTTTTGCTCAATTAAAGTGCATTATTAATTATGCAAGAGAAAATAAGACTACTGGGTCTCTTAAAATGAACAATTAAGTTTTCTTTTTTTTATAATTTTTTTATTTTATTTTTTAAATGCATAGAATGCAATGCATACATCAAAAATAAACATTTAATTATTACCCATTGTTTCTCTATCTGTACTTGTACAGTGAACAATGACAATAAAGTTGACAGATGAATTAAGTGCATTTAAGTCCCATTCGGTTGGGGTTTTAAATAAAGGATTTTCTGAGATGCACATTAAACATTAAACACAAAACATTAATTTAATTTATCTTTTAATTATTGAAAATTAAGCAAATGTAACTTTTTGGTGATAAACCGCAATAACTAAACCGAACTTTTATTTTGCCTTTACAGTTCTGTGTATGTGATGTAGGGCTGGAACGATTCCTCGGGTAACTCGATTACAAAAAATGATCGAGGCAAATTCCTCTGCCTCGACGCCTCTTTTAATTTATTTTAAATCTCACGTCAGGTTCTTTCGCAATTATTTTTTTAAATGTGACACAACTTGTTTACGTCACCCAGAAAATGGAAGGAGACAAGCACTGCACTGAGACAAAGAGGTTTACTGAGATAAACTGTCTCTGGCTGAGATCGCATACTGCAAGGAGTCAGCAGTGTTTTGATTTGAAGGTGCGGGCAAACGTAAAGAGAACGTCGTGACGTGTGTCCATTGCAAGATAGAGCTGGCATACCACAACTAGGGCCATATGATTTCCGCGATGAAGAAAACGTTGAGAGAATCTCTGAATCCAGTCATAAAAACGGAATTTACAGTTTAAAGCGTAATGGCAGGGAATTTGACAAATTTTGAATGAATTAATCAAAAATAGGTCATTACACTTACATCAAATCACGATATGGACTAATATCTGTAAATATTAAGCCAGAAAAGTCTATTTAAATATGAATCCTGCATGTTCTGCATGTCTCTGTAAATGTTATTTTTTCTCTTCGTGAACCGTTCCACCTCTACTAGCTGTGCATTAAACAATTCCCCTTCATGTCAGGAAGTTCTTAGCCATATGTCCAAATTTGTTCAAATTTGATAGAGACTTGGGATATTTTGACATTGCCACTGAGAAACCACCTGAAACACCTTAGGAACCAATTAGCAAATCTCTGGTAACCACCCACAACACCCTAGCATTTTGACGGTTTGTTTTTTCACAAGTATGCACCACTCACGTTGTCGTCTTGAAGTTCATTCAGTATTAATTTTGATTTCTTTGAGCACTAAATAATATTTACTAACCATATTAAACCACTGAGAGGATATTTGGCACTGGAAAAAGCTGTGATGGTGTTTGTACATTTCTTTCTTGAAAATGATGTACTAGAGTTAGTTCTGACCCTTCCTCCAACTGCCTCTAGGAACTGCCAGTGAAAGTCGTTCATCATTGCAGATTGTTCTTCCTCTGTGTCGGCTTTTTCATTATATAACATTACATTTCATTCATTACAACTAGATGATGATATCCATAAATCACAGATGGATCTGCACCTCGTCTTTCAGCGAAACTTCAGTAATTACCAACCCAATCGTTATTTTATCTTGTTGAAATGGCATGTTTGCTGAGTTGAGTTCCATGTTAATTAACTTTGCCTTAAATTACACGTCTGTGGAAACTGTTCGATGCTCATTAACCAACGCATGGAGCAGTAGTAGGTGGTACCGGGTTAAAGACTTAGGACAACCCTAAGGGTCAGATTACATATTTCACCAGGCGGCAGTGTCTTCCTGTGTGTGGAAAAGTGTCCTCTGGGCTGTCTTGGGCGATGGTTAAAAGGGCAGTGTCCTTTAATCTGATGTTGACCATTTGCATTGGCCTGCAAAAAGAAGGCATATGGCGAGTCAAATGTCAGTAATGATTCCAGCTCCTTGCAGTTGGATGCTTCAGCTTGCCAAGGGGAATCTCCCATTCGCCCCAGTATTGTTGAAGATGATACGGGCCAACAGGAAGTGATGGCTAGGTTTGAACTCCGAGCGTCATGGATTTGTGAACTGTCCTTCACTATACCTTCAGTACTCACAAATTTAGAAACCATACCCCATTTTTTTTTCAACTTACATACAGGGATTTGGTAAACATGTTCTCAATAACCATGTCATCAGGTTTTCCATCAGGCGTTGGGGAACTTGTTCCAGTGGAAAGATTAATATGAACAATAAGGACAAGGGTACATACCATAGAAACTTCAAATTATGGTCATACAGGTGCATCTCAATAAATTAGAATGTCATGGAAAAGTTAATTAATTTCAGTAATTCAACTCAAATTGTGAAACTCATGTATTAAATAAATTCAGTGCACACAGACCGAAGTAGTTTAAGTCTTTGGTTCTTTTAATTGTGATGATTTTGGCTCACATTTAACAAAAACCCACCAATTTACTCTCACATCTCAACAAATTAGAATATGGCGACATGCCAATCAGCTAATCAACTCAAAACACCTGCAAAGGTTTCCTGAGCCTTCAAAATGGTCTCAGTTTGGTTCACTAGGCTACACAATCATGGGGAAGACTGCTGATCTGACAGCTGTCCAGAAGACAATCACTGACACCCTTCACAAGGAGGGTAAGCCACAAACATTCATTGCCAAAGAAACTGGCTGTTCACTGAGTGCTGTATCTAAGCATGTTAACAGAAAGTTGAGTGGAAGAAAAAAGTGTGGAAGAAAAAGATCGAGAGCACCGCAGCCTTATGAGGATTGTCAAGCAAAATTGATTCAAGAATTTGTGTGAACTTCACAAGGAATGGACTGAGGCTGGGGTCAAGGCATCAAGAGCCACCACACAACTTGCTACAGTTGTCATATTCCTCTTGTTAAGCCACTCCTGAACCACAGACAATGTCAGAGGTTGTCCAGTGGTACAAAGTCCTCTTTTCAGATGAGATTTGGTGTTCCTGTAGCTCAATTGGTAGAGAAGGTTGGGGGTTCGATTCTTCGGGAACACATGATAGGTAAAAATTGATAGCCTGAATGTACTGTAAGTCGCTTTGGATAAAAGTGTCTGCTAAATTTATAAATTTAATTTAAATTTAATTTAATTTGGAAACCAAGCTCCTAGAGTCTGGAGGAAGGGTGGAGAAGCTCCATAGCCCAAGTTGCTTGAAGTCCAGTGTTAAGTTTCCACAGTCTGTAATAATTTGGCAATGTCATTTGCTGGTGTTGGTCCATTTGTTTTTGTTTTTTTTGTTTTTAATCCAAAGTCACTGCACCCGTTTACCAAGAAATTTTGGAGCACTTCATGCTTCCTTCTGCTGAACAGATTTCATTTTCCAGCAGGATTTAGCACCTGCTCACACTGTCAAAAGCACCAAAAGTTGGTTAAATGACCATGGTGTTGGTGTGCTTGACTGGCCAGCAAACTCACTAGACTGTAACCCCATAGAGAATCTATGGGGTATTGTCGAGGAAAATGAGAAACAAGAGACTAAAAAATGCGGATGAGCTGAAGGTCACTGTCAAAGAAACCTGGGCTTCCAGACCACCTCAGCAGTGCCACAAACTGATCACCTCCATGCCACGCCAAATTAAAGGCAGTAATTTAAAGCAAAAGGAGCCCCTACCAAGTATTGAATACATGTACAGTAAATAAACATACTTTCCAGAAGGCCAACAATTCACTAAAAAGGTTTGTTTATTGGTCTTATGAAGTATACTAATTTGTTGAGATCCTGAATTTGTGGGTTTTTGTTAAATGTGAGCCAAAACCATCACAATTAAAAGAACCAAAAACCAAAAACCATAAACTACTTCAATCTGTGTTCTTTGATTTTATTTAATACATGAGTTTCACAATTTGAGTTGAATTACTGAAATTAACTTTTCTAATTTGCACTTTTACAACACTAAAACACCTTTTTTGAGATGTTAACAGATATGGACAGCTGTGGCTGTCAGGTGTGGCTTTCTCAGGCTTTGAAGTAAACTGAAGGCTCCTGGAAACCAGCTTTTCGATATGTCCAGCCTTGATTTCATGTCTTCATCGCAAATACTTAAAATTGTGCTCATCCAGCCACTTCACTTGGGTTATAAGATAAGTTTTGGCCCCAGGAGTCAAAGTCGTTTGGGGAGAAATTTGTCTTCAGTAAAATCTGTCTCGTTTCTATTCTACTCTGTTCTATTAAGTCAGAAGTGTACAGTATTGATTCTATAGGGCCACCTTCCAGTTGACTTTAGCTCCAGCTCTAATTAAACCTACATAAACCAAACAATCAAGGTCAATCTTTAGGATTACTAAAAGCAGAACCCCTTTAAGTTCTGCCTTCACGGTTAGCACAACAAAGTGTAACAGATGTACAATCGTGAGGAGTTTAGAATATTCACTGAATGAACTGCTTTTGTAAAGAAACAGATTATCACTCAATGAAGGAACAATCTATTGGCAAATCTTCTACATGTTTGCCATTAAACTTTTGGACTAATCTTTTGGAGTTTATTCCAAAAAAGTGTTTTAGTCTCCATCATTTTTGCCACAGGTAACAGTTAACAGCAGTTCTCATTGATTTCTATTGTTAGATCGTGCCAATATCCTTCATATGCCTAAAAGGTTAAATACAATCTCTGTGACAGGAATATTGAATCCAGTCTCTTTACCAGAGTTTATATATAATCCGAAACCAGCGTTTTGTCTGAAACTAAAGCACAGTTAACAAAGTCTTGTTTGATACCTAAGATCATTTAACAAAACTGTATTAAAACTAAGTAAATGCTGCTGTTAATAAACTGATTGATTATATTTTTTACAGTAAGATTAGAATAGAAATGACTAATTTTATTCGGCAAGGGTGCATTAAAGTGACAGACCTTTACATAATTGCAAAGAAAAATAAAGGAATAGCTAAAATGCATGTATGCATACATACACATTGTTTTAATTTGCATCTCTATTCATCTAAGAATCCTGAAAAAAAAAGTATCATGGTTTTTATGAAAATAGTATGCAATACTACTGTTTTTAACCTTCACAATTGAAAGAAATGTTAACCAAATTAGCATACAAGTAACTTTGCCATTTCAGGCATACAGTATGTTTTAAAAATATAATTAAAATCAAAGTGTATTATATTTTACTGAATTCATAGATGTTTGTTGAGAACAAATAAATAAAATATAAGTGATAAGTGGATTACACATGTTCAACTGATTAAAGCAACATTTTAACCTGTCTGTGGCTTGTGTAGTTCTCATAGTGCCAATATGTCAGAGGAGACCGTTGGGAAATACATTTTTGTAGCAGGCAGTGCAGTTGGTGGTTTGTTGACTCTGGTCCGTATGTTTACAGACATCTGCTCTTTTCCTTTGCAATGCCTTCAGACAGATGGTGCGATGGTGACTTCACAGGATGGAACTGTGGTCACGGAGTCGCACACCTTCTGTTTTTGTGAATTTATGTATGCACTCATGCATGTATTTGGACCTTCTTATTCTCACCGCATTAAAACATTATATTTTGTTTATTTAACACTGTCAGACTTCTTTGATTCATCCCCTGGAAAATGATAAACTAAATATAAACCAAGGATATGTCTGTCTCATGGTATCTACTGTAGTAATATAGTGTGTGTGAACTTAAGGACGACTTAAAAATATTAATTTTATTTTTAATATTTGCATCCTCAATGAGCTCCATATTCTTCCTAAATAATTGTATTTGAGCCTTGAAAGCCTAGTATTTGTTGTTGTCTAAAGGTTCAATAAACACTTCGGTTTTGAAAAGAATTTTCTGTCAGGCTTTACAGGGTTAATGTTATTTACTGCAATGACATTCAGGCATTTTTAAATGTCACTCAAGTGTCCAGAGGGGGCTGCTGCTAATAGCATAAACAAGTCATTTATTTGCACCTCCACTGTTGACCACAGGAGGTGCCGTTGGCTTGTCTTCAGATCTGCTCCTCTTTGCGTGTCCTTGTTTTGTGAAAATGCTGTTAAGGGACTTTCACAACTGGAGAGATTAACACTGCCTTATTACAGCCCCCCTACACACACACACACACACACACACACACACACACACTTTAAAAGCCTCGTGAGTACTTTTGCTCCTGAGCAGAAGGCTGTTATGTGAAAGCACAATGAGTTTGTCCAGCATTTGGAGGTCATTCAGACCGAAACTCTTCTGACTCTTATGTTACTTGCCCTACCTGGGGAATCATACTTCATCTTGGCTTCCTTTCCACTGTGACCTGTCAGACAGCAGACAGTGATGATCGTCTAGGACGAGCGTCGACCACCAGTGGCATTTTAGACTGCACTAATGCAGGGACAGCCTGGAAGCCAGTACTGCAAATATTCCCAGCAGCTCACTGGTCCTGTCGGCCAGAGCTCGCTGTACTCTTTAAGGTTAGACCCATGTTGCCAAGGAGACAGAGCAGCACCGTGTGTGTGATACCCTTCCTCTGCTCGACCTGTGACTTGCCCGTCAGAGCTGTGGTTTGACTCATTCACAGTGGTTACTAAATAACTCTACACTTGCATTGGCCTTTGCTCTAGAAAATGATTCTGATGCTCAGTGGGGAAAAGATTTGTGTGTTTGATTTGGTAAATAGTTGCCAGTTTTTATACATTGTCATATTAATCTGTGCAAACATGCAATCAAACCGGTTATCAAATTCAGATTGGAGGTTTGTTTAATTTAAACATACCAGGCTTAAAAAATTTAAACTTGAAACCATTAAAAATATTTATGTTGACCGGGAAAAATCAGCAAGTTGCCAAGACATCATTTTCTCATTTTCGTTTATTCTTGAAGTACTAAATAAATAAAACTGGAATAACAATTAATAGCTGGGTAGACATATTAAAAATAAAAGAATTAATAATTGATTAAATAAATAAACCCTAGTTAAAATGAAGAACACCTACACACACATAAAATTTATAGTAAAATGAAAATCTTTTCACTTTCTATGTATTTGGTTGTTTACTGTTTTATTTAATTTTTACAAATGTATCGACTGTTTAAAAAAAAAAAATGTGCAGGAAAAAGCGTAAATGCATGTGGCCAGTAAATGCAACTGCATTTGTCTGGCAAGCGCACAGTTTTTTTTTTTTTTTTCTGCATCTCGTCGTGCGTTGTGTTCTTAAGATTGTTTTTGGCACTGCAAATCAGCCCCTTGGGATTGTTCAGTTATCCTGAACGACATTTCTGTGTGACATCTCCCAGAAACTGCTGTGCATGTGTTTCAAGCTCTTTTAAAACAGTTTTTTTGAATGTAAGGATGCATTCTGTGTATATATCCCCAAATTCTCACCGTCTCTTTTTTTGAAGATTTCCATATGTAGGAGAAAGCTGTCTATACCCTTGTCTCTTCTGCCATTTTTCTCCCTCTTTGCCTTTCATTTGGATTCTCTTTCTCGGTCTTATTGTTATTTTCTATTGTCTTTTTGCTCTTTGCAGAGGAAGAGGTGGAAAATTTCAATGTTTCCAGCTTGCAGGAAGAGGTGTTGCGGAACATCGAGGCTGACAGCTTCTGGTGCATGAGCAAGCTCCTGGACGGGATTCAGGTAAATTGATTCCCTATATGCCAGTGTGCGGGCCTGATACATTCACTCTGTGTGTGTGTGTGTGTGTGTGTCTGGGAGCAGATTGTGTGTGAGTAGAGCACCACTAGTAAAGAGACTGATGTGTCGCGGCGAGATTCCCCTGCGTGTAGGTGCCTTGTCCCGTTTCCTCTCCTTGCCTTTTCTTGCTCAGGACTGTCCAGGAATTAAATCCATGATGAATATTTCCACTCTACACCACAGACAGGACGTTACCTCTTTATCCAAAGGGCCTGGCGGTGCTCGAATTGTCATGGGAAAGCAAAGCGAGCCCCTGCCCCACATTCACTTTGTCTTGCCTGCCGCGTGCATCTCTAATTGATTTAAGGCCATAAAACAACTGTGCCGTTTACGCAGCAGAGATGGGGACACACGTTGCGGTATAAAGCTAGGTGTTTGCAGTCCTCATCCCCATATTTCCACAGTGCTCTCACCCGGAAGACAGCAAAAGATTCCTGTGTGGCCCGGTCTGTCACGTTTTTCCTCCATGATGATAAAAGACTCTGTAAATGGGTGTTTCTGCAACACTTTTGACCCTGCGGACTTCGAAATTAAACTCACAACACATTTTTCACTAAACTGGTTAATTTGTTTTGTATACTAACAGTGTCCAACAGTAGGAGAAGAGGGGAATTGGTGTTTTTAATGGAAAAGTTTAGCAAATATCACTTCCTGATTTCAGAGTTCTAGAATTTGATTCCAAATTTTAGTGACCTGCATCCATAGGCAAAATTTTAAAGCATCATTGACAGGCTATCAACGTAAAGCCTGTTCCAAATGATACTAATCGCAATTAAGCTGCCTCCTAATATGCCTAATTTCTTGAAAGATTCTAACGTGACACTGTTGGAGAAGACAATCCCACAATGAATTTCAGTGAGCTTAGTGGGGAAACAAAAAAAAATCCATTAACAATTATTTAATATACACAAATATGCTTAAATCGGTAACAATTAAAGTAATAAAATACCTTTTGTTGTTTTTTGTTGTTTTTACCTTTACCCGCTTCCTTTATACATTGTTCCAAATTGGTCAATTAAGAATTACCTTTCAGTTCCAATTTACTACAAGTTAAATAAAAAAAATAATAATAATCAAAATGATTTGAAAAAATATCGGCACACCAGATATAGGCAAAAATCCAATATCGTGCATCACTACTATCAAGATCGCAGATACCTGCACTGTGAAATGAAGAAAAGGGACACCAGGAAGCGGGAAGTGTACATCCTACCTTTAGCTGAGGTATCACAGATGTGCCTGACAATGGAGTCTCTGATAATCACAGCATCTCGTTCTGTCTCATTTCTGGGGGTTCGAAGCGGTTTCAGGTGGGAGGTCTCAAAGACCTGAAGGTTTTAACATTTGAAGATTGAAAGTCAGGGTCTGGGAAAAGTAGCAAAAACTAAATAAATCAAAGGCTAATAAAAGCAAAAATATATAATTTAGTATTAATATGGCCTTCATATAACAAAAGAAACTTGTTAATTTTCATAAAATTCAACCCTCGAGACACAAAAGTGCCCACAGTTGAGGAAACACCCAATTACAGCGACGTGTTTGAAGTGTGTATAGAAAGAAATGTTCTCTCACGTACTGGCTTTAGACTATTGTCTCTTCACACAGAAGACACATTTGTATGAAGCGAATCAACCCTCCTCACTGGTATTAGATTGAAATGCTCTCCAGGCTCTCCAAAGCTTTTGTGGTATTTTGTCTCTAATTACTGCAGTAATTTGTGTGTACAAAGCAGATTCTCATAGGTGCTAATGATTTTCCTCCACTCTTTGTTTTCCTTACACCTTCACACCATGGCAGCTGACAGCTCTGAACTCTTGCTCGCAAGTTGTTAGCGTCGGCAGCGCCATGCTCTCTGCGTATGCATGTCAGTGTTTTAAAGTGCTCGTTAACTTGGAGTGTAGTTTTAGCATGTTTTTATAGTCGCAGCCGAGCATAATTGTGTTCAGGTCTCAGGAGAGCGCTTAGGTTTAGAAACGCAGGGTGGAAAAAGTTGTTAATTACAAGTTTTGTATTTCCCTGCTGTGTTTGACAATAGAGAGTGATATTATTGCTATTGTAATGTATAATTATTTTTAAGATGGCACTTTATCATGTATATTCAGGAATGACTATAAAAGGGATTTTGTTTATGCATTTCTGTGGCATATTGATGATAACCACAGGTAATAGTTTCTCAGTTTGTAAAAACAAAAGCAGATTGCGTTTACTGTAATGCATTTGCAAATGTGGCTAGTAGTTTTTCTTCTGTGCGCAATTATTTCTTTCTCGAGCTCTGAAGATTATGATTAGGAGTTTTAGTTGTTTTGGGATTATTGTTCTAATCCGATAAAGTTTTGGTTTTGCAGTAATTCCTGTAATAAGTGCCTTTCGCACCATGGGAACCTTTTCTTAGTACTAGAACTAATGCCACGTTTCCACCGAAATTACTCAGAACATTTGTACCAGGAACTTTTTTTTTTCTTCCCCCCAGACCTGTTGCTTTATGCGTTTCCACCGTGGTCTAAAGTACCGGGAAGATTAGGCAAGTAGTCTGGTGATGTATGTCTGTGCACATTTCTCAATACAAAGTACACTTATTTTGGACTTTCATCCTCGGTAGTTCGGTTTTTGTGCATTCGACTCAGGAGTGTATTTCTAAATAGGCGCTGACTTTATAAATAAACAACAGATTTGAGTTTTAAACTACTGACCTGAAATACTTTTAAAATTACATTTCATGAAACAATAACAGTAATATTGTGAAAATTATGCGTATAAATGGTGGCTGAAATCACAATGCTCCGTGAACGCAACCAATCAGCATGTTTAGCGCCAAGGTCCCGCCCCCGAAACTTCCGGAACTTTGAAGGAGGGGCTAATTTGGTTCTTGAAAAAGCTAGCACCGGACTGCCTTTTTCAAGAACCAAATTAGCTCCTCCCCCTGGAGCAGGGTCTAACCAGCACAGCTGGTACTACCCGTGATGTGAGTAGACATTGATTGCCCAGTCGCGTTCGAAAACTCCCTCACCTGCCTTGATTTAAAATGCTGTGTAACATACTTTAAACATTGTGTCAACTTATTTCGCAAGTATACGCTGAACAGCGATAAATGTACAAACGCTGAAGACTGCCAGTTGTCGTTGGAGATTATTTTTTTCCGTTCTTTCAATAGCTTTACGTATACGTCGACATTCCATGTCCTTATTGTGAAACCCGCGAGACACAACAAAAACACAGCTCTGATCACAGTGTCCTCCATCCTCCTGTTGTTAACATTGTTCTTTGTTAACATTGTTGAACGCCGCGCAATTAATTAGAATATCACTAAGGTTTTTAATGGACTAAAAACATTCAAAATTGAGTGATTTTTGACCTTTCCCCACCGTGTTTCTCATCCTCTGACTGAAACATTCAGTTTTGGGGTGCTTTCCCTTTAACAGATCAGTGTAACCATCCACTTTTATGATTGGCTAACATCATTGCCTATGCAGTACTTTTTTTAAAATAGTATTTACATGAAATACATTACTTACAGTTTGCGGCATCGTTTTTGGGTCCATAAATGTTGGCAAAATTATTTTGGCAAAGCCAGCATCATACTGCGATTTGTTCTCAAAACAACGGTGAAATATACTGAACGCACGAGGAAATAAATTAGCTAAAAATAAACTGAATCCATTTTTCTCTGACATCGGGATCCTTATGCAGTGTATACAAACATGTTGTTTTCCCAGAGTCAGGAACGCCACAACAGTCTGCCTGGCATCGCAATCTACTTCTTCAAACCCACTCGCTGTGTCGACTAAACACCTGTGGGCGTGACAACAATGTGATGATGCAGAAATAGGCGTAGTTGTCACCTTGCACCTCGAATCCAAACGAGCCGTTTTCTGAGGGTTATAACTTTTTTTTATTGATGATGAGGACATTTTAACATATGAAACTTGCAGGATGAATTAAGCACATAACGACCTATTAAATAAAGGATATTTGATCAACAGAAAGTACCAGAGATCATATTCAGACATACATTTAAGTGTGCATATTTGGGAGGGATTTTGTTATCATGCAGCTATAAGCCAGCGGTTGTCCTCCTCTGCAGTCTGTTCTCTTTAAAGTCAAACTAAATTATGGTTATGACTTATTAATAGGAAGACCTTAAGCCCCTGGAAAAATGACTGCGTTGTTTGTCCCTTGATAGCTGAGCTGGTTGCTGTGTGTACATGTGTGGATCCATTAGGAGCAAATCCGTCCGTATTCTCATCCCTGAAGAGGGGAAATGAGAAATGGGTGTTAAATCAGGCAGCTCACTGCAGAAGCCATTATCTTTGATGTTCAACCCACAGGCCAGAACACCACAAAACAGCTTCTGCCTCAAGACTGTGGGAGTTTGTCTCGATTCGTCTTGCATTGCAAATCAGCATGGTCATCATGAAGGACCACTGCGGCCTGCAGTTCTTCCCAAAACCAAACCATCCAAAGCAAACCACAGCATTTATTGACCAAACTGTATTAGCTTAAATTTGCAAAAGCAATTTAAAAAATTTGCTTGCTTGTAAGCACTTCGTCTTGGCGCAGTAATATCTTCACTAGAGGGAGCGGGGTCCGGTGAGAGGATTTTTCACGAGTGAAGATATTACTGCGCCAAGACGAAGTGCTTACAAGCACTTGCCATGGTATTCCGCCACACAATATAGTTATCCATTTTACACGCTTAGAAAAGCGCAACGTTTTGTTTTGTGTTACCGTCCTAGGTCGAGTTACACTACGCGAGTAACTGTTTTTAAATAGGGAAAACGTGGAGGTGTTTGGTAGCTTCTCTGCTTGGCCCATATTGAATGAATGGGCTAAGCTAAGTGCTTTCAAAGTTTCACCGCGCGCCAAAGCGATTGAGTGCACGCACTGAGACGAGAGAGGTATGTATCAACTCATCTTAGTTAAGGGAAAAACATAGTTTAATATGAAAACACGGTGGAGTATCCCTTTAAATGTGAACCAAAATCATCACAATTAAAATAACCAAAGACTTAAACTACTTCAGTCTGTGTGCATTGAATATATTTAATACACAAGTTTAACAATTTGAGTTGAAATACTGAAATGGACTTTTCTATTACATTCTAATTTATTGAGATGCGTCTGTATTATGATGATGAATTTATGATGCTTTTATTAAATGTTAAGGTTCACTTAAGCTAGTAAAGCGCTCAATGAAGAAGAATAGTTCAGTTCACAGTCTTTAATAAATCCACAGGGAAACAACAAGGAAAATCCAACAGAGCAGAGGAAAATCCACATAAACTAGTAACTTGCAGAGGACTGAACTGAACAGGAAGAACTTATACAGATACTTAATGAGGGATTAACAAACACAGGTGAACTGAATGGATTAATCAAAAGGAGAGACATAAACTAGATCCAACTCAAAATGAAATCACAACAAATGAAGTCAATAACCGTGACAGCAACATACAGTCCCCATTAATTTCAAAGCATGGACTAAACTAACTAAAAATGCATTTTTCAAAGTATATTGTCTTTCATGAAGGAAAGAAAATCGTAAATTTTTGGCCCTTTGCTTAACCAATGGCAAATGTTCAAGAAAACTATAGTAAGAAAGCAGTCATTATTTTTGTAGTTCTGTTAGGTGATGCTGGTGGTGCAGAAATGACACTTCAGCTTTAAAGGCAGTGGATGACAGACGACAGCAGTGCTCAAGGGAAAACACAGGGAAAGAGGCAGCTGTTGTAAGACGCAGTGACCACTCACTCATACTCCCCTCATATGCTTTCATATACAGACACTCAAATCTAAGATCAGCTTACTGCTACCAGATGCTCACTTGAACATCGCGGATCTCCTGCAAGTTGGCTGTGTTTCTGTGCTGACACACATGCTGACACATGCTGGCACAGCAGCCGTGCTTTGACACTGGAGGCCATATGACAGACTACAACTTGTTGGACAGATGGCTTGGTCTGAATCCAGTGTTTGTGTTATTTAAAAGCAAAATTTATATGCCTTTTATAAAGGAAAAAAAAGGTACAACGCTGTTACTAGAGTGATACCTTTAGAAAAAGGTATGCCTTTATTTACCCTTAAAGAGTGCATATTAGTACCTTAAGGTGCCGTTCATATCTTGCCTCTTTTGCGTGCTTAAGTTTGTTATTAAAAAGATGCATGGCAGGGGTGCTCATAAAGCTCATAATTAAAAACATTTAAACTTTTCAGACTGCGACAATTACCAACCAATCATCTTAATCCTTTTCTGTAACAACATTGAAAGCTCAGCAAAGATGAAAGGAACAGCTGATCATAGCTGTATACGGATAGCCATTTAAAAAAAAATATATATTTAGTAGCAGAGCTACTGCAAGCGATTTTTAGAGCTGCAAATCCATTTATCCTTTGCTGAAATTTCCGCGTCTTCATGGAGAGCTCCGGTCATGGTTGCTTAGCAACGACAGATGCCCTAATGCTTTGGGGAAAAAAAGCAGAAGCTTCGCGCCTAGCATTTTCCACACGTTGTAGGCATGGCGTGAACATAAACAAGGAGTGCATATTAATACATAAATGGTAAATTTTAGTCATTTATGAAGATCATCCCAGATAGTGTATTTGACACAAGTATCATTCCACATTTCATTATTTTTATTTGCAGATGTTAAACTGGTATTTATGTAGCAAGTGTATATTGCACTTTTAGCAGGACAGTATCATAATTTTACAACATAATCTTTCGCCTTGTTTCTGTTACCAAATCACAGCCATGCTGATGTTCAGAAGAGAACAAAACAGTGAGTGTGATACATTTTCATCATATACTTCCATTGAAAGATTTGGGGTCAAAAAGCTTTCGATGTGATTTTGATATTTAATTTATTTTTGTGATGGCAAAGCTGAATTTTCAGCAGCCGATGCTCCAGTCTTCAGTGTTACATGATCTTTCAGATCTTTTTTGTTGTTGTTGTTGTTCAAAAGAACAGTATTTATTTGAAATAATCACTATACACACATTATTTCTGCACATAATATTTCAATCTGTCCCTCTCTAGGATTTTTGTGTAACAAGCTGAGCAATATAGAATAATAGCACTAGTTGATGCTTGTCAATCAACTCAGTGGGCCAGGGGGGTATTCCAGAAAGCAGGTTATGTGACATACCTGGGTATGTTTAAGAGCAAGTAAGCGGATAACCTCAACTTTATGTTCCGAAAACGGAGGTAACTTTCAGGGTATGTTAGTAGTCATATCAACTCACACTCTGAACTTAACCTGCTCCGGAGCAGATTATGTTCCAGGGTTAGTTCACTTCAGAGAGCCTTCAGTGAGCGTGACAGCGCACAACATTATATAATATTAAAATATGTAATATAGCCTATTATGTATATATTTATATACATTCGATATGTTAATTAGAAAGCGTTAAAATTAGTTATAAATAAGATAATATACTATTCTAATATGATTACTTATTTTATTGGCATATATAAGATTTATTTGTATAAATTATCTCACACATGGAGCGGCATTTTCTATAATGTCTAAATCAAAATAGATTTCTGATTTGACTTGATATATAATTGGCATAAAACAAACAATATAATTCACATTCTCAAGGATTAAAGATTAAATGGAAAAAAACAATTAATGATTGCACAGCCATCAGTTAGGTGGCTATATGCACTAAGCATGTAAACAACTAATGAACAAAAGAAGAAGAAAGAAACAGCTTGGCGCGCTTTTTATTAGCGTCCGTTTCTATAGTGATTCGACGATTAGTTGCTCTGTTGAGAATGTCTTGAGTCTTAACCAGGAATGTACCGTGAGTTGAATGAACTTACTCCCGGATGTGTTTTTGGAACCACATACCTCGAGTCAGCAAGGTTTGGGGTTAATCAACCGAGAGTTCAGGGTTCAGTTCACGGTAAGTTAACCCTGCTTTCTGGAATACACCCCAGAACTCAAAGTTCATTAGCCTACTTTTGTGTAGTACCTTGGCACATTGACATAGAATTAATATGAAGTGCAGACACACTGTGTGTCAAAGAAAAATGAAAAAATACTGAAAAATAAATAAATAACCTTGTGTTGTGAAAGCGATATTAGGTGACAGGAATTTATATATTTGGAGATAAGCCAAATAAGAGGCATAAACCAGATAAGAGTTGACTGATATCCACAGAAAATGCTTGTGAGGGGCAGATAGGTGTGTTCATATCTACAGGTTTGAGAGTGTGATAGAAGCAGATTATTGCTGTTTCACAGCTGGTGCTGCCCGTGCCACGCTCATCTTTGGCTTTCCATTTTTCTCTGATCAGTGCTTCTCTTTCCTTGGCCTCTTGCACTACATTGTCCGTCCACCTATCTTTAAACCCAAGGACTTCCAGCTGTTTGTTTGTTTGTTTAACGCACATATAAAAAGCTTGCACACCAGACTAAAACTTAAGATGAAAACTGCCTCATATCAGCCATATGTTAAGCCCAGGTGGTTTTTCTTTTTGCTCTTGAATACTTTTATGTCACATGCTGACTTGGAGAACTACACAAATAGTTTTAATTGTAAAACTACAAAAAATGGTTGCATCAGTTTTTGTGGCCTAGTGGCTAAATATATGGAATATCAATTCAGACGTGTAAGCAAAGTGGTTGCCATTGTGTACTTATGTACATGTTGATTATATGTCCTGTGCTATTGCTGAATGTCCTTCTGTAAAAATGCTTTGTTTGAGCTTACAGTATGTGCATTCTCTTTCCCAAGACAAGAAAAAAAATTCTCACATTTGAAAACGGGTAAATATAAGGGCGATAAACAATGTTAGCGCATATATTTCTCAATGCGGACCTTTACACATTGCATAATCAACATGATGTTCTGAATGCTTGATATCACACATCCAACAGAGCTTTTATTTTGCACGATTGGTTTGTTGTCCTGATACAAGCACATATTTTACCATCAACAGAACATTTCTGTAGTAAATCAAAAGTGCAAATTTTCTGATCAATATCAAAGATGTTATACTCATGTAATGTTATATAGTTTATAAATGTTACTATTTTTGAAAACACAATACTCTGTAAATAAATATACCGTGCACATGCCAGTGTAAATAGTGTGCCTCTTGAGATTGTTTTTTGACTTATTTAAAACTATAACATTCAATTTATTATATACAGTTCACTGGGGAGAAGTTAAACAAGTGCAGTGGTCCATAAACTGTCCCATTCAGTAAGGTTAATACACCACTATTAGACTTCCTATTGGTTCCTCAGTCAGCGGTGGGACAGGAGGGGGTTTAGGGGTGTGAGCCAGAGGACTGCAAACTAATTAAGGCTGTAGAAAAGTGGAGCCCCTTTAAAATTGTTTATAAACCATTAGGGGTAATGTGTTCTCCTGGGGCTCTGCCACGCAATTAGAACCAAGGTCAGAGGAACAGCGGAGGGGGAATGGGGTATGGGCTATGCTCAGAACTGCTGCTGTGGACAGAAAGTGGCTTTTACACTGGGGCAATTGCTCGCTTTTATTAATTTCCCAAATAAATAGGTGCCTCACGAGACCCTTTGTCAGTATAATGCACCTTCAGTGATATTAATGAACCTCTTGCTTATTTAGCCTATTTTCCCCCTCTCTGGCTTCAAGCTTTTTCTCTCTCTCCTCTCTCTGAACCATTTGCGACCATTTTGCAACTTGCGGCTCTTGGGGGTTGGTGTCAAATGCAGAAATAGAACTTGTGAAATTGTTTAATGAAGGAGAAAGAGACTTCTTAATCATCCATTTACTAAAGAGAAGCCAAATGTTGTTATATTTCGTCCCAGTTTCCATTAGGACCCCACCCTGTTGTATTAAAACCAATGGCATTCAGCGTGTTGCATAAGCAACAAAGACTGGAGGTAAACAGTCTGTGCCATATTTAACAGAGATCAGGCCTGTAGGTAATCTATCCATTTTATTATCTCTCTCATCTGTTATTTCCCCCACTCCGGAACGTGCTTAAACAGCCAGAACAAATTTAATTGCCAGCAGAGCTTACGATTTTCTCAAAATCAGATAAATATTTGCATTCAATGGTGGCATACACTAAAGTAAATGGGTAATAATTTGATTTGGCCAATTGGTCCCCTGCTTTGTCAGAACAGTTTATTGACTGGAAGTGCGGAGCTGCAGATTGTATCGACACATGCTCAGACAGTTGCCTGCCAGCCCATTCTTCCATCTCTCACACAGTTAGCATAGATTAATGCTTGATCTTTGATGGTTATGCCGAGTCCAGTTCCAGCCTTCAACGCATTCTCTTTGAAGTGTCTACCCTTGATTTCAGAGCTCTAGCCGGAAAGAAACCCCAGTTTTTTTTTTGTTGGTTTTTTTTCGCGAATATGCGGCAGACCCTAGGGGTTGTCAGAGAATACCGAATGAAGTGGTCCTCCTTCATCCTTATCATTGGGCACCTCTCAGTGCAAAGGGTTTGAGATGTCCTTCACTCTTGCATGCTGAGACCAGCAACACTTTAACATAGCAGCCAGACAGCTACCAATACCTTTGTGCAGTGTGTAATTTTACTCATTCCCCCCTGGGCAGACACGGCCCTGTGCACAGTTAGGCTATTTTCTGAACTGTTGTTTAAGCAAGAGGAGGCTATTGTCTCATATTTTGATTCAGCAGAGGGATAATGTGACTCAGAGCAGATATGGTGACTGTGTGCAAGAGAAGCACTGTTTTATTCCATGTGTATCAGTGTAGTATGATGGCTACAGCAGGGGCTGCTCTTTTGTTTGAGGAGGCTGTTATCCTCTTGCCCCTAAGCCAATTATATTCAATCAGCCACTCTTGAGGAAGTGGCAGCAGGATAAGCTTGAGTTTTCTGCTTGGCTGCTCCGCTCTCCTATCCCTCTTTTACTGACAGCCGTATGCCTCAGTCGCAGCTCACTGAGCCCCTCAGTCAGATGTCTGATAGTGCAAGCCAATGCTCACATTCTTCCTGCCAAATAACCTCCCTCATTTACACTTCTCTTAGCATGCATATATGAAAGTACTAAACTCATGAACCAAATCTTTAAAAGGAAAATCAATCAACCCCTTGCCACAGTAACATGAGTATGATGCACATCGTCTCAAATGTCTTTTCTTGACTGTTAAGATAATGTAGAGACTATGCCATGGAATGAATTGACAATATGAATTGGCAGACAACCGATTTCAAGCAACCAAACATGATAATCCTGTCAATCATTTACCAATCATTCCATCTCCATCATGTCTTAAATCTTATCTACATTCCTTTTCTGCATAAAAAAGTGCCTCGGTGCACTGCAGAGGACATAATCAATGCTAAAATCCCATTGCTTTTTGAGTCTCATAACTGAAAATGTCTTGTACCAATTCAAATGTGTTTAATGGAGAATAGAGTAATTGAATGTCTTCAGGAGGTTTTGAATGTAGCACATGGAACACAGTCTACTTTTATGAAGTCGTTTCTATCCATTTTAGAGTGACTGTTGTGGTGAATAGTCTTCCGCTGTGACTGACAAAGAAAAAGACTGGTGGATTTCAAAGTGTGAACTAGGGAAGCAGTGAATGCAGACATTGAAAGGTTCAGAAGATAAGCCCATGATCCTGGTTGTTCGTACTCCGCATTGGTGGGTTATTTCTGATCCAGCTTCGCCTGGAAGAGCACAAGTGATTGAGAGAGGAAAAGAGGGCTGCTTAAACTAATGGAAAGGCATCAGCCAGCCAAAGAGAGAGTGTAAAAGCCCTCTCCTCTCCAAGAATATCACAAAGCTGAGCTCATATTATGTGCAGTGTTTATCATGGATCGTCATCGTAGCTCCAGATCCTTTCAGCAGGCTTTTTGTTTGCTTTCTGCAAGTTCTTATCAAAGGGCTGGTCTTTATCTCTTCAAAGTATACTTGTTATCTCAATTATTTACTAAAAAAGTCACCACCTTCTTCTGTTGATCCCGGATCACCTTTTTGTTCAATCTTTTTCACTCTGCGGAGAAATCAGTCCCTTTGTAGTTGTTTCAAAGGGAGATTAGTATTCTACTGAACGTGAGTAATGGGCATTTTGAGCTGTATATAACATCATCCAAAAAAAAGAAGATCCAGTCACTTTACAAGATCATATATGGATTGAGCAAAAAAGGATGCCACAAAGCTTCAACTTGTTCCCCAGCAAAAGCTTTAAAGGGGACCTATTATGCAAAATTCACTTTCACATGTTGTCTGGACATAAATGTGTGTTAGCAGTGTGTGTACACTCTTTTTTTTTTATCCCCATCCCCGCCCACGAAAGTTGACAGACACTGCCGTTTTAACGTAGAACCGCCCTGAGCGAGTTCACAGCAAGTTGTGTGTTAAGTATTTATTTGCAAAGGGTAGCACCGGTATTGCCAAAGCTTGAAATCATGCTCAGCCCTCTTCCACCGGCTCATTTGCATTTAAAGGGAAAGACACAGGCTCATTCCCTAAAAGTGGCAATTTTAACAAGCTATAAATAATTATCTGTAAGGTATTTTGAGATAAAAAATCACATACACACTTTTCACTTATTTTATATCTTGTGAAAAGGGGCATAATAGGTCCCCTGAAACAAATCCATGGAAAATAGGATACTTTCTAAAGAGCACGGAAATTTAGCACCTGCTTATCATCAGACTTAGTGCTTGGCGGTATACGGGTTCATACTGAATACTGGGGTTTATTTTTCTTTATAATATGGATTTTTTAAATACCGCAATACTGGTGTCATTTAAATATTGTTTGAAACGCGACTGAGGGGGTCACTTTTCACTGCTGCACTGTGGCGAGGACATGACTGTACCCAAACATGAAAGTTCAGAAACTGAAGCTGTAGAATTAGCCACACATATCCACTGCCCGCTGCCATCAGCTCGTGCGCCTCACACATACGAGCGCAACTTCAGCGCTAGATTAAGCAACCCTCAGACACTTTTAGCAGCCTTTTTCCATAGAATATTTATACTGACAAATGTAGCAACTTTTTTTTTATAAACCTATGATTCAGGTGGAAGATGTCGCCAGTGCTGCCCCGCGAGAGAGAGGGCTGACTCTCCGGGTCCGGCACAGTGTCGTCTCTCTCTCTGTCTTTTCTGTGCAGTGAGCAGCAGGAAAGCTGAACTGCAGCTGATAAATGAGTACAAAACAGCGTTTCCATGCACCTGTTGCTTACTGACTGTTTGGAATTATAAATGAGTTTATAGTTCGTCTGTTAATATTATGCACTTGTTGTGTGTTGGTTTATTTATTATTATTTTTTGGTTACTCAGATGCAGGCAGTGTGCTGCATGATACAAAAAGTAATATAGCCAAAACCACCACATAGCCGCTCATCATGCATCTACTGTACATGCATGTTGATCTTATCAGATTATATCACAGTTATAAATGAGAGTGACTCCTGGTTATATGTTAATCTATCTGATTAGACCACTTCCTGTCACAGCATGTTATAGAAGTTCAAGTCAGAACCTTTCTATTTCTCCTTTTCAAGATTATAAAATCTTCCCAGCTCGGTTCAGGGCTAATTAATTGTTTTGCTGTGGATAGCGGATTGTTTACAGCTCCCAGGGTCCAGTGTGTAAGGGCACCTGCACTTAATTAAAGCACGGGTGCTTTAATAATGCAGATGTAATTACGGAGGTCTTTGGGCAGGCTTAATGCATGCTTAATACTGACCCACTCTTCCTGCCTCAGAGGTAATTGCATTGCATCCATGTGTCGCCAGGACATGACATACAAGGAGTGAGAGAAAGAGGGATTTAACTTGTTTAGCTCTTGCTATCCAATGGATTTCTAATCAGATGTCGTCATCAGGGCAATCTCCCAGAGTTAAAGCAATGAATAAACAAAAAAAAATAACTGGGGATCTCGTTATGCCCTACATCCAATTGGAGTGTTGTTGGAGTCAGTTTTGCTTGTTAGCATACACTAGGAAGTAGTTATATCCAAGATTGGTGTTACTGGGCTTCTTTTTCTGCTGTGTCATGCAGGGAAGTTTTGCAAACACCAAAATTGAATTACCAGTACCACTCCTCGTGTATATAAGAATGTCGGCGGACACTTCTGATGACGAAACTTTTGTCACAAGGACAGGGCATGGACCATCTTGAAATGCGGGCGGCTGAAGTATACTTTAGGCATTAAACATCAAACATGGAATTAGGGATATCGTCAAGTCCTTATCTTCCACAAGGAAAATCATAAAAGTCTAGTAAATCATCATGAAACTTATTAAAATGCATTGTTCGGTCTTGAGCTACAGGACCTGTCCTTTCGTGACGTTGTGGTGTGATGCTTCCTGCCCAGTGTGCAACTGTTTTCTAAAGCTTTAGAAAATACTTAGATAAAAAAAATTCACTGTTCATTTTCCATTTTGCTTGTTGCACCTTTCAGAGAAAGCCTCTTGGACATGGCACTGTCATCAGTTTATGTGCATTGTATAGCAGTAAAAAAACTGATAGTGCCGGGTTTGGCTCAATATCCCAATAGAGTGTTGTTTCTGAGTCAGTTTTGACTGTTAACATGGATTTAGCACTTGGTAGGTACGCGGGAGTTGGAGCCAAGACTTTGCCCACGAGATGCCCTTGTAATATGTTCTCAGATCTGACCTGATTGTGACTGCATCTTGATTCGTGACTCTCACCCCTTTCCCCACAGCGCAGCTACTTTGCCCTAACTCTCAGGGACTCCTGCGGAGATAGATTAGCCCGGCTAGAGCGTTGATGTTCACTGAGCCACATGCATCCTCCAGGGTCAGTGCTCCAGCTGAAGATTAGGTGTAGACCTGTGAAAGTAGGCCAAGCACGGACTCTGCTACTGACACCCCATCTGTTTCAGTGCCGCCTCATTGTGCTGACCTTTTAAAGTCATGTTTCGAGGTCACGGCAAAGAGGAGGTAGCTGGTTTTAATGCTCGTTTCCAGCTATTCATGTATTTGTCTTAGGCACCTCTGGAGTGCCGAGGTTGCACATCTGAGCCTGAAGGACAGCTGAAACTGTTTATCGGTTAATGACTTCATTCCCCTCGTGGGTGTTTGCCGCCTTAGCTGCTCCCCGCCTACATTAAAGCATTCTGACTCTGAAATCTCTTCAAAGAAGGACCCATAGACCTACTTACATAGTGCAGAATGTCTTTCTGTCCACCTTTGCAAGTTGAAGACCGATTACGAAAATACATCTCTTTGTTCAGTCCAGGGTATTTACACTTGTTGGGGTTTCCAAGACACAGAGGAACATGATATTTGGAAAGAAATTAGGTGATTGTACAAAGTGTATAATTACATCTCCTGCAACCATTACCTCTTGACAAATTTTGAATCCCTCAAAGAGCCACTTAGTGGTTGATACAGTGAAAATGGATTGGAATAAAAAGCCATTGAGATAATACTGATATCAGTGCAATGTTTATTCAAAGGAAAAGGCTAGCTAGCCATTTGAATGTAGTCTCTATACAATTACGGATGTCTTTTGTCACTATATGTACTTGAGCTTCAAGAGTTCTTAAGAAAGTGTCCCCATTAAGCATGATATGACCCAGACCACTTGATAAGGTGTCACCATTATTATCACTCAAACTGGCATCTCTCCATTTGTCCAATGAAGTTATACATTTTCATGGTCATTATGACAGTAATTCTGATGTCAAACGACATCTGAAAATTAGGAGCAGCTTCTGTGTAGCCATGCATTCCAAGTACAGTGAAGACAGTGAAGGTTGAAAGCAAAAGCTTTAGACTATTCTAAAACTTGCTGTGTGTTTTTTGCTTATTTTCTTGGCTGCGGTCTGTCCTGCACACATTCATATGACCTTCCAAGTTACAAACTTGCAAGTTCTTTCATATGCTCCATCTTCTCCTGACACTGTTAGGTTTAGGGAGGTGTTTTCACAGCGGGTATCTTTGTACATAATTCATGGGTGAATGTCCCTCTTCTGTGCAATGCATACTGTACATGCATACTCTATTTGTTGTTTTCTTTGTATGCATATCTTCTTCACATCAGCATTTTTATTGCTGTGAATGATGGGTCTTCCGCTTCTTTGGATTATGTCCATGCCTGACAATCTCAGGATAGTTAACCACCCAATTCATCATCGCTTGTTTTACGCTGTTTCTATGGGCAGTATAGCTAGGCTAAGTTTCCTCCAGCGGGAGTGCAGAGGAAATCCCACTGAGGCTTGGGGAGTGATGGAGGTGGGTGGGGGTCTCTTAAGTATCTGTCTGGTCAAGAAGGGTCTTTTAATGTAGGCTGAAATGAATGTGGTAATTAAGCTGCACTGTGGGCCACGTGACCTTGGTGAATATTATCACTTAATTATAAGATCACTATTCCCAGCACGCATTTGAGCTCTGCTAGCACACAGTTCCTTTCTCAGTGCGGATGGGCGGTGGTGCATGTACTTGTTCATACATATGTATAGGGTGTGTTCAAAGTGTGTGCTAGCTAAGATATTGTCTAACCATTACTTTTACCAACTAATTGTTGCAATAGAAATAACAACTTTACACCAAAGAACTGTAACCTATTAGAAAAAATCTACTTTGAAGTAACAATGGTATAACTTTTGATTTCATGTGTAACATTTTTTAAAACAATGAGTAACGCTGCTGTAGTACGAAGATTTATAAAGACGAATTGTCATAAACATCTCATAATTATTACTCATTATTAGTTTACACCAGTTTTTTTACATTTGTGCAGATTTTATTGGAGTTTATGGCAATGTTACTCATTATACATTTATGACATTGGTGTAATTATGACATTGGTGTCATTATACCATTGTCATAATCTTGTACTTGTAACAAGTATTATTGCAAACTTAAACTCATGATAACATTATCATAAACAGCTCCTAATAAGTAACAGCGTTTTAAACTTGTAACCAGTAACAATGGAATGAAGTAAAACCAAAACATGTAAAGCACGTGTTGTCACAAACAGACTCCGATTTAAAGAGCACCTATTATGTAAAAATTTCATTTTATAAGGTGTTTGAGTCTGAAAACAACCAGCCTAAAATGGTAAAACTCCACCCACTATTTTTTTTTTTTTTAATCTGAATAAATCATAAATCGTTTTACAAACAAGCGGTTCCATATATTTTCCTATGTCATCTTAGTTAAAAAGTCCTGCTCATTTGTGATGAGCTCTGCCCTATTAACATAGACACAGCCCTATGTGAGAAGCAGCAGTCCACCATTACTGTTTTCCCTCTGTAGCTGCTGAAGATACAATGTCAACGCCAAATTAGCATTACAAGTGTTGTGTGTTGGGATGCGCCAATGAATATAAAAGTCTTCAAGTCTTCACAAGTCTTCATACAAGTCTTCACCACCGAGGACACAGTGTTTAAATCTAATTTATGAAGGAAATGTTCTGGAAAAAAACACAAAAGTTTCTACATGTTTGTGTTGATCCTTTTACGCCTGGCTGCGTGCTACCATAATGACCGTAAATAGGAATGTGGTAGTTAAAAATTTTATAAGAAAGCAATGTGAAGTCGACCACTTGAATTTGACAAGCTCATAATCACAAGTGGGACTTAAAGTTAGTAAAGTTAGGCATCATGAGGCCAGCTATGTCATTATTTTTGTATCGCCGTGCTCCCCATCTGTGTAAGTCATACATGCGCATTTATTATGAATAATACAATAAGATGACTGATTTTTAAACCGAGTATGTTTTGTTTAAAGATAACAGGCTTGTACTAATAGTGGGATGTTTTGTTTGCAAAGGCCAGCATTGGTATGCAGGAGCATGAGATCTTGAAGCTCCACCCTCTCCTGAAAAGGGAGAGGCCAAAGACTATTTTTACATTTTGTTAAAAGGGCCATAATAAGTCCCCTTTAAAGGCATTTAGGAAGAATTAACTAATTAATTAATTATTTATTTATTTTTCTCTCTTTTTTCTTTATATTTAGCAAATTTGTGTTATTGTCATGCATTTCTTTGGATGAATATGTGTATAGTTTTAAATTTCTCATCTCTCTATTTCCCTCAAGGACAACTACACCTTCGCCCAGCCTGGGATCCAGAGGAAAGTGAAGGCACTGGAGGAGCTGGTCAGCCGAATTGATGGTTAGTACCATTGGTGAAGCCCATCCTACTTAGATCTGCACTCTCCTTTTTTCTGCCTGTGTCCTCTCTCTCTCTCTCTCTCTCTCTCTCTCTCTCTCTCTCAATCTCTCTCTCTCTCTCCTCTCTCTCTCTTCTCTCTTCTCTCTTCTCTCTCTGACTAACCCATAGCCCCAGCCCCCTTCAGCTGCAGTGTCAGCCCCAATCAGTGCACCAGTGCTTTCGCCTTTACTAGAGAGCGCTCGCTGCTCTGGCCAGGAAAGCAAAAGGCACTGGAGCAAAAGCCTCTCTCATTACTTTCTATTAGGTGACCGTGATCAGTATTCAATGCCCATTTCTCAGAGACAGGAAGCCCTCTCCTCTCCTCCTCCATGAGGACTCTATCTCCTTAGCCTGCATTAGACCCAATGATTGCTTTAATTTCTGAGAGAAAGACTGCAGTCAGAGCATATTGTTGATATTTTGGCCACACTCACTTTGTGTCTTGGTGGGGAATAGAGAGAGACTGTGTGTGTTTCATTCTCATCAGTTTTTACGGTCTATATATAGAGCTGCTTGATCAGCTGCTCCAATTCTGTTTTGATTGCCTACTCGATTCTATACATTTGTTCCAGCAAAAGCTTTTTTTGTCTCTTCCAGTTTGATTATTCAGTTATATACTAGATCTGGCAGAGGAAAATATGGTTGAAAAGTGGCTGATCACAATAATTTTTGCTTTTCCACTAAATAAATTCCTCTATTTTCTAAGCACGAAGACAGCTACCTTCAGGCTTTACCCACATCTGTCTCCACAGACAAAAAACAAGGTGTACCTACCTGAAACCCTCGAAAACTAGATGTTCCTCTAGTTTGCATTAGTCTAGTGCTTTTAAATCGAGTAATGTGATGCATTTCACAGAGACAAGCACATTGACATTGGTTTAATGAGCCTGGCGGGTGAGCGTTATCAATTGAAGTCTTTGTACTCAGGCTTGTTCTTGAGTGACCTTCACATTGTCAGGCTCCAGAGCTTTTCGCCTGTCACATTTATTGTGTTTAGCCACTCTTGATTACAGATTATGTCTTCTGTTAGACTTTTAAATGGGGTTTGGAAGCGCTTTTTTCAAAGAAACCAATTAAAGGGAACGATTGATATTTGAGATTTATGCATTCGACACTTGCCTTTATTCTTTTCACCAGTTTTCAGCTAACCAATAACTTATACTTTTTGAGTAATTATAAAGGATACAGTTAGTGATACTGTTGGATATGTGTGTACTGGAACTGTTTCTTGCTCGGGTAATTGCTATTTTAATGTTTTTATTGGAGTCATGGCCTATCATGTAGCAAATATTCAGCATGTGTATAATATCACACATTTTAATATTATGTTCAGAAATCTGCTAAAATCATTAAATGAACTATGTGTCATTTTACATTATATACCAAAATTATCAAATTTATCATTGTGATTAATCTATTTCCAAATTACCTGCCCTAATGGTTGTGTAAAAATAAACTGTCCTGTTGTTTTATTGGTTGGTCAAATGGTTATCCGTCCAGAATAAGGAAGAGTGTGCGCCAAATTGTATGAGGTATTAACAAATGTATTGATTGTAAGGACAGCAAAAAAGCAATACAATAAGATTTCAATGACAAGCAATTTGACCATGTGTGACATAGCTATACGACTAGGGCTGCACGATGTGTCGTTTAAGAATCGATATCGTGATGTACGAATCCACGATAGTCACATCGCAGGATGTGCGATGTAGGCTGTTGTAGTTGATCCGTTATTCATTAACTGTATGGGCCAGCTGCTCCCCGGCCCTTGACGAATGTGATTCGCGGAGAGCGTGAGAGAAAGAGCACGCGAGAGGTAGAGCACGAGAAAGAACGCACGCACGCGAGAGAGAGGGAGAGTGTGCGAGAGAGAGAAAGAGACAGAGGGAGAGAGAGAGAGAGCTTCAAACAACACGAGCGCTGTCTTGCTCTCTCTCCCTCGCGCATATTAATCAATTGACACGATGGTGTCGATGTTTAAATCATTTAAAATGAGAATGTAAATCTGCTCACCCCATTTTTGTTTGTAAGAAAAAAATTGATTAGATTTCATATCGCAATATATATCGCAGAAAAATAAAATATCGCAATGTCATTTTTTCCCAATATCGTGCAGCCCTATATACAACACAACAAAATCAATCTGAATCCATCCCATACATTCTTTGTCATGAAATCCAATTGTTTGTTTACACCAAAAAGTTCACAGTTTGAACATTCTTGTTTCCTTTATATAATTTTCAAGATCTGAGGAAAATAATCCATTGTCGCTTTCAGTATGGCTGTTAAAGTCATATACAATTATTAACAAAGTCAAATTAAACCGTTTTCATTTTATGCAAAACATGTCACATGTATTGCTGCCGCATCCGGTTAGGAGATATGTGAGAAACATATTGGTTGCTCCTATATTCTTAGGCAGAGCAAAAAGAGATAATTTTTCTGGCAGTGTTGTCTAAAATGTAAGTTACTGAATATTGACCTCTTGTTTATTGAACTGTTGGATAAAAGCAATATGACATTACCAGTCAAGCTGCTGATCTGATGCTGATAAGATTTTGTTAACAAATTGGCACTTTTTGCTTCTTGCCCGAACATCTTCTCAAACAGAAATGAGCTTATTGCAAGTGAAGTTTAGATGCCAAACACCTCTTTCACATTTCCCATTACTCCTTCATTTTAGTTCTTCTACTCTGATCAAACCTAATTTGATTGAGTCAGTTGAGTTGGGATTTCTTGTCCACATCAGATAATCACTTTTCTTGATTTAGTCCTGTGGGTCAGCGTGCTGTGTTCACAGTATAAATCATTTGGTTCGACTTGGTAGGACAAGACGCAAATAGCAATAGTATGTTTTAATACTTACCACCTGGGCCAACAGGAACAACATGCCAATAAACCGGATCACAAAAGAAAAGCTTTTGGTTTCTCACTGCTTTCCCTAGTTTGCTTTCCCATACTCTGCAGTCACCCAAGTGAAAGTTAGGCTTTTCTTATTTAGGATCAAGTTCAAAGTTCAAAGAAGGTCAAAGTGTGCATTTCCTTACATCTTCAATGTATGGTGACTCTTTTCCCATCATCCCTTTATCTTGTCCTCTGAACAGGCCTCGCTCTGTTTGGATTGCACTTTCCATTTATAAAAGACGTGCCAGAGAGAGAGAGAGTGTAATTGCTGGTCACCAGAGAGCTGGGTTTCTGCCATGCTCATCTTCATCAGGCTGCCTGGATCACTGTCACATTATTTCCAAATTTCCTCCTTGTAAGGACGGCACATGTCGACCTTAATCAGGCTGCTCTTAAATCTGGCGCTGTTGTGGTTTTTTACATCATATTCTCCCCTATAATAAAGTTGGGGATGTAAATCAATCAGGCGAACCCTTTTTGCACTCTTTTCTTCGCCAGCTCACTGAGGCATGTAGCATGCTTGGTCACTCTCCTGTCCCGAACAGAGGTTATGGTACCTCTTCCAACACTAATGAGGCTGGGGGTTTTGAACATGCCGCTGCTGGGAAGGTCTGAGTCCAGTCCTGCGGTGTAGTGATCAGGGTATGTGGTCGCCACAGACGCTTGACTCTCCAACACCTTTGTTCACGGGACATGTTCATTCTGCCTTCGTTGACATATAGCGCCTCTCAGTCAGAGTACAGCTAGGGCATGTTTGTCAATGCCCACAGTGACCCACCGACATGACAGCCATTCCCTGCTGGAAGCTGCCGCCGAACATCAACAAGAGAGGCCAAAGGTTTTCTGGCCTCGCAGCTGTGAGCTGTCCGTCCCATCTCGCTTACATCGACACAGTGTGTTTGTGTACACCCAGATGTTCAGATACAAATGCGCTGCTCAGGTGCTGAGGTCACTCTTAAGCAACACCTGTTTTCTTTTCTTTTTTTTATGGAAGCAGTGCCTTTGAAAGCCACTGTTGGGAATAATGCCAGTAATGAATGCGCAGAGGAAAAGAGAAAGAATTGCATCACATACCTGTTCCACGTTTGGAAACGCATCAAAAAATCATGTGTCTCATCTAACTGAATGGTTATTTCACAGATAATTAAGTCAAAGTGGTAAGTTTGTGTGGTGAATGTTCATGCTAAACCCAAAGTCACATTGCCAGCTTGTTGTGGTTGGTTGCCAAGGCATTTCTAGGTTGTTACTTGCTGACCCATGCTGAAAGTGCCCACCGCCAAGTCAATGATATTCTCGATACGGGTCCCGTAAAAGTTAATATGCATATGCAGTGAAAACATTATTACTCTACTTAGCAAAACATTGCTAAATCATATCTGAGCATATATTTCAAGCTCCATTGTTTATGGATAAACTTTTCATGAACTAGGATTATAAATACTTGAGAAAATGTCTGAGAATGAGAAAATGCTGCTCTTTATACAGACTGTGAAACGTGAAAGTGATGTAGAAGTGCTGTAGAGTTTGACAGAAATAACACATAATGGCTAATGATACAGGTACGTGTGCGCGCACATACACACACACACACACACACATATATATATATATATATATATATATATATATATATATATATATATATATATATATATATATATATATATATATATATAATTTGAAATAGGTAATCTAAAAAGCAAAGAAACTATTTCTTTCCACTGAGAACAACACTGCAGACTGAAAACCTGACATTGTAACACTGGTATGTCTAATGTAAGGTCTTTTTATGTCCTTTGGCTGCATCACGTGTATGCAGATGTACTTTCATGCGTAACCCCATGCATTTTGTCATGCTTCATGTTTGTCAAGCCTTTGCCTGTAGAGCAGTGTTGAATTTTACTATGAAGACCTCTTTATGTCTCACTTTATTTCACGCTTTCAGTCAAAAATAATATCTCTGCTTCTCTGAAGTCATTGTGATAGATCAAGTTTTCAAACAGCTACATTGATTTCTTTTACATTTTCTGTACGTCACCAGAAGGTCCAAAGCGGCCTGCCAATTTCTTCACCGTAGAGTGATCCTAGGGTTTAATTATCTGCCTGCTTTTCGAAAGAGCCACAAGCTTTTTATTGGATTTTCACATCATAACCACCTTCAAGATATTGCCATTTCCACTTCCTGTTCTCATAATTACATGCAGAGGACAGTCTCAACATTAACCATGGAAAATTTGAAGTCTCTAACTCCAATTCTCTAGTGCTACCACTTTTGCAATATTTTTATGCTAATAACTTTTGAACCGTAAGCAAGAAAATGAAAATTTAAAAATTTAAAAATTGGCTCATGCCAAGTCAAATGAACCCCAAAATTAAAAAAATCGCAAGGTTTAATTTTTTTCCCCCATTGTTTTCAAGTGTTTGAAAAACGTACTTTTTCGAATTTTCACCAAAATTTGCTCAGATCATCTTCAGACCATGCCAGAAAAAAAAGTTATGGAATTCAAGTTGATTCGACCAACTGTTCTCGAATGACACGTGAACACATTTGACGAAATGCACACTAAAATCAACGTGAGGCTATATCTCCACAATAGTTTGGCTATATTGAGACCAAACTTGGTGTGTGTTATAACAAGCATGATGGTGTGATGCTCCATGCCATGCTCAGCTCCTAAATTTGCCGGTGCTTGGCCCCATAATTGCTGCTTGCAGCTATATTTTACTTTGTTTTTATTAATTTGAAATTTGTTTTATGTTTTATTGAATTTATATAAATATGATTTATTTATATAGTCTGTACTTTGTGACAGATGACTAATTACAACCAACAGTAATGTTTACACACACACATTATATATAATGTGGGGACTGCTAAACGGAACGATCACACTAGTCAAACGAACCAGGCTTTGGGGTTTCAGATTGCCTAGTGTGAACACACCCTTATTATTCTTCCACATCTCTAATCACAGTCTCTAATCACCAATCAATCGCCAATGTTGTTCCGCACCACACTCTGCTGCGTTGGGTCACACGATCATCCAGGTCTTTAATAGGAAGGAGCCTGTTATAATGTAAAGATTGAGACTCTGAACTAGTAATTTGTTTTTCTATAACAAATTATAAAATATTTTCTATAAAAACTTGAATGTCCTGGCAGTGACAAATAGCTTGTTTTATATTTAATTAATTAATTAATTAATTAATTAATTAATTAATTAATTAATGTTATAGATTTAAGGTTTAAGTTCAGATTTACAAGAAATAGTGTAACTGCTACTATGTAAAACGAAATCTGCTGTAAAAAGCACCTTATTTGTTTAAAGTGATTGTAAACCAAATATTATCGCACTTTTGTTCATATAGCAGTACTTTTTGCATTTTTAATATATATATATATATATATATTTATTTATTTATTTATATATATATATATATATATATATATATTATAAGTGAGCGTAAGATACTTTCAATTTGAATCAGTCAATGAATCAATCAAAAAGTTTTGACTGCTAATTATTACAAAATTATGATGACTGATGATGACTGCTATCATCAGATTACTTTCTCAATGTGCAATATAAAATGCATCATGTTTGGTCAGGTTAATATTATGCATAATGTAAATTAGACGGCCATTTTTAGTGGAGAATATATATATATATATATATATATATATATATGTATATGTATATATATATATATATATATATTTTTTTTTTTTTTGAATATGAATATGTCCTCAGTGTCTCTCTTGCTCTCTCTGGCACACTTGTTTCATGTCTTTTTAACGCTCACACTCCACTCTCATTAGGAAACTAAACACACTATTGTCACAGTATGCTTTCAGTTCGTTCGAGGGCTTGTAGTAATTACCAGTCGTATTAGACGATAACCCATAAGAGTTGTTTAAAGCTAAAACAATTCTGCTCATCTGAAGGACCCCAGAACGCGAACACTGTTTCCTCTTATCTCGCCTGTTTTGTATGAATACATTGAGGTTCATCAGCATGCAAATTGCTCAAGGTGAATTTAATTTGCGTAAATGAGGACACAATGTGGGCTTTTTCACACGAATCATATAAGGTTAGAAAGAACACAACATTTCAGGTGGGGTTTTAAAGAGACTCCTTAGAAAATGCGGGGGGGGGGGAGGGGATTACAAATGCAGATTTGAACATCAAATTTGCTTTTCTGATCCCAACAGAAAAACCTCATCTTCAATAAAACAAAGCTATTTGATTTGTTTTTGTCTGAATTTCTTCTTTTGTACATCTTAAAACATTAAAAAAACTCACCTAATAATGAAAATTCAGTTATTTTCAATGATTTCCATGATTGATCGTTGTTTAAATTAATGATCAATTAATAGTGAACCTTAATGCTGCAAAATGCATCTATTTCAGCGGCACACATTACTCTGAATAAAATGCTAGTAGCACGATTGTATAATGAATAGATGTGATTATGATCATTTGATAAAATGAAGAGAGCACAAATGAGAGATCATTTTACTTTGTTGACTATTTCCTATCCCGTCACGGAGACAGCTGAACGTGCCTCTATAAATGGTTTTGTGGTGCTCATGTTGCATTTTAAAACAATTGCAATGTTTTCAAATGATATAATGGCATTTAAAATAAAATTATCCCAAACGTAACTGTGGCTGTGCTGCGGAGTCAGTGAACTGCTTCCATCTGTGCAGCAAAACACACTGTTTCTCACATGAAACATTTTTATGAGCTTTATGTTATATGCTACTGTTCCCAGAAAAAAAAAAAAAAAAAATCAATAGAGTTGTTAACAAAGAAAAAAAGAAAAGAAATGTTTTTATATGAGTATTATGACCAGTACTTTGTTTGATGCTGCTGGATCCTGTTTTGGAAAATGTCAGGTTTTTCATTTTTGTGTTCCGGTAGGCCTATTTGTTTTTTCTAAATCCAGAATTTACAGTACATTAGATGTTCACAATGCATGCGTGCACACGAGTACAGAGCCAGTGTGGATATGGCTAGATGTATTTGAAGTTATGCACACATCTTGTTCGGCACAAATCAAAATGTTTCCGTATTCGCAAAGTATTTGAATGTTATACTATTTATAATGTAAACCACGCTTGTAGGATACTTTACCAGCATTCGCATATGGACGGAATAGATCATTCTCCTTACTAGAGCAAAAAGTCATGGCATAGTCTTGGCATATACTACGGTATGCTATGGTCTATTTAAACTGACCAGTGTAACATTTTATGTGTTTTGTTGGCTGTTATTTTATTTTGATAATGAACAGTCTGCGTAAATTTGAATTGTATTCGTGCTAGAATATGTGGGGTGTGTGCGTGTGATCAAAGAGCTGAAACATTAAAACAAAATAATAATAATAGTTTTTGGAGTAAGGTATATGTGGCGAGTGGGGCGGGGCCGAGAGGCGTGGGAACAAGGAGTGAGGCCAGGTGTAGTGATTGGAGATGAGCTACACCTGCGCCCCACCGCCGGTATCGAGTCCCATGTAGGAGATGGAAGGATATAAAACTGGAGCGACTATAGTGAGGGACGAGAGAGGACCAGGCCTGGGCCATATTTTATGTTTTGGTTTTTATTTATGCGCACCAGTCGTCCGTTCCCACCTCCTTCTTCCGGATGATTAGGAAGTTTAATATTATTACAGTATATTCTGCAAGAAGTGTTCTAAGTTGTGGCATCACCGTTTAGTGACATAATTGAATGCACCAGGGAAACTTATGGTTCACAGTGCCTTTTAATTGCTGTTTTGAATCCAGAAATTATTTATTCACAAATTATAAGCTCTGATTATGTGTCACATGTTTGTTCCGATTTCATTAATTGGTCATGTACCATGTTCCTGTCCTCAGTGTTTCATTAATTAGTTCATTTGTTCCCAGGTGTGTCCCATTGTGTCGTGTTTAAATAATGTTCCCTATGTTGAGTTATTTGTCTGCTGTTTAATGTCTTTTAGTTCCTGTGTATGCCTGTTGATGATTAAATGCTATATATTGAAGAATTCTGATGCATCTCCTCACTCCTTCTTGAGTGTAATGTGACAGAACAGCAGACCCAAGAAAAGTAATCGGCATCCCGGTTTCTTCTGAAGTCCGCGATCATCTCCACTGTTTTGAGCGTGTTCAGCTCCAGGTTGTTAAGTCTACACCAGACAGCCAGCTGCTCAACCTCTTGTCTGTAAGCAGACTCATTACCATCCTGGATGAGGCCGATGACTGTGGTGTCGTCTGCAAACTTTAGGAGCTTGACAGAGGGGTCTTTAGAGGTGCAGTCATTGGTGTACAGGGAAAAGAGCAGAGGGGAGAGAACACATCCCTGAGGGGCACCAGTGTTGGTGGAGCAGCTGTTTGATGTGAATTTCCCCAGTCTCACTAACTGTTGCCTATCTGTCAGAAAGCTGGTGATCCACTGACAGATAGAGCTAGGAACAGAGAGCTGGGTCAGTTTGGTCTAGAAGATGGGATGATGGTGTTGAAAGCCGAACTGAAGTCCACAAACAGGATCCTCACATAAGTCCCTGTTTTGTGCAATCCCATGTTGATTGCATCATCCACTAACCTGTTTGATCGGTAAGCAAACTGCAGGGAGTACAGTAAGGGTCCAGTGATATCCTTCAGATGAGCCAGAACCAGTTTTTCAAATGACTTCATGATGACAGACGTTAGAGCCACAGGTCTGTAGTCGTTAAGTTCTGCTATCATGGGTTTCTTTGGGATGGGGATGATGGTGGAGCGTTTGAAGCAGGAAGGCACTTCACACAACTCCAGAGATCTGTTGAAGATCGGTGAAAAGATGGGAGCAGCTGGTCAGCACAGGTTTTCAGACAGGCTCGTGTAACGCCATCTGGGCCTGGTACTTTTCTTCTTTTGTTCTTCCTGAAGACCTGGCACACATCATCTTCACAGATTTGAAGAGCAGGAGGTGTGGAGAAGGGGATTGCAGGAGGTGTTAACGGTTATGTAGAGAGATGGTCAGAATGGGTTATGTGGGTTTCAAATCTACAATAAAACTCATTCAGCAAGTCGTTGATTAGCCTCAGTGCAAGGGGATGGTGTCTTGTAGTTGGTGATGGCTCTCAGTCCTCTCCACACTGAAGTTGAGTCATTGGAAGGAAACTGGTCTTCCAACTTTTTAGCGTAGGTCCTTTTAGCCGCTCTAATCTCTTTGTTCAGTGTGTTCCTGGCCTGATTGTACAAGACCCTGTCCCCATTTCTGTAGGCATCCTCTTTGGCCTGACAAAGATGTCTGAGTTTTGCTGTAAACCATGGCTTATCATTGTTGAATGTTAAATAAGTCCTGGTAGGAATGCATATATCCTCACAGAAACTAATATAGGATCTTACGGTCTATGTGAGTTCGTCCAGATCGGTGGTAGCAGCTTCAAAAACACTCCAATCAGTGAGGTCAAAACAAGATTGTAAATCCTGCTCTGTTTCGCTGGTCCATCTCTTCACAGTCCTTACTACAGGTTTAGCAGATTTAAGTTTTTGCTTATAGGTCGGAATAAGATGAAGCAGACAGTGATCAGACAGCCCCAAAGCTGCTCGTGGACCAGAGTGATATGCATCTTTTATTGTGGTGTAGCAGTGATCCAATATATTACTGTCTCTGGTGGTACATGTGATGTGCTGTCTGTATTTTGGCAGTTCAAGGGAGAGATTGGCTTTATTAAAGTCCCCAAGAATGATTAAAACAGAGTCCGGGTGTTGTTCTGTCTCTGTGATCTGATCAGCGAGTTTCTGTAAAGCTGAGCTCACATGCGCTTGTGGAGGAATGTAAATACTAACCAGAATGAAAGAGTGAAACTGCCGCGGCGAATAGAACGGCTTGCGGTTGAGAAACAGCACATCTAGACCTAAACATCACATCTTCTTTAACACAGTTACATCTGTACACCAGCGTTCATTGATGTAAAAGCATGTCCCGCCGCCTCGTGATTTCTGCGTTGCAATCTGCTCTAAACATCTGAAAGTCCGGCAGATGGAGCCCGCTGTCAGGTATGGAGTCATTCAGCCAGGTTTCCATGAAACACAGAGCAGCAGAGTGTGAGAAATCCTTATTTGTCCGAGAGAGCAGAAGGAGTTTGTCTGTTTTGTTGGGTAGAGAGTGGAGATTTGCCAGATGGATGCTAGGCAACAGTGTTTGAATGCCTTAGTTGTCCACAGTGTGAAAAGATGCATCTCAAAATCATAAAGTCACTGCTGGAAAGGGTTCAAATATGCAAAGATGCTGGAAAACTGAAGAATCTGCAGGACCTTAAAGATTTTTCTGAAGAACGCTGCTCAGTTTAACTGTTCAGAACAAACAAGGGACTCATGCACAACCATCACAAAACAGAAAGACAGCCGAGGATCATCAGGGAACAGAACACAGTACTAAGAACCAAAGGTTCCCAAACTTTTGAATGGGGTTATTTAAATAATTTTTTGTCTTTGGGACTAAATGTAAACATCTTTTATGTACAATATCTTACTCAGGACTCTACTAAATAAAAAATAACATGCATTTAGTATGATCTCTCTTATTTTTTGAAAATAATTTTCAACATTTTCACATTTTCACAGATTCTACAAGGGATACCCAAACTTTCGAGCCCCACTATATGTGGCTCTGTTCTGGTTTGCCGGTTGGTCACGAATTTCCACAAATTCAATAATATTTAGGCATTGTTTCTTTTCCTAAATCCTCACCATCTAACCCTCTTATTTCACAGGTTTATTTTATTGTCATTCACTTTTTATCACTGTTTTCCCATCTCTTACTGTGGTAAACACCGGGGAAGGGAAAAGAAAGATTTCATGCCCAGAATTTAGAATTTGTCCGATTAATTTATCTGTTCCCCCATTTTAGTTAAATCATGGGATATTTAATGAACAAAATTAATGAAACCTGGACAGTGGCCACAAATGTAGAAGTCGTAGGAATTAATTAATAAAATATTTCTATTTAAATGTACTTTTAAAATTTAAATCACATTGAAAGCTTTATTTGTACATTATGAGTGAACTATTATGAATGTATTTATATACTGTCATCGTCACTCACAGCCCCTCTCGCGTGTTTTACGCATTAGCCGCACGCAGCCCAAAATGAAATGGCTTAATTGATCACCGATGGCTTTAATTGATTGCATCTCTTATCGACAATAGAGAGAGAGAGAGAGAGAGAGAGAAATGGTTCATTGGCAACTAGCTGAAATAAAATGTTTAAGGATTTTATTTTATTTCAAGTAACAAAAAATTAGTTTTTAATGGTCTTGGTCCCACTTTATATTAGGTGGCCTTAACTACTATGTACTTACATAAAAAAATAAGTACAAAGTACTTATTGTATACATATTGTATTGTAAAACACTTTTGCTGCTATTGAGGTGGGATAGGGGTAAGGTTAGGGAGAGGTTTGGAGGTATGGGTAAGTTTAAGGGTGGGTTAAGGAGTAAAGTATGGGTCAACAGTGTAATTATTAATGTAATTACAGAAATTAAATACAGATGTAATTACATGTAGTTTTTTTTTAAATATAAGTACAATGTTAAAACATGTATGTACACAATAAGTACATTGCACTAAATTATTAATTAAAATGTAAGTACATAGTAGTTAAGGCCACTTAATATAAAGTGGGTCCATGGTTTTAGTTAATGATAATAACCCTGGCTGGGCTTGTATAAGTCATATACAGATATACAGCTGTTGCAATCTCACAGAAGGTGTCCGAGCTGGTTTTGGCTGGAAATACAGCGAGGGTAAGACAGAGGGTCAGTGCAGATGTAATTACGGGATGGTTGGGTGGGGGCAGAAGTCAAGAAGAAGTCCATTGCTCAGCAGAATCATGGCAAACAGCTCACTTGTCTTTCTGTGAACTCTGACCTCTGCCTGTTTCCCATCCCCCTCAAAACTTGCAGTTGGAAAAAGTATGAAAGAAAATGTGTACTGTTTGCTGGAAACCATTTTCTGCTTATTCTAACATATTGTAATTTTTTATTGTGGGCTACCTGAAATAATTTCCAAAGTTACACCTCCAAGCTTCTAAGCGGGTTGTTTAGGGTCAGTGAAATAGAGCGTTTGTGTGTGTGCTTTTGCACGTGCGCGTATGTGTGTGTGTATGTGTGTGTTTGTGTGCGCGTGTGTGCGCAATTGCACGCATGCTGGATGAAAGTGGATTTAAAAAGTCAAATGCATATTAAAACTCTGGTAAGTTTATTTTACGGACCAATTCTCACTATTAACTTGCTTATCAGCATGCATATTACTAGCGTATTGGCTGTTTATTAGTACTTATAAAGCACATATTAATGCCTTATTCTACATAACCATATTTTCGATCCCTTAATCCACTACATACTTAAACTTAACTGCCTTACTAACTATTAAGAAGCAACAAGTTAGTAGTTTATGGATGCAAAAGTCATAGTTAATCCTCAAACTAATGTGTGTCCAAAACATTAAATGCGTATGAAACACAATGCATGCATAGACTACACTTTTGAGTAAATTGTAGCATGATGTTAAACTATAAGCTATTTTGTTTTCATCATCATGGCCATCGTTATCCTTAATTAGGTTAAAATGGGCACGATTTTTTAGATTATAAAATAAGCAAAATTGTTGTGTTCGTTCCGTCAGTCTGTCGCCTCTGTGTCTTGGCAGTGAGATGTATTCAGCGTTAATGAGGATAAGTTGTTTATTCAGGAGAGCTGGATGTGAGAATGACACCGTCAAGACAAGCGTGAGGTTTGACAGGAGTACATCTTCGACATGGCTGGGTGTATGCTTGTAGCTAGAGCTTGATATTTTGTCTTTATTTTTCATCTTTATTATGACGTATTTATGTACTTACTCTGAAATTACTTTTATATACAAACCATTGAAAAACTTAAGGGCAGTTTTCACACATGATCATATTTAATTATTGCATAGATTTATATCACCCGCAACCCCCAACCAAAGCCTGTCATGCATGTGACGGTTAAAGAATAGCGTCGGTGTCAGGATGTGAATAAAGATGCTTCTATTTCTGCAGGGACACGCAGTCATGCATGTTACCCATCAGTCGCGTGTCCGTGTTGATTAAAAAGACGCCCATAAATAAAGCTGCTGTTTCCTCTCAAACATAACACGCTCGGACATTGGGATGACAGCTGAGTAATTACCTCATGCTTACACGACAGCATCGAGCACATGACGGCATGGACGGAGAAATTCTTTATGGATTTATTAGGTTGTTATGTCTTACGCCTGGCAGGCTGTCATCTGTGAACTGTGTCATTGTGTCCGTAGAGTGGCTGTCATTTATTGTTTGGTCCCAGTTTTACTGAAGAGAATATAATGATGCTTTAATCATCTGTAATGGATGAATGGGGTGAATGGCGTCAGGGTGGTGATTTGCTGTACTGTTCTTGTCTTTAACAGAGAATGTACATCGCCACATGCAGCAGTATGAGGTGGAGTATTTGCAGTTCGCCTTCCGCTGGATGAACAACCTGCTCATGAGAGAACTTCCTCTGCGCTGCACCATTCGCCTCTGGGACACTTATCAGGTAAAAGAGACTCTCAACAGTCTCTGATGTGGTCAAATACATAAATAGGATGTGCAGCTGTTTTTCAAAAATTAATATCATTTACTCACTCTTAGCCACTTTTCACCTTTAGAATTAAAATAAAATAAAATGTGCTGCTTGATCACAAAACAAGTCATAAGGGTCAATTTCTTGAAATTTAGATTTATACTAGGGCCGGGACTCGATTAAAAAAATAATCTAATTAATTAGAGGCTTTGTAATTAATTAATCGGAATTAATCGCATTTTAATCGCATATAAATATTTGACCTGAGAACAGTGAGAAGTATTTTTTTTCACATGGATTTATAGTATACCATTAAATAATGACTGAATACATAAGCTTTAGCAACAAAATATTGTTTATTTTTGTTCAACCAAATCTAGCAGACCAGTGCAATTTTTTGCCTTGAAGTGTAGCAACAGCATATTTAGAAACAATTTAGAAATAGTACATTTCAGAAATTCAGGAAGCTTATAGGTGCTGGAACCTTCTGTAAAGTATTTTTTTTTTTTTAAGTAAAACACAATACTGTCAATTACATTCAGAACATTGGAAACCCTGACTATTAGAAAACATCTCTCTGTTGCTTCAGAGGCCATAACATACTAAGTCCAACTCTCAATAACCTTGGCCAAAACAATAAAGAGTTCAACATAAACTGTTGCACCAACAAAATAATACATAGTTCAACATAAAGTGTAAAGTCCACGCTAGCTGCTATATGTTTTGCGTTGAGGTGATACTTGAGACTCGGATGTGCTGCGGTGATATGCGAACGCTAGTTGGTGCTTCAGTATAATCGGTCCGCCGAAACTCATCCAGTGAGAAACGTTCCGCGGTGCAAAAATAAGTTATTAAAAATGCGGGATTTCTTTTCTGTAATTAATTAATCTTAATTAACGCGTTATTTTTTGTGTAATTAATTAATCTCAATTAACGCGTTAAAGTCCCGGCCCTAATTTATGCATCATCTGAAATAATAAATAAGCTTTCCGTTGATGTATGGTTTGTTAGGATATGACAGTATTTGGTTTGAGATACAACTATTTGAAAATCTGGAACATTGGAGGATTCGGACTCAAAAAAAATAAAAAAATCAAATCTAAATACTGAGAAAATCACCTTTAAAGTTGTCCAAATGAAGTTCTCAGCAATGCATATTATTATTATTATTATTATTATTATATAAAAAAATTGATTTTGATATATTTACGGTTGGAAATTTACAAAATATCTTCATGAATCTTTTCTCACTATCTTTGATTTTTTTTTTTTTTTTTTTTTTTGCATAAAATAAAAATCTACAATTTTGACCCGTACAAGTTTTTTTTTTTTTTTGGCAATAAAAATATACCCCAGCGACTAAGGACTTTTTAAGACTTAAGACAGTTTTGTGGTCTAGGGTCACAAATAAAATAAAGCAAATTATATTTAATCTCTCAAAACTGTGGCATTTCCTGTTTTTTATTTTAAATTTTTTTTAGCCATTTAGAAAGGTGTTTTTTTTCTTTCTTTTTTCTATTAGACAGAAACAGGATTCCATAGATGTTTGTCAAAAACTTTAAAAAAAAATTTTTTTTCCATTTATGCTGCATAAAAGTAGATTTTTTTACACTGCCCTTTTTCCTGGCTATGAGAAGGTGGTGACCAGGGTAAACTTTTTTTTTTTTTTTCAAAAAAGACTACTCATGGGTTTTCTTAATAAGTATCTGAGGCCCTGTGTAATTATGATGTTTTAGGGCATGCGTCGGTGGGTCCGAATTATTATTATTATCATTTTATTTTATTTTTTTTTGATACAGCTAGAATGAGTGAAATGTGCTAGCTTTTAATCTTCTGTAATGCTTTTAATCATCAAATGATGCAACAGTTTGGGCTGGAACACTCAAAGAATAGAAAAAGACTTTACACATTATACACAATGTCTTTCTGAAGGTGTATTGTTGTAGTGACAGTCCTATAATAATAAATTATTTAAAGAATTAACATTCTGAGAATGTTTTGCTGTCTAAAAACTGAAGCACTGTAAGCTGACCTCTGTTAAATGTATAGCGTTTATAAACGAATCAATAATAAACAGATATGTAATAAACTAGGAATTCAGATGCAGGCTTTGTGAAATGTATCAAACTTTTTTTACTTAACAAATTCAATTGAATGGAAATTTGGTATGGCACAGTATCAATAATTTTCAGTTAATAACAATTTAATCTTTGGACTATTCTTCACACAAAGCTGTTGCATGACATCTGAAGATTTGGTTGTAGATCAGTGGTTCCCAAAATTCGTAGACCATGGGTTCTCAGCCAGGGCCCGGGGTCCACTAAGAGGCCTCTGCAAACTTACAAGGGTCCACTGAAATATTAACATAAATTAAATGCTTAAATGCTAATGCTAACTGAAATTATATGTATTTTTGTTGTGCTTATTGAAGAACAGTTCTCGGAAGCTTTACAATCACAAAATGAGTTGTGGTTATTTAATTTAATAAAGTAGTACTCACATTTTCTGATCACAAACAAAGTCTTTGATTATCTTTGAATATTGTGATATGTTTAGGATACCTTTTGTGTTGTTTTTTTTTGGCCATTTTGGAACATTAAAATTTAATCCTTATTTACATTCATTTTATTGAAAAGAGCAGCCAGGAATTATTTTATATAGTTAATAATTTCACAATAAATGACAGCAGAACTTTCTACCTGGTCTTATATAAGACACAATAACAATAATAATAATAATAATACAGTGACAGCAAGAGAATATTTGACAGCAAGAATTGAAGATCATTTCAATGCATCTACCATAGTAAGCTACACCTGAAGAACACTATGAAATGTGTTCTTGATATACCAATACCAATGATATACCAATGATATACCAACTTTTATAAGCTGACATTTCTGAAGGCAGTTGCTTCACATTTAGGCCCCGTCCACACGGAGACGCATTTCTGTGAATACGCACACATTTTTTATCGGATAGGCGTTTCGTCCACACGGATCCGGCGTTTTCATCAGGTGAAACCACTATTTTTTGAAACCGGGTCCCAGAGTGGATAAATTTGAAAACGCCGTCTTTGCATTTTCGTCTGGACGGCTAATCCGTATATTTTCTGAAACGATGACGTCATCAGCCCACGTCTCCCCCCTAGTCAGACACCTCTACGTCACGTAACAGCAACAAAAACATGAACAAACACTGAAAGATTGTCTTTTTATTAAATAAAATTAACACTATTTAATAAATGTATTGTTCCATGTTCGTTTGTGTACCACGCGCATGGTTTATGAGCATAGTCCAAGTCTTCTTCTCTGTTTTTAGTGTATCTCTGTGGCAGAATTACAGTGCCACATACTGGTCTGGCATGTATACTACATCATTATGCGGTTTCGTGTGGACGCGGATATTTCTTGAGACGAGGAATAAAAAGATCGGATTGGGGTAAGCTCCGTCTCCGTGTGGACGGGGCCTTAGTTTTTTTTTTAGGTGTAGATGGCTCGATTTTTAACACCAAGCCATGAAAAGACCCAGAGCATGAAAGAGGATGAATCTTAGCCCAGCCAGGAACCTCAGAGGTGTTACTGACATCTAACCCAACACTTGTGGAAAAGTCTCTTCTGTTCTTTATGGTGTCCGGTACAACAAGCTGCCATTTGAGTGAATGCAACATTTCTGACGTTGCTGTGCACTCAGCTCAAGATAGTGTGATAATTATCCTTAATTCTTACTTATTCCTTTGAGGAAATCTTGATTTGATCGTCCTGTCGACTACAGATGCCCACTGTATTAAATGTCCGTTTCCTTCAATCTCTACGGTACAGATGAAATGCTTTCAACAGCTGACAGTCTCTTTATTCTACTTGACTGATTTGTATTTTACACAGTTTGTAACCATTGCCGATAGAAAGTTCACGTGCTTTGTTTGCCCTATTCGTTACTCACTGGGGACGTGTCATTGGATTCTTTCTGACAACACCAGCCTCGTCACTGGTGCATGTCGATGTGTACGTTAGCTCAGAGCCGCCTCAAAAACACTCTCGTTAGGCCAGTCACAAGTCAGTAACACTAGGACATTATTGATGGTTTCTTTCATTAAAGAGATATTTCTTCTATTATGGGGGGAGGGGGTTCAACTACTTTCGCTTATTTTCATTGGTGAAGGTCTTTGTTTGATTTGAGACACCCTGAGATGCTTTAAGATATTGATTTTGCCAGCTGAGCAAACAGTGAAAGCCAGGGCAAGAAGAGATAACTGCAGAAGGATTTGCAGCAGCAACCCTTGATTATTTTACGCTTTATTGATGCTTGAGGTCATTTTTACTTTAGTTTCCACTGACTTCAACAGAAGAGTGATCTGAGTAACTACATAACCTGCCTACAAATGAACACACCGCTCTGTCTTTATTTATTTATGACTATTACTATACATTTAGAGAATGTAATTTATCATCCAAAGCAGTATAGAAGTGTCAGTGGCGCATAAGAGTTTCCGCAAACAAAGAAACGGAAAAATCTGAACAAATGTTCTATGTTTGTATGTTTCATTGGTTTTCGAAAACTTTCTTGCCTTTTTCAAGACACGCGCAAATGTTGTCATTTCCTATAACCATCAAGTAAAAATGAATAACATGTTTCTTTACACCTCAAATACATGTGTGTGTGTGAGCGCGTTATTATCAATGTTGAAAACCATTTTTGATTAATATTTTTGTGGATACACTTCCGTTCAATAGTTTGGTGAAAGAAAGATTTAGGAAAGAAATGTAAAGCTTTTATTCTTTAAGAATGTGTTTGTAACAATACAAACTTCCTAATCATCCGGAAGAAGGAGGCGGGAACCGGCGCACAAGCAAAAACATTTTAATATTCAAAAATAAACAAAACAGCGCGTCAGCCCCTCACGGCGACTGACGCGCACAAATAAAAGCAAACACATAAAATAACGTCCCAGGCCTGGTCCTCTCTCGTCCTTCATGGTCGTCACTCCAGTTTTATATCCTTCCATCTCCTACGTGGGACTCGATACTGGCGGTGGGGCGCAGGTGTAGCTCATCTCCAATCACTACACCTGGCCTCACTCCTCGTTCCCACGCCTCTCGGCCCCGCCCCACTCGCCACATATCCCCATCGCCCCTCGCAGGCCGGGGGGTACCCTCGAGACTGCGCTCTACTCCCCCCCCCCCCCCCCCTTCCCTCCGGGGGGGACCGCTCAAGGGGACCTGCAGGAACCTGGGGGTAGGACAGACGAGGCGAGAGAAAAGGAGATGGAAGGAGGAGCGACAAGGACGAGAGAGGGGAGAGAAAAAAAAAAAAAAAAAAAAAAAATCCGGTTCCCAGACGCACTGCTGCTCGGCCCTCCACCGGCTGGGTGATCTCCTCCGCGGTGACCGGCGGTGGCACTGGACGGCACGACACACCTCCGCCGCCCGGTGGACGGCGACGGCTCCTCCGATTTTGGGCAGCGGCAGGAGTCCCCCGTTCCCTGCCCCTCCGGATTCCGTCACGGAGGCGGCAGGCTCCGGCCCCCTGGCGAACGGCGCCGACTCCTCCGTTCCCTCACGGATGGCAGCCGCCCCTCCATATCGTGGGCGGTCGGCAGCGAGCTCGCCCGTCCCCGGCAACTCGCTCCAGCCCACCGCCTCGAGCGTCCATGGCGGCACATACCTCGCCTGCTCGAGGGCACCGCGGATTCACCACAGCGGCGAGGGATCTTCAGCAGCGCGTCCCTCCTTCTCCCAGGCTTCGGCACCACTGTAACAATACGAACTTCCTAATCATCCGGAAGAAGGAGGCGGGAACCGGCGCACAATCAAAAACATTTTAATATTCAAAAATAAACAAAACAGCGCGTCAGCCCCTCACGGCGACTGACGCGCACAAATAAAAGCAAACACATAAAATAACGTCCCAGGCCTGGTCCTCTCTCGTCCTTCACGGTCGTCACTCCAGTTTTATATCCTTCCATCTCCTACGTGGGACTCGATACTGGTGGTGGGGCGCAGGTGTAGCTCATCTCCAATCACTACACCTGACCTCACTCCTCGTTCCCACGCCTCTCAGCCCCGCCCCACTCGCCACAGTGTTAAATCGATCAAAGGTGACAGTAAAGACATGTTACTGGCAGATACAAAATTGAGTCAATTGAGACAAGTTTTCAACACTGGGAATGATAAGATACATTATTAATAATTGAGAAAGGAAGATTAGAGTCTCAAGTAAAAGAGCCAAAGAAAATAATGCAAGAGCAACAGTTACAGTCTTCTTTTATCCTTTCCTTGAGCATGTTTACAATATCAAATGTGACACATTTAACCCAAACCTATTCTTTCATAAGTGTTTGCAGTTGATTCAAAAGTTTATCGGGTTTTTAGCTCTTGCTCGAAACTTTTGGATGCCTTTCCTTTGTATATATTCAAACTGGGCAGGCCACACTGTTATTCAAAGAGAAGTGAACTGAGCTCATCTTTCTTTGAAATGAAAGGTGATGTGTGCCATTCGGAAGTCTTCAAAATGGGACATTTCCAATGCGTAAACTTGTGTGTGCATTGACCTGTTACTGTGGTCATGGCGTCACACCCTACTGTTACCTCGGCCAAAATCCTTTCTCACACTTCCATCAAATCACTGGGCCATGTCATTCATGTTTGGCCAGAAGCTCTGAAAGCCTTGCTGTCAGGACCGTGAGCTTGCTTGAAAGTGCTCGCTCTGTGTTTTTGTGCTGTGAGTTGACTTCAGATGGAAACTTTTCTGACTTGAACTTGTCAAAGGAAATTTTATAGGTCATGTGTAGTTGAAATAAAAAAAAATCATATTCCAGTTGATTCCTTTGAACTAAAGTAATTAGAGTATAATGTGTTATGGTAATCATCATATAGTGTGTGTGCGTGTGTGTGTGTGGATATAGAAATAGATATAGATATACATAGCAGTGTAACACTTTCTTCATACTTTGTTTAAAACATTCAGTAAAATCATATTTTATTTAACCCTTTTCTGGTCTCTCTTTTTTTCTTTTTTCTTTTTTTTTGTTGCTCAAGTGAAGTTTCAGTGATTGGAAATTTCAAGTTATTCTTATTCTGTGTTTTACCAAGTGCTCGATTTTGAACCCTAGTGTGAATTCCTCAACAGAGGCCAGGAATAGAATGTAATTCATCCCATACATTTTTAATGCATTGCCAAATAGTCTGAAAATGAGTGCTCGCACTCTCTACCTCGCCGACTCTAACAATCTGTGTCATACTTACTCACCTTAAAGATCTTGATGGCCCAAATTAGCCAAGTCTGAATGATGAATATTTCAGGAGCTTTTGAAAACAGAACAAGTAGCTTATCTTGTATCTCTCATGGAGATGGTTTCTGTGCCATTCATAGTGCATTTTGAGTTTTTCTTGATCTGTACTGCGTTTTGTTGTCACAATTCTGCTTCACACACTGACTCATGTTCTTTAGAGTACCCTTAACTATATATATATATATATATATATATATATATATATATATATATATATATATATATATATATATATATATATATATATATATATATATATATATAATTTTTTTTTTTTTTTTTTTTTTTCTCAAAAGTTTGGGCACCCCTTGCATCTGTGAAAATATGAGTAATTTTCTAAAAATAAGATCATACTAAATGCATGTTATATTTTATTTAGTACTGTCCTGAGTAAGATATTGTACATAAAAGATATTAACATTTAGTCCACAAGAAAAAAAAAATTGCTGAAATTATTAAAATAACCCCCTCAAAAGTTTGGGAACCCTTGGTTCTTAATACTGTGTTCTGTTACCTGATGATCCTCGGCTGTCTTTCTGTTTTGTGATGGTTGTGCATGAGTCCCTTGTTTGTTCTGAACAGTTAAACTAAGCAGCATTCTTCAGAAAAATCTTTAAGGTCCTGCAGATTCTTCAGTTTTCCAGCATCTTTGCATATTTGAACCCTTTCCAGCAGTGACTGTATGATTTTGAGATGCACCTTATCACACTGAGGACATTTGATGGACTCAAACACAACTATTTAAAAAGATTCAAACATTCACTGATGCTCCAGAAGGAAACAAGATGCATTAAGAGCTGGGGGGTGAAAACTTATGGAATTTGAAGATCAAGGTAAACTGTACTTAATTTGTGTACCGGGAAACATACAAGTATCTTCTGTTGCTTACGAAGGGCAGAACTAAATGGAAAAAAGAAATATTTCAACAAAATAAGACTAATTTTGCCATCTTCATCATGTTCAAAAGTTTTCACTTTTGTGGATTAATGTGTATTGGAGACGTAAACCGCATCAATAGCATGGCCTTCAATTATTGAGCTACCACACACAGCTGAAAGTGTAGAGGGATGTTTCATGACCCATCACAGTCAACAGAAGTCAGTGGACTAAATAATAAATATGTGCATGCATGTGTACATTGCCTACAGCAAGGTCTTATGCTTTTTACTGTACAACCACATCACGTAATCAGCACTCCGGTGCGTTTGTTGGGTTTCTCAGCGGGGGGACTTATTAGAAGCCCGAGGCCAGCAAGGAATCTCTTTTAATGTTGTGTGCTCACACCTCTAACTGTGCGTCACACATCTGGGTGCTGACTTTGATGAGACGCCCCCCATTATGGGTGTTTGATATTGCCGACAAACCACATCATTTCATAACCTGTTATGCGGTCTGCCTTTAGAGGGATCTCTGGGATTCATCTTGGTCCACATTCTCCGTTGTGTTCAGGCCTCAGCTGAAATGTTTATGTCTGAAGACTGTTTGAAAAAACGAGTTAACATGTGCGACTATGTGTGAAACGTGATAGCATCTCCACTGTGGTGTTCCTGGCTCACTCAGTTGGTGATTGAGCAGAACATTGGCGAACTTGCACCGTCTAGTGCAGATTTCTCTGTTACAGAGCCAGGTGGACTTCACAACCGTTTGTAGGTGTGCTGCAAATTAGCCGATGAACACTCGCAACGGTTGATGCATTCCTGCTGTTCACGGGTGCTTGTTAGCCCTGCACAGTTTAACAAAACTCCCACAGCTCAAGCCTTTTGCCTCTGTAATGAACTAAAAGTTTGCAGTATCTCTCCAAGAAAAGAAGCATTAGCTTTGGCCAATTTCAAATATGCTCTTCTACACAGGGTTCTAAATTAATTTTTTTGATCACCAGCCAATGTGGCTGGTAACTTTCTAAAGTTACCAGCCAATCAAAATATCCACTAGCCAAATTTTTTCCGGTGAAATTATGAGTGCCACTGAATGCAATTGATTATTTTATTAGCATTGTTGGCATAAAAAACAGAAAGTACAATACATACAACAAAATATACATAGAAAGTGCAAACATTTATTTTTAAGATTGGGATCTCTATCTATGATTTGAATATCATGTCTTCAGAGCTCCTCTTCTTCTTCAGAGGTGCCATCAGAATCTGAGCCACCCTCTGTTCATTTTGTTCCATGTTTGCGCACAAAGTCAGGCCTGCGTGAGCGCAAACTGTCAGCATGCCAGATGTCAATGGCTTTGGTTGGATCAAAGTCTTTGATGTCAGGAGAGCACAACTGGGTTTTAAGGAGGTCAGAGAGGGTCTCACCTTTTAGGCGTGAGCGCCAGTCACTCTTTACCTGCTTCATTGCACTGAAACCTCTTTCACAGTCAGCTGTAGTTGCAGGGATGGTGAGGAGAGCATCAAAAAGATCAAGAACATCAGGACACCGATGGCGCAGCATTCTGTTCACAGTAGGCCAGGTCTTCTCAAAGGTTCCTGTAGCAGGGTGAGACAGAAAATATGCATTATGCATTTGCCAACTATTAAGGCAGGCATACACGGTGCGATTTTTGCTGTCGTACGAGTTCGCATGCAATTTTTTTTCAATCGTGTGGAAATCGCGTATTCTCGTATGGTCGCGGCTCGTATCATTTGCGATGAATTAAGAGCTGAGCAGAGTGGCTTACGAGCACTTCCCGACCTCCCGATCATTTTTAAACATGTATAAAAAGTTTGTGCCATTTGTGCGGTTGAACGAGCCGATTTGTTGATTTATCTGAAGTTGACCAATCACGAACTAGGAAAACCACAGAAGAAGAAAGACGAAGATGGCAGCTGAAGTCTGTCAAGAACGGCGAGCGCTGTATGATGTTTCTAGCAACGTATTCCAATGCCTTTTTAGTTCTCTTTCTCTCTCCCTCTCTCGCTCACACATGCATATGTAGTTTACAGGGACTCTCCATAAGCGTAACGGTATTCTATAGGCTAATTTATATCCCCATACACTACCTCTATCCATCACGAAAAATGCATGTTTAAAATTTATATTAAACACCGTATAGTATTTTTTAAAGCCATTTGGTTTATGAGGGCACAGTAATTGTCCTCACAAACCATGTTTACATTTTAATACCCATTTCAGATATTTATAAACAATAGCACACAGGGTAACCAAACGTCCCAGTTTCCTATTGCTGAAAAATAACCTGTACGTGTAGGAAACAGTCACGGCTCGTATCAATATTTTATTTGCAGTTATGAGAGAGGGAGAGCAGTTATATTAGGCGCGTTCCACTTGAAGCACCGCTGCACGAAAAGAATGATCACCTGTGCGTGCAGCGCTGCTTCAAGCCGAACGTGTCTATCAACTTTGTGCGATTGCTTCTGGAATTCGCAGGTTGTAAAATCGTGTCGTATATCATCTCGTCCGTACGATTTTCAGATAAACTCACTCGTGCCGTGTGCGTGGACATACGATCTTCCGACCATCCGAATTCGCACCGTGTACGCCTGCCTTTATACATTTTCAAATGCAACTTTAGTTATTAAAAGATGGCATTCAAATTTGGATTCTGCCTTTAACAAATTATATTTAGTCTGATTCCTGATAAACAAAATAAAACTTACAATATTAGACATTTCTATAGAGCTTGGGAACTTTAAGCACTTGTTTAAAAAATTCTACTGATAAGGTACATTAGTATGAATTTTTTTTTTTTTTTCCTCAAAAATCATTCTCCAAGTACCTTGGCTGAATCCTGCTGTGTACAGTTCAGTCTTGAGAACTGTCCATTGATCAGGGATCAACTCCAGCAGACAGTAAAAGAGGTCGGAAGTGACTGATGAGTTTGTTTACCTCTTCATCACCAAAATCTGAGAACAAAAGGGAAAACATTAATGTAAAGTTAAGCAGTTGTCTTAAAACATAAAATGTGTAAAGATTTGTTCATTACATTTGAATTGCTAACCTGAACTTGTGTCTGCCTCTGGCCAGCACTGGAAACTGGTCAGCCGCATAGCATGCAGGACACCACTGTTCACATCACTAAATCTAGCAGTTATTCACTGGGACAGAGACTCAATGAGCTCATTCTTTGCCTTGTCATGCTGGTCGGCATCAGTAGGCTTAAAACTGATGAAGAGAAAAAGAAAGCAAACATACACTGCTGGTTTTAGTAGGCTATACATTAACATACCTTCTCCTCTAAGTGGTGTACAACGGCAGCATATCCCCTGAGAAAATGGTCAAGTGCTTTAAAGAGATGTGGTAACCACCGGGTTCCACCTACTCTGGTTGGCATCAAAGCCTTCATGTGGAGCTCCCTGAAGTGTTGCTTTAGGCTGGCCCTGTTCACTCCACTCCTATGATATAAGCTGTAGAGTCCACTTAACAGGTCCTCAACTTTCCTGGCCATCACACTTTTCCTTATTCCGTCTGAAAAGGCAAGCTCTAGCTTATGGGCCATGCAGTGGATCCCGAGCACATTTGGTCTGTCTGCACGCAGTTTTGTAACTACACCATTTTTTACCCCTGTCATTACAGATGCTCCATCTGTGGTGATTGCAACTAGCTTGTCCTTCCAAACAGTGTTGACTTCATTTTCCATTATACTGCACACTGCTTCAGCTATATTTGTAGCATCTGGCTTTGAGACAGCTTTTACCCCGACAAAATCAACTTTGACCTTCCCCTCACTAGCACTCCTAACGTAGACCATTTCTTCTTCCATCACTGCACTGTCCAGGGATCCATCTGACATGACCGAGATGAACTTGCCATCTGATAATCTTTCCCTCATCTTTCTTCTCTCATCCTCTGCTATGTAGTGTATGAACTCTTTTGCCTGGTAGTCATTTGTGTATGTCTCTCCTATCTTCAAGCCTTTCTTCCTGTCCACCCTGAAATTAATTTTCGTGTAAAACCACTGTTAGCGCCTACAATACAATACATTTCAGTGAGATTGTTTTTTTCTTTTTGAAACCCCCAAACATAAAGTTTCATCTGTGTCTATGGAAGCACTTTGAATCGTATTGAATGCACTGTTTCTGAAACATGTAACGTTAAATAGTAATGTTAATTCTCTTAATCGCACATCCATGCGAAGTCGGTGAAAGGTCTGCCCTTCTTTCCGATGGCGTGAGCATTTTGAAAAAGTAGCTGCATCTTCTCCAACTCAGACGTCTTCAATAAAGCGAGGCTTCTTCCAGCAAGGCTCTCTTCAATACGACCTGTCTTGGCAGTTTTAATCCTTAGGCTCTCCTGATGACTTCGGGAACTCTCATGGTCCTTTACTGCCTCTACTTTAAATTTTTAGATCCTACTACGAAATTGTTTGTTTTGTTTTTTTCTTTTGCATACATGCGGCAATCCTGACAATACATGACGACATAATTGTGGTCAAACACTAGCCATTCACGACCCGTCAGCCATTTGGCATTAAATTTTATTTTCTTCGTTTCTCTGTCGATACCCTCCTCATCCCCTGCCTCGTTCCTCTTCTCGCCACCAGAAGTCTGTCCTAACCACCGCAGCATTTATTTTAATATTAATCACTTTACTTACTAGCCAACTCCGTTCTTCTTATATCTTGTGCTTTCTGTGTCCGTTTGTTTCCATGGTTTCTCGCGCTGGTTTCACTAGCTTTGGCCAATTTCAAATATGCTCTTCTGCATATTTCTAAAGACTTGAATACAATGAAATCTTCCCAGATCTGAAATTCCCCTCCAAGCCTTTCCTTTCCGACATGTGCTGTGCACAGACTCAGCCCTGCACGTTCGTATTGTTTACATCTGTGCACCAAGCTGCAGTTCCATTCTTCTTACTCCTCATCCGTGTCGAATCCTGATATAAAACCTCACCATAAGGCACATTGGACAGAAGCTTCCCAACAGGGATTTGGACTTGTGACCTGAATCCCTTTACCTGTCCCATGGGGTACCCCTAATGATTGCCCTATGTTTTCTGACACAGAAAAGGCAGTACCCAGAAGGCAAGGTCTGATTCACCTGCACAGCCCCTTGAACATCAATATTTCAGCAATTCTTACTTTAAATCTCCACTGCTAGCTCCTTCATAGTTCCTGTTCAGTCACTTACATAGCAACAGCTCACCGGTTGCCCTGCACTCAATCATTTGCGGAAAAAAAAATGTTAGCAAAAGTCAACCCTGCCGTGCCCCACTTGAGCTGAAGCTGACTTCAGTGAATGGCTCTGGACAAATTCACTTCATACCCGAATAAGTCTTGGTAGCCCTCAGACTAAATATTAAACTTGCTATTCTTATATTGCTTATTACTTTTAGGATTATTTCTCACAAAAAAAAGAAAAAAAAGATATTGCCATCATTTAATCTACCTCATGTTGTTCCAAACCTCTATGTAATTAAGAAGTTGAAACACAAAAAGAGAACTTTGAAGAATTTTTCTGGTTGTTCTTTTTCCATTACAGCAGAACAGGGTTGTGAGAAACATTAAAGCACCCTAAAAATGGCACATATGACTTGTGCACTATATAAATGTGCAATATTACTTATATTTGTTTTGCTACTTTGATTTTTTTTTTCTTTCTATGAAGCTGACTTTGAGAAAACCACAAGGATTCCAATGTACAGTCGTGGCCAAAAATATTGGCCCACTTGGTAAATATGATCAAAGAAGGCTGTGAAAAATGATCTGCATTGTTAATCCTTTTGATCTTTTATTAAAAAAATTAAAAAAAAATGTATCATTTCATTTAATAATAAGAATTTAAAATGGGGGGGAAATATCATTATGAAATAAATGTTTTTCTCTAATACACATTGGCCACAATTAATGGCACCCTTTTAGTCAATACTTTTTGAAACCTCCATTTGCCAGTTTAACAGGTCTAAATTTTCTCCTGTAATGCCTGATGAGGTTATAGAACACCTGACAAGAGATCAGAGACCATTCCTTCATCCAAAAATCACTCCATACCCTTTCTCCATGTTGGTGCTTCTCCTCTTCAGTTCACTCCTCTCATTTTCCATAGGGTTCAGGTCAGAGGACTGGAAAGGCCATAGCTTGGTTTTGAGCTCATTGACCCATTACTGTGTTGTTTTTTAGGTTTATTTTTCGGTTATTGTACAGTTGGAAGATCCAAATATGGCCCAAGAAAACCTTTAAAAAAAATTGAACCTGCACAGAACCTGCATCAACACGTGTTGTTTGGGAGGGTTACAAGAAAAAGTCTCCTAGCTCATCCAAAAACAAACTAAAGAATATTCAGTTATCAGACACGACTGGAACTTCAAATGGGTCTGGCTTCTATGGTCAGATGAAACAAAAAATTAGCTTTTTAGCAGCAAACACTCAAGATGGGTTTGGTGAACACAGAGAAAAAAGTCACCCATGTGTATAATGAAATATACAGCTGTATTTTTGATGTCGTGGACCTATATTTCTGCTGGAGGTCCTGGACATCTTGTTTAGACACGTGGCATCACGGATTCTATCAAATACCAACAGATAAAAAATCAGTAAGTGACTGACACTTAAGGTTTTCTGAACCCGAGATTCAACTTTTTTCTTCAAATCCCCAGCTGTGGTCCTTGGAGAGTCTTTAGCCACTTCTTCTCACCATGCATTTGGATGATATGTCACACCTCCTCTTCCAAGCAGATTCGTAACATTGTATGTTGATTGGAAACTCTTAATTATTTCCCTGATGGTGGAAATGGGAATTTTCACTGCTCTAGCTCTTTTCTTAAAGCCACTTCACCAATTTGTGAAGCTCAAATATCTTTGCTGCACATAAGAAATATATTCTTTGGTTTTTCTCATTGTGATGGATGGAAGTTGGGCTTTGTTTTCCCTCCTCTTTATATTTATGTGAAACAGGTAGCCTTAGCTGTATAATTACATGTTTATAATCATGCTGGAGTGCTCAAAATTGTGAATATGAATGGGAATATACTTCATAGATATTATACTCATAATAATTTCTAGGGGTGCCAATAATTGTGTCCAACAAGTACTTGAGAAAAACTTTTATTTCATAATGGTATATTGCATCTAGTTAGGTTTCTGCCATGTCTGCCATCTCAGAATTAATAAGTACTAATAAGCAGCCAGTACGCTAGTAATATATATGCTGATAAGCAACTAATTAATAGCGAGAACTGGTCCTTAAAATTTTTTTTTACCGGTTATTGTTTTACGCGATCATTGAGAAATTTTAACTAATGTTTACAGAAATGTAATAAATACCCTAAAGAATCATACCAGCTTGTGGAAAATGGACATTAGTTTCCCCTTAGACGGCTTGCTGAAGGGGGAAGGTTATCCATTAATAGCAACTTTCAGTTCAATTGAAATTTATTTGTATAGTGCTTTTTACGATACAATCATTGCAAAGCAACTTTACAGAAAATTAAGTTTCTACAATATTTAGAAGTAGCTTATCGGTGGTGACTGTCAGTTTATGTGCATATGGCAGACATTTTCGGAAAAATGAATACAAGACGTAGTCAACCAGACGATGAACACCTTTAACAGCAATTATTATACGATGAAATCACACTTGTAGCAATATTTGGTAGTTCTGTATGTTGTTTCAAAACTTTTGTTTGTGAAGCTGCATGTGGAACCTATTTGGCTATTTGGCAAATGACACTTTAAAGATACTTTTATGGTGCTATGAAACTTGAAAGGTCCAGTTCCTTTAGGAACTAAGTGCACGAGTTTTAAGTATTAAACCTATGGTGAGATGTGGTTATTTGTCTGTTCACTCTTTGTTTCTCTTGCCCTCTCTAAGTACATCGCCTCTCTTCCTGGCTATAGAAAGCCCTGTCATCTTAGGTTTTGCATTTGTGTTGTCAGAAGTCAAGTTTAAAATAGTCCACACTTTTTAGGTCCTTGTGGACTGTGTATATTCTCGCCCGACAGCAAAGGCCAGAACTCTATGTAACTTAAATCGAAAGGACACTTTTGGTTGATGAAGAACAAAGAGCTCAGAACTGCACTGACCTGTGCTGGATCAAACAGAGGCTCACTAACTTCATAAGAGATCAGTCTCATAATCTTATATTGAGTTGTACTGTATATAGAGTATACATATTAGATTATATACCTGGAGCACCAAACAATAGTAGTAGTATTGGGCATCACAACAGAAAAAAATAGCAAAATCAGAACAAGTAATATAAAATATTTTATCATACACAGTATTATACATTACACCTTTCAATAATGTACAATGGTGGTATGTTATATACATGATCAAAAGTTTGGGGTCTTGGTTTTAAATGTTAAATATAAGCAATCCATTATGGCTGCATTTATTTACTTAAAAAATCAAGTAGTTATATTGCGAAATGTCTCTCCTCTATTTTCTGTTTTAATCTATTTTAAAATGTTATTTGTTTTTGCAAATGTTCAGCAGCCATTACTCCAGGTTTCAGTGTCACACAATCCTTCAGAACGTATTCTAATATTCTACTTTGGTGCTCAAGAAACATTTATTATTACTGTTAATACTGAAAACTATTGCGCTTCGCAAAGCAACACTATGGAACTTTTTACTTGTTCAAAATTTGCTAAATGTATATAATGAGCGAGTACATCGTAAATTTGTCTACCAAACCGCCTTTTTATCTTATCCCAAATCACTACGGTACATTTATAATAAGTAATTATTTTTGGCCTATTGCAGCCTGTAATATTTTGACAGTGGCTTGGATCTGACATGACACTGGCCAAGACATGAACATTTACACAATCTTTCACAGTAAAACTGCTGTCGCTGTCTGAAATTGTTCACTCATCAACACCGGGTCATGACTTGTCGTAAGTATCATGTTTGTTGCTTTGTGATGTTCCACTGAAAGATGTACACATCCTCCCAAATTATAGAGGTCTCTCCCTTTGACAGTTGGCAATTTTTTTCTTCCCCATCCCCCAACTGACAGCAGGAGTCTCACATCTCGCAGGTAGAGAGAGGTTTAATAAAGTGACAAAACACAGTAGTAGGGAGCGTGTCACAGCTTGATGCCCTCAGACAGTCATCTTCCCTGCCGCTCTGATTAAGGCCGGTAGGTTACACCAATAGGCAATCATCACCCTGAACATAACTCAGAGCGACCCACTCCATTTCGTCTGCACGCTCTCTTTTCTTGCTTGAGGCTGAAGGATGGGTAGATATGAATGTTGTGAGCTGTTCGATGTCAGATCTACTCCATCTCAACAGAATTGTTGTTAATATTAGAGTGAGTTTGCATGAACAAGGAGCATGCTTAATATTAAAACCAACTCTCTGAGGATCTTGGAGATTGAAGTGTAAACTGACTGCAGGCTTTTCGCTAACCAATGATCTCTAGTCATCAGGATTCTGCCAAAGCACTCTAACTGCTACATTGCTGTTTATCATGATGATGTACTTCAGATCTGTGCCCCAGAAGATTTTATGTTATGGCTGCAAGCTTACATTTGTATTTACATGAAAATCTGTCAAGACGTTACGAGGTTCTGCTTTGAGCGACTACCGATGTGAGCATGCTTGTCAAGAGTGGTTTGTAAAGATTTTTGCGACTTTTGCACTGCAGGGCACCACTCACACTGCACGATGTGTGAAGCATAAAAGTTCTTTGATTTGTGTTTCTGTACATGTGTTTAGTTTATAATAATTTCGTCAGCTGTAGCCTATCATGTAGTAAACCAAAGTGTAAAAATAGTCTCAGAACAGGTAATCGTAGACTACGTACATTGAGTTTGTTCTCATTTCAAACTTATCCCACCTGAAGTGTGCCACCAGAGCCCCTTTCACACTGCCATTCTGGCAAATACACAGGTAAAGTGTTCCTGCAATTGTTCCTGGGTCGCTAGATTTTGCACTTTCACTCTGCCAGTGATGAGCCGGTATATGTGCGTGCTTTAGCACACAACCCTTGAAGATCTTGTAACGACACGTGACATCAGCGTGTGACGTGTAATGTACGGGTCGAAAACGCTAGCCACGTTATACTTTCACTGAAGCAAGCGAACGATCTCGGCGTCAGCGCGGAAAGTGAGGAACTAACTGATCTCTGCTTCATTACAGTTTGCACATATGTTTGTCGTTGCGAACGTTGATCTTCCTTAAAAACAGCCGGTAAAAGAGTTGCGCGGTAACGCGTGTCATCACTTTGACACGGAATTAGATCTGGCTTTTGTTCACACAGCGCTTGTCCTGGGTCGAACCCCGCAATGTTACTAGGTCCCCGACCCGGGTTCAATTCGGTAATCAATCCCGGGACGTGGTTGCTTTCACACAGAAGGCGACCCGGCAATGTTCCGGGAATATTGCGGGTCCGACGTGCAGTGTGAAAGGGGCTCCAGTCTTGCCTCAGAACGTTTGAGAATGGACCACTGTGTCTATTCCCCCATTAATTAAGACCCACCATCAACAGTTTGCCCCCCAAGGGAGAGAATTAAAAATGATCAATGAAGAGGAACTACAGCCTATCTAAAGGTTAACCCAGCCTTCACGCACACATAAAACTAGACCACATGCTTTGATTAAACACACAACACATACGCCTTCTCAGAACCAATAGTAGTTTTTGTTTTCATGACAATGATTATATTTTGACATATGTAGTACGTCCTTCTTAAGCACTAATTGCATTTTACTTCATCATAAAATATTCTGCAAATCCTGTTATCAGTTTCACCCTCATGTCACTCCTAACCCATGTACTCTATGGAATGCAAAGAAATGTATCCAATGTAACCAAGCTACTCTTTTCCATACAGTGAACAGGGATGGTTAAAAGGGACCGTTAGACTCCAAAAAAAAAAAAAAAAAGACTATAAAATAGCCTTGAGGAATGAAACAAAAATGTGTTGATAATCCTCCACTCTGCTGAAGCTCTCAAATCTCATTTGGATGTGCACATAATTCATATCTGTCACATCAAAACACAGTTCCAGATGTGACATCAAATGGTTGGGATGTTTCGTAACCGAATGCAACCGAGTTTGAATTTGTTGAAGGGCAAACTATTTTTAAGCAGTGTTGTCTTTGTTAACTGCAACTAATTGAAACAAATATATTATAAGTATGAGATAAAAACTTATAAATTAGAAATGTTTCATTGGCTAAAAAGTACTTACATTTCTAAAGCTGAAATACAAATGAAATAAAGCTAAATAAAAATAAAAAAAACAAATAAATACAAAAGTATTAATAAAAAAAATATTTATATATATTTTACATAGCACTGTATTTGACATCTGTTTAGAGCAGGGAATGACACAACTTGAATTTAATTGTTTGTAACGCAAACAATAAAAAACTTTAGCATCACATGGACACGTTATATGGTACTTTGACAACCCCTGGTTACCTTCTATGTTTGTTCATTTTTCAGAGAAGTGCAGCTTGGACATTGTTCAACATCCATTTCCGTGGTTCATGGAGAAATTAAAGCCATTTAGATTTCGAACAACAGGAGAATTAGTAAATAATGACAGCATAAAACATTTCTTGAGTGTTAAATGTTTAAAGAAAATGCAAAACTGGCGTCTTATCACTAGCCCACCTGTTTCTGTGCTTATGTAAACAACTGTTTTCTGGGATTAAGTCTTTTAACAAAATAAAATTAGTGGTGCATGTCATTAACAGTGTTTTCGACTGCACTTCCCATTACAAATACATGGAAGAAAGCCAGAACTCTGCATTATAGAGGCAGGCGTTCATCCCCACACAGCTGAACATATGCAGATGCAGCCCGGCCTTGTCTGTTGAGTGTCTAATTAAGTGCATTTCACGCTCGTGTGGTCATTTTGACGAGGAAGTGACTGTGGGGTAATTGGGCTGGATGTAATGTGTGCGGTCTGAAAACCACTTCCTGCCACCTTTGCTGTTTGTGTGGGAGGGCTCTTACATGCGGTACAATTGGGAAGATTTCTATTGCACCACGTTTAACCTTGAAGAGGAGACCTGTCCTTCCTGTTTATTGCTGGAAGAAACGCGCCTATTGATTTTCATTAGGATCCTCCTGTCCGTGTCTGGCATTGCAGATAATCTTCCTTCCTCTGTGTGTGGAGCTCGTTGCACCTACAGATGGAGCGGTTACACCACGTGCATCTCACGTATAGCCAGACTTTTGGCTAACGGCATGAACCACCCATGTAGAGGAAGAAACTTTCTGACTGATGTGTTAAGCAACCAACCACAGATTGTTTCTTTAATAGAGGTGGGGAAATCAGAGGTAGGACAAAAACTACTTTTTTCCCTAAGTAGTAAACCGTGTCCTACCCATACCTTTCACTTTCAAAAACTTTACATTTACCAATATTGTACTATAAAATTGTGAAATGTCCCATTACATTTCTTTATATTCATTAAGAGATTCACAATATGTAAAAAGGAACACTTTATATTAAGGAACTATTCCCTCTATCTCTAACTAGTTGCTTATTAGCATGTATGTTAATAGCATATTGGCTGTTTATTAGTACTTATAGAGCACATATTAATGCATTGTTCCTAGAGCTGTAGTCAAGTCAGGCTTTGTCGAGTCCAAGTCAAGTCCAAGTCCAGGACTAGTCGAGACCGAGTCAAGACCGAGTCCAAAGAGGTTCGAGTCCAAGTCAAGTCCAAGTCCAAAAGTTTCGAGTCCAAGTCCAAGACCGAGTCCAAATGAAAGAAAAAAGGGTCCTCTTCAAGACCACATACTCAACTGATAATGTTTGTGATGCGAGAGAAAGCATATCTCCTATTCTAAGAAAATCATTTTACATTATTATTTGTAATGATCAAAAAGCATGTGCAAAGTAAAAACTCTGTAGGACAGGGGTCTCCAAACTACATCCTGGATGGCCAATGTCCTGAAAAGTTTAGCTCCAACTGGCCTTAAAACACCTGGAAGATTAGTGTGTCTAGTAAGAGCTTGATTAGGTTCAAGTGTGTATAATTAGGGTTAAAGCTAAAAGGGGCGTTAAACAAGATCCTGGGCCCTATGCATAGGCAGTCCTGATGGGCCCCCATGGCCCCCACCCATGAAAATATCCAGGTAAAAAATATATATTTCAGATTCATACTTTTCAAGGGCCCTCTCTTCCTTTGGGGCCTTGCTAATGAGTACTGGTTTTACCCCCAGTCCGACCCTGGGAGCTAAACTTGGATAAACAAACAAAGTTTGGAACTGTAAGGTCAAATAATTTTTATGTGATTTATTTTTTGTTGACATTATACCTGTGGTCAAAAATGTATATGACTATGCCTAATTGGCACAGTGCACAGACACACGCAAAGCTCGGGATATGACAAATGCGCGCAGCAAGGCTAGAAGGGATACGTTTGGCTCTACTGGGCATGCGCACATAAATACAGCGAAATTTTTGTCATACTGTGCTTGTGCTTGCATAGACTAGTCGAGCTCTGTCGGAAACAATCGACTACTCCAGCATGTATTAATCATAATGCATACAAAGTGTTTGCAAGTACGACGTGAATTTTAGATTTACAATATTGCGTGGAGCTGTTACTATATGACCTTATCTATGTTGCATGTAAAAATAAAATATGTTATATGGTTGTGCCTGAAGCCGAATACCTTATTCGGAATGGCACGGATAATGGCTTAAAAAACGAATAACGCTCAAGGAATAATTCTGCCTGAATGCTCGGCTAAAGCTGACAGAGTCTGGTGTTTGCTAGATAACAGGTGAGCCAGGGGATCAGCGCCAGAAGTGAATGAATGTAAACTTTATGAGTGAAAAGAGCGCAAATCAAACACCGCATTGTTGTCGCCTCTCTGTTTATCTCTCAGAAATCAGAGCGTTGCAAGAGTAATTTTACCTATAATAATACATCATAGCTACACGTTATATTATTTGTATATATTTAAAAGGCAAATATTGAAAGCTTAGGCTACCATGATACGAATGAATGGAATAAGCACAGCGCGCTCACTAATCAAACAGCCGCGCTGCGCGTCTCAGTCTCTCAAAAACCAAATCAGTTCTCTCTCAAGAGTAGGCTAATAATCAGCTTCGATACGGATACATTGTCTACTTGTCCTACATGTTTGCATCTTTACCTTTTGCTGGTTTGCGCGGAACACACACATCTGTTTAGTGAAGTTCATTAACATTAAGACTCGCTCAAAGTGTTCTGCGTAATGAGAATGTGTGCATTGAATGGATTCAGTCGTGTTCAAATGATCACTAAACGTTTGTCATGACATCTCTCTGCTTGCATGATAAATATTATTTTAGAAATTAATAATTATTTCAGTTTAACACGACATACTTGTTCAGTGATAACTACGAAAAAATATATAAAAAGTCATAACAGTCTTATCAAGTAACTCTACGATGTTGTATCCGAATGCAGATAGGAAAAATTTTGTGATTGTTACAGATACAAATACTGGCTGTTACATGAAAATGTAAATATGTAATGTCATATATAAAGTTTAAAAAAATTTGTTTTAATATTTACATATGTAATTGTTGCATAAGGCTATACATTAATACGCGTTTATTGATTAAAAAAAGGCTATCTAGGTGTAGACGTAAATAAAACACAATCTAACAGGTAGAAAATTAAATTAGAAACATCTAAACTTTTCAGGTCGCAGTAAGTGCACCACTGGTCATGCACATCCTTTCCCGGAACAATACTGAAAGCTAAGGCAAGATGGAGAAACAGATGATCATAGTTGTACAAGGATAGCCATTTTTTAAATAAATCTATTAGCAGAGCTACTGCAAGTGATTTTAAGTGCTGGAATTCCATTTATTCTTTGCTGAAACTTCTGCGTCATCATGGAGAGCGGGTCATGGTTGCCCAGCAACAGCAGACGCCACTGGAGCGCAAGCGCAGGCTACAGAGTGCTTTGGAAATAAGGAGAGCGGCGCACCTAGCGTTTTCCACACGTTTTCAGTCGCGACATCATGCAAATGTGGTTTTGTTTTGAAGGAGAAATTTTTTATTTTATTTTTTTGCTGGACTCGGTCGAGACCAACTAGAAGACTTGGCGAGTCCAATGGCCAAGTCCGAGACAAGTCCGAGTGCAAATTCAACGAGTCCAAGACAAGTCCAAGACGACAGAAAAATGTCTCGAGTCCGGACTCGAGTCCAAGACCGGACTCGAGTACTACAGCCCTAATTGTTCCACATGACCATAATACAGTCTACAAACAAATACCCTGCTGTCAGCAAGCAGCAAATTAGGATTTTAATGAGGTAAAACTCTTAGGTGATAATAAACATGGGTTCCCTATTTTAAAAGTGTTACCCACTTAACACTTAGGCTACATTCACACTGCAGGGCTTAATGCTCAATTCCGATTTTTTGAAAAAAAAAGATTTTTTTGCAAGGCCGTTCACATTTCCAATTAAATGCGACCTTTTGCGATCTCCTGTGTGAACGTGAAATGACCCAGAAGTGACCCGCATGCACAAAAGAGTACTCAACTTTGTTGTTGTTTATCTTCTCATTCCCGCCTACTTCAACGCAGAATTATGAAGTTTGTAGCGTATCAATGACGTACGGGTCGGATACATGTGTCCGTTCAGACGGAGGTCGCATTTCAAAAGATCGGATACGTCTCGGATTCAGGACCACATACCCAGGTGGCCTGGGTCACATTTGAAAAGATCGGATCTGTGTCGTTCAGACTGTCATGAAAAGATCAGATACAGGTCACATGGGGGCAAAAAAAATCGGAATTTTTTTAGCTAGTGTACCTTTAAGACCATCCAAAGCTACCACAGTTAATCAATGTTTAAATAAATATATATATATATATATATATATATATATATATAGATAGATAGATAGATAGATAGATAGATAGATATATATATGTATAATAATAATAATATAATAATATATATATATATATAATTTATGTGCATAGAAATTGTGAACTGGCCATTTCAGTCGATGTACAGTTAAACAGAGTGGGGGAAAGACACTGCAAAAGCATGTAAAAATGAATTAAACAGCCAAAATACTAATGCAAATCTGAGTATATTTGATGTAACTTAACTTTACACAACAAAAATTACAGAAGCAAAGCATAAAAAGTAATATTTTTCAAATATTTTTTTTTAATTATTTCATCAACTTATTTACATCAAATGTATTTAAAAATTATTTAATTTATTTATTATTATTATTTTATATATATAAAAAAAAAATATATATATATAAATATATATATTTTTTTTTTTTGTGATAATCTGTCCAATTTATGAATCCCCAGCAGTTCCCTCATGAACCCCAGGTGCTGAACCCAATTTCAGGAGACCTTGGGTTATCTTATTAATATCATATTAATTTATTCAGTGCACAGTTAATGTCAATGTATTTTTTCTTATTGAACCCAGCTGGTAGGCAAATGTGGATGGTCATATGTTAACGGGCTCATAATTGTGAGGTCATAATGCAAATGTCAAAATTCAAATCAATATAACTCCTTTATTCGTAACTACATTGTTACTCTCTTCTCTATGTTCACAGGCAGAGCCTGAAGGATTCTCTCATTTCCATTTGTACGTGTGCGCTGCTTTCCTGGTGCGATGGAGGAAAGAGATACTAGAGGAAAAAGATTTCCAGGTAAGATACTTTCTAGTGTTGTTTTGTGCGGTCCCTGAGCCGCAGTATGTGTAGTCCTTGCGTGAGCCCCCTCCTTCCTCATTAACTTACGGGGTCGAGAGGTCAGTGCGCCTGCATTTGTGTGATGACAACAGCAGCTGCTGTAAAGGTGACATTGTGCTGTCCCTTTGAGACTCTTCTATTTCCTGTCCTCTCTCACACTGTGATTGAGTGGTAAGGGGTTTAAGTATGGAGGCTTAGAGAGAGCAGACATGTCATTAGAAGTAAAATATGAGTTTGCTTATATAATCTAAAGTCCCACTTCTCTTACTGGATTTCCGTCTTTCTTTTCCTCATCCTGTCCTCAACCATTACAGCCGCTCTCACACTTTATGACGTGAAAGACAACTAGTTGTCAAGTTCCGTTCAAACAGTGTGGGTTTTTACGAGAATGCGGTTGTGTGTCCTGAGAATTTACAGGTGTGAGTTTGGTTATAAAATGTGGTTTTCACTCCTGGAAACAACTCACAAACTGTTATTAACATATCTGTTTTAAGGACACAAGTACAGGTCTGACAGACTTATTCTGATAATATTCAACTATTCACTGCCCTACATGTGTATGCTGTAGGGGTGGGCGATATCTCGATATTTAAAATATATCGAGATATTTTTTAAACACGATATGGATTTTGACATATCGTATATATCGATATATTGTTTATATTTCATTCTGATTCCGTCACTTTGCTTGTTTGCCTTCTCTGTGCTGTGCTCGCCCCCGCCCACTCGCCTCCTTGATTTTGTGCCCCCTCCCCTCGCGTGTACAGAACTAAAAAAAAAAGTCTCAAAAAAGGACAACTGGCTCCATTATATGGAGATACTTCGGTTTTAAGGCATCGCGTGAACAGCAGGCGGATGTCTACTGTAGGGCCATATGATTTCTGCGATGCAGAAAACGCGGACGGAATCGCGGATTCCAGTCATAAAAACGGAATTTACAGTTTAATGTGATATGTCACGGAAATTGTCAAATTTTGAATGAATTAATCAAAAGTAGGTCATTGCGCTTACATCGAATCGCGATATGGACTAATATCTGCAAATATTAAGCCGGAAAAGTCTATATAAATATGAATCCTGCACGTTCTGCGTGTCTGTGTTAATGAATGGCGCAGAAGCACGTCTTCATCTTACACACATGGAAGCGCGCGTGATTTTAGCGTCTTTCCTCTCACTAAATGAGGACGTGAACACATGAAGAAAACATCTCAAGATCTGCACTTTATGAGCATTTGACAGTATGATTTGAGTAAAACTAGCGTCATATATCACATCGTAGACTGTAGTATCAGATACACAGAACTGTAAAGGAAAACCCGTCAAAATAAAAGTATTTGCCAGAAATCTATTACTATTGTTCAGCAGTTACTACTACTATTAAAATGAAACGAACCAAATTTTTTAAGGAATAATCACACAACATTTCTTCCATGTTTTATTTTTAATAGTAAATCCCCCTAGTTTACCAAATAATAAAGTTTGCTTAATTTTAAATAATTAAAAGATAAATAAAATGAATGTTTTATGCCTTCATTTTATAACCAGATAAATGTAAATACACAGAATTTCTGAAGGGAAAGAACATTTCACATAAGGCTATTTTAAGAATTTTTTTGAACTAATTAAGTTGTTTTTATGCATTTAAATAATTACACATGCTAAAACACAGAATTAGGTAACAATAAAAAATATTGTGAAGAAAAAAATAGGGCCCCTAAACGTAATATTTGGCATATTTGTTTTAGCAGTCGTTTTTGGGGGGTTGTAAAGATATTGAGATATATATCGTATATCGAGATACAGCAAAATATATCGAGATATATTTTTTGCTCCATATCGCCCAGCCCTAGTATGCTGTATTCTGTATGATGTATACAGTATACTATGTATTTAGTATACTGTATGTATGCAGGTAAATTCGGATGTACTGTAGCCATTTTTTATATATATGACTGGGTAATAATAAAGTTTACACTTTTCGATGATGAATTAAACAGTAACTGCTTACTTAATTATTAGTTATGTTAGAGCATGCCTCCATGCCAGAAATATCAGATCCAGCCCTTGATGCCACGTCCTGTCAGAAAATATCGGTTTTGTCTGGTAACAGAATGTCTGGTCAGCAAAAGTATCTAATACTCAAAATGCATTAACAGAAAGTCTTCTATCAGCCAAGAATTTGACTGAGCAAATCCAGAGAACAATAGAAGCAGGAGATAACGTAATGATGCTAAAATAGCAGCAGAGTTAATTGAATAATCATAGTTACAGTTGTTTCAGTGCTCAGACTTTATCTGACGGACAAAAATACAAGTAGTGTTATAGCAAACTGCTTCACAAGAACATCCCTAAAACCTTGAATCTCTATACATTTTCCCTTGTATCTCTTATTAATGAAGACAACCATACCTGGAAACCACACAACTAAACAACAATGGAAAAAGAATATAAAAACAGTAATATAAATGACTAAAACAAGTACCGTATTTTCCAGGCTATAAGTCGCACTTTTTTTCATAGTTTGGCTGGTCCTGCGACTTATAGTCAGGTGTGACTTATTTATCAAAATTAATTTGACATGAACTGAGAGAAATGAACCAAGAGAAAACATTACCGTCTACAGCCTCCAGAGGGCACTCTATGCTGCTCAGTTCTCCTGTAGTCTACACTGAAGACATAGAGCGCCCTCTCGCGGCTGGAAACGGTAATGTTTTCTCTTGGTTCTAAATAAATGCGACTTATAGTCCAGTGCGACTTATATGTTTTTTTTCCTTGTCATGACGTATCTTTGGACTGACGCGACTTATACTTAGGTGCGACTTATAGTCCGAAAAATACGGTATATAAATTGCTTGAATTATTATTATAAATGATTATATGATTAAATGTAATAATTAAACAATTAAATGATAAATGACTATAATTGAATGAATGAATAAATATTATTTTTCTTCTTCTTCTTCTACTTCTTCTGTGGAACACAAAAGTTGCATTTTTGAAAAATCTGAAACCACAATGATTTAATAATTGAGTCCATCAGTGACCATCAGAAAAACGGATCAGTAAATTAATCGTTCTTTTGAGTCATTTCTTTTAAATGAACCAGTGGAATTACAACGTTTACATATGTAAGCTTCCATTCGGGTAATCGAAGACCCACTTTCCACCATTCAGTCGGTTCCTTCAAGTCATATCCTACTTTTAACTTGGTCTTTCAAAAATTCTTCTTGAGTCAGAATTGCGCAATTTTACAGGTTTGAAAAGCAGTCACAATGCAGAGTGAATCTGAATACTACTATTTTTCTTTATAAATCTCTGCCTTCTCTTTAAACTTGCGTCTCTGTGGAGGGAATAGACTGCTGTGTGTGTGTGTTGTTGAATATGCAGCGAGTCAGTGGTGTGTATCAGCAGTGTGTTGCGGGGCGGTTGATTTATTGTGTTTACAGTGCCCAGTGATTCAGAATTATCCCTCGCACCAGCTCTGCAGCACACGGCTGCTGTTTGGCATTCAGACAACAGCCCCGGGCCTTCATCTTTACCCGTCTGTGCCATGTGTCAGCAGAGAGATTATTTCTCCTATTTTTTCTCCACTTCCTTTTGTTTTTACTCTATATTCCTTGCCTTCTTTGCTGGTCTGTTTTCACACACATGACCGTTGATAAGCGATACCCTATTGTGCCCTGCATGACCGTCCTGACAGTCCAGACAAGTAAGAGGTACAGTGGTGTTGTGGGAGATCTGTGGTGAAGAAGATGACTTTGCTCCTACGATTTCACCCCCTCCATTGCAATCTGTTCAGGTCAAGCTGCCCTAGACAAACAGTTCCCATACAATTCCTTGCTGCTTCTTGCCTGTTTTAAAAGGTAGAAGCAGGGAAGGCTGCTCTTAAAATAATTGGTTAGCATGGGCAGATGCCTTCTAAGGAAATCTGACTTAAAAGGCTCTACATAGGTAGCAACTCCCTATGTGCTCCAAATGAGTCAACTCTCATTCGAACAAATAGTTATTCAATACACAATTCTGGGGTTCACTAATCCAAACCTTGCATAATATGAGGAATTTGTTTTAAAAATGGTTGGTTAACGTTGGTTAAGCCAATGTTTCCACACGTACTCAAATAAACACAAAAATCTTTGAATAGTAAGGCAGTGCTATAGTATAGTAGTAGCTTAAAAAAAAATGCCTTTAACACCTAAAATAAATATTCATGTACATATTGTCATAGAATCGAGGCAATGGAAGGCTCTCTAAAAAACAAGGTTAAGTATGAAAATATCTTATGAATTTGATCCTACTTATGAAGATAATTTTGATTCAGCGGGAGAGATTGAGATTGAAGGAAAGACTCGATGTGAAGAATTAAATAAGTCTCCATTCAGTGCGTTACGGGAGTGAGTTATGATTCTATCCCAGCATATCAAACTGTGAAAATTAGTCTTTACTTTTGAGACACTGGTCTTTCATAGCAGCAGGATTGCAGGAGTTCACAGTATGTGTCTTAAAGATGGCCTCTGGCTTTCTCTTTCTCTCTCTCCATTTAGCCCTTCATATGTCTTTCTAAACACCTCATTGGGACAGGCTTTCAAGAAATAATTAACACCCCATATTTTCTCAAGAGTTGTATACACAGTTTTTAAGGGGAACGCAAACTGAAAAGAAATGGATTGATGGGCGGATCATTTGTAGTGATTTTTTCAAGAATATCTTCCATGCAGCGAGACTGTATGGAACGGATTTTGAGAGAGACTGAACATTAACATGAGCCTGCTAACGAAGGCTTTCTTAACGAGCATAAGACTCGATGGCTTTTGAAAATGAAGAAATCAGAAATTGAATAAATCCTTAATTAAACATTATTCATAATACATTTTTTGCTCTCGTTAAATAATGTTTATTTAAAGGAATTGTTCACCCAAAATGAACATTCAAACACAAAATGAGATGTTTACTGTGATTCATAGTCTGCCAAGGATGACTTCAAACCTTATCATAAACATAAGTCCCATATGGATATTGGGTGTCTCCTGAAATCATGCAATTGTATAATTGTTAATCATTATTGCCAACAAAAATCTTCCTCTTCAATTTAGTGAAATGCTATTTGTTCTCGCATACCGTCAAATGTCAAAACACTTCATCAGGTTAAACATCAATAAAATCAAACTTTATTGGTTCTGTCTCAAGACCAATTGTTATTGACTTCAAAGCTGGTGAGATGCATACTGCTGGACCAGTTTTCTCAAATGCAAGTAAGATCAAATCATTTTAGGAGCTTACTTTGATTGTATGAAGAAGAACGGCTTGGATTTTCTTCTTTTTGTATTCCATAGAAATCAGTTTTACAAGTTTGAAATTGGGTGAGAATGAGAACATAATGACCAGAATTGGACATTTTTGCATGAATTATACCTTTTAAACATAAAAGTCTAAATTATGTAGATATCCATGCAGGTTTTTTAAATGTTTTAGAAGAGGGAGTAGGTGTGACTTTTGTCTGACCCCCTGGTATTTCAGGGCATTTGTAATGGCTTCTATTCTTGGCAGGAGGGCAATTAATCAGTATTGAAGCAGGGGGGAAATCTTTACTGGGACAGAGTAAAGGTTAAAAGGACTATATCACAGCACCCTCATGGAAACCTGCTGTATGAACCAATCTGACCCACTTTTACCCTTCCTTCACCCCTCATAATGTTAGGTAGGGTTGGGAAACAGAAACCGCTCTTAATGAGAAATTAGAAAAGATATTGGTGCATGATTTTTATGTTATTTGGTTCATGCAACATCTGCCTTTTTTAGTGTCTGGGCTATTGTCTGGTTGTCATCTTAATTTCTTTTTGCTATGTGCATGTTCAACTTCCAAACATGTTTCTTGCAGTTAAAAAATTGGTGCAAATGGATTAGTTTGTGGTATATAATTTATACTTCATAGTAGTTGCACGCATGAAATGCCTCACAGAACTAAATAAAAAAAAATGTAGGTTTACCTAAGCTGAGAATGACACCCTAATCTAATCCACTTTAAAACAGGAATGTATTTTAAATTTGTTGCATATAAAAAATGATGTTTAGCAAAATCCACAGTATTCATAATGGATAAAGCTCATTTTTGCCCCCATTATACTGTTGTTACAGCTTCTGCCAGCATCTGCTTATTGGACCATGCTAACTAGCTAAACTTTCACCCCATGGTTTGTACTCCATGTTATTCATAAATATCAGTGTCTACTGCATCAGTTCTACACTTGAGAATTAAATGCTCCTGTTAAGACTCTGCACTCAACAAAATAGTTATTTTGAGGCAAAAAAAGAGGGAAAAAATAAATAAATTGGACATTGGTGTGTTTTGAAGAGAAGCTCTAATGCTTGGGTAAGTGAGCGTGGAGGCATAATGGCTGCTGCTATCTGTGCTCTAAGCTCCTCGTATTCACTGCATGGTACTGCCGATACTAATGACTTCTGTTTTTTCATACTTAAAATCACATCGAGGCCGTTAAAGATCTGAATGAAAGAGAGGCGAAGCCATGTGCAGTTGAACATTGGCTATGTGAGCTGCCTGCATCTTCCCTGCGGAGTACCGCTGCAGGTTACAGACCACCAAATGTCAACCCCTGATGCCATTTAGTGAAGGCAATATGCAGCAAATGAGCTCCTATTAGGGGTTTGTTTATTACGTAATGAGAAATCCTTTGGTGCAGCTAACGGCCCGAGAACCTCTTCCCTCTTTTGTCTGTGATTGCCAAATTACTCTGTTTATTAATGGGATTTTGTTTTGCTTTTTGGAGCCCCGTTGTCTCAAATGTCTAATAGAATAGAAAAATATATAGTCTTTTATCTCTAAATAACCTAAATAATTATTTCAGCAGTCCCTTATCAAATTACAATGACTATATAACAAAGGCATCGTTGGTTTTCTCCTAACAAAAGCATGATTATACTGCCCCCTAAAATACCTCATCCCAGAAAGCAAGCAAAAATAAAAATCAAAGGCAAGAGAAATGTGTCTTAATACAAAAAAAACATGAATACAAATGTTTCTATTTGACAATATTTCTGTCAAACTCTTGATTGGAATTGATCAAACTCAGGCTACATAACTTTTCCGGACCCCAGTGACATTTATTTTCTCACTTACTGGAAGCATTCTGGGATTGCCTTCTTCATATAGGATATTTGGAGTTAAACCTTAGATTTTGTAGATATGTAGCTATTAAGTTTTGTAGTCTTACTTGTGTCTCAAAGATTTAACATGGCAGTTCATAGAGTCCTCTCTAACCGCTGAGACGCAGTCGGGTGTGAGCTAAGATAACACGTTTATGCCTGGATGGAAGGAGGAATCGGAGAAATCAATCTTCCACTTTGGAGTTTTAATGGGTTGATTTAAATGGAGTTTAAAGCAGAACAGGAGCTAGATGAATCACAAAGCAGCACTTTAATATGTGTGTGTGTGTGCTATATTTGGAAGAGCGTTGACTGCACAAGTACCCGCTGAAGCCTTAGTGCAAGACTCCAGGGCAGACCGCTGCAATCTCTACAACACATGAAGCTGAAAACATGGAGCTATGTATAATTATTATTTCCACCATATGCAAATGTGAGGCTTAATTAAAAGGGGGCTGTATATTATGCTGTCCATGAAATGAGCTTCTTCCCTCTATATGATGAACACCTTTATACTGGCTTTATTAGTTGTGCATATTAACAGCTTGTGATCTACATGAACATGGACAATATCTATATTATCCTTTGGTTATTTCTAAGCTTTATTCACACTTAACTTAAAATTGCAACAATCTATTTTGCCCAACTGTTCTATGTAATTGCAACCCTGTAGTTTCTGGTTGTATTTTCCACTTCCACCCCAACTTATTTGAGTCTCCACAGAAAATAATGAGGTTTTAAACCTAATTTATCATTTATTCCTGTGGTTGGAAAGCTGATTTTTTTTTTTTCAGTCACTACACTTTATTACAGTCTTCAGTGTCCTTCAAATCTCATTCTAATATTCTGATTTATTACCAATGCTGGAAACAGTGCTGCTTAATATTTTTTGGAACCTAATATGGAAAAACACTAATATATTGTCTTTGAGTATTGGCATGGACAAGCATCTTTTCCTTAGAAAATAAAAAATAAATCTATTTCTCTTTGCAACAGGTCTTAAACTTTAATTTGCCCTGGATATTTTCACTAACTCCTCTCTGAATGGAACAAATGCAAAGAATATTTCATCCTCGCTTTCCTCAAGTCCTTCGAAATTGACTGAATAAATAAAAGTAAAAGAAATGGCAAAGAACTCCGAGGGGAAGCCGAGTGGTTCATACCTGTTACGTTCATTATGCTGCTAAATTAAAAAGCAGCAACTATCAGCTCCTAATGTTTTGTCTCTTTCCACCTCAGGTGGTTCAAACACCCGAAACTAAATAGATTCTCTGTCTGTGTGAATAACTGCAAGCAGACAAAGTCTTAATTTGTTGTGCGGCTTCTTAGGGGCATGTGGCTGATTGGCTTACCGCTCATACTTCTGAGCTAATAGAGCTTTTAAACGTGTGTTCTTGAGTGTGTACATCACTGAGATTCCAGTGCTAGAGTGACAGAAGCTAATTTACTGTGCCAAATTAGTTTTAGTACACCATATTTGTTAGTGGAATGCAAGTCAAGTACCAGTTACATATACGTTTTTGTTTGAGAATTAAGATTCAAGGGTTTTAGTACTGAACCTTAAAAGGGGAAATGTCTCATATCTGCTCCACTTCCGGTGTTGAAATAAAAAGACTAATTTAAGTTAGATTAAAACAGGTTTCCCACATTTTTTGCATTCTTTGAGAATGACATCCTAAAAATGACTTAAGTGTTTTCAATTTGAGATAGAAGTTTTATAGGTGATATCAATAATTCTATGTATTATCAACTTCTTATGAATGACCTCCCTCTAAAAATACTAAATGAATACTAAATACTAAAATGTGCTTGTACATAAATGTTAATGAGCAAATGGTCATGATGCTAGTCTTAACAGTTCTGGGTTTTCACAGCTTAGTTTCATTAGCAAGAACAAATAAATAAAAAATATGCCTGCCTTGTAATCTATCTGCTGCTGCTCGGCAGTGCAAATGTCAAGCACTTTTTCAAATAACTTCCCATTTTACATGCATATTGGATTTAAACAGTTTACAGCAAGCTGTAATGAAGTGTGATTCACTTATCTAATTGTTTGTGGACTTTTTAGTGTCTGTCAAAACTTCATCTCTCTTGGGGGGCCTCAGCAAGTTCATTATTAGTTTTTGTGGGTGTAAGATTACACAGTTAGTCAGTAAGGAATTTGCATGCAATTTTAGGAAAACCCATCTCTTGAGATTTATAGTAGAGCAGATATTTTCCTTGCCATCTAGCAACTGAGTTATAGTGTTGACTCTATTAGGACAGTCTCATTGAAGGATTAGATGAAATTAACTCTTCCTGATTAATCGAAAACCTAGCACATTCGTCAGAGAACTTGTAATTTTGTCCACACTAGAGCTTCTGGAGGAGACCCACCGGTAATGATTAATCGTCATACGCGCAGGTCCCGAATGAACAGCAACCCTCCTTTCCTGTAAATGTGCTTTAATACAGTTTAATGATAGAGTGTCACTGCTGCAGGAAGCTCGCTCAACGAGAGGCAGGGAAAATTTATCCAAAAAGAGATGAGGAAAAGCATGGAGGACTTAATATCCTGGAAGTAATTACAGCTCTGCTCCTTCCACGTGCACCCAAATGCCGAGACTCAACCTATCGCTTCTCTGTCTTGCAGGAGCCTTGATAAACAAAGCTGTTTATAAAGTTCCTCGCAATCAATCACCACCTCTCTACCGGTTAGTCTCACAAGTGTTTAAAACACAGGGATCAAACGCTCCAAATCCGAGACTTAGCCGTTTGATGGAGTGACTACATTAGCTGTTCTTGAGCCCATGATCGATTCTTACAAATTCAGGAGGGATCAGCGAGAAGATGAGGGGCTAAATGTCTCCATTCGGCATAATCCATGGTGGCAAGCATTCCCTGACCAGTGGCTTGTATATAGTATTCAGTCTCTGCTATGCCAAAGTTGTTTGCCAACAGCAGGCAGTAGTGAGGCATCGTTAATGTGCCAGTCCGAAACGTCTGCATCAAAATGCACGATTGCAACTCTTTGCCTATGATTATCTGTTTGGCTTAAATGCTGTTAGGTTAGAAAACAATCCTGTGGGATCCTTCATGTCCGTTAGCAAACAACATTATATCATCACCCAAGATAAGCTGAAACAGGAGAGAACAATCAAAATGTCTCAGGGTGCGTAGAGATAAATGGCGCCTATGAAGAATATTCCCTTAACCCTCAAAGACTGAGACAGCCGCGGCCAAAAAAAATCTGTTGTTCTTAAATCTTTAATAACTTTTGAACCACTAATACTGTCTGTATGCTTTAAAAATTAGGCCAACCTTTTAAACTAGCGTTACTGCACACCCTATGTCCATCGCTTTTGGTGCTGCATGGTATTTATTATTGATGTCCAGTTGCACAGTGTGACTTGATTCAAATTGGTTCCAGTTTATTAATATACTCTTCTATGTAATGTATGGTGTCATAGACGGTGTTGGTGTTGCCTTTGCGATGTTTCAGTAGATCTGGTCTAGTAATGGAAAGGGACTATTTGTGAACCTGGAGAATTACTAGGATTCACCAGTATCGCTGACCCCCGGAGCAATACACTTAACCCTGGGGTCCTCCAGAGGGACTGTTTCTGTTGGAAATGCAATATAAGTCACTTTAGATGAGGCTACCTGTCTGACTAACCAACCGTCAGTTTATTTCAACAAAAATATTCCGTTCCATTTTGAAAGCGAAACCTTGCGTGATTCTCAAAATGCTATCCAGATATTTTTTGCAATGCAACAGCACTACGGAAGATTATTAATGCATCTGGCCGCCGTTTTAACTATTAAGATCGTACAAACACTATGAAAACATGGTTTAAAATGCATGTAAAACCATTCTTAATGTCAATATTGGATTCAAACTGATTTCTTTAATAGATGACAGTTTTCTGAACCCAGTTGCATAAACGTAGCCTCTGTTAAATTGATAGTTCACACAAAAAAATGAAAATTCTGTCATTAATTACTCAACCTCATGTCATTCCAAACCTGTAAGACCTTTGTTCATCTTGGAAACACAAATATAGATATTTTTGATGAAATACGAGAGCTTTCTGACCCTGCATTGACAGTACGGACATTGTTGAAATAGTCCATGCGACATCAGTGGTTCAACCGTAGTTATAAGTTTGGCTTAAAATGAATATTTTCTTGTTTGACAGTGTAAAGATGCTTTGGCACAGTATTGTATAAAGCGTTATTCTAATAAAGGTGACTTGGCTTTAGGAAGTTACGAGAATACTTTTTTGTTTGCAAAGAAAACAAAAATAACAACTTTATTCAACAGTTTCTTCTCTTCCGTGTCAATCTTCAATGCGCATTCGCGAGATGCTGACACCGAAGCCGGCATTCTTATGTGATGAACATGAAAAAAAGGGTTGTGAAATCCATTTCATATTGACTGTAATGATGGCTATTGGCAGTGTTGTTATTGCATCTCATAACTAACAGTGTTTCTTCCATCTACATGCTCCAGAGGAAAAGTCCCTAAATGCAACAAAAATTAACAGTCCTGCATCAATTATGTTAGTTGGCTGTGGAGATCATTAGATGCTTCATTTATATCCAATTATTCGGCTTGGCTCATTTCAAGTAATTAGAGTCCTTATCTAGTTATTTGCTTAAAACTAGGATGTGCTGAGCATTCTGATTAAGAGATTTGGGTATTACATGGATGGATTTGTTTAAAGTATAGTTGACAACTGTTTTGATGTGTGCACTGCATTATTTAATTCATCAAATCCCGGTCTGTTTCTTTAAAACACATTTGTTAGTGTTCAGATACTCAGTGGCTGGGAAAAGGTAGATTACTCCTCAAAGACCAAAGGTCTTGGACTTACACCTACACCATCTTAGACTGATCTTCAGGGATATAATTCATCATCAAATGTTACATGCTCTCACTCTTTTCCTTTAAACAATCTACTTGAATTCAAAGAGAACATGGATACTTAAAACAAAATATTGGAGAGACAAATCCTAGCTTATGAAGAGTCTGTTGACATTTAACAAAAAAATTGAATCTGCTGTTACCTGTTGGAGTGCAATATGTGGTTGTGGAAGGAAATGTTCAGACTTAGAGATTTAAATACTCTCTTGAGTGTGGTTGTATAACATTAAGCACTTTTCTTTGCTAGCAAAGTCATTCCCTGTAGCATTGCTTCCGAAATCACATTTTTGGCACATCATCCTGTAACTTCTTACTCTGAGATAACAGAATCCTCAGGCTAGGTCGTGTTTGTTGAAATGAAAATTAACAGTACCCAGTCAATCACATTGGTTGGCTATATACTTTATATCACTCATTTATTTCCAATTATGTGGCTTGGCTCATTACGAAGTAATTAGCTATAATATAGTAATTTGTCAAGAAAAAAAAAGACCTTGATAACAGTGTTGATTAGTATTTGATTTGACTATTACATGGATGATTTCATTTTAAATATAACTGGTGGCTATAGTTACTGATAGCAGTGTCAGTATAGAATGTTATACTGTGCTTAAAATAATCAGATACCATAAAACAATTGCGCAAGTGCATCATTCATTTCATAAATGTTGCCTTGAAAACATGGACGGTATGCAGAAAATCTCATTGGATTGGAGGTATTTTAAAGATTCTTAAAGCATCATCTTAAAGCATGCCTGTGTAGAACTGCTATTGTGAAAGCAGAGCAGCTTTCAGGATTCTTCGGTAATCATATTCACAACTGTGCATTGTAATACTCGTATTAAATAAGCACGCATCAGAGCTCTACTTGAAGATTATTGTTTGTTGTCCTTTGGTGTTGTCCCCCGACTCGTAACATTTCATAAAATTCCTCAATCATGTGTTTGTGAAGTTGCACAGGGAATTATATACTCAGCTTTGTTTACATAGTCTTTGAATCATACATACGAGGGGTAAACGAAAGTCTAATCAACACTTTTGTAATAAAAACAATGTTGTTATTACCCTGCTTTGTAATCTTAGTCTAATTGTCTGTGCTAAAGACAGAACCAAAGAAGGCGGTTTAGTTTAATTTGTCACCTAATGCCACTTGCGACACTGAGAATGCAACACTCATTTGCATTGGCTTACAAATCATGTTCCAGTATGCAGTGACATGGGAAATCAAGCTTGTCTAGCTAGAAGCAATCTTCTTCACACGTATGTTTTTTTCACTGATGTATTGGAGCCTTAAAGAGTTGTGGCTTGAATTTCTGGAGTTGTTGTGTCTGAACACAAGAATCTGAGACACCGCAGCTCTTCTGTGCAGCATGCACTGCGTATGAGACATGTCAGGTGACTTTCATCTATGTTTGTTTTCATTACTTTCATACCAAATGTGGAGAGAATGGCAGTTTTAAGTGTAATCAGTTGAGATGCTTGTTAGTTCTAGAATAAATGATCAAATCAGGATTTGGCTTATTAACAATCAGATGTTTGCAGAACTTTGATGCTTTCTTTATTATATATATATATATTTTTATATCCTTCTCTTTTACCTTTCTCGCTTCCATCCATCCCCCTTGTACCCCACTGTGATGGAGTATTAAGTGTTCTCCTTCTCCTTCATCAGGGCCAGCAGGATAGGTGAATTAGGCTGGGAGATTGAGGCTCTAAGCCGCTGTAATGCAGTCATTGACTCTGAGGCCTGCTTTTGCTGCCTGATGCCGCCTTGAGTGAATTAGACTTGGCCTTCTATATCTAAGAGAAATGGGCTTCCACCGGCAAGGTCCTGAACACACAGCTTGACAGGCAGCTCACTCTCTCCATCCTACACTTAAGATTGAGCAGTTGAAGAATCTGTGATTGAAAGTTATAATAATTTGGAGAGATACGGTGGTGCTTTGTGATAGCATGGCTTGACCCCGCTGAAGAAAAAGAAATAAACAATTCGGTTGGAAAGATGCCTTCTCTTGTCTGCCAAGCGCCAAGCAAGACTCTTTCAGGCAAAGCGAAGGTATGTGGTTCAGTGTTGCCAAGTCTGCGGTCTTCCAGCAGAATTGGGCTACTTCGACACTGTTTCCACGGGTTGTTTTTTATGTCCGTAGGTTGAAGCAACCCCAATAATGTGATATTTAGCCCCTAAAATGCAAATTTTTGTATTTTATACCCAGGAAAGTAATTTTTATCGGGGACCCCACTCGAAACACGACTGGGCTAGTTTTGAGTACCAATTGGGCGGGTTTTGTTGTGAAAACCTGGCAACCCTGAAATAAATGCAATTCTTTACTGCTTTACAGAAATGTTTCATGCATGTAATCGTTCGGTCTGTGTTTCAATCCCAGAAAGATGTCGATATATCATCATGTAAACAATCTCACATAACGTTACATTTATTTCAGAAAACCCTTCAATTGCCATATAATCAATGACTTTCAATGGAAAAGTGAACTCTAGAAAGGATCGTTTTACTAATTATGCATGCACTTTATTACATATTCATTATTTATCCTGAAAACAAATCATGACATCCCCCATTTAAATGGTTATATGTCAACAACAAACTGAAGTAAAAGCATAATTACATAATTAAAAATGTATTAGATCTTGTTTATCTTTTTTTCTATAAAAGTCTTATGTGCAATTTAAAAGTTTGTTTACAAATCAGTAATATATGTACCACCCAACTGAATGGTTTACTGAATGGTTTGCAGCATTTATTGAGATTTTTCATGTAAAAAATAAATAAATAAATAAATATTTCTGTACATTTCATGCACTCTACCTATTTCATGCATTTCATGCACTCTACCTGACTGGCTATATGTCCAAATAAATAGTTAGCGATTTAAATGGAATCGTGATCTAAATTGAGTCGAATCGCAAGCATGTGAAACAAAATCGAATCAAAGCCCTGCTAAGAAACATACATGCTCACTGTTTGTGACCCAGCCTAGTAATACAGGGCTTCATTAACACGACAATTAGTCATTTACTTTTTCAGACTACCTACCCTCTAGTTGATTAGACAATGTATATTGTTTTTGTGTTTGTACGTGCAATCCTTTTTAACAAAATCTCTTTATCCTCCACAGGGTCTGATGATTCTGCTGCAGAATCTACCCACAATGCACTGGGGAAACGAGGAAGTAAGCGTTCTCCTAGCTGAAGCTTACCGGCTGAAGTTTGCCTTTGCCGACGCTCCTAACCATTACAAAAGATGAGGCTTCGCCCAGCACGATCACTGAATATGACGAGCCCTACTGAACTGAAACGTGACATTTTTATGGAAGTGGGAATCTGGTCTGCAGCGGTTCCTGGAATTTTTTCCTCATTTCTACTAATCTTAGCACTCCGAATGCCAAAATCACCCGGATGTCAAAATCATGCACTCGTGAAATACACTAAATTCAATCTTTGTTTCTCATGCTTTTCTTTTTCAGTTGAATCACAACCGTTTGCAAGAATTATTATTATTATGTTTATTTTTGTTTTTGCGGCAAAGTTAATTTAGACAACAGGATTCTAGGAAGAAGTAACAGCGGCAGTAGGATGGATGCTTGCCCAGTTGATTCATGGCAATAACAAGACATCACTCAGAAAACATGGTTTATAAACATTCGCAGTAAGATCGTTTGGCTTAAACAGCTCCTACGAACACTTAATCTAACATTGGTCTACCTCAGGCAGTGGCCAGAAATTGTGGGGTGTTTATTTAGTCTCTGAACAGTGTCCATGAGGCTTTGCAATGGAGTCAATAAAATCTGCCTTATTTTGGCTGAGGTTCGGTGAACAAAGGCAGCTGGAGATGCAAGCTGAAGAACTGATTCAACTTTTTGCGTTCTCTTTTGCTTATGGCCCTGTCATTTTGAAGTCTCATTTTGATATTGATTTAATAATCCGTACTGACTGTACAATGCTGTCATTAATAGATGTGTTTAGGGATTGACATTTTGTCAATATTTGAACTGTGCGCTGCTTCAATCATGTCATCAGGCTTTTACATTTGTGTGCCAGTTCATACAACTAAACATGAGTGAAACTGCACTTGATAAGTCTATTTTACTCCCTTCATTACAATATATATTCTATGAATCCGCTTTTTTTTTTACTATATATTGTTTACATGAGCCTAAGTTGTGCCTAACTCGAAATTGATGACATCACATATTTATTTTACATTCATGATCATTTAGGACGGGGCAAAGCCGAACATTTGCCTTGACAACATTTACTCCTGCAAAAACCGTGTGAATTCAGCAGCTTGTTTGATAGGTCGTAGAATTGAAGGAACTTGCTGTAACTGACATTCAGTGCCTGAACAACATGGGGTTACTGTACGAGCTACGTGTGTGCTGGCAGATTTTCTGGATACCAAGATTCTTGACTTAGTTTCTTCACTTCAAACTACAGAAACGTCAGAATGGATTTTAAAAGAGGTGTGAGTGAAATGTTCTTGAATTAAATAGCTGTGTACAGAATTATGTTTTCAAAGAGATGTAAATAGAAAAATGTGTAAATAAATTATATATATATATATGATTATAATTTGTTGACTCGTTTAATGTTTGGTTTGTTTAACATTGACATTGACAATATTATAAATTGGAATAATGTAACTTAGTTTATGGACCATTTCTCACTATTAACTAGAATGTCCGCTGTTTATATATATATATATATATGGCAATGAAATAAATAAAAACAAAACCATGGGTTACACCTTAGTATAGGGTCCAATTCACACCAATATCTTGCTTATTAGCATGTCTATTATTAACATATTGGCTGTTTATTAGTGCTTATAAAGTACATATAACGCATGACATCCCTAATCCTACCCAATACCCTAAACTTAACAACTACCTTGTAAACTATTAATAAGCAGCAAATAAGGAGTTTATTGAGGCAAGAGTTATAGTTAATTGTTAGTTAATAGTGAGAATTGGACCCTAAAATAAAGTGTGACCAAACCATGAAATATCAACTGGAATTACTATGCAATGAGAAAGACAATATGAAAGGATACAGTCTATTTTACGAAATGAACTTTAATCGGTCTGTCAGACTGGCATTACGATGTCCCACCCTTACAAATCTCAGGTCCATGCTGAACCCTTCTCAAAGCCATTTCAACCCAATGTTTTCAAAATCCCCATCATTTTTACTGTGGTTTTATATGAGGTGGGATGTAGTCAGGTCCCTGTGGCCGCGTGCTGCAGGTTTGCTGATTAGAGTCTTAATATGCGCGCTGCATGCAGGGCGGGAGTTCCTCTCATTAGACTGACTGATGTTCACAGTGGCAGGTAATTAACGGCCCGCAGCAGCTCTGCCAGGCCATTCACATGAATTAAAAACACATTCAAATCACCACGGCGCCTGCATCTGAGAGGTGTCATAAAATGAGAACCTGTGAGAGAGAGAGAGAGATGGGATATGGAGTTGATCAACGAAGAACGAATGCCGAGCTGAATCCACGTGCTTTTGTGAAGTTGCATTATATTATCGTTATTAAGGTAATGTTCTGAGTCTGGTAAGCTTTATGTACAGCACCTGTGACATGCCTTTTGTTATTTGTCGCTCATTTTGCAAAAAATGACATGTACGGTGGCACATTAGGAAGGTAAGTGTTTAGCAACTAACAATTTGTCCACAGTAATTATTCAACTTTAAATGTAAAATTTATATGATTTTTCGGCCAATGAAATTTGACAGTGAGCGACTGACAAAATGTCCTGGCACTAGTTGGTTATGACAAAAATTCCAAATATACAGTACATAAAGTGACTTAAGTTATCATCACATGCCCCAGTATTAAGTGCATAGAGTGGAGGACTATGGGACTGAATTTGATAGACTTTTGACTCTGGTAGAAAAAAAAATTGATTCCTTATCATTTATAGATTTATTCGTTTAAAATGTTGCTCTAGTAAGATATTTGTTTATTTATTTACTTAGTTAAAGCTGCAGTCGGTAACTTTTGACGCTCTAGCGGTTAATAAACATCGTAGCCGGATCTACTTCTCTCTGTTTATGTCTATGAAGAATCACAAAGGTACTGGGTTACTCCGCCGCGGTACCCCCGAAGCAATCTAAAATAGTCCGAATATAAACACTTATTATAGGTGTACCCTAGTGATTCAGGACAAGCTAAAAACACGGTTTGGAAAATGGATTCATGGTGTACTCTCTTATTATATACATTTTTCTACATTTTGAACACAAACAAAGTTACGGAGCGCAGCTCTGATTGGTTGTTTCTTACCGGGAGCGGATGACTTTCTGCAAATGGCAATAGGACCACTGGGAGGAGCCAGATTATCTGTCTCATATTCTACTGTCAGGACATAATGACAGGTTTAACAAATATGTAAAGAAATACATTTTTACAAAAGTTACCTACTGCAGCTTTAATTACCTACCTACCTTCCTAACCACCCACCCACCAATGCAAAGCTATAATTCATGTACTTCTCACAAAAACACTGTTCCATTTCAAGTGCTGCTATACTGGTTAAGTTCATTCTTATCATATACTAGCTTGTCTCTATAAGCTTTGGAGCTTGACTGCCCAGGGGGGAAAAAAAAAACTAAATACACCAGCAAATGTGATTACAGATGATTTCTTCCCAGCCAGTGACAGCCATGTAAAAGCCATCTACAATACTGCACATATAACCGCTCTGAAAATGAAAAAGGATTATAGGAAATGCCTATATGCTTTGATTCCGCATCTAATTCACATCATGTCTGCTTTTCAGATCTGTTGAATTAGCATCAATGCTTTTAGTTTTGTAGGTAATAATACACTGAATGTACAATGTGTCATAATGGCTCTTAATTTCACTGTTGTGTAAAATGAACCCGTTGCTGAAAATTCAGTGCTCCATCAGTAGTATTATTATTATTTTTCTTTTTTTTACTATCCACATCAAGAAATTGATTTCAAGTAAAATTGAGTTTGTCTGTTCTAGCAGTTCATGATATAAAAGTATTATATTATAATAGTGTGCATATAGTACACTGTTAAATTACCATTAAATTGATTCAGGTGTAGTTAATTTTGAAAAAAAACTATGTGGAATAATAAATAAATAAATAAAAACGAATAATAAATCCCACCGCAATACATTTTATTATTTGGATCCCCAATGACAAAATTTCTAAATTCCTGTAGGACTATTGCCTGAAAAAAGTTTGCATGGGGGTAAGATGATGTAGTAGTACTTTAGTCTCTAGTATATAGTATATACAATATAAAGGATAATATGGAAAAAAAGACTACAGTATTTCAATTTCCTTTTTTTTAGTTTAGTTGATTTACACATCATGATGATTTTAGTTGTACAGGCTTTCATTTATGTTGACTTTATAAAATAATATGGTAAAAGTACAAATGTTGTGTATTATTTAAATTAGATTTTTCCATTCTATTGATACATTATGGTAATATGTGTTGGTAATATATGATAATAGCTTGAATATTCATGTAATTTATTAAAGCTCTCTCTCTCTCTCTCTCAGAGCAATAGACTACTTGTTATTGTCATTCTGTATTCAAGGCAGAAAAGTAATTGTGTTAAAGGTCAATGTGAAAGTCGTGATGTGATCCAGCTCACATCAACAAGAAATCATCAGGAATCCAAAGGACATTATGTCATCATAAACTGACACTTATGTTTAAAAACCCTGCTGAACATTCTATCAGACTAAAGGGGTGGTCACATTCACCATTCTTTTTTTTTTCATGGGCAAAATGCAGCCGCCTCGATATAAATCTATGAGATCTACAACATAGTCTTATAGCAATTCATAACTATTCAGCGTTTGGTGAATTGGTGGCAAATGTGTGTACATTTCTGTGATTCTCATTTGTATGATTCTCATTTGTATGTTTCTGAATGATCTGTTTTCCAGTAAGACTTGTGCAGAATTTTGCATGGGGGTGAAATAATACCATGACGGTTTTTCGTAACTTGTTTAAGTTAGTCATGCAAATTCACTGTTAACCAACATAAATATCATTTTGTTTGAAAGAGACTCAAGTGTGAGCTGTACAATACTGACAGTAGAAAATAGACCTTTTTTTTCCCCAGCAAAATGTAGTTGTAATTCCGTTAATGTGATCACACTTTAACACTTTAATACAGGGGCAGCTGTGGCCTAAGGGATCGAGAGCTGGACTAGTTACCAGAAGGTTGCTGGTTTGAGTCTCGGTGCTGGCAGGAGTTGTAGGTGGGAGGAAGTGAATGAACAGTGCTCTCTTCCTCTCTTAATACCTATGACTGAAGTGCCCTTGAGCAAGGAACCCCCAGTTGCTCCCCGGGCGCTGGATATATTGCCACCCACTGCTCCGGGTGTGTGTTCACCTTGTGTTCACTTCTCACTGCTGTGTGTTTGCACTTAGATGGGTTAAATGCAGAGCACCAGTTCCAAGTATGGGTTACCTTAGTTGGCAAATGTCACCACTTTCACTTTCACTCTATCAACAATTCCAAAATCAAAAAATTGTCCTGTGGATAGATGTAGCACAACTGCATCAGAAAAAGAACAGGGCATCAATTTACTGTTGGTTTACTGACAATGACTCACCACCCCATATTACGCACACATGGCCTCTGTAAACATTGTCAGAATTGTCATATTTCTTAAGTGTACATCCCTTAGATTTGTCTCTTAATGCTTTTTTCCTGCTAGAAACTAAGTACAAGTTAATTCAAGTTAATAATGATTTCAATTGTTCTGTCATTTTTGGAGCTCATCATCATATTTACCCAACTTCATTGTATGAAAAAGAGCAACTTTGTCTGCAAGCTCATCAGAAATGCAGGCTTAGAATGACATGAGGGATATATATATATATATAAGTAAACAATTGCTTTAAAGCCGCTGTAGACTGCAGTCCCTTCTTAGAACTCATTTACTGTAGCTTTCCAATCTGACCTTCTGTCTCCGAGATCAAACACATATATAGCCTCCGAAGGTTGCTTTCATAGAAATGATTGAGCAGGACAGACTCGCCGAGACAAATGCTGACATTCCACTCTGAATCAATTTCAGCAGGCCCTGCTCATCTGTCCTTGGACAATGTGTCCTCTATCAGCGCTGGTCATATATCTGTTACTCAGCAGACTGCGACAGAATCCTCTGAGCCCTGATGTGTTCTGTGATTGAGACACTGGAGCGTAATCGCGGCTCACGTTCGAGCATAATTGTCTTTTGTATTTCTGCATCGTTATGGTCTTAATAGCATCTATTATTGATCATACACTAGTCTGGGAGTGAAACAAACTCATAACACTAAGTACTTCATTTTGATGGGTTACTGCTTCCTGCACCATTTGTACTGACATGAATGATAACTTGACATGACTGTGATACAGTTTTCAGAACATCGGTAAGTTCATGTTTTACCTGACAGACATCATGCCTATGGTCCTAAATGATGTCGTTTACACAAATAATAAATTTCATATATCTTAAATGGATGCAGCATTATTGGGACCTTACTTTTCCAACTCCCTACTAAAGCCCACCCCTACACTTACCTCTAAATCAGGGATGGGAAACTCGGGCACTCGAGATCCACTTTCCTGTAGAGTTTAGCTCAAGTCCTGGTCAAACCAACACTATCTCACGACCAATTTGTACGTATTTTATGAGGTGGCTTATTCGTATGAATTTGTACGACCTCACTCGTATGATTTTATACGATTTGTCTAAACCCCAGTGACGGTTAAGGTTTAGGGGCGGGGTTAGGTGTAGGTCATTCGTACAAATTCCTACGAATTGTGCAACTCGTAAAATATGTACGATTTGGCAACAATTGTATGAATTTGTACGAGTGTGGTCGTATGAATTCGAACGAATAAGCCACCTTGTGAAAAATGTACGAATTGCCCTGAGATCGGGTTGAGTCAAACTCAACCACCTAAAGCTTTCTATTAATCCTGAAGAACTTGATTATGTCGTAAAATACAGATGGGTTTCGTCGCATTAAATTTTAAATCTACTGTCCTTGCCAGTGTCCCACTTACTGGCTTGATTTATTTTGTCTGGCTGAACCTGGCAGTGGTGGGCAGAGTTAGCTTTAATAGCCTTTTCCAAAAAATAAAAACAAAAAACAGTCTTTTGCCAATATAGACTTATTGGAAAAACATTTTTGCATTTTTGTTTAAAATGTTCCAATAAATATAACTCACCCCAGTTTCCAGATGAAATGGACACTAAAGACAATAAAACACCTTTTAACTTTTATTGCTTCTTTTTACGCAATTTATTTCTGCAAGGGTAAGTGATCTATAATTGAAGACACATTTTTGTGTGATTTCTCACACGATACTATGTTAGGATCTCAAGACACTTTTCACCATAGTTCATGATTTATAAATTAACACATGTTGACATTTGCATCACAAAATCTTGTATGGCTTTTCTGACGTAGTAAACTTGCTTAGTACAGTAGCTCCTTGGTGCATTGAAAAAAAACCTTGCAAGACATGCAAGAAGCAGTGTAATATATTTTTTTTTTTTTCAAAAAAAATTCCGCAAGAGTTTATTGTATGAGTATGTATTTATTGCCCCTAATGAACCTCAGAAACAGTTCTTTAATATCTGCATACAAAATAATCTTATTTATACATGTATTTTAATGGAAATCTATGTTTACTGTTCACATGCACAATAAGTTAGGAACTTCAGTCTTAATATGAAAGTACTATAGACCTACTGTACATAGAGGACACTGCTTTGATTTAAGTTGAAAACACATTAATATTCAATATATATCAAATGATCTGCAATGACTGATGGAGCAATACTGACCACATAATATAAACAGTTACACTTGTGTGTTGTGACCTTACTGTTTGTTGAGAGATTGTCTTTTGTCCATGTTAAGTTACCGTAGTTTGGGTATGCTAACCACTAGAGGGCACTGTATGATTATTATTGATGGAGTCCAACGGATGGCTTAGGCTGCTCTGTGTTGTAGTAAAATAAAGAACGCTCTTGAATAAATAGAACGAGCTGTGTCTTACCTAATAACATGACATGGTGTCAGAATTAAGTACTCCACGCCGACATTAAGAGCAAAATGGCAAAGTTTGGTCCTCCCGAGCCGTTCGATTGCTCGCGGCCAGCGGAGTGGCTTACATGGCGGCAGAGATTCTCCCGGTTTAGAGTTGCATCAAAACTGGACAAAGAGAGCAGCGAAGTGCAGGTGAACTCGCTCTTGTACTCGATGGGGAGAGATGCCGAACCTATTTACGGCTCGTTTGTGTTTCCTGCGGCAACCGAGGCCATGCCACATCCAGAGTATGAGTTTAATCTAGTGATGCAGAAGTTTGATGAACACTTTGTCCCGAAAAGAAACGTCATCCACGATCGCGCCTGTTTTCATAAGCGGAACCAAAGGGCCGGTGAGACAGTTGAAGCTTTCGTGCGGAGCCTGTACAAGCTTGTGCAGCAATGCGAGTTCGGTGCGGGGAAAGACGAGCAGATCCGGGACCGGATCGTCATCGGGATAATGGACAAAGATGTTTCGCAAAAACTCCAGCTAGAGGCGGACCTGACTCTGGAAAGAGCCATCCAGCTTGCACGGCAAAGTGAACAAGTGAAACAACAAAGTGCAGAGCGTGTGGAAACAACAGTGAATGAGGTGAGACGGAAACAGTATAATAGCACAAGGAGGAGCTATGATAAACCACGGCAGGGACAAGGACAGAAATACAGCGAGAACAAATTGAACTGTCAGAGATGCAACAGGATGCATGATAAAAAGGAAAGCTGTCCAGCCCGTAACAAAAGGTGCAGGAAGTGCAATAAAATCGGGCATTTCGAGGCCGTGTGTAAATCCAAGATGCTGAAAGAAGTCAGAGCAGAGGCCGTTATGGATTCAGATGAGGATTCATTTTTTATTGGAGAACTATTCCTGAGAGCAACCACAAAGTCAAAACCAAACATCATTGAGGAGTCAAACGCCGATACTGACTGGGATGTAGAGCCACTTGTGAATGGCAGTCCAGTGGATTTTAAAATCGATACAGGTGCGGATACCACCGTTATGACTGAAGAGGCTTTCAGCAAATTACGTCAAAAACCAAAATTGAACAAGTCCAGGCCAACAGTGTACAGCCCAGGTGGGAAAGTCAGATGCGTGGGTAAGTTCCTTGCCACCACTACATACTCAGGTCAGAAATACCAATACTGGATTACAGTTGTTAAAGGACAGTATGTTAGTAACTTGTTGGGCAAGGCAGTGGCAAAGCACATGGGGCTGGTAGAGAGAGTCAATGATATCACTAGTGACTTAACAAGTGATGTGTTTGGGGAAATAGGACTACTGAACTGTGAGCCTGTAAAGATTGAGCTGACTGAGGAAGCAGTCCCATATAGTGTCAACACGCCACGCAGAGTTCCGTTTCCACTCCTTCCAAAAGTAGAGAAAGAGCTAAAGCGTATGCTGAGCCTCGAAATCATTGAGGAAGTTACAGAGCCGACAGACTGGTGTGCCCCAATGGTGCCCGCTCCAAAACGCAACAAGGACGAGGTCAGAGTGTGTGTGGATTTGAAACGCTTGAACAAGGGAGTGAAGCGTGAACGTTATATTTTGCCCAGTTTTCAAGGTTTTCTTCACTCTGGATGCCTCTAGCGGGTTCTGGCAAATTCCATTGGACCCCAGCTGCCAAAAATTGACAACCTTCATTACCCCAATGGGCCGGTTTTGCTTTAAACGTCTACCATTTGGCATTACATCAGCGCCTGAGATTTTTCAGCGGCCGATGACCGACCTGCTCAAAGGCCTAGAAAGGACTGTCGTGGTAATGGATGATATCCTGGTTTATGGATCTACAAAAGAGGAACATGACTGTCATCTCGACGCGGTGTTGCGGATGGTTAAGGCATCCGGTCTCAAGCTCAACAGGGCCAAGTGTCACTTTCGGAAGACTGAACTGCAGTTCTTTGGACACATCATTAGCGCGGATGGTGTGAAGCCTGATAAAAGCAAAGTGGAGGCTATCGCTCAGATGTCCAGCCCCTCCAACGTGGAGCAGCTGCGGCAGGTGCTTGGACTGGTTAACTATGTTGGAAAATTCCTGCCAGGCCTGTCTTCAGTGTTGCATCCACTCACTAACCTGCTCAAGAGAGAGACTGCATGGGTTTGGGGTGAGCCTCAGGAGCAAGCATTTAACAAAGCAAAAGCAATGCTCATGGCTGCACCAGCTCTCATTTATTACGACGCCAACAAACCAACAGTGGTCAGTGCCGACGCCAGCAGTTATGGCCTTGGAGCTGCCCTGTTGCAAGACCATGATGGAGAGTTGCGGCCCGTTGCCTTTTGCTCGCGCACACTCACTGATGCAGAGAAGAGGTATTTGCAGATCGAAAAGGAGTGTCTGGCATCTGTCTGGGCCTGTGAACGTTTCGCCCGCTACATCCAAGGTATGGGACGAGTTCGTTTACAACTGACCACAAGCCACTGGTGCCATTGATCAACTCATACGATCTGGACAAAACGCCACTACGATGCCAGAGACTGCTTATGCGCCTCATGCGATTCAACGTCACTGCTGAACATGTTCCCGGTAAGCAGCTAGTAGTTGCAGATACACTCTCCAGACATCCACTGAAAGACAGTTACGTGCCTGAAACAGAAACGCAAGTAAAGGCATATGTAGGCTAGCAAACCAATCAAGTCAACCAAGCTCAAGGAAATTCGCAAAGTCACACAAAGCGATGCCGAACTTCAAAAAGTAATCACATTCATCCGAAAAGGGTGGCCTCGTAGAATGACAGAGGACTCACCACTGCGTGGTGCACTATGCAGCCAGAGGTCACTTATCGGAGTCGGACAGTCTGGTCCTATATCACGACCGCATAGTAGTTCCAGCAGTACTCAGAGCTGGGGTCCTGGACCAACTGCATGAAGGTCACCAGGGCCTCACCAAATGTCGGGAGCGAGCCAAGTTGACAGTTTGGTGGCCAAACATCGGAGCTCAGATCACAAACAAAGTGAAATTATGTGATTTTTGCAGAGAGTACAAACCTACACAAAGACGTGAACCACTGGTAACCACTCCCCTGCCCAGTGGCCCATGGCAAAGGATTGTCGTTGATCTGTTTGAGTTAGAGGGTAAGACTTTTCTTGTCACTGTCGATTATTTCTCTAGAGACATTGAGATTGCTTCCCTCACCACCATTACCAGCAAGCAGGTTATCAACAAGCTCAAGCACATTTTTGTGAGATGGGGCATCCCGCTAGAACTGGTCAGTGACAACGGGACACAGTTCACATCAGCCGAGTTCCAAGATTTCAAACAGAGGTATGGTTTCACTCACATTACCTCCAGCCCACATTATTCACAGTCGAATGGAGCTGCTGAAAGGGCTGTTCGGACTGCCAAGTACATCCTCAAACAGCCGGACCCCTGCTTAGCCCTTTTGGGTTATCGCTCTACACCAATCGCAGCAACAGGTGAAAGCCCAGCACAACTCATGACTGGTAGACAAATCCGTACTACTGTTCCTGTTCTAGAAAAGACATTACTGCCACGTCCATTCGACCCGGATCAAGTCTACATGAAGGACGCAACAGCAAAAAGTTCATACAGATTCTACTACAACCGCAGGCATTCGGCATGCGCGCTCCCTGAACTTCACCCTGGTCAAACTGTTAGAGTGAAGCTCCTTGGGGAGAAGGGATGGACAACACCTGCCAGGGTCATCAGTAAGTCCAAGGAGCTGAGATCCTACCTCATGGAGATGGCCAACGGAAACGTGACTCGTCGGAACAGGCGTCACCTCCAGATTGTTCCTGAGACCGAACCTCCTGCGGAACAGCAATGTGCTCAGCCTACAGTGTCTCAGCAGGACAGCAGTTCCCTACCGACAGACGTGACGGCACCGAATAAATAAAATGCGCCATGTCTTACCTAATAACATGACACTGTTGGATCCAATAATAGCCAGCCGAGCATCGTCTTTTAGTTTCAATCTTTTACAAATTTCAAATTGTGCCATAAAAGAAACTGCTGTAAAATGAAGTAAATAAAGGATTAGGTTCTTACTGACATGGTCTGGAACGTCATTAAAAATAAAGTTCATCCACTCTTTCTCAATTTTAGGATCAGAAGGAAGGCAATACAAAGATTGTGTTTTTCCACAGCTTGGCACTGAACAGCATCTTCTTGGTTTCGGAGCATCTTTATCATTTGATTTCTGCATAGACCTGTGTTTGCCTCTCTCGTTATTAACCTACTACATGTGTTAATCGGTGGGTGGGGCTAAAAAGGCAGTGATGTAGAAGCAGGCACTGATCGTCATCTGCAGAGGCAGTGTTTAACCACACTATTAAATCATAAAGTGGCACATCCCACAATCTGTCGTTTTGGCAGTTTGGCTTCAATATAAGCCGTTTTTACACTAATGACAATGTTTGAGTTCTGAAACTTACAGTGTGTACAATAATGACCGTAAAAAAGTTTTTCATTTATAAAGCTCTACTGATTGACGTTTTAATGTCCTTCCTACAAATATGGAAAAAATAAAGGGTCTCAATTAAATATGTGCACATGCACATGATGTGCAAATTGTCACATGACCAGAGCAGCTTATTTCCTGCTTGCACCTTGAGAAGATGATGGCTGCATCAAAGCTCCAAAAATAAAGGCTAGTAAAATGACTTAACATAAATATATGACAAATGTTTTTGGTACACATGATCTGTAGGGTGTCTAGTATTATTAATATATGCATTCACATATATTTAGTTTTGTTGAGTGTGGTCATAGAATGAGTAAACATGTAGATGGTCACAATAGTGGGACAACAGTGAACTTAATACATAGATTGCAATAATGATGTCGTAATCCTTTTTTTTTTTTTTTTGTTTTTTTTTTTTATCAGTGTTGCATTAAGTTTATACTATAGTAAACACAATAGTAACCCGAGAATGTGATCAAACTGGGCTGGGCTAAGATATCTAACCATTTATGACTGCAAAAATATATGTTACATATACACACACACACACACACATTATCCCACCGGTCATAATTGTGACCGAAAATAAAACACAAATTTTCACACACTTCTCCTAAAAATAAAATAAATAAATAATATTAATAATTACTGATTATTAGGGTTACTAATGACACATTATTTTGATTTTTTCATGTCTGGGAAAAAACTGGGATTAAATGGGTTAAGATCCACTGACTTCTAAACCATTTCATCATTGGCTTCAAGAATAAAAACCACTCTGAACACTTTAGCAACCACAGACTAATGCTCTAGCAACACTATGAAAATTGCACAGTAGTGGGCCATAGAAAAATTCTGAGCAACTACGTACAGAAGAAGAGCTATCTGTAGACTGGAGAGCATTTTAATAATGTAACAAATGTTTCTGGGAAACACCACTCACTCTTTCACAGAAATGTAAAAATTTCTGGTTTTAACTGTTGCTCAGATGGTGCACTCCATTCCAGCCTCCCTCATCCGAAAACAAGAAGCGACATGGTGCAATAACTATCAAAGCTTCCCTGCATCTGCTGTCTGTTGATGGCCTAAAATAAATTTGGTAAGGTCTGGTAGCTCTGTCTGGCAGTTTCCTCTATGTTTCATCAGATTGCCTAGTTTTGCCCGCTATGACATCAGCGTGACTCTGCTGTGGCTTTCCTTTCCTCATCAGGATGAGCTGGGGGATGCTTGCAAAAAACTTGCAGTGAATCACAGCGCCTTTTGGCCTTGATTATTCACCCTGCCTCGTTAGCAGAAATGATTAATATTAATCTTTATTTAGTGAGGAGAGTTGCCACATTTTAAGAGGAAAGCGTGTGGGATGAAGATAAGTGTCTGGGGAGAACACAATGATATAACGTACTAATAATCTATCGCCCACATTTCGAGAATTGCAGCTGGTTCTACGCCTGTCTGTGATGGATGATTGAATTTTCCTCGATGGTCACCTGAGGATTATGGCTTGGATTATGTAATGTGAGAATTCTTCATTAACAGAGCTGCACTCTATGCTGTAGATCTGGCAGAACTGCAGAAGTTGGCAGTTATTTCAGTAAAAGGCCAACAGTTCAAAAGGTTAATTTCCTGAGGTTAATACACCTTTCAAGCCAATGGTTAGACATCTGTTCTAAATGTCTCTAAAATAGAAGCTTGTTAACCGGTTACCTGAATCAAGTTATTATTTTGGATATTTTTCATTTGAAGAAACAAAAACAAAACAAAATATTTCTTTTTTTCCGCATATGATATTCATGTGGCAACATGCAGATTATATTTTATATGATTGAACAAATTGAATTATTCTTTCGTGTTAGATCAGAGATTGGGGGAAGATGGCATTCAAGAACATTTTCCTAAATTCAGCATTTGCTGGATTATGATGCAGGTTTTCGCTTAAGTCGTTCCAAGATATATATACAGTACAGACCAAAAGTTTGGAAACATTACTATTTTTAATGTTTTTGAAAGAAGTTTCTGCTGCTCATCAAGCCTGCATTTATTTGATCAAAAATACAGAAAAAAACTGTAATATTGTGATATATTATTACAATTTAAAATAATTGTTTTTAAATTTATTATACTTTAAATTATCATTTATTTCTGTGATGCAAATCTGAATTTTTAGAAATCATTCTAATATGATGATTCATTATCAAAGTTGGAAACAGTTCTGCTGCTTAATATTTTTTCAGAACGTGATACTTTTTTAGGATAATTTGATGAATAAAAAGAAGAAGAAGAAGAAGCTATGTTTTTAAAATATAAATATTTTGTAATAACCTTATACATTACTGGTCAGTAATTTGTGGTCAGTCATTTTTTGTCTTTCTTTTTTTTTTATAAAATCAATACTTTTATTCAGTAAGAATGTGTTAAATTGATAAAAAGTGATTATTAGAATATATATTATTACATTTTTTTATTTATTTTGAATAAATGCAGTTCTTTTTAACCTTTTATTGATCAAATATATTAGACAGCAGAACTGTTCCCAACACTCATAATAAATCAGAATATTAGAATGATTTCTAAATGATCATGTGATCGACTGGATGTCACATGTGACACTGAAGGCTGGAGGAATGATCCTGAAAATTCAGCTTTGCATCACAGAAATACATTATTGTTTTAGTATATTCAAATAGAAAAGTATTATTTTAAGTTGTAATAATATTTCACAATACTATTGTTTTTTCTGTGTTTTTGATCAAATAAATGCAGGCTTGATGAGCAGAAGAAACTTCTTTCAAAAACATTAAAAATAGTAATGTTTCCAAACTTTTGGTCTGTACTGTATATATATATTATTTTATTTTATTTTAATGTTTTAGTTTAGTTTAGTTTAGTTCATTATTTTATTTTATTTTATACAGTTGACACTCATATGCTAAAATTCTGACAAACATGTACAGTTAGATGTACAATCCTCTAATGTTTGACTCTGGTTGGTTGAAAGTTGTTTATTATTTTTCTTTAACGGCATAAGTATGATATATTAAAATAACCAATTGAAATAACAAGGAAAAAAAATACACAGGGGGAAATAATATGGCTGGTGGCAGATAATATATTAGATGACAGGAGGGTAAGTTGAGTTACTGAGGTTGACCCATTGACTCTTGCTCCACTGTCCTATACTGTTACATAAACTAAAGAGTATGTTAACGTTAAGCACCAAGCACTCTTTTTAATTCAGTCAGAGTTAATCACAGCAGTCTATTTCTTTTCTAAGTCCCCGGTGGCATTTCAGTCTAGACGGACGTTGTTTTCGGTGGCAGATGTTGTTTGTGACCTTTACAGGAAACGGCTGAAAATTGTTATAGCGCAAATAGCCAGCAGTAGTTAAGCAGCGGGGACAGATTGTTTGGGTAATGAATCCCCCTCTGAGACAGTCCTTAAAACGGGACGCGTGTCAAGGCTATAGAGTTACTTTTGCGCTCACTTTGTCCTGCGCCGAATGGATGTGTTCATTTGTTATTGCAAAGGTCTTAATAAATGCAACGTTTTTGATCATTTTAGTTTAAATTGTGTTATAAATTTACATTTCAATGCGACAAGATGTTCATTAGGATTCGATAACGGCAATTATGAAGGAAAAGTGAATATCATCTCACATGGTATAATTTCAAACATCTCATCTGTTTAATAAGATCCCTTATGTTTGAGCTTTAGATTGAGCCATCTCTACAGGCTATGAATACTAATAGAGCTTATTAGATTACAGATTTGCATTTCACAGTGGCCTGCGTGAGATAGTGTCTTCATGATATGACGATGCGTGACCCAGCAGCACTAATGGGGCAATGGATGGAGCCAGAGTTAATGTACTTATAGATAATGTAAGTGATGTTTATGGAAGACCATTCTTCATTTAATCTCTGCTCAGTACAGTAAGTATTGGTCTCCAAAATATTTGATTTGTACAGCTGGGTTTAACTTAATTGATTTTGCTAAAATATGTTTTATTTGCCCATTTTACTCTGCCTGAAAAAGATACACTGTACAATAAATGGGACCTTGTTATACCCTACAGATTCAGCAAATATATAGAACCATAAATGAGATTTGAGAGGCACAGTCAAAGTGTAAGACTTTACAATAATGCACAATGGTCAAATTTATGATTTGTGAAACAAATCTCTCTCTCTCTCTCTGTTGTGTGTGTGTGTGTGTGTGTGTGTGTGTGTCTGTTTAAGTAAAACTAATAAAGAGCTGCTGTAGACATCTGCAATATGACTGTCAACCACAAAGATTACTGAAACTAATAGTATTACACACAGGTGTATTATTAATAACACTGTGTTAATATTGACAGTAGTAGGCAATTTAATATTTAAATGGTAAAGAACAAGAGGCCATGATATATGTTGTATATTGAATATAGGCACACACGGCATTATGTAAAAATGATATGACACTAAATCATCAGTATAGGAAACTTTGAAATGAAATGGTAACCATCGAAATATAATGAATTTTAGCATGGCTTCAAAAATGGCTCGACCTTTCAGATGCCAGGACAGGGCCCTTTTTTAAAGCTAGATAGATAGATAGATAGATAGATAGATAGATAGATAGATAGATAGATAGATAGATAGATAGATATTTCTGTAGGTGGCACTCGCTTATTGTTACTATAAGCAGACAGTTGTCAATGTATGTCGACCGTGTGTGTCTAAGCGTGACGGCAGCTATAGATGTCCCAGCCAACAGAGCCAAACGCTCTTATTCATGGATCAGTCCCAGAGCAGCACCAGCCCTGCGGTCCCTCATCCAAATCTGACAGAACTGGATCTAACCATCTGCTGAATGCAAAGAGACATTGGCCCCTCAAAGCGCCACTGCGCTTCATTCCCTGCACGCTATTTATGAACCATCTCTCCAATTGTCGGACGGCAGTGGACTGCAGTGCATTGAAATCTTGATCTGTTATGAAACGACAGCGCTCATCAACCCGTTTATGTGACCTTCAGAACTGCCCGGACTTAGGTTCTAGGTCTCATGCTACAATTTAATATGTGACATAACAAGTGCAGCCTATGCCATGTGTGAAAGCATCATTAGAGACATATCAGGCACTCTGAGCACCTCTGTGTGACATGCACTACAGCATGAGCTTATCCTTCCGCTTGTATGATACTCAGGGCTAAAATCAGTCAGCGTTCTAATTCCAAGAGGATGTATTACTATCTAGAGACTTCCCAGACAAGGAATGACAGTTTCTAAAAGAGATCTGTCATTCGAGATGAGAGATGAATTGTTTGCTTTTGTGTGCTTATGCGATTTACAAGCCCTCCATAGAAAACTGTCTCTGCTCCAGATACATAACTAAGCAGTTCTGTTCCTTTCTGCTCTTCTGAGAAGTGCATTTAGCAAAAACATGTCCGCTTCACATTTCACCCCACAATCAAAAGAAAGAAAAAAGGGAAATTAAGGAAAGTAAACACACATTATTAAGGAAACATTCACATTATTTAAAAAATATACATAAAATATAAGCACTGTTATGCTTTTTTTTTTACTTTTATTTTATTAGATTCACAGGTTTCTTAAAGTCAGTATTTAAAATGCTGTGAAATTAAGCATTTAAGCACCTGTTACAGTATGCTTTGTGCCTATATTCGTACATATGTACATACAAAAATATTATTATTATTATTTTAATTAATGTTATTCAATACTTAAATTGACTTAATATACAGGGTGTCTTATTCTTATTACTGAGAGAGAGAGCGAGAGAGAGAGCGAGAGAGAGAGCATTATTATCATAATGTATCAATAGAATGGAAAAATTCTAATTTAATTCTAATTTAAAATCTAATTTAAATCATACAGAATACTTTTACTTTTACCATATTGTATATATATAATCAACATAAATTAAAGCCTATACAACAAAAATGATCATAACGTGTATATAAAACTGAGAAATGTAAAAGTATTTTTCCTTTTTCCATATTATCCTTTATATTATTTCATATTATTTGAATAACTATAATTGCCATTATAGTAAAAGAAACAGTTATTATATCTCTTGTCCAAAAATATTCTTTATTTTCTTTAAGCAGTTACAATGTAGTTTCTTTTGTCTCTGGATATTGAGGTGAAATATAATATTCTTGACAGTTTTCATGAGGTTCTCCCTCAAAGGTACAATGGTGCACATGATGTTCATAATATTATATATTATGAGGAGATGCTCTCGGGGTCCCAATGTGTTTGCTGTATAACTCATGCAGAGCAAAACAGCTGTGTGATGTAATCGCCATGGCAACCGCTGCTGACTCTAAATTTGAAGTCTATTGGTCAGCATTTGTTTTGAACACAAAGTTCTGACAAAAAGACCTTAAAAGAAAAAAAAGATTTTTTTTTTTTTTTGAGGTACGGACATGTCCCTGAAACACATTAATATCCAGTAAGATTGAGAGGAGGGAGAGAAAACGAGGGAGGTGTGGTATATTGGGAGAGGGAATCTATTTTAAGAACAGGGTTTAAAACTGAATATGCTTTAAAACTGAGTCAAACTCCGGAACAAACAAGTGCACTTGACTGCAGGAGGTCAAAGGTTCTGTGCCTGATGAAGCTCTGAGCTCTTACTGAACCTGAAAATACACATACTGTAGTTCTACAACATTCTGCCCACTAAAAGACCTAATTAACTGGGCTCCAGAAATCCACTAATTGTTCCCAGAGAGCAGCGTCAGACACAACAAAATATAGCTCAACAGGAGTGCATGCTCTTCTAGAAATGGTATGAAACAATTATTATGTGGAAAGATTATCAATGTCTTTAATGAAAGTTCATTTCTGTGGAACAGAGTTGGATGTTTTTCTTTCATTAAAAAGTTAGAAGTTACTTTTGAAAATATTTTAAATCATGTACAATTAAAAATCTCTCACTTCATGTCAGTATCACTCCCACAAAATAAATAAATAAAACACCCCCCCCCCCCCATTTATGCAATAATTAATTACTCTTTCAAAAAGAAAATATGATGGTGTGATTCATACATAATCTGGAGACACAAAAGTATTTTTTTATAATACATTATACCAAAATATAAGAAGATAATGAAGACAAAATAGTGAAGACCAACTTTTAGCTTCTAGTGACATTCATTATTATTATTATTATCACCATCATTGTGAATTTGATTTAATCGTGTTGAAAAGCAAAACAAAACACAATTCATCAGAATTATTAATTATTAATATTATTACTAATAAATAATAATAATAAATAATAATAATACTAATTTGAAAGAATTTAAATATAATTTCCCACCCATTAACACCATAATGTCATTTTAAGGGATCTGCATATTTTCAATACTTTAAGTAAACTTCTAAATGTCTGTTAAGGTAACATAACATAACCCCAGGTATTTATTCAATACAGTGGCTAAATTAACGAAAAATAAAGCCTCAACAAGTGTTGACATTTCCCAACATCACAGCAATAATGACTATGAACTACTTTACTTCTAAAATCGATACTATTAGAGATAAAATTGTAACCATTCAGTCGTCAGCTACAGTATCGCATCAGACAGTGCATTATAGATCCCTTGAGGAACAGTTCCACTCGCTCTCTACTAAAGAAGAGGAAGAATTCTATAAACTTGTAAAATCATCTAAACCAACAACATGTATGTAAAACCCTATACCATCTAAGCTCCTAAAAGAGGTGCTTCCAGAAGTCATAGATCCTCTTCTGACTATTATTAATTCCTCATTGTCATTAGGATATGTCCCCAAAACCTTAAAACTGGCTGTTATTAAACCTGTCATCAAAAACCACAACTTGACCCCAAAGAACTAATTGTTTATAGACAAATCTCGAATCTCCCTTTCCTGTCCAAGATACTAGAAAAGGTGGTATCCTCACAATTATGTTTCTTTTCCTAGAGAAAAATGGTATACGTGAGGATTTCCAGTCAGGATTTAGACCGTATCATAGTACTGAGACTGCTCTCCTTAGAGTTACAAATGACCTGCTCTTATCATCTGATCGTGGGTGTATCTCTCTATTAGTTTTATTGGATCTTAGTGCTGCATTTGACAAAATTGACCACAACATTCTTTTGCATAGACTTGAACACTCTGTTGGCATTAATGGAAGTGCTTTAGCATGGTTTAAATCGTACTTATATGACCGCCATCAGTTCGTAGCAGTGAATGAAGATGTATCATATCGATCACAAGTGCAGTATGGAGTACCTCAAGGCTCAGTAGTAGGGCCGCTACTCTTCACGCTTTATATGTTACCCTTCGGAGATATCATCAGGACAGTATGGAGTACCTCAAGGCTCAGTAGTAGGGCCGCTACTCTTCACGCTTTATATGTTACCCTTCGGAGATATCATCAGGAAACATGGTGTTAGCTTATACTGTTATGCTGATGATACTCAGCTCTATATTTCTTCGCGGCCCGGTGAAACACATCAATTTGAAAAACTAAAGGAATGCATAGTCAATTTCTTACTGCTAAATTCTGAAAAAAAAAAACAGAGGTGTTAATTATAGGACCTAAAAACTCTGTCTAAGAACACTGTCTAAGACTTGATGGCTGCTCTGTCAATTCTTCGTCATCAGTTAGGAACCTAGGTGTGCTATTTGATCACAATATTTCCTTAGAAAGCCACTGTAATGATATACTCTCCATACTCATTGGGAAGAAGGAGGCGGGAACCTTCTCGAACGTTCTCAAAACTATAGCAATTTAATAATACCTAGAATATCAAAATTAACTGCAGACGGCAAATCCTTTTCCAATTTGGCACCTAAACTCTGGAATAACCTACCTAACATTGTTCGGGAGGCAGACACACTCTTGCAGTTTAAATCTAGATTAAAGACCCATCTCTTTAATCTGGCTTAGACATAACATACTAATATGCTTTTAATATCCAAATCGGATTTTTAGGCTGCATTAATTAGGTAAACCGGAACTAGAAACACTTCCCATACCACCCGATGTACTTGCTACATCATTAGAAAAATGGCATCTACACTAACATTAGTCTGTTTCTCTCTTATTCCGAGGTCACCGTAGCCACCAGATCCAGTCTGTGTCCAGATCAGAGGATCACTGCAGTCACCCGGATCCAGTACGTATACAGACCAGATGGTGGATCAGCACCTAGAAAGGACCTCTACAGCCCTGAAAGACAGCGGAGACCAGGACAATTAGAGCCCCAGATACAGATCCCCTGTAAAGACCTTGTCTCAGACGACCACCAGGACAAGACCACAAGATGATTCTTCTGCACAATCTGACTTTGCTGCAGGCTGGAATTGAACTGCTGGTTTTGTCTGGTCAGAGGAGAATTGGCCCCCCAAAGGAGCCTGGTTTCTCCCAAGTTTTTTTCTCCATTCTGTCACCGATGGAGTTTCGGTTCCTTGCCTCTGTTAGTTTCCTTGCTCACCTCTGGCTTACTTAGTTGGGGTCACTTCATCTACAGTGATATCATTGACTTGATTGAAAATAAATGCACAGACACTATTTAAACTGAACAGAGATGACATAACTGAATTCAACGATGAACTGCCTTTAACTGTAATTTGCATTATTGACACACTGTTTTCCTAATGAATGTTGTTCAGTTGCTTTGATGCAATGTATTTGGTTTAAAGCACTATATAAATAAAGGTGACTAGAGTTGACATAAAACAATTTATTCATTGTGGCACTGCTAATAAAAGGATAAAGCAGTTACAAACATTTAAAAAAATACATATACTTACCACTGCTCCAATACAATGTTACACTTCAAAACTATATGTAATACCGAATCAATGTAATATATACAAGAAAGTTTTCTTGAACATGCTGAATGATGGGACAGTCTTGTGCTTTCAAGTGGCCAAGACCACAGGTCCAGTGACACTCCAGAAAAAGGTTTGAATATTGCTTCTATATATTACAAGCTTTCTGGTGTGTTCTGAAAGTCTTCTCCTCTGCCACAGCTCTTAAATCTGATTCATGCTCTTGCACATTCAAACCTGCTGCCTCAACGCATGGCAACCAATGACATTGGACCTCATTCAGTTATCCCCATCACAGTCTGTTCAAAACACCCCTTAATACCTCTGTCCTTGTTTCAGACATGTCCACCTTGGAGAATGAGTTCATGTATGATTGTATGATACAACACATGTCTGAATGCACACATGTGCTTCTCTTAAAAGCACATCTTTGTGTGTGTCCTTGTATTGATAAAACTTCTTTGCTGAATTGACTTAATCTTCTGAAAGCTCCAGCAGACACCTAAAGAAAAATCCATCTGGCTAAGCTCAGGACAAAACAAATTAGTGCCTCGCGACTTCAAAGCCTCTCACCAAGGAAACGGCTGAGAGCCAGCCAGAACAGAGCACAATTCAGCTGGATGGAGTGAGGGTTTAACATAGACCAGGGATAGATGTAGGTCTCTACCAGCACCACACTATACCTGTGCACATCTATATACATTACAGCTTTGATCCGGTCATGTTTTATTTATCTGTCCACTCATCGGTCCATCCATCCTTCCATCCATTTACCAATCATTCAGTCTATTCTTGCCATTCATGTATTCATATACTTCTTCAACCACTACCACTACCCCACTTTCCAATCTGTTCACTGAATTATTAATGAATTTATTAATCTTCTGTATTAATTTATTAATACACTCATTCATCCACCCACCTGCCCATTCACTTATTTATTCGTCCATTAATTTATCAATTTATTTAAACTCCATCTATTAATTTACTTACTTTCCATTTACATTCTCATCCATCCATTCATTCAACCATTCATCTATTCATCCATCCAAACCCTTACTGCATCTATTCAGTCATCCAACCTAAATGGTAATACATCCATCCATCTATTGATCCACTCAAACCCTCAATTCATTCATTCATTCATTCCCCCATCCAAACAGTCATCCATGCATCCAAACCTACACCTTGCATCAATCCATCCATCCATTCATTAATTTTCATGCATCCATCTATATGTAAGACGGAAGACAAAATAACTTCACAAGAAGTTTAATAAATGCTTGAGGCAAGGATTCATTTAATTACGATAAAGAACACTTAAACTATAACGTTCAGTGTTCCACCTGAACATTATTTGCATGACTGTAGCTTTGCCACTTATCTGCGATTGCAATTGTTGTCATACATCTTCACCATACCTGTGTATAAACAGTTTCACTTTCAACCCCCTTTGAAATTCAATAAACTCAATTTAATATACATGTATATGTTTAATTTCATAAACTTGACAAAATATTAAAGTCACAATTCTATAGATGCAAATCACATTACTTTTGCTTTTACTAGAAAATCATAAGGAGATATTGGATTGGAACAGATGCTGCCACTTTTTCCATATCCCCAATATATAATTTATAAAGTCTGTCTAGAGGATATTTCTGAAAGTCTGTTGAACTCTTTTAAAGAAATACTTCCTTATATGACACCATACGCTGCACATCAGGAATTACACAGTGCTTCTCTCTACAAAAGCCGAACAACAGGCCGCGGCTGAAATAGCATGAGAGAGAGGCAGAAAGACACAGCTGAGAGTAAGGACTGGTGATATTTGCTCTGTAATACCAGCTGCTGTGGCGGATCAGTGAGTTGAAAAGCTAATAGTGGCCCTGGTGTGCGGGCGCAAAGGGAGGGCATCACTCGACTCCAGGCCCGGGCTTTGAAGCAGTGTAGAAGCACAGGTCTCTCCGTCTCACTTTCAACGCCAGAGCTTGCGGCGGCTGTGATCACAAACCAACCCTGACGGGCTATAACACCGATCCAGCTCATTACAGACGGAACTAATGGAGCTTGCATCACAGGTGTGATAGGGACCACGCTTAACGAAAAATGTGCTCTATTTTTGGGTGGACCAAAGGTTGAACCCTGTATTTGTGTGTTCAGCAGATGATAAGGCCATCATCTTACACTATAAATGTATAAGTTATGTTATAAAACTCAGTGAACTTTAATGAATCTGAAGACATCACAGGTGTGAAGCCTGTTCGAAAAGAGATACAGCAAATGCACTAATTTCACCTATCTTTTCATCCAAAATGGCGAATGAAGTGAAATGTTCACTATAATTATATTTAATTCTGTGGGGAATTTTATTAATATTATTTTTTGCTTTATTTAATCTACGGTTGTGGGGTTGCTGATATACAATGTGCCAAAGACAACTCAGGCTCATTGGAAAAAGCAGTCTGTGGTGACATTTCTGCCAAATTATATTATACTGTAATTTTTTTTGACATTTTAAAAGTGAAATATCCAATAAGACAAGTCAATCACCTTTATTTATATAGCACTTTTAACAATACAGATTGGGACAAAGCAACTGAACAGCATTAAATAGGAGAATAGTGTCAGTAATGTAAAAAGGCAGTTCATCACTGAATTCAAGCTCAGTTCAGTTAAAATATCTGTGACATTTCTTCGACAATATCGCTGGAAATTAAGTGTCCCCAACTAAGCAAGCCAGAGGCGACAGGTAGGAATAATAGTGAAAGTGAAGTGACATTCAGCCAAGTATGGTGACCCATACTCAGAATTTGTGCTCTGCATTTAACCCATCCAAAGTGCACACACACAGAGCAGTGAACACACACACACACACCCGGAGCAGTGGGCAGCCATTTATGCTGCGGCGCCCGGGGAACAGTTGGGGGTTCAATGCCTTGCTCAAGGGCACCTAAGTCGTGGTATTGAAGGTGGAGAGAGAGCTGCTCATGCACTAACCCCACCCACAATTCCTGCCAGCCCGGGACTCAAACTCACAACCCTTCGATTGGGAGTCCGACTCTCTAACCATTAGGCCACGACTTCCCCAATAGGATAGGATATGCCATTGTAATCTTGTGTAAAACGGAATACAAGTCGTTGGTGTTTTACTGCTTTATATTTCAGCTGGAACTTGTAGTGAACTATATGTTCATAGTAAATAACACATTCTGAGAAAAGATTTATGCATACTTCTAATTTCTGCATGTCTAATTTCTATATAAACTGTGTGCAGTATATAGTATGAACTTTCTGCAGTGGTGTAGGATGGAGCCCTGCATGGCTGCCACAGAAACTTTCATACAAAGAATGAAAGAAATCTTTTAAATAATTATTTATGTATTTATTTTTAATTACTGCTGCACCCTTGATTATCAGTGTACCCAGAAAACCTACTACATTTGCCAAAGGTAACTAGAGAGATAATGTATCCCACAATGCAGCGCACTCTTTTTTATGTTCATCTTCTAACATATACTACTAAGTGTCATTGTTTTTAACATCCCCTACTTAAATCATTTGATTAGATAGCAAAGTCTGATGTGTTTAGAGGCACTTGATTTTTAAGCCATCAGAATTACATTTATTTTTACCTTGCAAATGATAAAACAGAAAGACATTTTCCTTAGATTTACAGTATTTTGTAAAGGGAACTCAAGTTATATGAACTACAGAGATCAGTATATAATAGAAACTTGGAGGTGAGCTCTTTTTTGACTTGGCTTGGGGAGCAACCCTGGTAACCGATCCACAGCATCAAGAAAGTACATTTTGAAGGGACTTTTTTAATGTGCAGTTATTTACATAGCAATATGATGATAAATAAAAGGTTAAATAAGAGGATTCTGGGGGGTTCTGATGCATCAAAAGGTGGCAGAATCTCCTTTTACACGTAGATACTATTCCCACCAGAGGCTTAAATGTTCCTATTTAATATAAATGAAAATGAAGTCTTTTAATTTGATGTGACAGATGCGTTGCTTAAGGGAGTTGAAGATCACACATATGCATACATTTATACCCATATTCCTTGAGAAACAAGCCACAGTCCTTGAAAAACTAAAACTGACGGTGCAAGAACTTTTCAACACATCATAGACATTTTGTGTCCCGAGGGAAAACATCTGTTTGAAGCCATATGGATCATACACAAAAAACACAGAAGCATATTCTACACTGAACTGACGGTTGTGCTGTGGTGACATTCAGTTGGTACGATGACGGGTTCAGCTGTCAGCTCTACACATGACACTTTACAGAGTGTCTTTCCATAAAAGGCATCAATGAAAGCTCAAGTGACTGTACAAAAACGCACGAGAAGCTGACAGCAGCATCCTGTCTAAATGCAGTCTTGCATGAAGCTGTGAAATATAGAAGAGCTGGTTTAAAAAGTTGTTGGTGGTGAAAGAGGTCCTGTTTCCTTGAGCACTTACTGCTCTCTTCTCCCTCTCCCTCTCCCTCTCCCCCTCTCTCTCTCTCTCTCTCTCTCTCACACACACACACACACACACACCCACACTTGACTTCTTATTGCCACAACAACAGAAAGTTTGATTCTTGCAGATCATGGAGCGCTGCCCTTTGAGACACCTTGTTGAGACATCTGTGGCATCTCAATATAGTTCATCGTTCTAGACCGGCAAGTGTGAACCACAAACACTTCCTCTAATTGGCACCATACAGGTAAATGCCTCAACACCACACCAATGAATAATTAATTTAAAAGTGATATACTGATGTAATTAGTTCATCTTAATTAGTCAAAGTCTTGTATATTGGTTCACTTTATATGTGAGTCATAAAAAGTACCTTTCAAAAGCTTAGTGTCAGTAAGATTTATTTATTTATCTTTATAAATCTATTTATTTAGATTTAATTATTTACTTTATTTACTGCTCCATAAAAGACATGGAAGACAAGTCAATATGTTCTTAAAACCGGAGAACAGTGGATTTTGTAGTTCATGTGAAAATTCCAACATGGCAGACAGTACACAACTTCATACACAGTTTATTCAATTAAATATTCTTCAGACTGATCGACTGATTTAACTTGTGAGCTGGTTATTTTATTTTTTTTTTATAACATGGCATTAAAAGAACTGGCTCATGAAACAAATTTGCTTACTGTGGCTGCAGTGATATATATGTTGATCCATGTAGCCAGTGGGGAGAAGAAGAAGAAGAAGAAGAAGAAGAAGAAGAAGAAGAAGAAGAAGAAGAAGAAGAAGGAGAAGAACAAGAACAAGAAACATAAAACCAAGTTTTGTTTATTTGTTTTTTGTTTTTGTCATTCATTCATTCATTTATTTATTCCTTAACTTTTACCTCTTCATTTTCAATGGACTAGATTCAATAAAATAGATTGAGGTAAAAAGTACAGGAATTTTGTAAATATATATTGCCATTGTAACAGCAAAGTGAAACCCTGCTCTCTTGGAATTAGCATTGGTATCACTGTTATACTAGTTCTTAACTGATCTATGCCACTACTTAACACTACAATCTCATCAATTTTAACCCTGAAACATCAAATCATTCACAAACCAATCTTCCTTTGCAGTACAAAGGGTGCCAGTTCAGAATTAGTCCAAAAGTATGCATGGATGAACACTGAACACATGAACACAGTCAGGAGGCAGTGATTGTGATTTTGTAGTACATTTACATAGCATACAATCTAAAAGACAGCACTTGCTTTCCTTATTTCGTTACTGGTTAAAGAAAACTGGAAATACTGTGTCCCACCCCCATTCTAGCTGACTATAATTTTTCATGCTGAAACATCATAATGACAAAGTCTCCTGCTTTCAAAAGGAGAAAAAGTGTTTTGTTTTTTTTGTAGAACACAGACACATGTATTTTTATGTTGGTCACCGGATCCGGTGGGAGCTCAGATCCACTCCCGTGGCTTTGAGGAGCCGCTGTGGTCTGACTGCAGCTCTTACACACACAAACAAAATCAAATGTCAAATGCACAGTGCTTGTTTTTATCCCTGTACAGTCAGCATCTTTCTTTCTCTCTCGCTCTATAGTGCAACTGTGAAAACACAACTAGTTCCAGAATGTTTTTCCCTTTCTTTGCATTGTGTTTGATGCTGTATGAGATGTGTGACTGTATATCTCAGGCATCCCAGATTTTCTTCCCTGTCTTTGTGCCTATGCATGTGTGTTTCTACATGTGTCGATTCACATTTAATCTTGTTGTTTATGCATGTCTTTGGATACATCTTACAGTCAGTGTTTGGTATGTACTAGCAGGTGTGACCTGCAAAAAGCTTCAGGAGTGGCATAAAATGACCAAAACCAAGCCAAGGCCATTTTAAACTCTTGTAATATCATTGAGTAATGCCTGTAAATATAATAACAGAGACTAAAGTGAATATCAAAGATGGTGACTTACATAACACCAAACATTTTGTCACTGACACATCATTGAACATCTAGACATTTTCTCAGGTTTATCATAAAATATTCTTATATGTACTGTATGTTTTAATAATACACATTAGAAATCTTATCTCAAGAGATCAAGATTATTATTATTTTTTTCATTAAATTGCCCCAGTGCAGCAAAAGGTTTTGAATTCCAGTGACACTGATGTAAATGGGCCAGCTAAGCAAGAATTATTTGGGGAAACAGCTGAGGATAGATAAAAATATTGGAGACAGTCATTCCCCTGTGGAGTTAATTTACAAACATGGCCATGTGACTCATACTGATACAGCATTCAGACAGCTCTATGATGGTACCACTAACCACTAAAATTCACTGCATATACTAAAGACTCATTCAAGCCAGGGATGATAATTATACAAATAACTATAAAGTTTTATTAGTCGTTTAAATTAGTAGCAATTCATAGTGGCATCAAGTCCATGCCACTTTCAAGTCACTTTCAGTATTATTTTTCCAGCTTGTGTACAATAAAATGCAGTGTGCACTTAAAAGAAACAGAATGTAAATGTCCATTGGTGTGGACACAACTAAAGTTAGTATTATAATTATTATTAAAGTTATCATTCTTCTTGTGAATGGGTCTTAAAGATCAAATTTGTATTCAATCTCCAGACAAATGGCTCATTATGCCCCTTATTTTGCTATAGAGAGAATAAATAAATAAATAAATAAATAAAAATGGTTCTCCAGCATTAATTTCAAAGAGTGAATTAATGCTGGGCCTTCTCAATGCATAGCCCTCATAAAGGAGACAAACGGGTAGGACTATAAAGATAAGATATAATAAATGCAACAAAACAAGTCAAATTCTTCTTATTCAGGGCTTGGAGATAACATGCTTTTAAAGATATAATTCCCAAACTATAAACATAAGCCCAAACTCCAGCTGCTCTTACATTGTGTTGATTCAGGGCTACTATGGTGCAAACCTCTTTTAAAAGGTTTTTACACTCTAGGGCATAATATTTATAGGTTAATGTCTCGGTTTCATACGTAACCCTCTTTCCCTGATAGAGGGAATGGAGACGTTATGTTGTGACGACATTAGGGTTCTAACTTGGGAGCCATTTTGCATGCTGATGCTGATCCACTTCCTGTGCACACGGGTATATAAGGCAACAGCGCATGTCCACTCATTAGGTTTTACTCTAAGAGACTGAGAACGGCGAGTGGTTCAAGGTTGTGGCATGATGACATAATATTTCCGTTCCCTCCATCAGGGAACGAGGGTTACATATGTAACTGAGATGTTCCCTAGCTGTCGGTCACTAAGAGTTATGTCATGACGACAGCTAGGGGTCTGTGGAAAATGGTATAACCTGAACACCTTTACAGCCCTGTGGCACTGCAAACGTTGTCAAGCCACAGCGTTTCAAGACAAGAGCTATGCTAATTTCCTAACCTTCCCAAAGTTAGGGTATCTGATTCCAGAGGAGGTGATGTGGGACGAGTTGTTTCAGGCGACGTGATTGTGGACCAACTAGTTAGCCCAAATAGCCGCCATGTTGTTTGTGTGGACCAACAGGTGCTTGGCCAGCAGCAGCAGACAGAACTGCTGCAAGGCTAGATGCACTACCAGCAACTCCTGACAGTTGATGTGTCAAAGCAGTCGAGGTCCTGTCAAGGAAACCACAGCTGCCTGCCCGTTGCACATACGTGTAGTGCCACAGCAATTATGGGATTCATCTGTCACAGATGGAGTTTTGGATCCTTACTGCTGTCGCCTCTGGAATTTTGCATTATTGACACACTGTTTTCCTAACTAATGTTGTTCAGTTGCTTTGACACAATCTATTTTGTTTAAAGCATTATATGAATAAAGGTGACTTGACTTGATAGTGACATTATGTGTACCACGGTTCCATGCCCATTTCGGGACCTGTGCTGGTATCATTTAAAGCAATCCAAGCAGCATGACTGCAGCTGCGGATGCCATACACCCCAGGAGCCTCTGAAAGTGTTTAGCAATACCCCTATTCTGCCTCTGAAGGAACTCAGGCAGTTCAGCATTGACTGGGCGTGCTCGTGGTGAGAAGAACAATCATACTCACCAAGTCTAACTCCATACCGAGAAAAGAGATTATCTGCATGGGGGAAAGCATGCTCTTCTCTCAGTTGACCTGAAGCTCCAACTGACTGAGGTGCTGGACCACCAGATCCCTGTGATTACATAACTCTTCTCGCAACTGGGCCATGATGACCCACTTCTCATAGTGAGGCAAAGGCACCCTCTGCAACTTTCTTTAAGACACAGGGGGACAGGGAGAACCTGAAGGCGAGGACCTTGTATTACTATGCTCAACCCTTGAACATAAACTGCAAACCAACATGCAAACCAATCCTGTGCTTGAACACATTTGTTAATATGTTTCTGTGTCAACATCCTGAACAGGAGCTTGTAAAGGTCCCTATTCATGACTCGCAGATCCAAGATTGGTTGAAGGCCATCAATTTTCTTGAAGTACGATGAAGTATGGTCTGTAAAACCCCTTCCTCATCTCGGCTGGAGGGCAGGCTCGATTGCTTCCTTTGCCAACTGGACAGCAATCTCCTCGTCCAAGACAGGTAAAGTTTGCATGCAGCTAAAGTTTCCAGCTATTGAACACTTAATTACAAATAGCATCTTCAAACTATACACCTCCACCACTTCTTCTGGCTACAATCAATATGTCACAGAGATATGAAATGACAGTCTGATTGGTACTCTGAGAGACTGTAGGGGCTGTGAATAGGATCGATCCTTTACAAAAGAGAGCCGGTATTCATAATCATCTCATGTTGATATGAAAACAAAAATAATCTGAAACAGTGGCTCTCAACTGAAGGGCTATTTGTTCTGATGTTATGAGCAGTTGGGGAAAAAAACTACACTAAATACAATTATTCTCAAAAATGGGAACTTTTAAGATGAAATGTTGAGTTTTTTTAATTCAGTTCAGTTTTCTCTTCCAAACTTTGGTAGTTAATTATTAAATTATTGACATACTTATTAAAGGTCCCGTTTTTTGTGCTTTTTTGAAGCTTTGATTGTGTTTACAGTGTGCAATATAACATGTTTTCATGTTTCGTGTGTGAAAAAATACAGTATTTTTCACACAATTCATAAAAAACGGGCTGATGTCTTCCTTGTTCTATGAAGTCCCTCCTTCAAAAATACGTAACGAGTTCTGATTGTGCCAGCGGTTCCTGTGTTGTGATTGGACACCAGCTGAGCGCACGCTGCCCTCCTGGAAACGCGATTGGGCTAGTTTTGGAGTAGTTTTGAGAAGCAAGTGGGCAGGATTTGTTTTGAAAACCTGGCAATACTGATCTGAACGCACGTGCTGGAGATGTACTTCTAATTACAGGAGCGTTTTTACTGACAAGATGCGCATGAAAATCACATTTGATCTAGTTAACAAAGCTAAACAGCGTTGCCCTTTGTGTAATAAGTTACGGAAACTGTTAAACGCACCAACTTAAATAATAAAATACTCTTACCGGTTGTGGTCCATAAACAACGTCTTCTCCAGACAAAGAGGGAACTGCTTATCTTTCAAGAATAAACTTTGTGCGAATCCGGCATTAAACTGTTTGAGATTGAGGAAGCTGTCCTCAGCAAAATGTGCTGCACATAGTTTTACATGTGGATTATAATTTTCGAGAACCGCGTTAAACATAAATTGTAACCATTGATCTCTAAGTACAACGTCCCTGGGAAGGACAAACAAAGGTGATTGGACTCCAAGATGAAAATAACAGCGCTTCGATGACATGGTGACAAACACAAACGCAACTCTTTCTCTTCTCCGTCAGAGCGCAACAAGACCACGCCCCCTTTTTGTGTATTCATGTGGGCGGAGGTTAGTCAAAAACTGTTTTAGTGATGTCATTACTGAAGGAACTACAGGGATGTAATCCAAACGGGCCGTTCGTTGTAGGCGAATTCTGTTAAAGAAAATATCTCGCTTGGCATTGAACTTTGAGCTTTAGAATTTTACAGTTATTATTTACATTACCTTACATTTACATTTATTCATTTAGCAGACTCTTTTATCCAAAGCGACTTACAAATAAGGACAGTGGAATCAATCAAAAACAACAAAAAAATCAATGATATATATGTGCTATAACAAGTCTCAGTTAGCTTAACACAGTACACACACAGTAGCAAGGGCTTTTAAATAATATAATAAATAAAAAGAAAACAGCTAGTATTAGAGGTCTTTTATAATATATATATATATATATATATATATATACACACACATAATTGCATAATAAATGAAAAGAAAATAGAATACAAAAAGATATTATTTATACTCTAACAACAACATTACACACTAACTAAAGTTTACAACATGGTATCAAAAAGAACAGGACCTTTAAGGAAAACTTGAGCTTAGTTCTTCATTTATTTTTATTTTTGAATTAATAAATCAGTGGCAAATGATCATAAATAAATAGTAATTAACAATAATATACACCACTGATCAGAAGTGAAATACATTAAATTTCATCACTAAACATGATGAACATGAAATAGGTGGAAAAACATTAATTCAGTATTTTATTGGTACTAAATTACTTCTTTAGCATGTAATACAATAAATAAAAACAAATTAATGAAAATGCATAGTGAAGAAAAAATTTTCTCATGATCTTTAATGTACTTTGGATTTGTTCTGAAAAGACGTAGCAATTGACTTACATGGTGAGGTGTCAAATATTGTGAGATGAACCTGAAAAGTTCTCAGTGAAACCTCTGTCATCAGGTCTGGAAATGTATAAGGAAGAAATGCAAAAATAGACTACCTCCTTAACATTCATCTTTTAACAGAAGTGCAACCTAATAACCTCTACAAGAACTAACACACACATGCAAATAAATGCACACACCCAGGTTTTACGCTCAGTGGGCTTGTTGTGGGTTATTATCTGTGAACCTCACTGCCATCAGTTGGAGGCTTCATTAGCTGTGGCATTTAGAGGAGGGGACACTATATGGCCAATAGAAATGCCAATGTGTCATCCGTGCTGCACATATTATTCTGACATGCATGGAAATGTTACGAGTGGAGGACATCCATGTTCAGATATGGAGCTTATTCTGCTAACACATCTGATTTATTTGGGCAAAATAACCTTCAGGGTCCCACTTTTTGGTGTGAATAAAACCACCAGAAGGAAGGTTTTTGTCAGAATTGTTATTTGATTTATATTATCAAAAAATAAAGAAATATGCACACTGAAGTTTTTTTTATGTCTTCTGAATAAGTCTCCTACGTATGTTCACCAAATTTACATTTATTTGATCAAAACTACAGTAAAACATTAATATTGTGTAAGATTGCTAATATTTATATTTCTAATTTAAAATGACTGTTTTCTAGTTAAATATATTTAAAATTCTAACTTATTCCTGTAATTGAAAAACAACAATTAATTTGTTCTTACAATATTTGAATCCTAAAATGAACTTCGGAAACTCACCATGTAAGAGTATTGTTTTTTTTTTCTTGAAATGTCATGTGTCTTCTAAGCTGCATGCTCATTATGCCTGTCACGTTCTCAGCCACCATTCCTCTCACCAGCTCAGTCACCAGCCCAGTCTTGTTGTAGTTTCGCCAGTTCTCCAACCTTGTGTTTGTTCACATCTCTAGTATGCCTACCTGCCAAATGAAGGAAACATTTTGCATGGATGGTCAAGTTTTATGTGTTCTGGAATTTTGGTGAACATTAACCGGTCTACTCATCTGAAGTACTTACCTGGATTCCCCTACCTGCTCTTCTGCCTTCAGCAGTTAATCTGTCCTCATATCCTTATACCTGCAAGGGATTTTTTTTTTTTAATTTATTTATTTTTTAATAAGAAGTCATTTGAACGCTTTATGAAATCTGGACACTTACCTGAGTTGCTGTTTGAACTTCCCCATTGGATCTTTCTGTTTGACTATCCGCCTAAAGCAAAGACTAAGCTGTTTTTCTTATGTGTTAAGTTATGTGATGAATGCCCAGTCTGAACGTACCCGTCTCAGTTTGTTTCTGCTGTATGAATAAACCTATCCCAGTTCACTTCCCTGTGATTCTCCCGGGGGGTTTAGTGACAATGCCAATCAAGTTTCGCTTTATTATTTCTTAATCATTAATGCGTAGGCTGTAAAGCATTTGTGACGGATTTACACCCCTGAGTCTATTCACCTTATTTTCCATGGCAACAACGGTGCCGCCATTGCGCTCGTTTTGTCATCTTACTTCCGGCTGAGGGACCGGATGTAACGTACCTAAGCTAGTGGCTGGCTAGATAACAGAACGCAGAACGAACAGAAGTATGATATATGCTCAGTTAGGGGCTGCATAACAATTGTATTAAAAAAACAATTGCACCAACGATGTAGCGAACACATTGTGACGCGGTCGGAGTGTTGTGGTGCACTTTACAATTTACACCCACCACCTAAAGAAGAGAAGCACCTGAGGAAATGGATGACGGCGCTAAATTTGAAGCGCCCACCCAAGCGCTCTTATGTGTGTTTGTACCATTTCATGGACGGGAAGGCGACTGATGAACACCCTTACCCCGAGAAATGGCTCGACTACGATGTCCCGTTAAAGAGGTCACGCCGGGGATGAAAAGGTTGTCAGATTCGGGTAAGCTAATCATAACTAGCTATGTGTTTGCTCGCCTAACCTTAGATTTATAAAGTCCGTTCTATGAATACATTAATGATCAGTAACAGGCAGTCAACAAAGTACAACGAATGTTCCATTAATTACCATTGTCCACCTATTTATTTAATATTTACGATAGTACAAGATATCATAGTACATTACAATAGCTCACATTATTCCTGCTACAGAGATTGCAGGTGATAGCAGGCCAGCTAGCTACATTTCTCATTCAGATACTGACCTACGTTTGAACACTACAGTTAAAAGAGTGTGTATACTGTTTTGTTTCTAATGCATCTCTCTCTCTCTCTCTCTCTCTCTCTCTCTCACACACACACACACACACACACAGTTCTAAGTTCGGGTCGCATAATATATTAATTTTCATGATATATTGTAAGTACTAATGTAAAAATGTTGAATTATTTCCACAGATGTATCGATGACCGCCAGTGATGCAGTGGACAGCTGTGAGGGTGATCAGATCCACAGATGCCCCTGATCTTGCTTACCGTCACCAGAAGTTACCTGCTGTAATAGTTATGAACCTTTACAGTGTCACCTGACATTACCTGTTGTAAATAGTTTTTATTTATTTATCTTAATTTGATCTTTTTTTCATCTTTAATCTCTGATTTGAAGGAATAACTCATGTCAATTTTGCAAGTTAATTCCATCTTGGTTTATTACATATGGAAATTAAATGTTGAAATTTTATAGGATGGTCAGTAGAAGGTGTCTCTTGCTCCCTGAAAAACAACAAACACTGATCAACAAATCACAAATGATTTTATACAACTTATATTAAATTATCCATGTTCTAAAAAACAAATCACAGTCTGTCTCTTGCTTAACACAGCTGATTTAAAACAACTTATTTCATATAGTTAGTCTTCACCCACACCCTCTATATCCCATCCCAATTACCTAATATCCTATCCTTAACCTAATTATTCTCATTCCTGCTTATTTACAAAGCTGCAACTATCTTGTTGAAAGCAGCAGGTGAAACTCATCTGACACGAGGAAGCATACACTTAAAATAAAAGGTTTGTAGTCTAGCTACAGTCTTGGCACAAAATTGCTGATTGTGTGGCACATCTAACTTGCTGTGATGGACCCAGATGAGCAGCTTACAGGTCCTCAGCCCGGTACAGAACATGGCAAACCTAAAATACATTTCAAAGCTTTCACAGTTGTCTTGTTTCAGAATCATTCATTATTATTACACTTGACGTTTACCTTATTCATTGATTAGACTTGACGTACACCTACCAAATCTTACCTTTACCTCACATTTTGCATATACACTGTGCAGAATTAAGAGGCAAGCTGATTTTCTGATCATATTTTTTGGTAAAATTTACCAATTCCAAACCAATCTTAACTATTAATTTTGCATTTAATCTTTTATAAGTGATATATAATCTTTTATTGGCTTGTTTTATCTGTAAAATAAAATCTGCCTAATAATTATGCATACCTGGATATAAGGCGTTTTTCACTTCCAAGTTCCAGCCTCCTCCTTTTCTAATGTGTAATTGATAAACGTTCACTTACCTTACTCCACTGTGCAATTAAGTTATTAGACAAAATACTTAGTCTGATGATGGTCATCAAACACGTTATTATACGTTTAAACATTTATAACTTCGTGTATATTAACATCACACACACACACACACAAAACTAACCAGCACCATGCTGAGAGGTTAGATTGCTCGACTGGCTGGTGGTTGCACGTTCAATTTTAAAAAGACGAAAAAACCCTCACTGTGTAACAGTACACAACCCACTGTCTCACTATGTAAATACTGGTAAGTCTCGGTACATTTTTTAAAAATCATTTTTCCTTGCTGCTCCATCAACTCCTCCTGACAGGGCAGTTAAATATATCGGTTAACTCTGGCCACTTCTTTATATCGTCTAACATTACCCACGTTAACAGCGTCGATGGATGGGACAATTTGAGACCATTTGATTGTCGTAAGACGTTTTCATCGTGCTCCCAATTTATAACATAACGTTCTTTGTAATTTCGCAACAGTTATAGCTAGCTATAAACAATCGTACAACTACTAAACTAGTAACCGGACGTGCGGTATTGGTTTAGCGGAAGTCGGATGACAAAATGCGGAAATGCAAAGTATTAAAAGTGGGCGGGGCGGAATAAGGTGAATAGCATCCTTTCATATGGATGTAACTGTAGTCAGAGATGGGCACAAATACCTCAAAAAGTATTTTGCTACAGATTACAAATACTTACTCATAAAAAAAATGGTTTGAGAAATGTAGTGAATTAAGATTAGTTATTTTAAGATACAAAAATACATACATAATTTAAAAGTAAAGTCACCTTTATTTATATAGCACTTTTAACAATATAGATTGTAACAAAGCAACAGAACAGTGTGTCAATAGTGTGTCAATAAAGCAAAAAGGCAGTTCATCATTGAATTCAATTATGTCATCATCCAGTTCAGTTTAAATATTATCTGTGCAATCAAGTCAACGAAAATGCTGGTAATTAAGTGTCCCCAACTAAGCAAGCCAGAGGCGACAGCGGCAAGGAACCAGAACTCCATCGATGATAGAATGGAGAAAAAAAAGTTGGGGGCCAGTTCTCCTCTGACCAGACGAAACCAGTAGTTCAATTTCAGGCTGCAGCACAGCCAGATTGTGCAGAAGAATCATCTGTTTCCTGTGGTCTTGTCCTGGTGATCATCTGAGATGAGGTCTTTACAGGGGGTCTGTATCTGGGGCTCTAGTTGTCCTGGTCTCCGCTGTCTTTCAGGGCAGTAGAGGTCCTTTCTAGGTGCTGATCCAACATCTGATCTGGATATGTACTGGATCCGGGTGACTGCAGTTGACCCTCTGATCTGGATACAGACTGGATCTGGTGGCTATGGTGACCTCGGAATAAGAGAGAAACAGACAAATATTAGCGTTGATGTCATTCCCGGTTCCGGTTTACCTAATTAATGCAGCCTAAAAATCCTTTAACGGATTTGGATATTAAAAGCATATTAGTATGTTATGTGTATGCCAGGTTAAAGAGATGGGTCTTTAATCTAGATTTAAACTGTAAGAGTGTGTCTGCCTCCCGAACAATGTTAGGTAGGTTATTCCAGAGTTTAGGCGCCAAATAGGAAAAGGATCTGCTGCCCGCAGTTGATTTTGATATTCTATAGGTATTATCAAATTGCCTGAGTTTTGAGAACGTAGCGGACGTAGAGGAGAATAATGTAAAAGGAGCTCATTCAAATACTGAGGTGCTAAACCATTCAGGGCTTTATAAGTAATAAGCAATATTTTAAAATCTAAACGATGTTTGATAAGGAGCCAGTGCAGTGTTGACAGGACCGGGCTAATATGGATAGCAGGTTGACGATTTTAGGTGCTGCACTATTTCTTCAAAAATTTTGCTATCAATTGCTTGAAAAGTAGACATAGTATCTTTTTGATATTGTGGCCAAATCTCTCTGACCTCTGCATTGCTTGAGGATGTGCCAATCGCCTTCCTGATATTGATGATCTTCTCAGAAAAGAAGGAAGCAAACTCATTGCATTTGCTGTCTGAGAGCATTTCACTGGGAATCTGACATGGGGGGTTGTCAGTCTTTCAACTGTGGCAAAAAGAGTACGAGTGTTGTTTAAGTTACTGTTTATAAGGTCTGAGAAGAAATTCTGTCTAGCTGGCTGTCTTTATAGATCATATAGCGAATTTCAAGTTTCAAAAAATACAGAATTGATCAGATAGTGCTACGTCCTTAATAACAATGAATGAAATGTTTTGAGCCCTACTGATGATCAAGTCTAGAGTGTGTCCACCTTTCTGTGTGGGTCTATGCACATGCTGAATTAAGTCAAAAGTGTTTAGAACCATTATCCTTTCTTTTGTTGTTTTGTTTTCTACATTATCTAATTGAATATTAAAATCCCCTGCAATAGCAAAACAGTCAAAGTCTGAGGAAATCATTGATAACATTTCTGTGACCTCTTCAACAAAGGCTGGAGAGTATTTTGGAAGGCTGATAATGATAAAGAGAAAGTGTGGAGCACCTTTCAGCACAATTCCTAGATATTCAAAAGACAAGTACTGACCAAATGACACTTGCTTGCATTGATAGACATCTTTAAATAGAGCAGCTACATCTCCACCTCTCCTAACAGTCCTGCTGACACTCATGAAATTAAAGTTAGGAGGGGCTATAAATTAATTGATTAGAAATTATTTTATTTTTTTATTGAGTGAATATTTAAAAATGCTAACTTGATGGCCATGCTTTTGTGTCTTTATATCGATCTTAGTTTGATGCATAATAGGCCGCAGATTGGATGAGTTTGCCCTTCGGCTTGAAAAGGCCTTGGACTGAAAATTGAAATAGAGAAAGCCACAGGCACACAGCAGGAACCTGACACATATCACTGAGAGCAGCTATCAGTTGTTTTTGGTTCACCTACAGCAAATAGATGGTTTGTACGCCGGAGGGAGTTTGAGGCGGACTGCCACTGGACCACTGATTTTGGTGACAGTAAATGGGCTAATAAATTTGGGCTCAAGCTTATTACTGACGGATCTTAGAGGAAAATTGTTTGATGAAACTTACTAAACACTCTCTTCAGGTTGAGGTACTCACGTGGCACGTTAGACAGGTCAGTATGATCATCCTGAAACATAGAACAAGACACAGGAGAACATGCAGACAACAGACATGATGCATGACAATATTCACTCCAGCACAACATAGATTTTTCCCCCAGTTTATGTGGGGATTATGGAGCACCAGCCAGGGATGCCCCAAGACCACAGGAGCAGCAGGAGTGTCAGTGAGCAGAAAGTCAATGTTTTCAGTGTGTTGTCCAGGGATGGTGAGTTTGACGGAGACTGTGGAATGTGTGACGGAGGGTGACGGCTGACCATTTAGTTCCACCGCAGAGATGGGCTGAAAGAGTTCCACCATATGTATCTTAAGTCTTTTCGTAGCAGTGAATGAAGAGGTATCATATCGATCACAAGTGCAGTATTGAGTACCTCAAGGCTCAGTACTAGGGCCATCACTTTTCACTTCATGTTACCCTTGGGAGATATCATCAGGAAACACAGTGTTAGCTTTCACTGTTATGCTGATGATACTTAGCTCTATATTTCTTTGTGGCCCAGCAAAACATACCAATTTGAAAAACGGAATGGATAGTCGGTATATAAAACTGGATGACGAGTAATTGTATTACTGCTAAATTCTGAAGAAACAGAGGTGTTCATTATAGGACCTAAAAACTTTGCATGTAACAACCTAGAACGCTGTCTAAGACTCTGTCAATTCTTCGTCATAATTTAGAAACCTAGGCGTGTTATTTGATAGCAATCTTTCCTTAGAAAGCCATGTTTCTAGCATTTGTAAAACTGCATTTTTCCATCTCAAAAATATATCTAAATTACGGCCTACACACTCAGTGTCAAATGCTGAAATGTTAATCCATGCATTTATGACCTCAAGGTTAGATTATTGTAATGCTTTATTGGGTGGTTGTTCTGCAAGCTGGGAAAACAAACTCCAGTTAGTCCACAATGCATCAGAGTTCTTACTAGAAGTACCAGGAAGTATGGCCATATTAGCCCTGTTCTGTCATCACTGCACTGGCTCCCTATTAAACATCGTATAGATCTTGCTTGTTACTTATAAAGCCCTTAATGGTTTAGCACCTCAGTATTTTGTGAATTCTTGTTATATTATAATCCTCCATGTCTGCTGCATTCTCAAAACTTTGGCAATTTGATAATACCTAGAATATCAAAATCAACTGCGGGCGGCAGATCCTTTTCCTATTTAGCACGTACACTCTGGAATAACCTTCCTAACATTGTTCGAGGGGCAGACACACTCTTGCAGTTTAAATCTAGAATAAAGCCACATCTCTACATAACACAGTAATATGCTTCTTATATCCAAATCTGTTAAAGGATTTTAAGGCTGCATTAATTAAGTAAACTGGAACCGAGAACACTTCCCATAACACCTGATTTGTTTGCTACATCATTAGAAGAATGGCATCTACACCAATATTAGTCTGTTTCTCTCTTATTCTGAGGTCACCGTAGCCACCAGATCCAGTCTGTATCCAAGTCAGAGTGTCACTGCAGTCACCCAGATCCAGTACGTATCCAGACCAGATGGTGGATCAGCACCTACAAAAGGACCTTTACAGCCCTGAAAGACAGCAGAGACCAGGACAACTAGAGCCCCTGATACAGATCCCCTGTAAAGACCTTGTCTCAGACGACCATCGGGACAAAACCAGGAAACGTAGGAAACAGATGATTCTTTTGCAAAATCTGACTTTGCTGCAGCCTGGAATTGAACTGCTGGTTTCGTCTGTGTAACGACAGGTAAAAGAGGAGGAAGCAATTGCAGGCAATCAGATGATGTTTATTAGAAAGAGAGTCCAGAATGTTGGCAATGGCAAGGAAGGTCTACGGTGGCGTGAGAAGAGCTGGATGGTGAAGTCGATGGTGCAGGTGAAGGAGGTCAATGGGTGAAACCAGGAACAGACCGGAACACTGACACGAGGACGACAACCCGAACCCAATCCAGCACACGAACACGGAAGACGGTAATCCAACTAGGACACGGAGACATGAGAGAGGATCTGACAACAGAGAGAGAGCGAGGTGAGTATAAGTAGCTGAGGTGTGATGAAGATCAGCTGGAGCGAGACAATCAACACCCAGGTGATGACAATCAACTAAACGAGCACATGGAGACAACGTAAGTACAAAAACAACCACAAAACATGACACGGAGGAAACACTGGATTTCCTACCGTGACAGTACCCTCTCCCCTAGGACGTCACCTGACGTTCCCAGCCTGCTTTACCTGTAGATTGTAATCATCTATAAGGTGGTGATCCAATATGTCCCGAGCAGGAACCCAGCTTCTCTCCTCCGGACCGTAATCCTCCCAATCCACCAAGTACTGAAAACCGCGTCCCCTCCGTCTAGAGTCCAGAATACGATTAACCGAATAGGTGGTTTCCCCATTAACGAGACGAGGCGGGGGGGGAACCGGGGCAGGCGGATTAAGACGGGAAGAAATCACCGATTTAATTTTGGACACATGGAACACGGGATGAATCCTCCTGTACGCCGGAGGAAGGCTAAGACGCACGGTTACCGGATTAATAATCTTGGTAATAGAAAACGGGCCAATAAATTTGGGAGCAAGTTTGTTAGAAACGGAACGCATAGGAATATTCTGGGTAGAAAGCCACACTCTTTGACCGACGACGTAACGGGGAGGCTTCGACCGGTGGCGATCGGCCTTAGCCTTGGTGCGCGACCTAGCCTGGAGCAGAGCTCTGCGAGCTCTGGTCCAGGTGCGGTGACACCTCTGGACTAGTGCGTGTGCGGAGGGGACCGAAACCTCGGATTCCGTACTGACAAAATTAGGTGGTTGGTACCCTAAACTACACTTAAATGGAGACATGCCCGTAGATGACACTGGCAAAGAATTGTGTGCGTACTCCACAACTGAGAGTTGCTGACACCAGGACGAAGGATTATTGGAAGCCAAACATCGCAAAACCCTCTCGACATCCTGATTGGCTCGTTCGGTTTGACCATTGCTCTGGGGATGGAACCCGGAAGAAAGACTAACAGTCGCTCCTAACAATTTACAAAATTCTCGCCAAAATTTGGACACAAATTGGGGACCCCTGTCAGAAACCACGTCTGTCGGAAGGCCATGTATGCGGAAGACGTGGTCAATGACAGCTACCGCTGTTTCCTTGGCTGAAGGTAATTTGGGCAAGGGAATAAAATGAGTCGCCTTCGAGAACCGGTCCACTACGGTTAAAATCACCGTATTGCCTTTAGAGGGCGGGAGGGCGGTGATAAAATCTAGCGAAATGTGGGACCAGGGTCTTGAAGGGACAGACAGCGGTAAGAGTAACCCATCTGGAGGTCGATTGGAAGTCTTACCAATAGCGCAAACTGAACAAGCCAAGACGAAATCGTGGACGTCACGAGCCATACCAGGCCACCAAAATCGTTGCTTGACTAGAAATCTAGTTCTACTAACCCCTGGGTGACAAGCAACACTGGAACAATGACCCCACTGGAGAACGTCTGACCGTAACCCCTCCGGCACAAACAATCGGTTCGGTGGGCAACGAGCCGGGGGCGTTACCCCTTCTAAGGCAGTCAACACCTTCGATTCGACCTCCCATCTGAGCGCGGAGATAATGATGGTCCCCGGTAAAATGGGCTCGGGAGTAGCAGTACGATCGGAACGCTCAAAAAGACGGGATAAAGCATCGGGTTTGATGTTTTTGGAACCCGGCCGGTAAGAAAGTGTAAAATCGAAACGACCGAAAAACAATGCCCACCGAGCCTGCCTGGAGTTAAGTCTTTTGGCGGTTCTAATGTATTCGAGATTCTTATGGTCCGTCCATACAATGAAGGGTACACCCGACCCCTCAAGCCAGTGACGCCATTCTTCCAGTGCAAGTTTGACTGCCAACAACTCTCGATTGCCAATGTCATAATTAACTTCTGCAGGAGATAAACGGTGAGAATAATACGCGCATGGATGCACCTTTCCGTCTGAGGATGCGCGTTGGGATAACACTGCTCCTACCCCCACCTCTGACGCGTCGACCTCCACTATGAATTGACGTGAGCGATCAGGGGTGACGAGAATGGGAGCTGAAACAAAGCAGCTTTTCAGTTTGGCAAACGCAGCCTCAGCTGCGTTTGACCACCTGAACGTCAAACTAGGGGAGGTCAAGGCGGTCAGAGGAGCGGCTAGTTGGCTGAAATTGCGAATGAAACGCCGGTAAAAATTGGCGAACCCCAGAAATCTCTGCAGGGCCTTGCGAGACTCTGGGGATGGCCAATTTACCACAGCCTTAACCTTCTCAGGATCCATGCGAACACCCTCAGTCGAAATGATGTGTCCTAGAAAAGAAACAGACTGTGCATGAAAAACGCATTTCTCCGCCTTGACAAACAATCCATTCTCTAGCAACCGCAGAAGCACTCGTCGTACGTGTTGCACGTGTTCCTGGAGAGACGAAGAAAAAATCAATATGTCATCCAGGTAAACATATATGAACAGATCGACCATGTCTCGCAACACGTCATTAACGAGTGCTTGAAAGACTGCCGGCGAGTTGGTTAGCCCGAACAGCATCACGCAGTACTCAAAATGGCCTCTAGGGGTGTTAAAGGCAGTCTTCCACTCATCCCCCTCCCTGATGCGGACCAAATGATAAGCATTACGTAAGTCCAATTTAGTGAAAACGGACGCTCCCTGCAACCTCTCAAAAGCTGAAGACATAAGCGGCAAAGGATAGGTATTCTTTACCGTTATGTTGTTCAGCCCTCGGTAGTCAATGCAAGGTCGCAAGGATCCGTCCTTCTTTCCCACAAAAAAGAACCCCGCCCCCGCTGGAGAAGAAGAAGGGCGGATAAACCCCGTTGCTAGAGAACTGGATATATATTTCTCCATGGCCGCCGTCTCTGGAATAGACAAAGAATATAACTTGCCCTTAGGCGGAGAAGTACCTGGCAATAACTCTATCGCACAGTCATAGGGACGATGAGGAGGAAGAGAATCAGCACGAGACTTACTGAACACCTCCTTCAGGTCGTGGTACTCCGCGGGCACGCTAGCCAAATCCACTGCTTCCCCCTGAAACACAGACTCAGAAACATTAACACCAGCAGACAAAAGACAAGACAAATGACATTCCTCGCTCCAGCTAACCACGGATCCAAGGCGCCAATTGATCCTGGGGTTGTGTTTCTGAAGCCAGGTGTGACCGAGAACGATGGGGGATTGAGGTGAGTCCGTGATGTAAAATGAGATCTCCTCAGTATGATTGCCAGATGTGATGAGAGAAACAGGTAAGGTGGTCTGTGTGATGACTGGTAGTCTGTGTCCGTTGAGAGCAAAGGGTGTAATGGGGTGTTTGAGGGAGGTGAGAGGAATGTTAAGCTTACAAGCGAACTTGAAGTCCATGAAACTACCCTCTGCCCCAGAATCCAACAAAGCGTGATGATCGAGTGCGTGGGTGGACCACCGTAGACTCACCGGAAGGAGTGTCGATGTAGATGAGGTCTTCCTGGCAGAGATCCCACCCGATAGTAGCCTCCGTTTTACTATCGGGCTTGGTCTTTTACCGGACAACGCTGGATGTGATGTTCTTGGCTGCCGCAGTATAAACATAGTCCCAGGGATCTCCGCCCGGTAATCCAACTAGGACACGGAGACATGAGAGAGGATCTGACAACAGAGAGAGAGCGAGGTGAGTATAAGTAGCTGAGGTGTGATGAAGATCAGCTGGAGCGAGACAATCAACACCCAGGTGATGACAATCAACTAAACGAGCACATGGAGACAACGTAAGTACAAAAACAACCACAAAACATGACACGGAGGAAACACTGGATTTCCTACCGTGACAGTCTGGTCAGAAGAGAACTGGCCCCCTGACTGAGGGTTTTTTCTCCATTCTGTCACTGATGAAGTTTTGGTTCCTTGCCACTGTCGCCTCTGGCTTGCTTAGTTGGGGTCACTTCATTTAAACTGATATCGTTTACTTGATTGTAAATTATTGCACAGATACTATTTAAACTGACGAGATGATGACATCACTGAATTCAATGATGAACTGCCTTTAACTGTCATTTTGCATTATTGACACAGTTTTCCTAATTAATGTTGTTCAATTTCTTTGGCACGATATTTTTTGTTTAAAGCGCTACGTAAATAAAGGTGACTTGACTTGACTTGACTCTTTTGTCATGTCTAGTCTGTTTCAATATGTTACAGTGAGTTTTCAAACTTACTCAAAATTTGCTTATGCCAGACCCCAGTTTCTCAAACTCTTGTGTCATTTAAATCTACAAGATTATGAGTGCAATATTGTGGCAATGAGGTGCACTTTAAAAATAAAAGTAAAAATTTTTATTTGCTGCAAGGAAATATCAAAATTCTCTTTAGATTACTTAATGCACAAGATAATACAAACCGAATGATAATTTATATGCTACAGGCTAGGTAGCAAATACACCACACAAGACAATACTTCTTTGTAAATGAAACAATAATTTATTGAGCTATTCTATACATTATATGGATCTAAAACTAATGAACACACATACACAAACATACATACACATACACACACAGTTGCAACGGATTTATGAGGTGAGTTAATGAGAAAATCTCTACTAAATTCACAGGCGTATCAAGAATCAATAAAAGCAGAGGCCTAGTTTATCTTTACAACTTAATAAAGACCTTGCACCATTTCAGCAATAGATAGAGGTTTTGTTTGTCTTTACTTGTGGTTGTGCTGCTGGCCGTGGTGTTGTTTCATCTCCTTGGCTCGCGTTGAGCTGAAAGGCGTCTGGGGATACCCTTTTTTCCTTGATTGGTTAGTTGACTGCCAGGCGATTTTGAGAGATTCGACAGCTCTTGCCTTGACGGTGGACAAAGTTTCTTCTGAGTCCTCTCGTTTGCGCGGTGTGAGCTTTGGAGATTCTGTCACGGAAAGTTGAAGTTCTTTATGACTTGCAAGCACGCTGATGGCTAGTAGCCGGTGATTGGAAAGGTAAGCAAGCAAAAAGTAATTCGGGCGTGGTGGTTTTAAAAGGTTAGTTCGCCCAATTTGAAAAAAATTAAGTCATTAATAACTCACCCTCATGTTGTTCCAAACCCGTAAGACCTCATTTTTGTTTTGGAACACAGTTTAAGATATTTTAGATTTAGTCCGAGAGCTCTCAGTCCCTCCATTGAAACTGTTTATACAGTATACTGTCCATGTCCAGAAAGGTAAGAAAAACATCATCAAAGTAGTCCATGTGACATCAGAGGGTCAGTTAGAATTTTTTGAAGCATTGAAAATACATTTTGGTCCAAAAATAGCAAAAACTACAACCTTATTCAGCATTGTCTTCTCTTCCATGTCTGTTGTAAGACAGTTCAAAACAAAGCAGTTTGTCATATTCGGTTCGCAAACGAATCATTCGGTGTAACCGGATATTTTTGAACCAGTTCACCAAATCGAACTGAATCGTTTTAAACGGTTCGCGTCTCCAATACGCATTAATCCACAAATGACTTCAGCTGTTAACTTTTTTAATGTGGCTGACACTTCCTCTGAGTTCAAACAAACCAATATCCCGAAGTAATTCATGTACTCAAACAGTACACTGACTGAACTGCTGTCAAAAGAGAACTGAAAATGAACACAGAGCCGAGCCAGATCTTGACTTGTTCGCGAATCAAGAACCGTTTCTGTCAGACGTGTCTGATTCGAGAACCGAGGAGCTGATGATAATGCACATGTGTGATTCAGCATGAAGCAAACCGACACACAGAGCGTCTGAACCGAACTGATTCTTTTGGTGATTGATTCTGAACTGATTCTGTGCTAATGTTATAAGCCCAGGTAAACCGAAGGCTTGCAATCATCGCCAATGACTCTATTACGTCAAGCACAAAAGAACCGCTGAACCATTTTCTTCAACTGGTTTATTGAATCAAACTGTCAGAAAGAACTACTGGTGACCAGAAAACCGATTCTTGACTCTTGAACGAGTCATTATCTGGCTCGGCTCAGTGTTCATCTCTCTCTTCACAGCAGTTCAGTCAGTGTACTGTTTGAGTACATGAATTACTCCGTGATATTGGTTTGTTTTAACTCAGAGAGAGTGTCAGCCACATTTAACAAGTTAACAGCTTAAGTCATTTGCGGATTAATGCGTATTGGAGACACGAACTGTTTAAAATGATTCAGTTTGATTTGGTGAACTGGTTCAAAAAGATCCGGTTACATCGAATGATTCGTTCGCGAACCGGATATCACAAACTGCTTTGTTTTGAACTGTCTTACAACAGACACGGAAGAGAAGACAATGCTGAATAAAGTCGTAGTTTTAGTTTCTTTTTGGATCAAAATGTATTTTCGATGCTTCAAAAAATTCTAACTGACCCTCTGATGTCACATGGACTACTTTGATGATATTTTTCTTACCTTTCTGGACATGGACAGTATACTGTACACACAGCTTCAATGGAGGGACTGAGAGCTCTCAGACTAAATCTAAAATATCTTAAACTGTGTTCCGAAGATAAAAGGAGGTCTTACTGGTTTGGAACGACATGAGGGTGAGTTATTAATGACATAATTTTCATTTTTGGGTGAACTATCCCTTCAAAGGGAAGATTTTGGTCTGTCCCACGACATGATCCTCCAATCAACTAGATGCAAGGCAGAGCGTGCATATCTAAACATGACGCTTCACTTTAATACATGGGGACATAACTTTGTAGGTTTGTTCAATATCTTCTCTAACGTGTCGTGCAACACACATCATTCAAAATACCATTTTCATTCAGTTCATATTCTTGCAAATATCTCTGCCATTCGTTCAATACTAAACTTCACAAATCTTACACACATTTAATAGCACTAATGACTAAACCAAGCGGGAAGCAAAGTCATGGGATGATCCTGTATTGGTTCTTTGTGTTGAGGTCCACTAATTATTAACAATTCCTGTGGCGTTTCCATACGTTGGGATCATGTGATGCTGTGATACACAGGGTCCTTGTATCTTGTAAAAAGAGTTAATTAAATCAGCTCCTTTTTAGGGACCCAGGGGGACATTTTGCAACAGACTTTTTCTCTGCTGTATGATCACATTATCACTTCACTTAATGTCGCAATGTCCTTTAGCCATTTGTTTCCTTGATAAAAAGGAGTCCAGACAATCTTGAGCATTGTTTTCCTCAGCTAATCATTAACTGTGTTCAGATCGCAGATGGGAGGAAGTAGGCTCTTATAATTACTTTGGCAGAAGCAGCCGATTTTGCAGTTAGTGGCGTGACTGTTCACTGAGGTCCTACATTGCATAGAAGACCCATTTTGGTTTCCACTGTAACTAATTATATCCATTAATTGTATTCAATAAAACTTAATTCATAATTCTACATCTGTAATCCTATCCAAGACCTAATCTTAACAACTAATTTACTAACTACTGACAAGCAGCAAATTAGGAGTTTATTGAGGCAAAATTGTTAGTTATTGGTTTGTTAATACAGAGAATTGGACCTTAAAATAAATAGGGGCCATAATTTCTTTATGTCTTAAAATGGCTTGAATACAATTCCACATTACAGGAAATATTACATTAATATGCCAATTAGTCACCGTCTCCACTCATTCATACCACTATGGACTACTTGGTCCACTTGCTTGACTGAAGTAGTAAATTTTATACAATACCAAGTAGCAATATTGGACTAGTTTAACCACATATGTTTGAACCAGAAACTGATTCCAAACAAAAAGTGAGGTCATCCATAAGTTTATGTATCAGAATGGTAATTTTATTTTTTGGGAGACTGGTTGATTTTTTACTGATCTTTGAGTCTTCAGTGAAAGATTTAAGGATAAAATGTTCAAAAATGATGTTGAGCGATGAATTTGAACATGGTTTGTCTTTAAGCATAATAAACACACCAGACAGACATGTAAACAATCTTAACATAAATGTGATTTTCACTACAGGTGTTATTTAATTTATTTATTTTTTTAGTGTGAGGTACGGAAGTTCTAAGCGGCCATGCATTATAATTTTTTTTCCTTTTTGTTTTCTCGTTATAATGACTTAATTTTCTCGTTATCTCGACATAACGAAAGTCATTTTCTCGTTATAACGACTTATTTTTCTCGTTATCTCGACATAACGAAGTTCGTTTTCTCATTATAACAACTTATTTTTCTCGTTATCTCGACATAACGAAAGTTTGTTTTCTCGTTATAACAACATGACAGTTTTACTGTTGCTATAGTAACGAACTCAACTTTGACAGGCATCTGATGGACAACCATGCAGGCGCTCTTACTGTAGCCTATATTTCAGCAAATTTAGCTTCGCCTAGGTAATAACGTCTACAATAGTGTATATAAATAAAGGCTGATCAATCACTGTTGATTTTTTCCAGAGACAGTACAACGAACGTTTTGTTTTTGTAATTAACATGTTTAAATGGCAACACCGCAAAATTAGAGCTGCTTGGATTAAACTCACTTTTCATTTTCCCTTAATTTGAAATAAAATTATATATAATTTGTAATTTGTAGTAGTCATTATATGAATTAAATTAGCCTATGGATTTTACATATACATCACATTTCTCATCAATATGGTTAACAATAAAGATTAGTAATAAGGAAGAGAAGCACATCAGCCTACATCGTTAAATCCCGTCCTACTGTAGATAAACATAATACAGTGATGTCAACCTTGGTTTTGATAAGCAGTTATTTTATGACACAGAACGCGTTGGTGAAACTCATGCATCTAGCAGGAACTTAATACACAAAATATTCATATTGATTCAAGCATTTAACATTTATGAATTAATTAAATGTCAGTAATGAAGACTGCACAAATTATAGCGATCACGAGGAAGGTCCGCGTACAGTAAAGTGGATAGTGTACAACACCCCTTCAGTTATATTCAGGTCTATAGTGCCACCTGCTGCCGCAGTTTTGTAACTTCTTAGAGAAAATTAAGTCGTTATAACGAGAAAACGAGAAAATTAAGTCGTTATAACGAGAAAACGAGAAAATTAAGTCGTTATAACGAGAAAACAAGAAGAAAAAATATTATAATGCATGGCCGCTTAGAACTTCCGTAGTGAGGAACATTTCAATATTGTGAATACTTTTGTGTAATGGCAAGGTTTTATGGATGTAAAACGGTTCTTAATGTCAGCCAAATTTTATGTAAAATGTATTTATTTCAGAGAAAGAACCAACCAGACGTTCATGAAATTGCCTTTGTACCATCAGAAATAACAGTGTTTGATTCTGCTTCACTTTGATGTTACTTTCCTCAGCAAAATCTTCTCATCATATTATGACTTTAGGCTTATATAAAACTTTAATCTCATAGTTTCGACTGCATTTTCAAAATATTACTACTTTAAACTAATAGCATTGACTTTATTCTCATAAAATGCAGATTATAAGATTATTTCAAAACAAAACAGTTTTATGTGAAAAATTCATTTTATATGGTACAAAAACACCATCATAGTGATGTACAATCCCCTTTGAAATAAATGGATTTGCAGTGTTAACTCTACTGTATAGGTGCCCTAAGATGTCAGGACACTGTATAACACTTGCTAGTATTCTGATATGCCAGAACCTCTTCCATTCCCACACAACTATTTGGAGTCAAAATATCATACATAGAAGTTTTCATCCTGCAAAGGCACACAAAGAGCAGTTGTTTGACATGCCCTGACTCCCTTTAAATTCATCTCATTCCTCTGATTTAATTTCAATATTTAATTGCCGTTCTTGTCCATTATTCATGCGGAGGTGGACATACTGTTGAGGAAAGGGCACAGATGCTCGGCCCTGGAGGAGGGGATTACTGTGAAACAGAGTGTGCTTTGGAACATCTACAGTAGATATAGCAAATGTCCAAGAGGATTGTTAATATTTTGATAAATGAAGTCTAAAGCCAGATGGTTGTTTTACTTGAGATGTGCAGTGACTGTTGGATGTTCTCATCAGTGTATCGTGTTAAAAGTAATGTAGGGTATATAATCTGAATATTTTGTAAATGAGTACGGTATTTATTTACACCATAATTAAAAGAAACATTATTCTTTCTGTATATTGTATCAATGGAATTATTTATTTAATTCTTTCAAAAGGCAGTTTTGAGCCAAGACTCCAGATACTATTCCAAACTCTCTTTAAAAGTTTAAAGCCTATATATTAAATAACTAAATAAAAATAACTGAGAAATAGATAGCTCATTACAACTATTCCTATTGTCACTTGTCTGTTATAATCACAGTAGACCACAGCTTTATTTCTTTATGTCTTTTCTATTGTTCCATTACAACTATTTTAAAGCCAGTGCTTTATGAGATATGCAATAGAACAAAACTTTATTACAGCTCTATTACCAAGAAATCTACTGTTTGTCAAAAATGTACACATTTCCAAATAATTTGGCTTCAAGTACCACCCACTCAGTACCGAAACACCATATTTATGCTAGAGGTACATACTCAAACCCTTTGCAGTTCCAAATATCTGACACTTAATAAAATGTTTATGCATTTTACTATGGTACTATAATCATACTTTAAACCCTGCATGACCACAATTTGCTGTGTCACTTCCTGACAGCAAAAGGGAAAACAGATGAGTCAGTGTTTCTCTGTATGGATAGCAGCTGTTGCACAATACATTGAAGCCAATGAAGAGAGACACTAATAACACAGAGAGAGACTTTTACTATATATAATCTGTTGATGCCTGCAGAGTCCTTGTACACATCTGTGGAATTCAAAAACTAGGCTGGAGTGACAACACAACGAAATCCTCACTTTAAGCATTATACAAATTGATTTCCACACCAGAATGTTGAGCTCTCAGTGCAAGAAAAAAATATGAATACAAAAATAATAAAACCACTGCTGGAAATAAGGAAAAGCATCTGGAGAGGTTTATTAAAGCTACAATATAGTTCACACAGAAATTAAAATTCTGCAATTGTTTCTGACAAATATTTACACACTTCAATTCAAATTCAAAGTCAAAATGTTTCTTATACCACATTTAAAAGCAACAGAGTTACACCTAAGTTCTGTACAACAAAACACAATATATATATATATATATATATATATTGGGGGGCAAATTAAGAACAGGGATACCATGGTCCTTAAACCAGGTACTCAACACCAGCAGATGACATGGCACCTCAAACCATCAATGACTGTGGAAACTTTACAGTGGACCTCAAGCAAAGTGGATTGTGCGACTCTCTTCTCTTCCTCCAGACTCTGGGACCCTGATTTCCATAGGAAATGCAAATTTTACTTTCATCAGAGAACATAACTTTGGACCACTCAGCAGCAGTCCAGTCGAGATGCTTCTGACTCTGTCTGTTGTTTAAGAGTGGCTTGACACAAGGAATGCGACAGCTGAAACCCATGTCTTGCATACGTCTGTGCGCAGTGGTTCTTGAAGCACTGACTCCAGCTGCAGTCCACTCTTTGTGAATCTCCCCCACATTTTTGAATGGGTTTTGTTTCACAATCCTCTCAAGGGTGTGGTTATCCATATTGCTTTTACACTTTTTTCTACCACATCTTTTCCTTCCCTTCGCCTCTCTATTAATGTGCTTGGACACAGAGCTCTGTGAACAACCAGCCTCTTTTGCAATTAACTTTTGTGTCTTTCCCTCCTTGTGCATGGTGTCAATGGTCATCTTTTGGACAACTGTCAAGTCACCAGTCTTCCCCATGATTGTGTAGCCTACAGAACTAGACTGAGAGACCATTTAAAGACCTTTGCAGGTGATTTGAGTTAATTAGCTGATTAGAGTGTGGCACCAGGTGTCTTCAATATCAAACCTTTTCACAATATTCTAATTTTCTGAGATACTGAATTTGGGATTTTCCTTAGTTGTCAGTTATAACCATCAAAATTAAAAGAAATAAACATTTGAAATATATCAGTCTGTGTAATGAATCAATATAATACACAAGTTTCACTTTTTGAATGGCACCTGTACACATAGACCTATATATACAGACAGACTATCCGGATACACTGGAGAATAACCAATGACACGACAGAACTGATAATCACCTGAAAAGTCAAACCAAAGAAAATATAACACATGAAACATAGGAACCACATGACACAATCTAACCAATGAGAAACTAGACACATGACTAAAACAACCAATAACAACACGACACATTTAGATGTGTTTGACTTGAAGTGGTGCTGAGCAGACTCATTGGTGTAGGATATCAAAGTTCTGAGAGAGGGATTTGAATGCATACGGAGCTGTCTGCTTTCTAATCGCTCATGCAGTACTTTCATAATCCTGTCTTTAACACTCTTGTGAGCTGTTTACCGCTGCGACCAAATCGAGTCAGTGAGTTGAACTCTACAATTGGATAAGGCTGACTTGTGTGCAAATTTTTCAGTCCAGATTATGTACTGCATCAAGTGGCTCACTGAAAAGAGCTAACTCAAATAATTTGTTTAAGTGTTTGTTTTAAGGTTATACTAAATATGCTGAGTTTCATATGCCATGAGGGTGGGTAAATAACAGAATTTACATTTCATTCTCACATATAACAAACAACTATTTTTATAGCACTTTTTTACAGTCCTGTTCCTCTTGTACATAAACTATGTACTTATTATATCCTATTATATACTAATATCTAGGTAATAACTAGGTACTAACTCTGAACCTGTCCATAAACCTAACCATACCCCATGTAGTTACCTTATATTACCAGAACTTTCTTAGGAAGGTACACTGTAAGTACATATTTATTTTCAGGTTGAAGATGGGCCTGTTTGAGAATTTATTTAAATTTTTTTTTTCTGTGACAGTAAATATTTTGTAATTAAACCTTTAAGAAAAATAACCATGGTTTATTATAGTAAAACTGTAGTAACCCATGTTTTTTTGGCGTGTTGACTACCATTTGTATAACCCCAGATTTACTACAAATACCATGGTTAAACTATGATTAATTTAGCAAAACCATGGTTAATTTGTGGTTACCATGGTTTAACTATAGTAACCATGTTTTTTGGTTTTATTTGTAGTAAAACCATGGTTAATTTTTGTAAGGGAAGAATGGAGTTTAAAACAGGTAACATGTTGTTCTGCTGTGTATTAGATTTAAGCTATTTATCTTAGAATCCATAAAGCACCAAGTCAGAGTGATTAAACAGACAGCAGTACTGGGCCACAGAAGGAATTCTCCTCTTTGACAAATATGACAAGAGAGAGCTGACACTGCACACTATTTTTGAGAGCCGTCATCCATGAAGCACTGTCTGGATGCGAAACTCTGGGCATATTTAGAGCTTTAATTCAATCACACACTCCAAGTGTAACCAAGTGACCAAGTGTAAAAAAAAGTTTGTAATTTATATATACATATCAATCAATCAATCAATCAATCACCTTTATTTATATAACGCTTTAAACAAAATACATTATTATTAGAATTTATTAGGATTAACCCCTTGAGATCTATCATCTCGTTTTCGAGGGGGTCCTTACAATGAAACACAATTACAACTTAAAGAGCATTACAAGATTACAATTAACAAAAAATCAACAAACAGGCAAACAGTAAAACACCACCAAGAAAAAAAACAAACAAAAAACAAAACTACAGTACACATAACAACACCGACAGTTTCAATGATAGCATGTGCAATCTACTTTAAGATAAGATAATAGAGATTGTTTAAACAACTGAAAAGAGGTAACGGATCTAATATCTACAGGCAAATTATTCCAGTCTAGTACAGATTTAAACATAAATGCTCTCTTACCAATTGTTTTTTTAACTCAAGGAACGAGAAAGTAAGTCTGGACAGAGTGCCTAACTTGATGATTTGAAGAAAAGAATACAAAGTATTGTTGTAGATAACTAGGATAATCAAAGTAAATACATTTAAATATAAATTGGAGCCAGTGAGTCTGCCTTCTCACATTCAAAGATGGCCACTGAAGTGCATCATACATTGTACAATGGTGAGAGGAAAAAGAACATCCTAAAACGAATCTACAAATTCTATTATATGCCGAATTAAGTGAGACAAGATCAGATTTTAATGCCGTCTGATAAACCACATCACAGTAATCAAAAAACGGAAATATTAATTGAACTACTAGTTTCTTACGAACACTATAAGAGAAGCAATTTCGAGATCGATGCAAAATACTCATTCCAACATTGACTTTTCGTAAAACATGATTAATATGTGGTTTAAAGGAGAGTTTAGAATCAAGCCATACATCAAGATTACATCAAGATTTAATAGTGTCAACTCTATGCAGAGGAGTACCGTCATTACATGAAATAACACAAGAACAGGTTTTAGAATTAAGTTTATATCTAGAACGAAAAATCATAGTATATGACTTGGTTTTATTAAGAACTACTTTATTAGCCAAAAGCCAGTCTTGTAAACTATTAAAATCCGATTGAAGAAATAACTGTAATGTAATGTAAAGGATCAGAATTACATGTATATATGACTTTATCATCCGCATAAAGTTGAACCTGACAGTTCTTAAGAAGTAATGGTAGATTATTTACATAAATAGAAAAAAGAAGTGGTCCCAGAACTGAACCTTGAGGCACACCTCTTTGCTGAATCAGGAAATCAGATTTATTCCCATTTAGGACAACACATTGTTTCCTGTTATGCAGATATGAATTAAACCACAAAATTGTATTTTTTGAACAACCAATAGCATGAAGTTTATCTAAAAGCAGATAACGATCAACCAAATCAAAAGCTTTAGTCAAGAAAAATAGCACCTGTAAGCTTACCATTATCTGAGGCTGAAAACACATCATTTGTAAACTAAAGTAAGTTGTGGAATGATTATACCTAAAACCAGATTGAGATGATGATAGAATGTTATTAATAGATAAATAATTTGAAAGTTGTTTATAAATTAATTTTTCAAAAACTTTAGATATAGAACATATTATAGATATTGGTCTATAGTTATTAATATCAAGTACATCACCACCCTTATAAAGCGGAGTAATGCATGCACATTTCCAGATCAACGGCAACTCACATGTAAACAAAGAAAGATTAAATAAATCAGCTAGTGGATACATAAGAAAATGTGAAGTTAATTTAAGATACCTATTTTCAATTCCATCTAATCCTTCACCACTAGTCACTTTTAATTCATCAATGGCCCTCTGAACATCAATTGGAGAAATCTTCCCAAATGAAAATGAAGTATTACATGATGCAGTCTCATTACAAATATCAGTAGAGGCAGAAACTAAAGTAGTTTTTGTTTTGCTCAAATTTCTCAAGTGCCTATAGACTTCCCAATCAGCCTTTCTTCTTGTCTGACGAAATGTTGTCCATGCTTTGTCCATTTCCCTAAAGAGACTAATAAGTTCCGAGTCAATCCAGGGAAGATGATTGCCCTTAACCCTAACAATTTGTGTCAAAGCACACATTGTGTCAAAGCACTGAACAACATTCATTTGGAAAACAGTGTCTCAATAATGCAAAATGATAGTTAAAGGCAGTTCATCATTGAATTCAGTTATGTCATCTCTGTTCAGTTTAAATAGTGTATGTGCATTTATTTGCAGTCAAGTCAATGATATCACTGTAGATGAAGTGACCCCAACTAAGCAAGCCAGAGGTGACAGCGACAAGGAACCAAAACTCCATCGGTGACAGAATGTAGAAAAAACCTTGGGAGAAACCAGGCTCAGTTGGGGGGCCAGTTCTCCTCTGACCAGACGAAACCAGTAGTTCAATTCCAGGCTGCAGCAAAGTCAGATTGTGCAAAAGAGTCATCTGTTTCCTGTGGTCTTGTCCTGGTGGTCCTCTGAGACGAGGTCTTTACAGGGGATCTGTATCTGGGGCTCTAGTTGTCCTGGTCTCCGCTGTCTTTCTCAGGGCAGTAGAGGTCCTTTCTAGGTGCTGATCCACCATCATGTCTGGATACGTACTGGATCCGGATGACTGCAGTGACCCTCTGATCTGGATACAGACTGGATCTGGTGGCCACGGTGACCTTGGAACAAGAGAGAAACAGACAAATATTAGTGTAGATGCCATTCTTCTAATGATGTAGCAAGTACATAGGTGTTATGTGAAGTGTTTCTGGTTCCGGTTTACCTAATTAATGCAGCCTAAAAATCCTTTAACGGATTTGGATATTAAAAGCATATTAGTATGTTATGTGTATGCCAGGTTAAAGAGATGGGTCTTTAATCTAGATTTAAACTGCAAGAGTGTGTCTGCCTCCCGAACAATGTTAGGTAGGTTATTCCAGAGTTTAGGCGCCAAATAGGAAAAGGACCTGCCACCCGCAGTTGATTTTGATATTCCAGGTATTATCAAATTGCCTGAGTTTTGAGAACGTAGCATAGAGGAGTATAATGTAAAAGGAGCTCGTTCAAATACTGAGGTGCTAAACCATTCAGGGCTTTATAAGTAATAAGCAATATTTTAAAATCTATACGATCTTTGATAGGGAGCCAGTGCAGCGATGACAGGACCGGGCTAATATGGTCATACCTCCTGGTTCTAGTAAGAACTCTTGCTGCTGCATTTTGGACTAGCTGTAGTTTGTTTACCAAGCGTGCAGAACAACCACCCAATAAAGCATTACAATAATCTAACCTTGCAGTCATAAATGCATGAATTAACATTTCTGCATTTGACATTGAGAGCATAGGCCGTAATTTAGATATATTTTTGAGATGGAAAAATGCAGTTTTACAAATGCTAGAAATGTGGCTTTCTAAGGAAAGATTGCGATCAAATAGCACATCTTGGTTCCTAACTGATGACGAAGAATTGACAGAGAAACCATCAAGTCTTAGACAGTGATCTAGGTTATTACAAGCAGAGTTTTTAGGTCCTATAATTAACACCTCTGTTTTTTTCTGAATTTAGCAGTAAGAAATTACTCGTCATCCAATTTTTTATATCGACTATGCATTCCATTAGTTTTTCAAATTGGTGTGTTTTAACGGGCCGCGAAGAAATATAGAGCTGAGTATCATCAGCATAACAGTGAAAGCTAACACCATGTTTCCTGATGATATCTCCCAAGAGTAACATATAAAGCGTTAAGAGTAGCTATCCTAGTACTGAGCCTTGAGGTACTCCATACTGCACTTGTGATCGATATGATACATCTTCATTCACTGCTACGAACTGATGGCGGTCATATAAGTATGATTTAAACCATGCTAATGCATTTCCACTGATGCCAACAAAGTGTTCAAGTCTATGCAAAAGAATGCTGTGGTCAATTGTGTCAAATGCAGCACTAAGATCCAATAAAACTAATAGAGAGATACACCCACGATCAGATGATAAGAGCAGGTCATTTGTAACTCCAAGGAGATCAGTCTCAGTACTATGATACGGTCTAAATCCTGACTGGATACATATATGTATTTTGATTATCCTGAAGTCTGAAAAATGATCTAAAATTGTAATTCTTACATATAAGTGGCGCTGTGTCTCAGTCATACATCTGAACATTCAAAAGGAATTAAGAGAAAATATGATCTGTTGTCACTGGTGAAAACTTGGATGCTAGTGCACATGTCTGAGTGTTCAAAAATAATTAAGGAATTTAGATAATGGATGGTTTTGTTCTAGGTGGGAGTGTATAGTTCATAGAACTCATTAAAGAAGACATGACAGGTTGTCTTAAGAGAAAAAAATAGCCAGTTATAATAGAGTCTGAGTTTAACCTTGTCCAAATTTAATTAGAAGTAATTTGTGTGACAAAAACTAATTTTTGGTGGTAGCATTACAGCATTAGGAGTAATATTATAATGTAATCCTTAACTCAGGGGTAGGTAAGTTCAGTCCTGGAGAGCCGCAGTCCTACAGAGTTCAGCTCCAACCCTAAAAAATCCCTCACCCCCCTATAGACTTATTAATCCTGAAGACATTGATGAGCTTGTTCAGGTGTGTTTGATTAGGGTTGAAGCTGAACTCTAGGACTGAACTTGCCTACCCCTGGCTTAACTCAATAAATGCATTTGGGGATTTTTGTCAAGTTTTGTAAAAGGACCTTTACTCATTCTTTTGTCTGAAGCACTATTTGTCCAGTATCTATTATGTTGAGTTTGGCATTATTTTAGTATCTACTTCTGCTAGAGATCCACAAGGGGCTCCGGAAATAACTGGCACAGCCGTAAAAATGCTTCCACATCCTCATTTGATCTTCCATCATTGTCTGTTCCTGCCAAATAAACTCTGGCTTTGGTTCAAAATCATACCTTAGATTAATCATTTAAAAGAAGTCTGAACTTTTTACTGTACCAGAGCCCAGCTTGAAACCTTGCAGGAAGAGGAATATGATTAGTTACAAGTCAATTATATGGATAGGATTCTCTTGTATCAGGCAGGCAGAAGAGCTTCTGGGAAAGAAACCTTAAAAGAAAGAAGGAATGAAAGAATGAATGAAAGAAAGAAAGAAAGAAAGAAAGAAAGAAAGAAAGAAAGAAAGAAAGAAAGAAAGCATTGCACTACCACACATCTTGCAATCTGGAAAGCAGGAAAAAGGCAATTTCCTCGTAACTGCTAGATCAAAACCCTTCACAATGATATTACTTTGGTCAACAGCTCCACTTTTGATTAGCACAAAGCATCTTTTTTGTAATCTACTACTCCTCACACAGGTGAAAGCTTAAATAAATAAAATAACATAAAGCTATTATATAAAGGTTTTCATGAGTGTTTTTCTAATTTAACAAATCCAGAAAATATTAAAAAAGATTGATTGCACTCCAGGGAGGTCCATGCCCAAATGGTTACATGTGACAAAGTGTCCTGCATAGGCAGAAATACTGGGGGGCAGGACCCCCCTATCTGATGGTTGCCCCCCCCCCCCCCCCCCCCCCCCTAAAAATATGATGAAAAACTATGCTGTGTAGTCAGTCATAATTATTTATAGAACACACTTAAAAGCAACTTCTGTTGGCCAAAGTGCTGTACAAAACGTAAGCATTTAACAAAAATACAACAGTAAACATAGAACACAGCGCTACAGTTAAGCATAAGCAGTTATGACCATAAGCAACAGTAAATAAATGTTTTTGTTTTCAGCGTATGTTTGTGCAGTTCTTATAAAGGGTGACAACTTGTTCCATAGCTTTGGAGCAGCCACTGAAAAGGCACAATCTCTTTTCGATTTCAAGCGTCAAATGAAGAACTACTAGTTCATCGAAGTTTCCTGGAGGCATTACCGTGGAACAGAAGGAGATCGGAGATATATGATGGAGCCAGTCCATGCAAACACTTATTAACAAACAACAATGTTTTAAAATGGATATGATATTTAACTGAGGGCCAATGGAGAGAGATCAACACTGGTGAAATATGTATCCTCTTCCTTGTTCTAGTTAACAATCGAGTGGCAGCATTTTGAACAAGTTTAAGATGAGACAATAGAGACTTTGAAACACCCAAGTACAATAAATTACAATATTCTAATCTGGATGAGATAAAAGCATGCATTACAGAGTCCTGTGTCATGTCTCTTAAAGTTAAGGATGGTTTCCAGTGGAACTGGGCTACTTGAACACTATTGCTGCAGGTTGGAGCGAGTCAAGTGACCCCAATAACATGATATGAGTGCAAATTTTACTAGAGGAGCCCTGTTAGATTAAGCTTTTTTGCAAAAACCCGGCAACCCTGCATCACCCACACACAGACAAGTCCAGTGAGTGAGAACAGTCAATAGATTGTCAAGGCTATTTTATTCACTTAAACATCGGATGAAGTGATTATTTCTCTTTAATACAGATGATGCCAATGTATTTTTTTTGATGTGAACGCTATGTTAGCAATAATAACGTTACCTGCTTTGATGGATGGTAAAATTTGTTATTTTTATTGTTTTAATTTTAGGTTTATTGTCCTCCTCAACTGTTAAAGGAAATGTATGCCCCTGGTCTCTTGGTGTTCCCTTCACACCTTCTCCTGACAACAGCTCCACCCACCTTCCTCTCACATAATAAATCCTTTCTACTGGCTGACCCCTCAATCATTCTTTATTCATACCTTAAAATAAGGAGTGCTGGCAGGAGATCATGGAAATGTGGTATCCACCTACAGAGGTAGTTTTTTTTTAAAGATTTTAAGATCTCATTAATTTACAGGGATGACATGGGGTTCAAATGATTTATGTAAGGTTCACCTATTCTTGATTAAATGAGGGGTATACCGGAGTTGCAGAAAGGCCGAATCTGTGTTCAGAATACAATACTAGCCAGGGTTTCCAGGCCTGCTAACAAAACCAGCCCAATTTCTACTCAAAACTAGCCAAGTCATGGCAGAACCCAGAACCCAGTTTATTAAATTGGTTATTAAAACCACGATTGCTTCTTAACAGCATTTTGTAATGTCCAGTTAAAAGCATTACCTTAACTACATTTCAAATCATTATCTAATACATAAATAAATTCTCCTAAGAATAACCTTTATGAAGAATAAACTAATTTACGTCAAAACACACACACACACACACACACACACACACACACACACACACACACACATATATATATATATATATATATATATATATATATATATATATATATAATTGGCAGCACAACTAATTACATTTATTCTACAATACATTTTCATTTAATTAATATCATTCAATTAACTGTCCAAACAATATGACATTTAGTTTGCACTTAATTATATTTTTTAAATGATATTGTAAAAAGTGGACTAGGAGACAGAAGGTTAGTATGAACTGGTACGATTTATTGAAACAGGAGAACTCAGAAAAATGGGGAGGTCAACAGGTGAGCAGATCCGTAAAGGTTATAGTTATGTAGACCAGCGGTATCTTCCACTGTGTAGTCACAAGATCAGACATCGAGTGAAGCTGAGGTGTGTGCTTATATATGGTGGTACTGGTGATTAATACTCTGGAGATTGGGTGCGCTGTGACTGGCTGGGGAATGAGCCTGACCGATCTGTGAAAGATATTATGTATATACTGTATGTACTCTTTTTAAAGGTATGCTAACATACTTTTTAACATTTTTATTACTCAATATGCAGTATGTGCCCTGCATATTGAGTAATATACATATGATACAGTGTTGTGAAATAACCTTATTACATCTGTCAGGACAGATTTCAATCAGCAAGTGGGGTTATATTAGCATGTCACAAATTAAAACTGTTATTTAGTTTTCGATATCTTAAATCCTAACAGATTTTAGATATCACAGCAGATATTTCTTCTACATTATACAACAGAAGGACATGGTTAAAGAACTGGGAGGTGGAAAGATCAAGTTGAATGCATTTAATTGTGAGGTACACTATGGGAAACGCTATGCACAGCATACATACCGTAGAAATATTAAGAGTGTTAAGTTAGTATTCTAAGAGAAGTACAGTGCAGGAAAATAGCTGTTGTTGATCTCTGTATTTCTACTAGTGAACATAAAGCTTATTCAGTCACTCTCTTCCTCAATGTAATGCCAACACACAGTCTTTGCTCAGAGTTGCCCAATGCACCCCCTTTGCAACAGACAACGGTAATTCATGGGCATAATTAGAGCGATTGTAACAGCATTGGGCCATGTCCAGGCGAGACAGATATGGGTCAAAGCAGTTAGCCAGTCATCTGAGAGATAGCAGGAGGAAGGTTAAAGGCTGCTGACAGGATCAGTCCCAGAATAGCCTTGTGATTGACAGCAGCTTTGCTTCCAAAATACTCCCTTAGCTTCTGGCCAGCTGATTGGTGGGTCACATGCTCATAGAGAGGAACTGGCTACAGCTCACCACTGCACATGCTGTTCATGTTTGAAGCTCTGGGAATATGACAGAAGTGTTTTAGCCATCCTGTTTATTTATCCACAGTCATGTTAGGCACTGTTTAAGGAACTGTTGCAGTGACAGGTACAGGGGTAATGTAAATGATCCAGAGATAATTAAAGGAAGTTGCATGGAGTCTCACAGCTGAGCTGCAAGCTTCCACCTGTATCATCAGGATAAACTCAGCCTGTTTAATGACACTCTGCACTTTACCTGCTGGACAGCCATACTCTCATAACACATCTGACTGACAAGTTAAAAACTAGTCTTTACACTGACACTTGATACTTCATCACTACTTGTACTGCACACTTATTCTGTGAAGATTTTTTTTTTTTTTTTACTTTTTTTAACATAGGTGTTTTCTTTTCCTTTCTTTCATCTCTTTCAATTTTAAGCTATTATTATTTATATTTTTACTTACTTTACTGTATTTTCTATATTTTTTACATACTTTGTATTGCAAGTCATATATGTTCCCATTATATCCTGTCATTCTCGAGAGCAGTGAGCAGTACTGTACTATAGTACATATTACAATAAAGTTCCTGAATCTTGGAAATAGTGATCAAACAATGTAACAAAGTAAGTGAATTTACACTGGAATGTTAGAAGTACAAATGTGTTCACAGCTACTGTGAAAGGAACCTTGTGACGTTCCAAAACCATTTTCTTCCGTGGAATATGAAATAACATTCCCCAAGTAGCACAATGCAAAAGAATGGTCATACGGTCATTTCCACGAAGGCAGGAGGTGTGGGATAATGGCATTAAAAAACATAAAATGATTTAAGAACAATATGTACACAGTATGTACTGTACCACGTCTGCCTAAAGGGACAGTTCACCCAAAGATTATCATTTTGTGATCATTTACCTCCACCCTCATGTTGCCTTTCTTTCTTCTGTAAAAAATATTTTTTTGTTCTGTAGTAGTTCTGTAAAATATTACTAAATTTCTTATTTTGTTTTGTGAAGAACTTTCACATCCAGCGAACATAAAAATACAGTAGCAACAAGTATTGTGGCAATACTGAATGTATAGGAATGTGGTTGAGAACCTCTGCTCTATAGCTCTTGAAAACAGCATACTACATACAGGAAACCCTACTATAAACCAAACCAAAAAACTTTTTGTGTTAACAAAAGCAAACATCAGATAAAAATGCATTTGCTTTATATTTAGTGTCTTTACTCATGAAAACAAATATAAATGTATTAAGAATATTTACATAGTTTGTTTCCATATAATATCAGTCCATGTAGAAAACATATATCAACATCCAAAAACCACACACACACACACACACACACACACACACAAATAAATAAATACAGGCACAATACAAGCTTAATTTTTTAGGCGACACTTGTTTTATTATCATTTTAATTACTTCTGTTATTAAAGGAGCACATTGTCAATTCTGCTCATAGATACTTCTGCTAATCTTCCAGGCTTTTGGAGGGAGTAGATGTGTCCAAGGTAACAGCCGGGTAGCATGTAATTTGCAGCAACCTTTTCCCTGTCATAGGAACTCTAAAATGCAGTGATTGTCAAGGCAGATACAACTTATTTCTATCCCCTGAAAGGCAATTACTGCAGCCCACCCTTTGGGAGGTGATAGAACAGAGAGAAGTGGTTATAGGACATGATGAAGGTGCTGATGAGAGGTCTAATTGGAACGCACATGTTCTTTGGCATGGTCTGAGCCGATCAGCCTGTCGTATGACAATACAGAAGCTTAATGCATATAAGCCGCCTTGTTCCAGGCCCCCAGCATGCCTCGAGCTAGAGAAGCAGCCATTATGAGCAATTACAGAGCACAGCTGCCAATGCCATGATGCACAAGTGGTCAAATTAGTGCAATGATTACAAGCCTCAGCTAGCAGGTTTTTTCTGGATATGATGCTGTCTAAATTGATTGTTGTGGCTATTAGACTAAGACTGTTAGACCCGAAAGTTCCATAAATAAATATAGAATTTTGCCTGACTATAGCATGTAAAAATGTGGAAAGTTATTTTCCAATGTAGCTCTTGTCACAGCTCTCTGAACTTTAACACTGACTCCAAAAGCAATGTTACAACAGATTTATTACAGATTTGCACTGAATACTTTTTGCCTTACCTTGTTTTTATAAATATAGGATTTTCCATATGGCTAAAAAAACCAAACCACATTGTTGTCAGAGAAACATCTCGGTTGCGTATGATAACGTCTCAAGGTTATGAATGTAACCCTGGTTCCTTGAAGGACCGAGACGCTGCGTCAATCGCTTTGGGGAACGTCCCTGACGAGACTGACTCTGAATATCGTGTGCAATCTTTCCAATGGAAGGGTGTGACGTCACGGGCGGGGTGACGTAGCAACCAGGAACCTATAAAGGCACCTGCCACGCAGCTGGCTTCAGCTTCGAGTAGGGAAGCAAGCGCCGGCAGGGATGCCGGGAGTATGGCTCTGCGACGCAGCGTCTCGTTCCTTCAAGGAACCAGGGTTACATTTGTAACCTTGAAACATTCCTTTTCAGGAACTCGAGCTGCATCAATCACTTTGGGGAATGATGTGCCCACGCTGCCAGACTTCCAAATCCCTGCCTAGTGTGTATCCGAAGAGCACAGCTAAGACTTGAGAACAAAAGAGCCCGGAGTGTCTCACATTTCAAGGTCATAAAATCTGGCAAATGTAGAGGGCATGGATCATCCCGCAGCGTTGCAGATGTCCAAGAGGGACACACCTGCTAGAGAGGCCTTAGAGGCCAACAAACCTGAGTGGAGTGAGCTCCTAAAGCAAGGGGAAGACCAGAGGACGTTGATAGCCTCAACTATCCAATGACTAAGGGTCTGCCTAGAGGCAGGAAAAACCTTTTTAGGAAGATCGTAGCAAACAAGCAATTGGTCAGATTTTCTCCACAGGGCAGCTCTGTGGACGTATGCGTCCAGCGCTCGAACTGGACACATACAGTTTAGCTTCTCCTGGTCTGGCTCCCGAAAGGGAGGAGGGCAGAAGGCCTGCAGTACTATGGGTTATGGAGTAACAGAGGGAACTTTAGGAACATAACCTGCTCGAGGGTATAAGAATGCTTCATGAGGTGAAGAGCTTCCTGGCCCGACCAGAACGGGGCTAGTAATAGAAGACAGACCCCGTTCGGCGTACTCTCACCAGAACTCCCGGGAGCAGAGCGATAGGGGGAAAGGCGTACAGATGAAGCCTCAGCCTGGTCCGTACCATAGCATCTAGTCCCAGAGGAGCTGGATGAATTAGAGAGAAACAGAGGGGACATTGCGACATGTCTTGAGTCGCAAAGAGGTCCAAAAACTCTCCATATCTACTTCACCACCTTGGGGTGAAGCCCCCCGGGCCTCGGCCCCTATCTCGACAGTATGTCTGCTCCCACAGTCAATCTCCCAGGAATATACACTGCTCTGAATGAGAGGAGTTTGTCCTGGGACCACAGAAGGATCTGGTGTGCCAGCTTGTACAAGGGGCACAAATGCAGATCTCTCTGGTGACTGATATACTGTAAGAAATCGCCAATGTGTGGTCGGTGCGCACCAACACATGGTTACCTCCCAGGTCTGGGAGGAAATGTTTCAATGCTCAATACACAGCTAGCATCTCTAGACAACTGGTATGACATATCAGATGGCGACTGCTCCAAAGACCGCGGGCAGGGTGGCCACTCATGAACGCACCCCAACCGGTGAGTGACGCGTCTGTCGCTAGCGTTACACTGTGAAACGAGAGGCGATTAACCTCTCCCGACCGGCAATCGGTTGGTTGGATGGATTTCTGACATGTCAGAAATTTTGGTCGCCTCTCGTGAGGTATCACACTATTGAAGCAGGGCTACGAACCGTTTTACGCGTTTCCCTCACTGCGCTTGAAACAATAAACGAAACCATGGTGATACGGCGTGTAGTGTGGACTGAAGTGATGGATGGGAAACTTGTGGAGAAAAGAGATTTTCACTGAGGAGCCAAGCCGGTGACCTGGCCATCACTTTGGTGACCAACAAATTGGGTTTCCCTACCAAAATGCTATGGATGCTGCCCCTTCCAAGTGCCCTGTGTGAGTCACCTGCACACCTTTTTGGTGAAGGCCGAGGCTCGCAACAAGCAGTTCCATTCACCATTGTCTAAGGATTGAGATAAGATAACACTTCGAAAACATACCCGTTCCACATGTTCCTCTGTGAGGCGTGCTATCTGTTCAAAAGAATTCAACTCCATACAGAGAAGTACCCGGTAAAGGGCCCTGTTCAAGACATCCAGGTTCAAGATTATCAGTTTATCAGTTGTGTATCAACTTGAAAGTTCTTTTTGAGGTTCAATTTAGAGCGCGTCTTTTTCAGAATGCAGTTTAGAGAGACCATATGGAGACAGTAGTCTGTATTCTCTGTATGGTTGGATGAGCACCTGGCCCTTGTAGCCGAGTCCATACAGAACCCGAGGGAGCACAGGTAATTTGCTCTTATTAATGAGGGTAGAGAGTCTAATTGAAAGTAGAGTGCACCTGTAATATATGTGTGCAAGGAGAGCTGGGGAAAAAAGCAAGTAACCAGCTGGGGAAGTAGTCTTACCACACAGGTTTCTCAAAGTGCTGAGTCAATTGGAGGTACAGTATGTATGTTTAGGGGATATGGCTCTACCCTCTCTAGATTCAAGCTGCCACCAACACTGCAGAGTGATTCATTATCAGGCCCTTGCACCTGCAGCTGCCCTGTAAAGTGGCACAATGCAATTACGACAAAATACTAGTTTAAACTTCAGAGATTTTACTTAACTTCAGTGCCTTATGGTGGGGCAAGTGACTGTTAAATGCTGGCTCAATTGACCCCACAGCATTTGACTCACTTTGCCCCATAGATGCCATTAACAAAAAAGAAAAAAAAAGAAAACTAAAACTAATTTGCTTACCAATTCAGTTAATATTTAGCTAAATGATTTGCATGGCTTTCTATATTGCTAAATCACCTGTATTTTTTATATTAAATAAATAAATAAATAAATAAATAAATATATATATATATATATATATATATATATATATATATATATATATATATATATATATATATATATATATATATATATATATATATATATATATATATATATATAATTTGATCTTCAGCAGATCTACAGCCTGAAGGAAACATCAGTTTCTTAGTTCAAACACAAAACAAGACTAAGTTTGATACTTGCAAGTCTCGCCTGTTTGATAAAGACTCCTGATGCACTTTGAGGCTCCAGTTGGTCTCTGCTGAAGTGAGTTTATGAGGCCGGTTCAAATCAGAGGATCTTGATGAATGAACAGTCAAGGCCGAAGCCTGGCACAAGCTTAGCGTGGTTTTTAAGGCCCTTAGTTCAGCTTCTTCCACTGGAATTCCCGAATCTAAAAGAACCACCCTGATCTGGTGATCAGCGTTCTATATAGGAGGATGCTGTCACACCCTCAGGATCTTAGTGAGCCAGTAAGGAATGGTACCTTTTGGAGGGAAGTTTTACACTCTTTGTTCTCAGTATGGTGTCTTGCATATGAAATTAAATTAGGGGGTTCAAGAAAAGAATCTTTAAGATTCTTATAAAACTAATGTGTTGGATAGGCATCAACTTATTATATACACTTTCATTTAGATCATGAAAATACAAACTCATAGACACCAAACATCATATAGATGAGGTTATATTAACTAGTGATCCATCATAAGCATGTATAAAACATATACAATACGTAATATACAAGAACAGTAACAGCATACACAATGCCCTTAAATATATGTGAATTCAAAGAAAGGTTTTTCTATGAATTAATTAGAGAAGAGTCCCTTTTTATGTGCATTATGTGTCTGTTTTTAGAGACTTTAATTTAAAGTTGCTTAGCCACATTCCTGTGGCGTTGTAAACCTAGTGTTATCAGATAATGTAACCAGAGGCCCGTTCTGTCCATTTTGAGGTGATACCTTCCTTTTGGGGGAAGGGTCCGTAGACCCTTTGGTTAGATGAGGAGGCGTTAGATATTATTTGTTAAATGTAACAAATAGTTGTGTTTCTGATTGGTCCAAATTCTACAATACCAACCATTTGTTACAGTTTTTCTCAAATGCTAAAACACAAAAGCCAATCCTCTAAACCAAATGACCAGTTGTGTAAACACATTTACTAAATCTAGCCATCATTTTCCAATATCATAAACACATTTCACATGAAGACACAATTCACAAAACACAATCCTCCGTTCTCATAAATCTTAACACATTTTTTTTTGCTAAAACACAAGTTGCAAAAGAACTCAGGCAGAGTCAGGGGAAGAGGAATTCGAGTCAGAGGAAGGAGAAAAGCTGGCCATGGAAGAAGAGGAGCAGGCCAACGAGGAAGAGGAGTTCAAATCAGTGGAGGAAGAGGAGCAGGCCAACAAGGAAGAGGAGTTCAAATCAGTGGAGGAAGAGGAGCAGGCCAACGAGGAAGAGCAGTTCAAATCAGAGGAGGAAGAGGAGCAGGCCAACAAGGGAAAGGGAAAGGTCCAGGAGGGAGAGCAAGACAACCTCGCACCATCATTACGGATTAGATGCGAGCAACAGTCATTGACCATGTCATTGTCCATGGCATGACAATGGCTGAAGCAGGACTACGAGTCCTTCCAAACCTGAGTAGGTTCACCGTGGCCACCATTATCAGGGCATTCAGATAATGTCAACTTTGAGAGCATTGATGATGTCAGCTTGGCCACAATAGACCGAGTTCTCCTGCGCTAAAAGATGTGGATGAAACAGGTCTATAGGATTCCCTTTGAGCGCAACTCTGCGCGACACAAAGACCTACGTTACGAGTATGTGCAAGTAAGAATACATCCATGTTCACAGTACAGTTAGTGGGCATACTCTGTTGCTCAGTGGCCTACATTACTTCTGGACAATACTGTGCTACCTGATTGACTGTTGTTCTGAACACCTGTGCACTTTCACATTTTCACAGAGGATATTACAGTTGGACGTGATGGCCTGACCTCATGAGTAGCTCTTCCTGGATGAGGCTGGCTTCAACCTGCAGAAACGAAGGCAAAGAGGACGTAACATCATTGGCCAAAGAGCCATCACTGAGTTTCCAACGGGGGGAGGGGGGGTAATATTACTCTTTGCGCGGCCATGGGTTTGCAGGGGCTTGTCCACCGGCATGCTGTCCTTGGGTCTTACAACACCCAATGTTTCCTCACCTTCCTAGAGGAGCTAAAAGACATCCTCCTGGAACGCCAACAACACCATCCTGGGCCCGCACATCACATTTATGTGATAATTTGGGACAATGTACGCTTCCACAAAACAAACCAAATCAGACAGTGGTTCACCACCAACAGTAACCACTTTTTAAATGTCTGTCTGCCACCCTACACCCCCTTTCCTGAACCCTATAGAGGAGTTTTTCTCATCCTGGAGATGGAAGGTTTGCCAGACAACCATACACTAGAGAGAACCTCCTAAGGGCAATGGAGCTGGCCTGTGTTGACATCCCAGTGGAGGCCTTCCAAGGATGGATTCGCCATTCCAGGGCGTTTTTCCCACGGTGCCTGGCAAGAGACAATATAGCCTGCGATGTGGATGAGGTGATGTGGCCCGATGCAGCTCAGCGACATGATGCCGCACAGTGATTGTGGTGTGAATAAAGTAAATTAAAAAAAACTTCACACCCTGATCATGTTTTCAAGACTACTGTTGTGTTCAGTAGATTCTGTTTTGCATTGAGTTGTGTTACAGTAGTGTACATGCAGAATTTACTATAGATTTATATTCATATGAAACTCACAAATCTAAATGCTTAATCCTCTGCAGAGATCTAAGAACATCCGTTACTGTAAAGTTTCTAAAAATATGCATTGGCAGTTACGAAACAAAGAACCTTTCACAAATTGAGCATTGTGTGTTCAATTGTTTTACTGTAGTGTGTAATGATGTGTATAGTGTTTACATTTTTGAAAGCTTCGAGCTGCTCTTTTGGTGTGAAAGTTTGAGTTTTGAAGTGAGAAGGTGTGGTTGTGTTTATATAGCTTTAGAAAAGAGTGTTGTGTTTAGACATTGGGGAACATGGAGGAAACGTTTGTGAAATGTGTTTTAGCATTTGAGAAAAACTGTAACGTAATTGTATGTTTATTGTTTGGATATTTTATGGGTACAGAGGTTTCCCTGTGTTGTTGTGGTCAGACATCAACGTGGAAGTGTACAGGAAGCATGTGACACAATGATGTTGTCCTGTTATGGGACTCTAAAGATTGACAAGGTGAAGGAACAGAGTCACACACAGACACAGCGCTGGGAGAGGCTATGTATCATCAAATTGCATAAATCAGTGGAAAATGAATAGAAAGTATGATTCTGTCAGAAGAAATATGAAGTAAACATGAGTAAATATATATATAAATATATCTCCATGTGCATGCATCTTTGGACCATAAACCCTTATTGACGCTGTTCAGTGAATATATGTGAACACAAAATAACTGCTGCTGACATGACTAAATATGAATAAGTGGAGAATTTCTATTCAAAATTTGACATAATACGGATTTATTAGTTTGCACCCCTGACATAATTTACTAAACTACTGTTACTGCAACAATGAAACAACAATTTTTTATTAAGTGGTCAAATATCGAAACCAGAGTCTTTAATCTTTCTACTGATTGCACAGTTTGTCCAGAGTGTGATGTTTAAAGTGCTGTGAAAGTGAAACAACAATAATCTGGGGCCTTCGCCAATCCTTGAACGCAAAGGGGGATAAGAGAATGAAAATGTGAAATCCCAAGTTTATAGCAATAAATGAAAATTGCATAGGCATGAACAACCATCAATCACTTATTTAACCCTTGCATTGAGTTCCTCAATGAGATTAAACTTTATATTAAATGCACCAGTTCAGCTCAGAATCTAGAGTTAAGTTACTTGCGTTGCCTGTGTAAAGAGTGTTGTGTTGTCATTGAAAAAGTGGTTTCCCGAGGTTGCTAATTGGCTGGAACTTCAGTAGTCATTGAAGTGACGTCTTGGGAGGACAGGGGTTGGGTGTTGGCTGACAATGCAGAGTTGTGGGCTGGTTGAAGTTTTAGATTGCCACTCGAGGTTGGACTTGGAGACACGCTGTTTGGCAAAACTTAACTCAGAGCACGAAACTCTCAATGGAAAAGAAAGTAAAAGAATAGAAGTAAGGTTTATTGAGACTAGGTGGCGTTTCTTCTCATTGTGGCTAAGTATCAGCAGGCGTGCAGGTCAAAGCACACTGGAACGGTGCTCAAAGAACGCAAAAAGCATGGCTGAAAGTGATAACTAAAAGCTAAAAGTCCTAGAGGTGGGGGTGAGGGCGGGGGCAGGGGTCAATTCAAAGAGCTTGTGATCATGATTACTATCATGGATTTACATGTGATATTCATGCTGTGTATCTGTTTGACCATCAATCTTGATTACTTGCCCCAAATTTAACAATCTACTTTTGTTCTTTTTGTTCTAATGTTGATAGCTGTTCAAGCTGCTAGTTAGTGAACTTGCTTCAGTCTCGTGGCGTTGCGATTTGATTTACAACATACTGTGTCTTGAGCCTTTCTGTGGAATTCAGCCCATCATGTTTCAGCCATGCTCCCAATTGAATATTTATTGTGTCTGGTTCGCTCTGAAACCCTACAAGGGGGTGGGTCAACTTACCCACTGGAGCATCTTACCTCACTCTCCTCTACATGTAAAAAATAAATAAATACAGTACATTTATAGATTAATGTCTTAACTTACGACACGAGCATATACATATACTGTATATATATATATATATATATATATATATATATATATATATATATATATATTTTTTTTTTTTTTTTTTATTACAGTATACAAGTTCCTGCAGGAATTACATATATATATATATTCATATATATATATATATTCATATATATATATATATTCATATATATATATATATTCATATATATATATATATTCATATATATATATTCATATATATATATATATATATATATATATATATATATATATATATATATATTTACGGCCCTGCTCACGCCTGTTTCACACATACTCCGTCTGCAGTGCGTATTCAGTCCATGTGCGTTACGTATGTGGTGCAGCACGGACTCTGTGTGCTTTCACACAGGACGTGTTTGCATGCGATACTCGGTACGTAAACGATCGCTGCACTGTTGCAGACGCAACGCTCCTGGAACGCAACTGGAATTCCATTAACATAGGTGCGTAAAAAAATATCAAATGCATAAGCACTGCAGACAGAGTATGTGTGAAACAGACGTAAGGTTGTTTTCACCTTGTGCAATGTGGAATTAGTTTACAGCTTTCTCAAGCACTTTGTGATGCATTTTGGAAACAGGAGATGAGCCCCTTTTCTAATGCAGCACCTAGCTTGATAAACCCCTTCTCAAAGACTTACTGTTTGTCAATTTTATTTGGGTAGCATTCATATTCTGAATGCCTTCGGCAGAATTCGAATGAGCTATTTTAATCTAGATTAATCTAGATTTATTTCAAGATCACAGTGAGATTAAAAAGATTAATCTATGCCCACCACTTATATATATATATATACAGTTTTGTTCAAAATAATAGCAGTACAATGTGACTAACCAGAATAATCAAGGTTTTTAGTATATTTTTTATTGCTACGTGGCAAACAAGTTACCAGTAGGTTCAGTAGATTGTCAGAAAACAAACAAGACCCAGCATTCATGATATGCACGCTCTTAAGGCTGTGCAATTGGGCAATTAGTTGAAAGGGGTGTGTTCAAAAAAATAGCAGTGTCTACCTTTGACTGTACAAACTCAAAACTATTTTGTACAAACATTTTTTTTTTCTGGGATTTAGCAATCCTGTGAATCACTAAACTAATATTTAGTTGTATGACCACAGTTTTTTAAAACTGCTTGACATCTGTGTGGCATGGAGTCAACCAACTTGTGGCACCTCTCAGCTGTTATTCCACTCCATGATTCTTTAACAACATTCCACAATTAATTCACATTTCTTGGTTTTGCTTCAGAAACAGCATTTTTGATATCACCCCACAAGTTCTCAATTGGATTAAGGTCTGGAGATTGGGCTGGCCACTCCATAACATTAATTTTGTTGGTTTGGAACCAAGACTTTGCCCGTTTACTAGTGTGTTTTGGGTCATTGTCTTGTTGAAACAACCATTTCAAGGGCATGTCCTCTTCAGCATAGGGCAACATGACCTCTTCAAGTATTTTAACATATGCAAACTGATCCATGATCCCTGGTATGCGATAAATAGGCCCAACACCATAGTAGGAGAAACATGCCCATATCATGATGCTTGCACCTCCATGCTTCACTGTCTTCACTGTGTACTGTGGCTTGAATTCAGAGTTTGGGGGTCGTCTCACAAACTGCCTGTGGCCCTTGGACCCAAAAAGAACAATTTTACTCTCATCAGTCCACAAAATGTTCCTCCATTTCTCTTTAGGCCAGTTGATGTGTTCTTTGGCAAATTGTAACCTCTTCTGCACATGCCTTTTTTTAACAGAGGGACTTTGCGGGGGATTCTTGAAAATAGATTAGCTTCACACAGACGTCTTCTAACTGTCACAGTTAGGCTAGTGACAATGGCCCTGAATTTTTGAGATACCCCTACCGGAGGTAGAACTAAACCCAACAATGTTTTTCCTCATCTCTAAGGTCTCCCACATATGAAATGGATTCTTGGCTAAAAATATTTTACTGCTAAGATTGTTAAATTAACAGATATTGTTATACACCCCAAAATCAATAAAGGATTAAAATATAGCCTGTCCGTATGGGAGTTAAGGCATATAAACTAATGCAGATCAATCACACAAGCTCTGAGAGCTTTGAAACTTGACATGTTTGTAGTCAGGAAGTTGATTTAACTACTAGAAAAGACTGGATGTGAATATCTTGATGTATGGAATAAATAGAGACATATAAACACATATCTAAAATAAGCGGACATGCACAAATTTAATATCTATGCAGAATGTTTTCATTTACTTTGTGCTTGCTTTGCCTGGGATTATCATAGAAACACATATGATGGCTTGTTGGAAAGGTGGGGTTGTGCTGAATCCAGCAATAACAAATATGTAAATACAGCATGACAAATAGGAGTGTTCTGTCACTCAACGTATGAGGTGTCCAAAATGAATGAAAATGGAACACTGACATAATTTAGTCCAAAGCCCATTATCAGTGTTGTGAAGAATGTTGAGAAATTCAAATATAAGATACATCTAATAATGAAATATTTCATATGGCACCTTGTATTATATGGAAACAAAGATTGAAAACGAAAGATAACACCTTACCATAGCACAAACAGGAGACCAGGAGTTTTAACTTAATGAACTTTTTAATAAAACTATAACTTAACTGCACACAATACAACTTAAATTACTGTCTTAAAACAAATGGCAATCTAACTAAAGAAACAAACACTCTTCGGGGAAATGAGCCCTGTCTTCTCAGGCTGTTTAGTTTATTTTCTAGCAGCAACCATTTGGAACATCAACTGCTTTTGGTAACCATTGGAGAAGGGTCTGGCTGCAGACTTGCACTTGCACTCTCAGACACTGCTTCCGCTAGCGACGTCACTTGCAGTCTTTATTTTTTATTTTGTTCTATTTATTGATAACTTTTTGTTTGAATTTCCCAACATTTTATAACAGTTGCCATGTGGCGAAGACAAGATAAAATAAACTAAATTCTAATGTTAATTGCAATCGCTACTTGCACTCTCCGCTACCTGTGACTTCACTTGCAATCAACACAAATCTTGCATGTTGCCAGTGGAGACAAGATGCTGTGGTGGTGATTAAACGATTAAAACTAATTTAGTACTATAACGTACAGGGTCCTGCAAAAAAAAGACAAGCACGGACCTTGGCCACAGAACAGCAGAATATGAACGCAATGCACAAAGTCTTTCGTTACGCATTTTCCTCCTGTAGAAAAAAACAAACACTTAATATGGAATAATGTATTCAGATACATTAAGTTCAATTAAAAGATCAAATTCAATATATAGTTATTATTCAATGTACTACAAGGCAAGCAGATGGCTATGAACACAATGTGCAAACTTTGTCCTCCCATACAACATAACGCTTAATCTGGCCTAATAACAGACTAAGATGATAAAGACAATTTAGTAGGCCTAGCCTAGCCTATATGTCTTGTTGTTGACTCAAAGTATATACAGACCAGCAAATATGAACGGGCATTATGCATTAAGTGATTTTAAAAGGATCAGCTCCGAACAGGCAAGCAGACGAGTACAGAACGCATGTGTTAAATTGTACATTAAACGTTTTCCTCCTATAGAAAATCATTATAAATAAAACACATAATGTAGGTTAATGGACAAAGACAGTGATATAAACAAGTTGTAGACAGTTTATTCTATATGGAAAAATGCTTAATGTGAACCTTTGCATGTTGCGATTATTCTGGGCTCACGTGCTTGCCTGTACATATTAGTTATGTATTTTAATAAAGTAGAGAAGCATATTGAGTTTGGCCTTTCTCATCTTAGTCCATTATGCCACATTTTGCGGTATGTGACGAAAATACTACATACATATTCCTTATATTAATGAACTGTACATTTAATTTGATAATTTAATAGCATCTTAATATATTAAGCCATTTTAAGTGTTTTTTTCTACGCTTAGCTAGAGACTTTGCGCAAACGTTCATATTCTGGTGTTCTGGCCACGGATTTGCCAGGCTTGTCTTTTTCTTGCAGGACCCTGTATGTTATAGTACTAAATTAGTTTTAATCATTTAATCACCACCGCAGCGTCTTGTCTCCATTGGCAACATGTAAGATTTTTGTTGATTGCAAGTGATGTCACAGGTAGCAGAGAGTTCAAGTAGCAATTGCAAGTGACATTGTAATTTAGTTTCTTTTTTTCTTGTCTTCACCACCTGGCTTTATAAAATGTTGGGAAATTCAAACGAAAAGTAATACAAAAATTAAACAAAATAAAAAATAAAGACTGCAAGTGATGTCACTAGCGGAACTGCAAGTGTCTGAGAGTACAAGTCTGAGAGTGCAAGTACAAGCCTGCAGCCAGACCCTCTTGAAACATTCTGGGGTCAACCCCCCATGATGTTACAACTGCAACACACCACTCATCCACATTGTCATCAGTGACAAAGTGGGTCATATTTGGACAGTCTGGGAAAGGGCAATGCAAAACCCTGTGCAGGTCAAGCCCACTGAAAGACACTGGCATTTGGTGGCATCGGTGCAGTTTCCGTCTTTACAGTAGAGGTGGGTGAGGTCTCTAACTCCTTTAGGTGCTGGTGCCTTCTGGAACATCACAGATTAAATGCAGCCACCTTCTCTGAGCCTCCATCCTCTACCAACTGGGTTCCAGAGAAGAGGTTTGGCCAGGTGGCTGTGATGCCACACTGCTGTTTGGTACACGGCTCTCAGCACATGCTGCTGGAAAGCCATCTTCTGTTGGGGGTAGATTTGCTGCTGACAAATCTGTGGTAGATGCTAGTGTGTACCTCAGCTCATCCAGGTTGGTGCAGGGATGCCCATCTTGGTGCCTCTTCTTTGTCTTTCAAGATCTTTGATTGAGTGTTGGTGGTCATATCTATCAAAAACTATAACGACACAGCTGTTACCTTCCTTTCCCATTAAAGTTGCGATCTTTTTCCAGACACACTCACCCAGGTCATTGTACATTTGAAAGGCTGAATCATTGAGACTTTGAAGAAGATCCATGCCATCAATGATATATGCTGATGGTTATTTTACACTTGGCAGCTGCTGTTGTTTTCTTTATGCTTCCATCATCAAAAAACAAAGAGGGTGGGACAAAATCATGTTTAATCTGAGATACAAGATTTTTATGACTTGGGAGCGGAGAGATACGAGGTTATGCACTCATTGATTAGAATGATACAGACACAGACGTCGCTGCTGCCAGCAGTGTTCATCAAAGTCTGCGGTCGCGTCAAGCCTTTTGACAAGAGATAAGGCTTTAAGGGGTAACTAAACCCCTGGTCAGAGCCTGACTCCACCCACTGGCAATATTTGAAAAATGCTGAAAAGTGGGCAGAGCACAGCGGAGATAGAGGGGACAAACCAAGGGCAGGGCTGAGCAGGTGGGGCATGAACCTGGGACCCGCAGTGACAGATTAATTGACAACTGTTGTCAGAGTCGCTAAAATGGAGAGTGACTCTAGTGACGCAAAGTAGTTTTGCAACAGGACGTTCATTTGAAGTAGAGGACTTTTCTCCCCCACCTTCACCTGAAGTGGAGGATGGCGAAGGTGTCTGAGGACACAGGGCCAGGGCCTGAACCATATCAATTCAAGCCACTGGCTCAAACTGCGGTCTTAACTCCCGGATTCTGATAGGCATCCGAAGATGCTAGCGAAGCAGCCGCACAAGAGAGAATGGGGCCAGTCTCCGAGTAAGGCACTGCGTCGCTTTTCAGCGTGAGCTGTGTGGAGAAGCCCATTTCCACCTCCATTGCATTGGGGAAGCAATTCCGCGTAAAATGCAGTTTGCACACTCCAGCTCTAGGGGGGAACTTACAGTCTTTCAGGCCAAGTGCATGCAACCACTGGTGCCTAATTTTCAAGTCTGCTGGAAAACTATACAGTCCAACCAGTGCAACCAGCAACCAGCACGTACCATCCTGTAAATAAATCTATGCTAACTTGAAGCTATCCTAACTGATGCAATACTATGCTACTAACTAACTGTGCTTCTAACAATACTAAGGTTATACTAAAACTATGCTAATTAACAACATAGGCTACACAAAATAATCTAAATAATTATATAAATGCTATGCTAAATAGATGCTAAAATACTCTATCCTGATCATTTTCAATACTCGCAATTCCAACTCATGACTCACTACAGTGATTTTGACGGAACAAGATGGTTTGATACTGCTAAGGGCGTGGTAGCTCGCACCAAGGGCATGGTGAGCTGGTAACTGCTTACGTCACGTACCACCGCAAACATAAGAATAGGAATAGGAAAAATCTAAAAATTAAGGCAAAAATTAATCTGCCGCAAACAAAGTTGACGGTCGCGTTGAGCCTTTTGACAAAAGAAAAGGCTTCAATAGTTAACCAAAGCTAACTGTAGTTACATACATCTTCCTAAACTCTATTTTAAACATTTAAGAGCTATAAAAGTGAAGCAGAACAAAAAACGATGAGGTGACTAGGCTGTAATAGGCGGAAATTAGCCTAATCTGCGCACAAAGTTACTTTCGTGGTTCACAGGCTTCCTTCTGCACCGAAGCATTACAGCTATGGATTTTTAACAAAACAAGCCTACTCAAATGTATCTAAACTAACTTTTTTCAATTGTTATTGTAAGAAAAAAAAAAAAACAGAGTTATGCAAAGATAGGCTTACTTGGCGCCAGTAGACAGACCTTTTTTCTCCCATAAATAAAACCTGTTAGCCTACTTGGGGCATTTTACATGCACAGTGCCAACTTTGAGTCAGTAAAATAATAATAAAAACAATAATTTAATGCTGGTATCCAAAACATTTAATTCAATACAAGTAGAATTAGAAATTAGATTATTTTAAAACTTCAATGCACATGTCTAATAAGCCTAGTAATAATAACCCTAGGACTATCGATCATAACATACTTCTACAGAGACTGGAAAACTGGGTTGGGCTTTCTGGGATGGTCCTCAAATGGTTCAGGTCATACTTAGAAGGGAGAGGCTATTATGTGAGTCTATTAGAGCATAAGTCTAAGTGGACGTCCATGACATGTGGAGTCCCACAAGGGTCAATTCTTGCACCGCTCTTGTTTAGACTGTATATGCTTCCACTAAGTCAAATAATGAGAAAGAACCAAATTGCCTATCACAGCTATGCTGATGATACCCAGATTTACCTAGCCTTATCTCCAAATTACTACAGCCCAATAGGAGGATCTTTGATGACATCTTTGTACGCATGCGCGAGTAGTTGTGTTGCAACAAAACAAACAGTATGGCGGCTGTAAAGACGCGACGAGCAATTTCAAGAGAGTTAGCGGGCGAAATCCTCAATATATAAGCACTTTAACATCTGAAGACCAGAGGAGGTTTGGAGAGAAGCTCAAAATTTGTATTGGTGACAAAATCAAACTTATTCAAAGCCCATATGAGATCTGGGATGACAAAAAACATTGGTTCGACCCGCCCGTATCTTGGCCACCAATCTGTTGGGGAGACATTTATTCTTATTTAATAGAAACCTCTGGACCCTTCACTCATGAAAGATTAAAGGCTTTCAAAAGTCTGGAGGCCTATGATTATTTTGTTTCTCGAAAAGTTGGGCCGATCTTTTCTGTCAAACAGAAAGCAGTGATTGTGCTAAAAACAGAGGTTAGACTTGGCCAAGCAGAGTCACAGCGTGATTCATATCTCCCGTGGGTGATCGCCAAAGAGAACGGCGAAATAATCACTGCTCACTGCGACTGCAAAGCCGGGTAAGTCTTCATTGATCAGTGTTCTTATTTACTTATTTATTTATTGAAAATTTAGTGACTGTTGTACCAATTCAATTGTGTTCAGTGTGAGACTTTCAATGGCGTCTGTACTAATGGTGAAAAATTGTATATCACAGCTTACACATTTCTCCTTCTTTCAAATCCAGTCTTAGAGAAACATGCAGTCATGTAGCAGCTTTAATGTTTAAAGTAGAAGCAGCTGTCAGGATAGAACTTACAAATGCTGCATATACAAGTGAGGCTTGCAGCAAAGCACAGCTACAGAATGATGTGAGGAACATAGTCTGGGTGCTGTGGATTGCGGTTTGGGACACCTGAATCAGAAAGCGAAAACATATGACTCGGTTGATTTGACTCAGTTTTATTTATTTTTATTCAATCTTCTATAAATACATAGTCACTAAGACTTACCATGAACAAAATGTGCCTCACAAACTCGATCAGAAGCTGCAGGCTTTCTTCGGAGCGTCCAGGTTCAATCACCTAATTGCATGCAACCCTTTCTTTCGTTTTTCGCTATCCTTTTCGGAGGGAATTCGAAAAAACTTTTTATCAGGCCCCCAACTAACTGTACAATCGACCACACAGCAAGAGTGAACCATCCTCTTCTCTAAATCCTCCTCCAAACGTGCAAAACAATCAAATTACAGGTATCTAGCAGTGTTTCCTGCCACACGATTCCCATGATGCAACGCGACAAACATAAACAATGGCGTCACAAAAGATCCGCCTATTGACTCCCTCTGCCAATGCATTGATAAAATGAATAGTTGGATGTGCCAGAGCTTTCTTCAGTTAAACAAGGAAAAAACTGAAGTCATTGCATTTGGAAACAAACATGAAGTTTTCAAGGTGAATGCATAACTTGACTATAGGGGACTCACAACAAAAAATCAAGTCAGGAATATTGGTGTGATTCCTGAGACAGACCTTAGTTTCAGTAGTCATGTCAAAGCAGTAACTAAATCAGCATACTATCATCTCAAAAACATTGCAAGAATTAGATGTTTTGTTTCCAGCCAAGACTTGGAGAAACTTGTTCATGCCTTTATCACCAGCAGGGTGGACTATTGTAATGGGCTCCTCGCCGGCCTTCCCAAAAAGACCATTAGACAGCTGCAGCTCATCCAGAACGCTGCTGCCAGGATTCTGACTAGAACCAGAAAATCTGAGCATATCACCCCAGTCCTCAGGTCCTTACACTGGCTTCCAGTTACATTTAGGATTGATTTTAAAGTACCTTTACTCGTATATAAGTCACTAAATGACCTAGGACCGAAATATATTGCAGATATGTTCACTGAATATAAACCTAACAGAGCACTCAGATCACTAGGATCGAGTCAGTTAGAAATACCAAAGGTTCACACAAAACAAGGGGAGTCCTCCTTTAGTTACTATGCTGCCCGCAGTTGGAATCAGCTTCCAGAAGAGATCAGATGTGCTAAAGCATTATTCACATTTAAATCTAGACTCAAAATTCATCTGTTTAGCTGTGCATTTATTGAATGAGCACTGTGCAATGTCCGAACTGATTATACTATATTTTCACTGTTTTTTTTAAATGTAAAATCATTTTCTAACTGTTTTTAAATTCATTTTAGTTAAGTTGTTTTTTTTCATCATTTTAAAAGTTTTAAAATTGCTTGTCTTTATTTTTATTAATTTTCTTCATGATTATTTTACTTTATTTTATGTAAAGCACTTTGAATTACCATTGTGTATGAAATGTGCTATATAAATAAACTTGCCTTGCCTAGTAATAAGTAGACATTTAAAATACATCAATAACTGATATCATAGTTTAAAACAGATAAAATTAGAGTAAAGGCTTGGTTTATGTGTTGCTCGACGAGGATTTCTCTATCGTTGTGACTTAAAATCCTGAGGACACAAAAAGGCGTGGAACTCCTGCTGCGGAGTGAAGAAGAGGTTGCGTTACGAGGATTCTCAGACAGTTGAAGTGTCCAATGGAGTTAAGAGATTTGCTCTCAATCTATTTTCAACACTTTAGATTGTTTACCACGTGGGGTTTGACCAATAGCATTGAACTGTGAAAAAATATGAAATAGACAAAATTTGGACATGCAAGGATTCTGCCCGACAGTGACGATATTTTAATAAAGGTGTTCCATTCCAATGTTAACCTGATTCAATTGGATCTGTGGTTCATATGAATTGTATAGTATACTGTGCCTTATGAAATGTATCATCATTAAATGTATCATAAATATAGATCAGCACTTACCTAATGTAAGTTACTTTGCAGTAACAATGTATTTGTCAACATTGTTCTCACCACTGATAATGTGATTTGTACTTGAGGCTATTTTGTCCAGTGTTCTTTCATTTTGGACACCTCATACATTGAGTGACAGAACACTCCTAATTTGTCAAATTATACATATTTGGTATTGCTGGATTCAGCACAACCCCACCTATCCAACAAGCCATCATATGTGTTTCTATGATAATCCCAGGCAAAGCAAGCACAAAGTAAATGAAAACATTCTGCATAGATATTAAATTTGTGCATGTCCGCTTATTTTAGATATGTGTTTATATGTCTCTATTTATTCCATACATCAAGATATTCACATCCAGTCTTTTCTAGTAGTTAAATCATCTTCCTGACTACAAACATGTCAAGTTTCAAAGCTCTCAGAGCTTGTGTGATTGATCTTCATTAGTTTATATGCCTTAACTCCCATACGGACAGGCTATATTTTAGTCTTTTATTGGTTTTGTGGTGTATAACAATATCTGTTAATTTAACAATCTTAGCAGTAAAATATTTTTAGCCAAGAATCCATTTCATATGTGGGAGACCTTAGAGATGAGGAAAAACATTGTTGGGTTTAGTTCTACCTCCGGTAGGGGTATCTCGAAAACTAAAGCACTTTTTGACCATTTGTCACTAGCCTAAGTACTTACAGGTAACTCCAGACTGTCTTTGATCATCCTGGAGGTGATCATTGGCTGAGCCTTTGCCATTCTGGTTATTCTTCTATCCATTTTGATGGTTGTCTTCCGTTTTCTTCCACGTCTCTCTGGTTTTGCTCTCCATTTTAAGGCATTGGAGATCATTTTAGCTGAACAGCCTATCATTTTTTGCACCTCTTTATAGGTTTTCCCCTCTCTAATCAACTTTTTAATCAAAGTACGCTGTTCTTCTGAACAATGTCTTGAACGACCCATTTTCCTCAGCTTTCAAATGCATGTTCAACAAGTGTTGGCTTCATCCTTAAATAGGGGCCACCTAAATCACACCTGTTTCTTCACAAAATTGATGACCTCAGTGATTGAATGCCACACTGCTATTTTTTTGAACACACCCCTTTCAACTAATTCAACTAATTGCCCAATTGCACAGCCTTAAGAGCGTGCATATCATGAATGCTGGGTCTCATTTGTTTTCTGAGAATCTACTGAACCTACTGGTAACTTGTTTGCCACGTAGCAATAAAAAAATATACGAAAAACCTTGATTATTCTGGTTAGTCACATTGTACTGCTATTATTTTGAACAATACTGTATATATATATATATATATATATATATATATATATATACATATGATAGCTTTGAAAAGTTCTATTGTCAGCGAGTGTAATTGAATGCAGATGACTGATAATGTTTGAGGGCGTTGGTGCAGCAGCTCTAGTGTGATTCTCTCTCTGCTGAAGGGAGTAGATAGGCCTTTTTATTATTTCTATCACCGTCCTGACAACAGTGCACCACAGAGGTACTGGTGACCTTGCCGATGGGAGTCCTGCATTAAACACTAATTAGGATGACTGTAGGAGAGCAGCACCACAGGAGAGAAAGAGAAAGAGAGATACAGACACACAAAAAATGATGAAAAGAACAGGTAAAAATACTGTCTCTCAAAAGAAGAAAGACACTAAAATATACAGAGATCAAACCCTCAGATCACCAATCGGCCTGTAGATTAAAATAGCACCCTACACTCTACAAAATAATAATGATAAAAAAAAACAAAGTACCATATATATTAATTACTCACAGGTATTTTCCCCATATTTGAATTATGAAATTCATTGTGTATTTTGAGTTGACAGAAAAATACTGGTAACTTTCATCATATATCATTTTCATATGATAATTTTTCATTTTTATTTTCAGTGTAAAAAATAGTATTTTAACCACTCTGAATGTGAGAAACAAAAATCTTGAAACGTTCTGGATTACATTTTAATCATGTAGTATCAGCTTTCCTTCAATAAACTCCTAATTTGCTGCTTATTAATATCAAGTTATGTGGTTAATGTGTTTAGTGTAGTTAATGTTTAGGTATGGGGTAGGGTTAAGGGATCTAGAATATGGTCATAGAGAATAATGCACTGATGTGTGTGCTTTATAATTACTAATAAACAGCCAATATGCTAGTAATATCCAAGCTTATAAGCAACTAGTTAACAGTGATAAGTGTTCCCTAAACCAAAGTGTTACCAAATCTTATTGTAAAGTCTGTGAGGTAAACAAGTGAACACAGGCTAAAATGCTATTTTGGAGCAACAGTTCTTGGGAAATTAATTTTTTATTTTAGAGACTCCAGATTGTTCATGTTTGATTGTTCCTAAACACTAATTCATTCACAAATTGTAGATTTTGAAATACCATGTTGCTCTAGATATTCAGCTTGAAGAACAATGTGAATATAATTGTACATAATGTTTTACATAATTTTGCAAAATAATCAGTACTTATTATTTTGGACAGACAGAAATTCTGACTGCAAAGTTTCCAGTAATTTATTTAGGGTTGTCGGTACAATCGCACACAAAGGCAGTTGTTTGATTGATTTCTATGACATCTGATAACATTTATGACATTTTTGATGATGAAACCTGATGTATAATGAATTGTTGACACACTGAAGATCCAGATAAATGCAAGCTTTTCTAAACTCCAGGGGCGATACATGTTAAACTTTAATTGCTTGAGTATTCAAAACACTTCACATTTATAACCATATCATATCTCTAAACACTGTAGCATTGCAGGACTTTTTTCAGCTTTGACAGGTCCTTCAGTGGCATAAACAATTGTGAATGCAGTCTTAAATTCCCCGCCTCATGTTATAGCAGAAGATGGAGAGTGCAGATCCATGGTGCCACGATTCCAGAAGGCTGCTGGAGCCTGGTGTGGGATTGACAGATGTTGTGGATGAGTGGGTGAATCTCTGCAAAGGATATAATATAGTGTGGGCAAGCCTTGGGGCTCCTCCACAGCTGTTTTCCTCAGTTCTTCCTCTGGTTGCCAAAGTCACCCGCTGTAGTGCAGCTAATTTTTAAATATGATTACTCATTATCTGCTAAGCTCTTTTGTTTGATGCTTTTTACTGAAGAGGGAATTTCAACACAATACTAATATGAGATGTTTATTATTTTATTTTGATTTTGTGTGTGTGTGTGTTTGCATATATTTACTTATCAGTGCTTACTTAATTGTGTGTGGTATTTCAGTGGAAAAACTTCAGCTTACTCACTGGCAATCCGCAATTCAGTTTACCAGATGCTATCAGGGCTGAAGTAGCATTGCACGCTGAGCCTTTAAATTAAGTCATTCTTCAACACAAACACATCTCCTTTGTATGTAAATTAGGCTCATTGTAGATTGCCTTTTATTCACAAAACTCTATTGCACTATTTGCAAGCTACAATTAATTTTGCACTATTCCCGCCCACAGAAACAAAGCAGTTCATTTAATTTCAAAGAGATGTTTGTGTTCATTTTCTAATGATCATAGCAGCAGTTTTTCATTAAATAATGGAAAAGAGCATAATAACTTGGCATTTATCCAGATGTGCTAGTCAAGCACAATTTCATCTTTTTAAATAGCCCACTTAGGTGCCTGTAATGCAGTGTTGTACACTGTAAAAAATGTGGAGTAGGATTTACTTGAAAACTTGGAATTTTTTTCACTCAGAAAAGGCTAGTAAATTTACAAACATTTGCCAAGTAAAAGTCTAAACATAAGTATTAGTAGGTTTAATTAGACATTTTTAAGTCAAGTTTCCCAGTTAATTTTGTTGACTCTTTGTTTGTAAATTTTACATTATGTAATGCTTATCACTCTAAAACATTTTTTAAAATGTTCTTTCTTTTGCAAACTTAAGCATTGCATTAAACAAAATTTATGAGTCTATACAATTTCCTTTAACAAGGTAACACTGGTAAGCTACCATGCTATTACAGCATTTGGTGCACTTGCAAACATGCAAATAGGCATGTAGACAGGCTGTTATCCTTTTAAGATAATATGCCCACTCAATAAAATTAATATCCAAATGAACACAGAGACCTCAATACTTGGTACACCACACACAATGACGGAAACAATCAGTGAATAGTGTTTGATTATGAATGGGTCATTTTGAGTAGAAAATAAACTCCATGTGTCACAAAACAGTATTTTACTAAAACAAACAACAAATAACAACTAAACTAAACAACTAACAACAAAAACAACCATAAAACAGTGTAAATTTTTAATTATTCATGCCCCATTGCATGATGGGAAATATGGGATTATAACTTTGATATTTACTTAAAGAATCCTTGTAAACATAACGAACAGTTCCAAGTAAAATATACTTATGAGTTTAAATTTAATTTCTACCTAGGCAGTTCCATTTGAATTTACTTATGTATTTAATTAAAATAAATAAAAATGGAACCTCAAGTAGCTTATTGAATTAAACGTGATATTTTGAAGTAAAAAGACAAAATAGTATTTGTTTGTAAAATTTACTTGACTGATTCTATCTTTATTTACATGTTCAAAAAATCACTTTTTACAGTGTCCTTAAACTGTATAATCCCAGTAAAGTATGCTAACTGACGGTAGTGTGCTGCCTCCCCCACAACCTATTGTAGCAACTAAGAACTAAGGGGCTAACAACCCCTCAGAACTGAAATGCTTTTTAGGACCAACAAAGGGTCAACAATGTTGATCCAAAAAAAAGAAAAAGAAAAAAAAAAAATAGAGAGGTATTTTGTTGTGTAAAGCATTGTTGTGTTAAGGAGTCATATACCATGTAGTATGTAAATGGCCAATTTCAAATTGTACTCAGTTCATTTGGAATGTGCCATATGCACAGTTGGTTATAACTTTACTCACAATAAATAGGGTCATTTTTTATTTCTTATGGATTTTAATGTTGCAATGATATGTATAGCAGTGTACTGTTCACCCCTCCAGCACAACTCTGTGCTAATAAATAGTAAAAAAAAAATATATATATATATATATATATATATATATATATATATATATATATATATATATACGATTGCAGTCTTTTGAAACAGCTTTGATTTCATGAGGGTCATACACCTGGCCACACTGTTATTTTTTCTGTGTAAACAGAACATTCTGTTTAATATTTAACAGCAATATAAATACTTCTACTTACTGCATTGTGTAAAGGTCAGTTCAGTAACTTTATTCAAATGTTAAAAACAATGTGGTGTCCGTTTAAAGATGTGAATCACGTTCTTATATGCTCAGAAAATCAAAAATGTAACCTATTTACTTCTTTCATACAGGTTCATAGTCGATATACGTTTTGTATTCCAAAAAGTTTCATAATCTTTCATCAAAATGTAATAACATTCTCTGTCTCTGAAACAATTTCCTTATCGGCTGATGTCTCAAATGCAAACTTTTTTTTAACCCTCCTACATAGAGACCCATTTTTACCATCAGATCTAATCAATATCCAATATCTATATACTATAGATTTAGTGTTTCTGAAGAAACCATAGTAATCTGTCCGACATCTCTATTTGGTGTCTCAGAGCTAAGAGTGTTGCTTAATATAAAGTTCGTATTAAAGGGGTGCTATTATGCTTTTTCACTTTTTCAACTTTAATTAGTCTGTAATGTTGCTTTTTGAGCATAAAAAAATATCTGCAAAGTTACAAAGCCCAAAGTCCAATTCAAAAGGAGATTTTACTTAACAGAAATCACTTTTCAAAAACTACAACAAATGACTCGTTTGGACTACAACGCAAATATTTGTGATATCACCACTGATCTATAATATAGAACTGGATTGCTTATGACATCATGAAAGTGAAGCCGCCACGCCGCCATATTGGTAATCCCTAGTGTGCGTAAATGTTCTATTGAATTAATAGGATATTGTATGATTTTAATGAAAAAACATCACCTACAGTAACAAGTCAGCATTTGTACATTTTAATTATTTCTGTACATTATTACAATGCAAACACCCAAGGCATTTAACCGTTTTTTTTTTTTAAATGTCGGGAATTTCCCCTTCTTACTAAAAAGCTACGTTCATTACAGTAGTGAGCATCATGAATATGAAAAACATCATACAGACATGACCTCAACATATAAAACAAACGACAAAGTTCTCATTCTATAATCTGAATTTATTCAGATAAATAAATGACTAACGTTATATACAGTACAGATTTAAAGACATAAAGCTTTATTTCTAAAATAGTATGTTAAGCTTCTGATTTCATTATAGAGCAATATTAACAACGTAATTGTATTATAAATTTAATATATTCAAATCCATTTCCGATTCTAATACGTTCATGTTTAATAATTCCTGAAAAAATATGTTAATAAAGAAATAGCCTGTATTTTGTGTTGGATCAGTTACCTGGTCATCAGTGCGCAGCAGACACACCCACCTAAACGATTTAAAGGGGGAGGGGGGGGGTGAAATGCTCGTTTTCACTCAATATCCTGTTAATCTTGAGTACCTATAGAGTAGTACTGCATCCTTCATAACTCCAAAAAGTCTTTAGTTTTATTATATTTATAAGAGAAAGATAGTCTGTACCGATTTTTCCCGGAAAAACACGCCTGGAGGCTTGACGTGTGGGCGGAGCTAAAGAATCACGAGCGCGAGCAAGCTTTTTTCGTTGAGAGTGTTTGGAAGCTGTGACATTACCAGTGTTTGGAATAACGGCGTTTAAAAGAACGGCGTTAGATAACGACGCTATTTTTTCAGTAACGGGGTAATCTAACTAATTACTTTTCCCGTCGTTACAACGCCGTTACCATTACTGAAAGTTAAATGTGGTGCGTTACTATGCATTGATTTAATAAACTATGCAATCCGAACGCACACCTGGCTCACACAGCGAGTGAGGAGGTGGGTTAAAAACGAGATAAGCGATTATGATTAGCTAAGGCAGAGTCATATGTTTCATAGTAGCCAATCAGAGCCAGTGTTTTTACACACATGCCTGCACACGTGACAGCGCCAGCAGTGCCAAACAAACACACACACACACACACGCAACAGCACAGATTCGCAGCAGCAGAAATGGCAAGTCAGGAGCAATCCGATGAAAAGTTGGCATTTTCAAGGTGGAGATATAAGCACTACTTCAAATTCATTGTGGTCAAAGGCAAGAACCTGCATGTAATGTGTACATGTAATGTGTGACACACGCACGCATCTACAAAGCTAGTGGCCCAAAACACTTTTCTTACAAAGATAATATTTGAAGTGCAGGATAAAACTCTTGCTGTCTTTTGACGTGCAATAAATATCGAAAGTTATGTATGAACACCTGTCTGTTCTACTCATTTAAACTGACTTGTGAAAACTGCTAAAAAAAAAAATATTTGACATATAGCAACTTTTATTTTATTTTTTTTTTTTTTTTAAGATGTACATGTGGAAAGTGCAGTTTGATGCCAACATCGCATGTTGTTTACTTGATGTGCTTACGCGCCGATAGCTAAGTTAACAACACAGAGATATTTGAAGCAGTTTTACTCACCGCCTGCGGTTCCAACACACGATCATGACCCTTTTTCGTTGGGACTGCATTATCATTAAGAAATAAACGATGTGCAAATCTGGCGTCAAACTGGGCCTTGTTTGTAAAACAAGCATCTTCGAAATGCAGGGAACAAACAAAAACACTTGCACAACTCCGTTGATCCTCTGTAAAAATAAACTCCATCCACTGGTACCTTAATGCTGTTTTTTTTTTTTTTTTTTGGTAATCTGTGCAGGGTTGTCTTGCCCTGGAATGTCTCTGCTGCTCTGCTATACGGGAGCGCACGCTCTTCCGGGGGGAAGTGCCCTTAGGACCCATATAAGGAAATTCCGCTCCATCTAACGTCACACAGACCCATACTCGAAAAAAACTTTCCAAAACTTGTGACAAACCGGAAGAGGTATTTTTGGAAAAAAATTCAAACGTACAACTTAATTTTTGAAACTTTGTCCATGTTTAGCATGGGAATCCAACTCTTTAACAGTGTAAAAAACTCAGTATGCATGAAATAGCATTTCACCCCCCTTTAAATATATTGTTTATACTGCCCCAAACGAACGTAAACACTGCAGAGAAAATCTGAAGTAAAGATGAATTTATATACACATAACATAAAAACAAATGTCATTTGACTGATTTGCTTCAAATCGGGTGATTTCATGTCAGCGGTTTGAATGTAGCTCAATGGTGCTCTATGCTGGTATAGGGATTAGTAAGATGGTGGATCGAACACTTCCAGTGGCCTCACTGTCTGTTGGCAGTTTAGAATGCGATCCAGTTATATATATAGATCAGTGGATATCACAAATATCGACAGATTGGATGAGACTTGGTTGAGCTGCACTTGAGAAGGCAGGCCTGTTCTAGTACACCCCCCAAACAAAATCAAGACTTTGTAAAAGAGCATAATAGGACCACTTTAAGTGTTTTATGTGTAAATGACTACAATCAGCATTTATAATTAGTAAAATAAGCAAGCTGACATTTAGTGCAATCTATATCTTTAATTTCTAAAAGGTACAAATTTCATCTACGTTTTTTACTTTTTTCAAGACATTTAAAGTGCCATTTCTGAAGAGGGCACGTGTGTACGTGCTTTAGTATGTAAGAAAGAGTCGATGACTGAATTTGGAAATAAAGTTAGACCTCAGATGCAAAGTCCATAATTTATAGCAAAAAAAAACAACAACAACAACCTTCAATTCGATCGTAAACTGATTAATTGAAAGGAGTTATTACTCTACTACCTGTGTGATATCATAAACCAACGTGGATGAATGTATCATTTGCGACAATATTGTTTCAGGTAACAGTCTAACTACAGTAGCTAATTGATTTCTTCAATGATGCATTTTACTATGCTCATTAGCAGTTAGTTATGAAACTTAGTAGGTTATTTTCTTACAATTTAACAATTAATGAAGCCTTTTTACTTCATTAAGATTGTAAACGATTTCCAGAGAACAAATATTAATCATCTTTGTTTTTCTATTCTTCTAACATACAATATCTTATTTTTTACCGTTAAATGCATGGCAATTTAAATTGATTAATTGGAGTCACTAGTTAAATTCAACTGCTGAACTTCCAAATAACATGAGACTTTATTGTGTATTGCTGTACACCCAAAGCGCTTTACAATCATGTGATTGAGAGAAAGAAAGAAAGAAAGAAAGAAAGAAAGAAAGAAAGAAAGAAAGAAAGAAAGAAAGAAAATATTTTAGACATCACTAAACAGTTTTTTTGGTGTTAACTTAATTAAGATGGCAGTTGACCTCATAGTTCATATTTCGACTTGTGTTTACAGTTCGGCCAACCGATTTGCTCAGACTGCAAGATCAACTAAATCACCTTAGGGTGGTTGCACTGCCTGTTTCAATAGGATATTTCAGTATCCTGTTTTATGAATGGGTACAAAGTATCCTATTTAGAAGTAGACACTCTTCCAGCCTATCTTTTCTGCCATGCAGAGGGGCAGTGGAAAGGTCAAAGGTCAGACTCCAGGGGAAATACAGAGTTCACGCTCCCTGCCTTGTGTAAAAGTGGGTCGATATGTGATCCGTGGTGTGAGAGAGTGAGAAGAGGCTCTGGGTCTAGAGTGAGAGACACTGGGTCTAGAGAGGAAGAGGTCAGGTTCATTTGTAAGATCAAGAGTGGCTGCAGGGTGTTGGCAGACCTATTGAACAAAGCTTCTGTTTGATGTTCACTGATGGGAAGAGGAAAATTTAACCAATGAAAGGGCAGAGGATAAAAGTGCTCTAGTTATTGGCGATTCTATTGTACGGAATGTGAATATAGAGACATCAGCCACCATAGTCAAAAGTTTACCGGGAGCCAGAGCACCTGATATCTTGGCAAATTTAAAAGTGCTGGCTAATGCTAAACGTAAATACAGTAAGATTGTTATTCATGCCGGCGCTAATGATGTTCGACTTTGCCATTCGGAGATCACTAAAAATAACATTAAAGAGGTGTGTGAACTTGCAAGCATGATGTCAGACACTGTAATATGGTCTTCATCCCTCCTGGGGTGGCGCCGCTCTTCTCTCTAGAAATATGGCACATAGTCTTAGAATTTATACCTGACTAACTGGGGCCAATGTCAGGAAGCAGACAAACTGGCTAAACTGACGATCTGCTAGCTGCCTAACGTCACAGAGGTCAGTTAATTCTCAGCACATAGAGACTCTTTCTCCTAGATATCACACTATAGAGACTGTGTCTGGAAAATACAAAAATCGTCCAAACCAAGTTAAGAGTAACGATTTAATTGAGGTTCAAGAAAAAAAAACAGATGCAATACGGATAAACAAATGGTAAATATTGGCTTATTGAATATCAGATCCCTTTCTACGAAAACACTTTTTGTAAATAATATGATCACTGATCATAATCTAGATGTGCTCTGTTTGACAGAAACCTGGCTAAGACCACCCCCGAAGATTACTGTTATAAACATGAGCCACGTCCAAAAGGCAAAGAGGGAGGTGTTGCTTAAATTTATAACAATGTTTTCAGGATTTCTCAGAGGGCAGGCTTCAAGTATAACAAATGTTAATGATAAATCCCCTGTGATGTGTGTACTGGCTTCTGTATACAGGCCACCAGGGCACCATACAGATTTTATTAAAGAGTTTGCTGATTTTACATCTGAGTTAGTTCTGGCTGCAGATAAAGTTTTAATAGTTGGTGATTTTAATATCCATGTTGATAATGAAGAAGATGCATTGGGATCATCATTTATAGACATCCTGAACTCTATTGTTGTTAGACAACATGTCTCATTGTCAGCATGTCACATTGTGGAAATCATACTCTAGATTTAATACTGTCACATGGAATTGATGTTGATAGTGTTGAAATTATGCAGCCAAGTGATGATATCTCAGATCATTATTTAGTCTTGTGCAAACTTCATATAGCCAAAATGGTAAATTCTACTTCTTGTTACAAGTATCGAAGAACCATCACTTCTACCACAAAAGACTGCTTTGTAAGTTCTCTTCCTGATGTATCTGAATTCCTTAGCATACCCAAAACTTGATGATGTAACAAAAATGACAGACTCTATCTTTTCTAGCATTTTAAATACAGTTGCTCCTTTACGCTTAGGAAGGTTAAGGAAACTAGTCTGACACCATAGTATAATGAGCATACTCGCACCCTAAAGAGAGCAGCCCAAAATATGGAGCGCAGCTGGAGGAAAACAACCAAACTCTTACCCGTGCTTCCCATTCTTCATTCACCATGCTGGATTACTGATGTAAAGGCTTAATGTCCGTTCTAATTAATCCATATTGCGCAAAAGGTGTGCAGAATCGTGCTCCTTGAATGCACTCTAAATGGCTTATGATATGATTGGTTGAATGGTAAGCTCGCATCTGATTGGCTAAAGAGTACGACAGACCCACGTGGTAAGAAAGCTCTGCCAGGAAAGTCTCAAAAACACACACACACAAATCCGAATGGATTCGTAGTAAATGACGATTTGTACATTCAGACACTCGTACATTTTAAACATTCAAAGGTTTTTGTGCACAGTTGTATATCTACAAATTGTTTTTTGCATTTGTGAAATGTATTTTATAAATATATAATTTTATTTTGCGCTTGTGAATTGCTTTTTGTGAATATTTATATATATATATTTTTTTTTAACGCACGTTAATTTTTTTGTGTGTACGTGAATTAGGTTTCATGCATGAGAAATTGTCTACGCATGTTTTAATCGTATATTTGAGACTAATCTGCTTCTATACTTATCAGTGTTGACTCAGTTTTGTACATATGGGAGAAAGGTACAGAAAAATAAATTAAAGACGTAGTCAAACAGACAACGAACACTTTTAACAGCAATAATTATGATGCCATCAAACTTATAGCAAAATATGGTAGTTCTGTATGTTGTTTCAGGGTTGGCATCATCTGAGGTCCTCTGAGGGGTTGGCATCATTTCTTCTCAGGTGTTCTGGATCGAGACTGGCGCTTGTTTAACTCCTGCAGTCGTGAGAGTGAGAGAAGGCCGGTCACTCACTGTCAAGCAGTCACGAAGATTGCTAGGTCTGATGGCAGCTGCGTCCAATGTGAATCCTATTGGCCTGCTGTACTTGAGAACCCTACAGTAGTGGCTCAAGACCAATGGGTTCTCCCTGAGGGGAAACCCACTTCGCATGCTAAAGGTCACGCGGCGCTGCCTACGTGCCTTGGATATGTGGAGGAAGCCTTGGTTCTTGTCTCAGGGCCCGGTGCTGGGAGCTCCTTGTCGCCGCTTGGGGCTGGGGTGTGGTCATGAGTGGCAACCCTGCCCGCGGTGTGTGGAGTGGTCACCATCTGACATGGCACATTAACTGCCTGGAGATGCTGGCCATGCTTCGTGCACTTCGTTATTTTCTCCCAGACCTAAGAGGTCACCATGTGTTGGTGCGCACCGACAACACAGCGGTAGTCTCTTACATCGACCACCAAGGAGGTCTGCACTCACGCCGTTTATACACCTACCATACCAGATCCTTGTGTGGGCCCTGGACGAATTCCTTGCTAAGAGCAGTTCACATTCCTGGGCATCTTAATATGGGAGCAGACATCCTGTTGAGGCAGGTGCCGAGGGCCAGGAAATGGCGGCTTCACACCAAGGTGATGAAACAGAGTTGGACAGGTTGGCCAGACTCGGGTGGATCTGTTTGCGACTCAAGGGACATCGCACTATCCCCTCTCCCTTCCTCTTACTCAGCCAGCTCCACTGGGGCTGGATGCCATGGTACAGACGTGGCCGAGGCCGGGAGTTCTGGAGAGAGTGCACCGGGACAGAGTCCGGCTGCTGTTAGTAGCCCCGTACTGGCTGGGCCAAGTATGGTTCCTGGGCCTGATTTATCTTTTTGACACACTCCATGTGAGGTCCCCGTCAGGAGAGATCTCCTCTCGCAGGTGGAGGGTGCCCTGAAAGGGTTGAAAGTCTGGCGGCGTGGGCATTCTCGTTCCTGATTCGTTCTCGACGCAGCTCAAGTTCCTGAAAAGGAATGTCTAAGGTTACATATGTAACCCTGGCTCCTCGAAGGTATGAGATGCCTTTAGCCAGGTTTCTGTCAAACAGAGCACATCTATATCATGATCAGTTATCATATTATTTACAAAAAGTGTTTTCGTAGAAATGGATCTGATATTCAATAAGCCAAGCTTCATCATTTGTTTATCCATATTGCATTTGTTTTTTATTTGTTGAACCTCAATTAAATTGTTAGCCTTAACTTGGTTTGGACGTTTTTTGTATTTTCTAGTTCGGGGAACAGACACCATCTCTATAGTGTGATATCTAGGTGAAAGAGTCTCTGTGTGCTGAGAATTAACTGACCTCTGTGACGGGGGGCAGCTAGCAGACGGTTGGTTTAGCCAGTCTGTCTGCTTCCTGATCTGGGACCCAGTTTTTAAGATTTGCTCTTTTTCAGGAGGGGCTTATCCCTCTGGAGTCTAAGGGTATTTTTGGTGCCTGGAGAAGTTTTGTCATGCCCTGACATTTGTGCTTTTTTCAGTTTCTTATAAATATCTAAATGGGTACAATCTAATCTCACTGTAATCAGCACAAACTGGGCTATAATTGCATTTTTTAAGGAGCTTGGAAATGTCCCAGAAAGGAGTGAGGCGTTCACCACTTCTAAAAGATCTGCTTCTAAGCAGTTTAGCACACTGTTGAAAAAAGATGTGGGAAGTGTGTCAAGATAGCAGGTTGATGGTTTTAGGTGGTGCACTATGTCTTCCAGAATTTTGCTCAAATTCAAATTGCTTCAAAAGTAGACATAGTATCTTTTTGATATTTTGGCCTAATCTGTCTGACCTCTGCATTACTTGAGGATGTGCTAATCGCCTTCCTGATATTGATGATATTCTCAGAAAAGAAGGATGCAAACTCATTGCATTTGCTGTCTGAGAGCATTTCACTGGGAATCTGACTTGGGGGGTTTGTCATTCTCTCAACAGTGGCAAAAAGAGTACAAGTGTTATTTACGTCACTGTTCATAAGGTTTGAGAAGAAATTCTGTCTAGCTGTGGCTAGTTTCATATTAAAAGCATGAAGGCTGTCTTTATAGATGCTATAGTGAATTTCAAGTTTTGTCTTCCACCACTTCCGCTCTGCTTTTCTGCATTGGTTTTTAATAGTCTGAACTGCTGTTGATCTTCTCCAAACTGATTTCTGTCTGTTTGTTTTCTTACTGACTATTATTGGAGCAATATCATCAATAACATTCTTAACTTTTGAGTTGAAGGAATCAAGGAGAATATCAACAGAGTCTGCAGAAATTCTTGGTGTTAAAGATATAGCCTCCATAAATAGTACAATTGTGTTCTCATTAATGCATCTCCTTCTGACAGAGACCAATCTAGATTCAGTTGTAGCAGACATCAAAATATCAAAGAAAATACAGAAGTGATCAGATAGTGCTATGTCCTGAATAACAATGGATGAAATGTTTAGACCCCTACTGATGATTAAGTCTAGAGTGTGTCCACCTTTGTGTGTGGGTCCATGAACATGTTGAGTCAAGTCAAAAGTGTTTAGAACCGTTATAATTTCTTTTGTAGTTTTGTTTTCTGCATTATCTATGTAAATATTAAAATCCCCTACACTAGCAAAACAGTCCAACTCTGAGGAAATCATTGATAACATTTCTGTGACCTCTTCAACAAAGGCTGGAGAGTATTTTGGCCTGTAAATAATAATAAACAGAATGCATGGAGCACCTTACAGCACAATCCCCAGATTAGGTCAAGTACTGACCAAATGACACTTGATTGCATTGATAGACATCTTTAAATAGAGCAGCTACACCCCCACCTCTCCTAACAGTCCTGCAAACACTCATGTAAGTGAAGTTAGGAGGGGCTGCTTCATTTAGGACTGCTGCATTGCAGCTGTCTCCAAGCCATGTTTCATTTGGAAACATCAAATCCAGATTCTTTGTGGTTGTAAAGTCATTGATTAGAAATTATTTATTTTTTTAGTGAGCGAATGTTTAAAGATGCTAACTTGATGGCTGTGTTTTGTGTCTTTACATCAATCTTAGTTTGATGCATAATAGGCCGCAGATTAGATGAGTTTGCCCTTCGGCTTGAGATGGCCTTAGACTTTCTATCATGTGATAAAACTGAAATAGGGAAAGCTACAGGCACACTGGGTTCCCACTTGTTCTGTAGGCATTTGTGAATGTTGCTGTTATTATAGTGGGGAACCGACACATATCACTGAGAGCTGCTATCAGTTTTTTTTGGTTCACCTTCAGCAGATAGAGGGTTTGGGCCCTGGCGTTGTGGCAGTGGTTGAAGAGCTCTCGCAGGAGCAGGGACCACAGACTTTGGTGGTTGGGGGGCCCACCATTTTTTTGTTGATATCTGCGGGCGTGCAGCAAATGAGTGAGAGAGTTTAGTCCCAGCATACACCAATTCCTCCATTTTCTGTGAAAAGCACAGAAGTGGAGATGCTGGAGAAAGGGATAATGTGTCTGGCAAGATGGGCTGTGTCTCTGGTGTTTCCGGTGGCTGTGATGTGTTGTCCTGGCTTCCCTGGCTGTTTTCCACAAAGTCATCCCTGGTTGCTGAATCTTGTAGATGTATTGATACATCAGAGTCAGTCTGTGAGGAGTTCTGTGGGCAGGGCTCAGCTGGGATAGTGTCTATCAACAGTGCTTGTTTTGGCTGCATGGTGTTATCAGTGTCCTTGTGGGATATGTCAACCACATGATGACTCGGACCCGGTGTGTGTGTGTGCTGAATGGATTGACACACTCTGGTGAAAGATGTTTCTGATAACAGAGTCACCCACTATCAGAGTCCTTGGCTCGGCTGAGCTCTGAGCTGAATGCCACTGTCTGCTCAATCTTGAGCGACTGTTAGTAGGGGTGTTAGGTGCTGGCTGATCCAATAGATGTTTAATCACATTTGGTGATTCCTCACCCACATTCATTAACCCTCTTGGCGCCACGGTCGAGTTTACTCGACAAGATGCGGCACTGAATAAAACGGCCGATTTTGTCAAATAGGGTGTCAAATTTCATGCAACCTCCCCTGCACCAGATAGCAGACATGTAATACTTCATCCCTGACTGAAAAAAACGTCATGCTCCTATACAAAATCTTCGAGCTAGAGCGCATTGAATCAGTGCGAAAAAAAGCGGAGCTTGTGTGAGAGTGAGCCATTTTAATTAATTAATTAGAAAGAAAGAAAGAAAGAATAGTTCATGCAATAATGAACTTGTCACCATTTAATTTCCATAAAATCTAGTAACTATATATATACAGTACAGACCAAAAGTTTGGAAACATTACTATTTTTAATGTTTTTGAATGAAGTTTCTTCTGCTCATCAAGCCTGCATTTATTTGATCAAAAACACAGAAAAAACAATAGTATTGTGAAATATTATTACAACTTAAAATAATAGTTTTCTATTTGAATATACTTTAAAAAAATAATTTATTCCTGTGATGCAAAGCTGAATTTTCAGCATAATTACTCCAGCCTTCAGTGTCACATGTAACATCCATTCCCTATCTGTCGGTCACTACGAGTTATGTCGACCGACAAATGGGGTCTCACTTGGGAGGCCAATCATCTCTGATTTTAAGAGAAAACGCCAATGAAATTGGCAAGTGGATTAACACACCTGAGCCACTCCCCGTGCCAGCGGGTATAAATAGGGCGACAGGTGCATCCACTCATTAGATTTTTGCTTCGGAGCCTAGTGGTTGTTCCACAAAGCCATTCATCTGCTGTGTCGGGAAGCTGTTCTGGTTGGCGGTACGGCGCAAACAGCGGTGTCCCTTTCAGCGATTCCCCTGGGCGCTTCAACTAAGAGAGCAGATTTCCTAAAAGAGCAAATCGCGGACGATTCGCGTCTTTTTCAAGACGCCGTTTCGTCCGCGTCCTTCTGGATGCGGTCGTTTCCTGTTCTCTGACAACGGCCACGTTCGCTCTCTTCCGTGTCTGGGCATTCAGCACGCTGAAGGCGCGTTCGTGGATGGTTCATGCACGCACTGCGTGTGTGACCATGGCAACGCTGTGATCGCGTCTCCCCTTTCTTAAAGGGAAGGGAGCAGACCCCTCTGTCACTACCCGTTCTGGTTTCTCTGTCTCGAGCAGAGGACCGCCGGCTAGTGCTCTGGGAGATTTGAAGGTGACAGTGAGAGCTTCTCCGCCGGGCCACGCCCCACGGACCTCTTACCCCTTCCGCAGTGTTTGTTCTGTGCGGCTGCTGGGTGATTTTGCTGGGCTGTCTTATGGCAGTCCCAACGGGTCATTCAGTTTGCCGCCGGAGATCAGATGTCGATTGCAGCATCGGGGATGGGCTGCTGACCTCTGTGGATGAAGATTCGGCGGGGCTGCCCCCCTCGGGTGTTGTCGCCACTGCCGAATTGGACCCAGAGTTGACAGCCGTGCTTGCCCGGGCAGCTGTGAGCATCAGGATGGAGGTGAATGCACCGCCCAGCCCTGAGTGCTCATGGCTGTTTGATTGGTTCTCGGTGTGGAGCGCGACTCACAACCGCGTTTTACTCTGGTTCCTTTCTTCCCAGATGTGCATGGGGAAGTGATGTAGTCGTGGATGGCCCCTTTTACGGCCGGAAGCAGCTCATTTCATTCCTCCGTCCTCACTACCCTCGATGGCGGGGCAGCTAGGGGTGTGTTGACATTCCCCAGCAGGAGAGTGCGATTGCGGTGCACTTGTGTCTGCAAAACGCCGCCACTGGGAGGGATAGTCCGTGCCTCTCACCCAAGGCCTGTAAGCTGTCGGCCGCGCTCGCTACCAAGGCTTACAGTGCTGCGGGCCAAGCTGTCTCTGCTTTGCATGCCATGGCTATCCTGCAATCCCAACAAGCCAAGGCTTTAACAAATGCACGAGGGTAGGACCAACCCGAGGTTGATGCAGGAGCTGCGCATGGCGACTGACCTCCCCCTTCAGGGTGACGGAAGTCACAACGCAGTCCCTCGGGTAGGCGATGTCCACTCTGATGGTCCAGTAGTGCCGTTTCAGGTTCAGCCTGGTCTGTATGAGAGACATTGACAAAGTGCATTTTCTCGATGCTCCCATGTCCCAGGCTGTCCTGTGTGGCGACGCTGTCAGGGGCTGTGCCCAGTAGTTCCTGACAGAACAACAGCAGACTGAGGCCATACAGCGCATCTTGCCACGACGTGATCCTCTGGTTGCCACCATTCCGTTGCAGGCAGTGCCTCAGCCTGCTCGTCACCGAGGGCGCCCCCCTGCGTCCTCCACACCAGCTCCGCCCCGTGCTGAGAGTTCTTCGAGCCCCGCGCAGGAGAGCGGCGCCCCCCGTGTCACTCCCGGCTGCAAAGTCCTCGAGGAAGTTCGACTAAGCGGCCCTGACACGGGCAACTCGGAGATGCGGAGAACTGCTCTTCAGGAGATGGCGAAGACAACGCCACTCCTTCCCCCGGGGGAGGGCCGGGTGGAGAATCTTCTGGTTCTGTTCCGCCGCTGGTCGAACGGCCAGTGGCACCCACATTTTCATTGAAAGAGCAATTTCTCATTCCTCCGAGTTGCAAGGCTCGTGGGCTGACAATGAGCGACGCACAGCTTCCTCAATCTCACCCACGACGCCCCCTTTCGCCAGCGGCCAAGAGGTCGCGGTTCGGAGACGCAACGCCTCTCCACGCGTCTCTGGCCAGTTCCTCCGGGAACACGGGGAGTGTGGTTGCGATGACCCAGGACGCAGTGCCTTCTGGGCCTTCCGGCACGACTCCCCATCGCTGCACCACTGCGGGTATGTCGACTGTCCCTTTGGTGCCACTTGTACGGTATCTGGGAGCGTGGCTTGCGCTGCCCAACCCGTCACGCTGGCTCATCCGGACGGTCCGACTCGGCTATGCGATTCAGTTCGCCCGGCGACCCCCCAAGTTCAATGGCGTGCTCGAGACTTCGGTGGCAGTCCAGGACGCCCCTGTCTTGCGCGAGGAGATTGCTGTCCTCCTGGCGAAGGATGCAATCGAGCCGGTCCCTCCAGCCGAGATGAGGACGGGGTTCTACAGCCCTTACTTCATCGTGCCCAAGAAAAGCGATGGCCTTCGACCTATCCTGGATCTGCGAGTCTTGAATCGGGCTCTACTCAAGCTCCCGTTCAGGATGTTGACGCAGAAACGCATTATCAAATGCGTCCAGCCCCAGGACTGGTTTGCAGCGATCGACCTGAAAGACGCGTACTTTCATGTCTCTATCCTCCCTCGTCACAGACCGTTCCTGCGCTTTGCTTTCGAGGGTCAGGCATGGCAGTACAAGGTCCTCCCCTTCGGGCTCTCCCTGTCCCCCCGTGTCTTCACGAAGCTCGCGTAGGGCGCCCTTGCCCCACTCTGGGAAGTGGGCATCAGGATCCTCAACTATCTCGACGACTGGCTCATTATGGCCCGGTCCCGAGAAGAGTTGTGCGATCACAGGGACTTCGTGCTTCGGCACCTCAGTCAGTTGGGGCTTCAGGTCAACCGGGAGAAGAGCAAGCTCTCCCCTGTGCAGAGAATCTCTTATCTCGGTATGGAGTTAGACTCGGTGATTATGACGGCACGTCTCACCAGCGAGCGTGCCCAGTCAGTGCTGAACTACCTGAGTTCCTTCAGAGGCAGGACAGTGGTACCACTGAAACACTTTCAGAGGCTCCTGGGGCATATGGCATCCGCAGCCGCAGTCACGCCGCTCGGGTTGCTTCATATGAGACCACTTCAGCACTGGTTACACTCCCGAGTCCCGAGATGGGCATGGCGCCGCGGTACACATCGTGTCACCATCACACTGATGTGTCGCCGCCTATTCAGTCCTTGGTCGGACCTTGCTTTTCTATGGGCCGGCGTGCCCTTAGAACAAGTGTCCCGGCACGTTGTTGTCACAACAGATGCCTCCAACTCGGGCTGGGGCGCGACATGCAACGGGCAGGCAGCTTCAGGGTCCTGGACAGGACCTCGACTGCTTTGGCACATCAACTGCCTGGAGTTGCTGGCAGTGCATCTAGCTTTGCGACGGTTTCGTCCGCTAGTGCTGGACAAGCACGTGTTGGTCCGCACGGACAACACTGCGGCTGTTTCGTACATCAACCGACAGGGCGGTCTACGATCACGTCGCATGTCTCAACTCGCCCGCCATCTCCTCCTCTGGAGTCAGACGTGGCTCAAGTCGCTGCGCGCTGTCCACATCCCGGGGGAGCTCAATCGTGCAGCCGACGCGCTCTCACGACAGCTCACTTTCCCCGGGGAATGGCGACTCCATCCCCAGACGGTCCAGCTGATCTGGAGTCGATTCGGGGAAGCCCAGGTAGACCTGTTTGCTTCCCACGAGTCCTCCCACTGCCAGCTGTACTATTCCCTGTCCCAGGCCCCCCTGGGCACAGATGCACTGGCACACAGCTGGCCTCGGGCTTTACGCAAGTATGCGTTTCCCCCAGTGAGCCTGCTCGCACAGACTCTGTGCAAGGTCAGGGAGGACGAGGAACAGGTCCTGTTGGTTGCGCCTTACTGGCCCACCCGGACCTGGTTTTCAGAACTAATGCTCCTCGTGACAGCCCCTCCCTGGCGCGTCCCCCTGAGGAGAGACCTTCTCTCTCAGGGGCTTGGCACCATTTGGCACCCACGTCCAGATCTCTGGAACCTCCACGTGTGGCTTCTAGACGGGACGCGGCAGACCTAAGTGATCTGCCCCCAGCGGTGGTAGACACTATCACTCAGGCTAGAGCCCCTTCTACGAGGCAGGCCTATGCTCTGAAGTGGAGTCTGTTCACGAATTGGTGTTCTTCTCACTGAGAAGACCCCCGGAGATGCCCGGTCAGAGTCGTGCTTTCTTTCCTGCAAGAAAGGCTGGAGCGTGGGCTGTCACCCTCCACCCTGAAGGTGTATGTGGCTGCCATTGCAGCCCATCACGATGCAGTGGACGGCCGGTCCCTGGGGAGGCATGACCTGATCGTTAGGTTCCTGAGGGGTGCCAGAAGGTTACATCCTCCTAGGACACCCCTGATTCCCCTCCTGGGACCTCTCTATTGTCCTGGCGGGACTTCAGAGGGGTCCCTTTGAGCCACTGGATTCGGTTGAGCTGAAGTTCCTGTCTCTCAAGACAGCGCTCCTGATCGCGCTCACTTCCATCAAGAGGGTCGGGGACCTCCAAGCATTTTCGGTAAGTGAAGAGTGCCATGTGTTCGGGCCGGCCTACTCTCACGTTGTCCTGAGACCCCGGCCTGGATACGTGCCCAAGGTTCCCACCACTCCCTTCCGAGACCAGGTGGTGAACCTGCAAGCGCTGCCCCTGGACGAGCGTCCTCCAGCACCCTCGGCGTCAGACTTGGCGGAGCAGTCTGTCGCCAGGCCCAGTACTGGCGTTAGCATGCCCGGAGCCGGTCAGCCCCTGTACTGTGCTAGGTGTCCATATGGCTGGGTTCCCTACGGGTAATCCCATATGTGTATTTTTCCACGGTAAGGTTTCCCTCTTGGCAAACCCGTGTCTTCCCTTGACAGATCGTTCTGTCAGTCTCTTCTGGCAGCCGTTCCATCCCTACTCCAAAGTAGGACCTGCCTCAGAGACCCCTTCCATATGTAGTACTGCCCCCTGGGTCAGTCCATATCGGTATATCCACATGTCGCCTCCCTACGGGTAGGATGTGGTCTCCGTAGCGACCTTTTCCTAAAGGCTCGCTTCCCCATTGTCTTGCCAGCTGAAAGAACAAATAGGGAAGATTTGAAGCTATCTTTCACTGAAGGTTGAAATCCCTTCCATTTACTTTATGTGGGCGGAACAGCAGCATGGCCTTCTCCAGCAGCGATGTACTCACCCTTTGGCCCCTCGGTACCAAGGTCAGTGAATTTGCGCTGGGGCTTTGGGAAGGTTACGACCTTAAGCGTAGCTTTTGTGGCACACCAAGGCTTGTCAACAATTGCAGCGCCTCAGGGTTGTGACGAGGTTCAGGTTATGGCGTTTTCCATAGGACCCCATTTGTCGGTCGACATAACTCGTAGTGACCGACAGATAGGGAACGTCTCGGTTACGTACGTAACCCTCGTTCCCTGATGGAGGGAACGGAGACGTTATGTCCCCATGCCACAACCTTGAACCATTCGCTGTTGCCGGGACACGTTCTCGGCTCCTCAGCGTAAAACCTAATGAGTGGATGCACCTGTCGCCCTATTTATACCCGCTGGCACGGGGAGTGGCTCAGGTGTGTTAATCCACTTGCCAATTTCATTGGCGTTTTCTCTTAAAATCAGAGATGATTGGCCTCCCAAGTGAGACCCCATTTGTCGGTCGACATAACGTCTCCGTTCCCTCCATCAGGGAACGAGGGTTACGTACGTAACCGAGACGGTCTATCACATGATCATTTAGAAATCATTCTAATATTCTGATTTATTATGAGTGTTGGGAACAGTTCTGCTGTCTAATATATTTGATGAATAAAAGGTTAAAAAGAACTGCATTTATTCAAAATAATACTTTACTATCACTTTTTATCAATTTAACACATCCGTGCTGAATAAAAGTATTGTTTTTATTTAAAAAAAAAGAAAGAAAAAAAATTACTGACCATTAGTATATATTGTTATTACATGTTAAAAACATAGCTTCTTCTTTTTTTTATTTTATTTTTTTTTTACTTTTTATTCATCAAAGTATCCTAAAAAGTATCACATGTTCTGAAAAATATTAAGCAGCAGAACTGTTTCCAACTTTGATAATGAATCATCATATTAGAATGATTTCTAAAGGATCATGTGATAATGATCCTAAAAATTCAGCTTTGCATCACAGAAATAAATGATAATTTAAAGTATAATAAATTTAAAAACAATTATTTTAAATTGTAATAATATATCACAATATGAAATTTTTTTCTGTATTTTTGATCAAATAAATGCAGGCTTGATGAGCAGAAGAATCTTCTTTCAAAAACATTAAAAATAGTAATGTTTCCAATCTTTGGTCTGTTCTATATATATATATATATATATATATATATATATATATATATATATATATATATATATATATATATGTTTAGACTTAAATTTAATTATTTATTAAAGAAATAATAAATAAATAAATAAATGTATAAATAAATAACTTATAAAATGTGTATTCCTAGGGACATACTAGAGCCACACAAAACCTTTGTTTTAGCAACAGACCTAAATTTATGTTTCTGTGCAAGTGTGCAAGTGACACATGAATAACAACTTAAATTAGGGGCCTTATTATGAAGAAAAAAATCTTTAGAAAATGCACCATTTTATTCCAGAGTACAAAAGAAAGTCATACACATTTTGAGTGGAGATTTTTGATCAACCATGTGGGAAACATAATGTGACAGGGTGAGGGGGAATGGGAGGCGAGGAGAAGGGCCGACAGATTGTCCCTTCTGACAGCGACTGGCCTTGCCGGAGCAGATGGAGAAAGAGAGAGCCACACAGGTGTGACATTGATCCGATGGGATTGGTCCTGCCAGTTTTGATTTGCAAATGGAAGATGAAAATATTTGAACTACTGATGAATGCTCCATGCTGTCTGAAGCTGCTTGGTCACTATCTGAAAAAGTGAATTCTTGGTCTAGTTGTACATTAATGTACATTTTTGTGTTACTATGGTTGTATTCTCAGATTCAGTCAGTGCACTGTCCATCTGCTGACCTTGCATATAATATACAGTAGCTCAAAAAACACACCACTTTCTTGATCTGGAAAGCTCTAATCTTATTTGCTGACTGTACACAAGCTCTAAGAGTAAGGAAACAGAAAAAGTTGCTGGGGCGTTCCGCAGCCCAAATGACATAACCCGGTACTGCAGGAAGTTATCCGGAGTAACGAAAACTGAAATTTCCGCAGCTCGAGCGGTCAATGGCACTTTGCCAATACCATTTCAGCAAATCTAATTTCGTCACAAACCTAGCAGAACCCAAGTTATCGATGCAGTCTTCACTTCAATGTCATGCTGCAATACATGCGTTTGAGTCGGCACATCACTAAACAGCATGGGAAATTCTTGAATTAGCCTCATAACATCCCGTTTCTGTGACTCAAGCAAATTATCAAGTTTTCAGACAATTTTTTTTAAATCTCAGAATTCGAAAGTCTACCACACATTAATAAATCATTACAAAGTGTTACACCATCATCAGGATCACACTCACCAGGAGAAAGCCGCAACACCTCGTCCTTCACTATCGTAGGATCAGACACCGCAACAACAGCAGCAGCTAGAACATCAGTAGGAAGCTTTTTTTTCTCTTCCACAGATTTCTCAGACACCTTTCGAGAACAATATAATTTCAACATGTTAATATGGCAGGTACAAAACTTCCGTTTGCGTCAGGCACGTGGATTACAAAATCAGTCTCACTCAATATCTTTGATACCTTGTACGGACCAGAGAAACGAGCAGTCAGAACTGAACCTGGTACTGGTAACAGTACCAAAACATCGTCGCCAGGTTGAATTTCACGCACAACAGCTTTCCTATCATACCATTTCTTCATGCCCTCCTGAGCAGTGGACAATGATTTTCGTGCAAATTAGCACGCATTATGTAGTCGTTCTCGGAACCGACTGGCGTAATCTAGCACATTTTGTTGAGGTGACTTAGTGTCATTCAACATTCTATCTTTCAATACCTTCAGTGGCCCTCGTATGGTGTGACCAAAGACTAAATCTGCAGGACTAAACCCCAGAGATTCTTGAGCTGCTTCACAAACTGCAAACAACACTAATGGTACTCCATCGTCCCATTCTTTAACCAGAGCTTAGACATTACTTTTTCAACATTGACTTCAGCGTCTGGTGAAATCGTTCAATAGCACCCTGGCTTTCAGGATTATACGGGCTCAAGATCCGATGTGAGATACCCAAAGTTTTCAACACTTGTCTAAAAACATTAGAAAGAAAATTTGTACCCTGGTCAGTCTGTACGATTTTTGGCAATCCGAACGTAGAAAAAAGGCGCAGTTATTCTTCTCAAGGGAACAGCCTCCGGAAATCGTGTCGCAGAACACATAATCGTTAACAAAAATTGATTACCTGCTTTTGATTTCGGCAAGGGACCAACGCAATCCAAAATTATGTGCTCAAACAGTTCGCAAATGACAGGGATCAGAATCAATGGAGCTGGTGGAATCTTTTGGTTGGGCTTGCCCATCACTTGACACTCATGACATGTGCGGCAATACTTAGACACATCGCTCTTCAAGCCAGGCCAAAAAATTTTTTTGAGAATGCGGTTGTAAGTTTTTGTCACCCCCAAATGACCTGCTAAATCATGATCATGTGCCAAACTCAACACTTGTTTTCGATAGCCAGTAGATAAAACAATTTGACATACAACATCCCACTCATTCTCCCCATCACTGTAAGGACGCCATTTCCTTAACAACAACCCATTTTCTATCACGTATTCAGCTACGTTGACTTTATCAGGTTGAGGACTTTCCGCAGCAGAAAAACATTTAGTTAACTACACATCTTCTCTTTGTGCAGTCTTAATTCCTTCCTGAGAAATAGGTTCAGCTAACAATTCAAACTCAGCTATTGTCGTATCAGAATGTCTGTCATGTCTAACATTTTCAGAATCTTTTGGACCTGAACCAAAATGCTCCTCAGTGAACACAGGTGACATAAAATTGTCAGCCAAAAAATGTCATCTCCAATTCTGCATTTTTGAGCACGTGTAACTACACTAGCAGCAAATACCTCCGGAAAATGATCAGATATATCACCAACAGGAATAAAACAGTCAGGTTTATCAATGACTTCGAGCACAGGTGACACTTTACCTCCCACCAAATCGTTCCCGAGAATGAATGCAACACCTTTCACAGGAAAGGAAGAACGTATCCCCACCTTAACAAAACCGGAGACCAAATCACATTGCAAGTGTATCCGGTGCAGCGGTACCTTTACAACACCCATCTCAATCCCTTGAACTAACACACTTGACCCACAAAACGTCTGCTCCAACAAAGGAAGTGCATCAGAGACTACAAATGATTGAATCGATCCCGTATCCCTCAAGATTTGTACCTCTTTCTGCTCTCCAGGTTTACCATTTACGGAGATTAACCCCTTCAACAAAAATGGTTTAAACCCTGAGTCAATCACATACTTCTCGAAAACAGCTTTAGACACAGTCTTCACAAAAGTAACAGGCTTTAACTGTCCTTGCTGAGGCTGAGTCTTACGTCTCAGCACTAAACAATCAGAAATAAGGTGTCCCATCTTGTGGCAATAAAAACATTCTCGTGTTTCTTTATTCTGTGGTGAACTGGTTTTAGCACGGGTACTTGAATTTTGAGTTGAAAACAAACTCACTATTTTCTCTGGTCGGGGTAAAGCGAACACACTCTTGTGCGTTAACACATACTCATCTTCAAGAATCGCAGCTTGTGATAACATGGTGACCTTTTGCTCATTCAGGTACGTGAGTACTCATTCCGATAAGCAATTCTTAAAATCTTCTGAAAGCATTAACTCTCTCAATGAACTCAAATCTTGCACATTGTTAGAAGACAACCATTTATCAAAAAGAATTCCATTCTCACGGGCAAATTCCACAAATGTCTGAGCTGACTTCTTATGGTTCCTGAAACGTTGTCGATATGCCTCAGGCACCAATTCATATGCACAAAGAACAGCATTCTTTACGATATCGTATTGCATGCTTTCCTCTAAGGTTAGTGAAGAACAGACTTCCTGTGCTTTTCCAACTAATTGACATTGAAATACACATCGACTTTGGATTCTCTAAAGTGAGGCACTAAAGCGATCTGTTTACTAACATCAAATGTAGTGGTCGAAACATCACTCACAAAATTTTCCGAATTTACTGAAATAACAGGATTAGACTGCACAGTTCGGCCCGAGACAACCGTCGCTAAATCCAACTCGAGCTGTCGCAGTTTCACCTGTGTCTCAGCTTAAATTTCCAGTTTACGGATTTCTAGGTGTAGCTTAATTTCGGCTTGGTGTGTTTCAGCCTGTTCCTGCGCTTCCATCTGGATTTTGGCTAGGCGGACCCTCAGTCGCATATCACCCCCAGAGCCAACAGAAGGGGTAGAAAGTGGGGACAAAGGCGGTAAGCCAGCCTTGGGCTCAGCCTCAACCTCCACCTCGGCATCCTCACCTTTTGCTTCCTCCACGCAGTTTCCTGCACCACAAAAAAATACACACACAAACAAATATTACACAAGATAATATTATAGCCAATATAAAAGTTAGGACGAGCCCCAAAATATGTTGCGTCCCTCATTATTTAGATGCTATTTGTCTAGGAATATTATTAGATGTAACAAGAGATTTGCATGTGTATGTCAATATGGTAATGAGAACTTGCTATTGAAAAGGAACAGACAACAGTCCATAACTGAGTTGAAAGATATTAATTCTTTAACTGCTATAAAGTGAAGTAGTAACAAAGGAAAAAGATAATAATAATGGAGAATAATAAAGCAATGAATATTTATAATTAGTACAACGTAACGAGAGTAAACAGATCAACAGACAATCTAGGGAAGAGGAAGGAGCAAGAGAGGTGTGCTTAAATCAAAAAACTAAATATAACAAAAAGCCCCTTTAACTAAAGTTAAAGAACTAAACTCACTATCAACAAAAAAGGTAGAAAGAAACATCTTTAGCGTACAATGCTATGCCTAAACTATACTAACTTAAACAAAAACATACATAATTAGCACCACTCCTAACACTAGTGCGTCTAATACAGTTCAGTAAACTACATGTGCAAATGTAAGTCGCGACCTGCTTACCTGACTCACAACCTCTCCTGTCAGTCTACACAATGTTGAACGATGAATTGAGATGAAGATTTCATGACAGCAAAAACACATGCGAGCACAAGCAAAAAGAACTGATCTAACTGCAAGATCACAAAAGCAGTGAGCACCAAACAATGATCAGTCGCTCAGACTGGTTTCTCAAACAAGAGAACCGTCCTCACAGAGTGTGCAAACTCTTTTCCCAACCCAGAGTCTGTTTTTGCCATTGAAGTTAGAGCCATTGATAAACTACCAGGCGACAGGCGATTGGTGGCGCGATCCCAGACGTCAGCATTCCTACGTCAGCTGATTGACAGGCGGACTCTCTGAACAAGCTTCACACCTGAAACAAATAGATTACACAGACATACACGACAAGCATATGCAGCAACATACGCAAGAAAATTACGAAGCGCAGCATACGTAACAATATGTTTTAAGAGTAATTTTAACCATTTGATCCAGGGGGTGGAGATGGGTAGGTTTAGGGGTGTAAATGGGATCCAGCGGTTGGAGATGGGTAGGTTTAAGGGTGGAAATGGGATTCAGGGGGTGGAGTAGGTTTAGCGATATGTAAAGTGGGAGGAGCTGGATCTAATGTTGGAGTTGTGCACCACTGTAATACCAGTGTACGTACATGGTAACTCCTCAGGAACTGTCCATAATATAAACTGTAACATGCTTGACACCAACCACAATTTATATGTAAAGCCTAACTTACTGACTGCAGCTGTGTAACATCAAAGTAATTACATGATAAATCCAGGGCTTAATTTGTGCCGTAACAAGCCAGATCTGGAACCGGCACCTCCGAAATCCGATCCATCACCTAATTTTTGGCAGGTTAGACTTTTAGTTATTGGAATATGTTCTCAGGGCAGCATTGCATCTTATTGGTTCTCTCAGTCATCCAATCAGCGACAGCAGGAGGCGGGACATGGATTATTTGAATTTTTTTTTTCTCAGGACGCGGGAGACATCACACTAAGGAGATCGTTGCAGTTAAGGTAATGTTATATTTTCTGTTGAACTATATTTGATTATTACATTAAAATGTCAAAATAATGAAGTATTTGGATTTTAAGTTAAGGTAATGTTGTGTTTTATGTTGAACTATATTAGATATTACATTAAAATGTCTAGATAATGAAGTATATATAACGAGTAAGGTTAATGCTTATTTTTTCTATGAGCTGTTATTTAACTAGCTAGCTAACTGATGTAAGTAAGCTAAATCGGAACATTAGCTAGCTAGCTCTAAGAAAGGATAATAGCTAATGTTAGCTTATATTCTAATATAACTTTTACTGGCTGTAATAGCAAGTTACGCTGCTGTGGTATTGTTGCTGTTCCCAGAGCATTTTGTCATAGCTACATACAACAAAATGCTTGGCTTTGGCTTTGGCTTAACGCGTTTTTGTTGCAGATATTCTAATGCTGCTCTCAGGGCACCTTACCGTAACTCCGTGCAATCATTTGCTGCTCTTAGCGCGTTTTTGTTGCAGATATTCTAATGCTGCTCTCAGGGCACCTTACCGTAATTCCGTGCAATCATTTGCTGCTCTCAGCGCGTTTATGTTGCAGATATTCTAATGCTGCTCTCAGGGCACCTTACCGTATCTTCGTGCAAACATTTGCTGCTCTTAGCGCGTTTTTGTTGCAGATATTCTAATGCTGCTCTCAGGGCACCTTACCGTAATTCCGTGCAATCATTTGCTGCTCTTAGCGCGTTTTTGTTGCAGATATTCTAATGCTGCTCTCAGGGCACCTTACCGTAATTCCGTGCAATCATTTGCTGCTCTTAGCGCGTTTTTGTTGCAGATATTCTAATGCTGCTCTCAGGGCACCTTACCGTAATTCCGTGCAATCATTTGCTGCTCTCAGCGCGTTTATGTTGCAGATATTCTAATGCTGCTCTCAGGGCACCTTACCGTATCTTCGTGCAATCATTTGCTGCTCTTAGCGCGTTTATGTTGCAGATATTCTAATGCTGCTCTGAGGGCACCTTACCGTATCTCCATGCAGTCATTTGCTGCTCTTAGCGCGTTTTTGTTGCAGATATTCTAATGCTGCTCTCAGGGCACCTTACCGTATCTTCGTGCAATCATTTGCTGCTCTTAGCGCTGTTATGTTGCAGATATTCTAATGCTGCTCTGAGGGCACCTTACCGTATCTCCATGCAGTCATTTGCTGCTCTTAGCGCATTTTTGTTGCAGATATTCTAATGCTGCTCAGAGGGCACCCTATGATATTAGATCTACAATTGGCAGCTCTAAGGGTATTTTTGCAGCATGAATTCTAATACTGCACTCAGGGCACCTTACTGTATCTCCATGCAACATTCATTTGCTGCTCTTAGTGCATTTTTGTTGCAGATATTCTAATGCTGCTCTCAGGGCACCTTACTGTATCTCCATGCAATCATTTGCTGCTCTAAGTGCATTTTTGTTGCAGATATTCCAATGCAACCCTCAGGGCACCTTACCATATCTCCATGCAGTCATTTGCTGCTCTCAGCGCGTCTTTGTTGCAGATATTCTAACGCTGCTCTCAGGGCACCTTACCGTATCTCCATGCAATCATTTGCTGCTCTTAACGCGTCTTTGTTGCAGATATTCTAACGCTGCTCTCGGGGCACCTTACCGTATGTCCATGCAGTCATTTGCTGCTCTTAACGCGTTTTTGTTGCAGATATTCTATTGCTGCTCTCAGGGCACCTTACCATATCTCCATGCAATAATTTGCACCTTATGACATTCGATCTACAATTGGCTGCTCTAAGGACATTTTTCTGCATCCTTACTCACATTTTAATACTGTTCTCAGGACACCTTGTAGTGTCTGCATGAAACATGAATTGGCTGCTCTAAGGACATTTTCGCTCAAAGCATTCTAGTACTGCTCTCAGGGGACCGAATTAGATTTACATCCAACATTAATTGGGTGCTCTATGGGCATTCGTTGCACACTTTCTTATACTACTGCATCCCTTCTCGTATACATTCTAATACTGCTCTTAGAGCACCTTATCTAAATGTAATATCTAAATGTAATAACACAAATCTCAGGAAACTTCATATGCTACTTTCTGTGTAGTACTGAAATTTGCAAACATACAACTAGTTTTCTTCTAATCTAGTAACATTCAGGTATGCTGTGTCTATTTCTGAAGTGTTTTGTAAAATTATTGTTTGCTTAAAGCTGTTTTGTTTATATCAACTGCAGATTATGGAGCAGCTATGGATCGAGGGCATCCGAAAGAAACTGAGAATAGAAAAAGATTCCCGTGTTTCCACAGATATCAAAATTGTTCATGGGGACAAGAAAACGGAGTTTATGGAGAACTATGTAGAAGAACTACAGAAGAAAACAAAGACCTTTTTCTTGGCAGCAAAACAGAGCAGCAAAAATTATTATTTCCATGCCTGTGAAAGAGGCAACAAACCAACAGGAAAAAGCATGGGCAAGGCATGTGAAACAAGGGCCAATTCCTGTGAAGCCTATGTGTCATTTAAATTTATAGAGGAGACCGGTTTCACAGCAGTAGTAGTTCGGCAGCAATTAACACACACAGGACATGATTTGGTAACACTTTAGAATAAGGTTCCATTAGTTAATGTTAGTTAACTACTGTCGTTAACATGAACTAAGCAAGAACAATCCTTCTACAGCATTTATAAGTCTTAGTTCATGTTAATTTCAACATTTACTAATGCATTATTTAAATCAAAAGTTGTGCTTGTTAACATTAGTTAACGCACTGTGAATTACCATGAACTAACAATGAATAACTGTATTTTCATTAACTAACATTAACGGAGATGAATAAATACAGTAATAAATGTATTATTCATTGTTTGTTCATGTTAATTAATACATTAACTAACATTAACTAATGGAACCTTATTCTAAAGTGTTACCCATGATTTGTCAAACCCTGAAGAGAGGAAGAAAAATGCAATTAATCCAGAATTGTTAGGATTTGTCGAAATATGGCTCACAAAAGGTCTATCCATATCACAGATTGTCATAAAAAGTTGTGATTGGGCATGTAGTCGGGGTTACACCGATAAGCATGACAGACGTTTCTTCCTAACTCCAGAAGATGTAAGGTTGGTAAAACGCCATCTCCGCATCTTCACTTTGCCGGACATTAATGATGCTGTGAGTGTGGAAAAGCTGGTGACAGGTGAACTGAAAGAAAATATTTGCTTTTTTCAACCTTTGACAAAAGACCAGCCACTGGTTATTGTTGTCCAGACACCACAACAGAAGGCTCTACTCCAAGAGAACCCCCACCCCATGGTTTTTATGGATGCATCCTACAAAGGTTTGACATCATATGGGTATGCACTGTATGCCCTTGTACTTGTCAATCAAACTGGAAGAGGAGTGCCATTTGCGTACCTAATAATGAGCCAGGAATCCTCAGCAATAGTTGAGCTTTGCTTGAACATGCTTTGTTCAAGAAATCCAAACTTTTACCCAAGGTGAGAACAGTTCTTTTCAAAAGTCCAATACCCATACAAGCACAAAAGAGTTGTAATACTGAGAGATAACTGATTACCTTTTGTAACTTAAACAATTTTCAACTTAATACATTTGCCTAGATGAAATTGTGATACTCCAGTATTCTGCAATATTATTATTGGACTTATTTTTCCTAGGTCAGTTATGATCGACAGAGACTTAAAAGAGCTCAATGCCATAAGAGAAGTTTTCCCCAAATCCAAAGTTCTCCTCTGTTGGTTTCATGTTCTCCAGGTACTGATTGCATTTAAGAAATGCACAAGAAGGTCCTTTGAACATTCTCTTTGGTTGTAAATAAATTGATTTACAATTTTGATATCATATGCCTGCTGTAGCTTCTGAAAAAACAATGGAGCCTCATTTAAAGTGCCATATATTGTCTATTAAAGGCTGTACATCGCTGGGTTACATCAAGAGATGGTGGGAACATGTCACCTGACAAAAGACATGTCGTCATTCATGCCATGACCTCAATGAAAGCTTGCATGACGGTAACTACAATAGATATATAAAATTGTATGTGTCTCAATATCTGGTATTACCCATGTTTCGTCTTTGTTGGGTACTCTAAACTGGCAACCATAATATATGGTATGGTTTGATTTCAGGAGGAAGATTTTGTGACCGTTTCCACTAGTGTGTGCAATGACCTTGATGCCCAGCTTGGCAGCAATCGAGTGACAACATACCTGAAGGTGCACTGGCTTCCACATGCAGCACTATGGGCCAATTTTGGACGACTATTTGAGCACAACAACAGCGACACCAATAACAAGGCAGAGAGGTAGTCAAAGATTAATAATCATGTTTTTTCCAAACATTACAATGCATGATATAAAACAAAAAGTAACTCATGATTGGGAACATTTGGTTCCCTAGATGGCATATTTCTCTTCTAGTCTGCCACTGAAAACAATTTTTCTGGTCACATTTGGAACTTTTTTTTTTTTTGTATTTACATATTAAGTTATCATTTCCAAAGTTTCCAATATCAGAATCTTAGCTCCCCAAGACTGAGTGAGTATTGTTTTCTCAATCTGTGAATTACTCATAACGGTATATTATTGTTTTCCCCTTTTAGGTTTTTTCTTGCGCTGAAATACCAGTTCCTAAGGGGAGAGGCAAACATAAGAGTTGATCAACTTCTTCACTTGCTATGTGGTGATATTCAAAAATATTATTGGTAAGGCATTTGGTAATGTTATCTTTCAGATACTTGAAACGACTAATTCTATGCTCACAATACTGTCCTCCGTTACATGTCCTGCATGAATGGAATTAAATGAGAATTGAATTAAAAATGATCAATTTCTGTGATTTAAAAAGGTCAATACTATATTTAATTTTATACACAATAATGCCTGTTATCCTCAGACTAAATGCTCTTTTGTTAATGTAGCTACCTGGACGACTTGGCAGACGCAGGAAGACTGAGGATCTCCTTGTCAGCATCAACATCTTCAGCAGCCAACACAGTGGGACAGCAGATCCTGACAAATGAGCAAGGAATGTGCTCTGTGCAAACAGGGGCAGGGCCCAGCTCAGATTCAACTTGGAATACTGTGGATCTAGTCAAGATGCAGTGTGACTGTGGATGGTATGATAAGGGAAATGTATGCACACATATTGTCTCCGCATACACTGAAGCACAGAAATGTATTGATATTGCACAGCTACGTGCTGACATGGCTAGAGATATTGTTGCCAAAAACCAGTACCACATTGATGGTGATTTCATTACTGTTCACCCCACTGATGTAAGTGCCACATTTGTATTTACTGGTGAACCTGCCTTTTGTACCTGTGCTGTCAACAGTTACGGTCAAAAGTGTGTGTGCTTACATGTTGCTGACTGCCTGCAAACTACCAACAATTCACATTCTACATGTCCCACTGATGGAAACGAAAATATGTTTGTGCCAACAAATGTCACTGCACAAGTTCAACTTCAGTCTATGTTGACAGATTTACTGGAGTGGAGCAAATCAGAAAATTACATGTATAGTAGTGACCTGTACACTACAGTGAAGAGGGCACACACAGTGGCCTTCAATCGTTTTGGCATTGTGTCAAGAAAACGAAAAATACATGCACTCCATGCTTATCGCCAGCGGATAGAGCAAGCCAAACGAGAGCTTTACAAAAAGCGCAAAACAAGAAGATACAAGCGCTAAATAATAATAATAAACAGATTTAACCAAAAAAGATTGTTTAATTGCATTTTTGCATTGATTTAACAATGTACAGTACAGTGAACAGTTAACTGCAGTGTAATTGTGTCAGAAATAGTGTCAAAATTCAATTTTCTAGAGCCCTTGCTTTTGCAACAAGGCACTCTCTGATGATCTGAAACACAACCTGGCATACTTGGGGTCCAAGTGTGTGTGTGACCTTTGAATACATGTCCATGTTGTCACCCAACACTTGTTCGATTATATCGAGTTCAGCACTGTAAACAAAAGAAATCTGAGTTGTTACATTATAAACAGTACAATTACAAATTAAATGAAAGCACTGGCATAACAATATTATGCCAATTCAGAAGGAGAAAGACTTAAAAAGTGGAAGGAAAAAGATATCTGTATGCATATTTTACCTCAAGTCATGATCCTCTCTTCTGCAGCCTCGCTCGGCCAGCTGCTTGCCTATGATTTTGAAGGGTATTTCCTTGGTCAAATATCCTAGGTCTTTAGCAAGACCTTGGCACTCCTCTGTGTCATAAAAGGAGCAAATGAGTAAATGAGACATTAACATGTTACTAACATAATTTATATTTTGGTGACTAAACAGTTTACATTTTGTTAAACTGTATGGTCATTGGAATTTGTTTGCCTATGCCTCATTCATTCACCTAGGCTACATATGCCTCCATCATGGCTGACATTCTAAAACTTGCAGTTCTACAACCTTTGGTGGGACACCTAATTCAGTAATATGGGAATCTGTTTGAATGTACACCTTTAAGAAATCACCTAGTTCTGACTGCATATATGTTACCTTCAACTAGTTTGGTGCACATTGTAGTGTTTGAGCCATACGGACTCAGATGCACCCCTACCTCTTTCAATTCCCTCACAAGCTCCTTTTTTTTCCCCTTTGCCTTCCTCAAATAAGTCACCATGAGGTGACCAGAGAATTTCTCTGGTGCAGAGCATCTCCTCTGCAGCTCCTCTACTGAAACAAAGTGCCTGTGCAATCATAACACATCATTTTTTGTGAACATCAAAAACCAACATATCTGTAGACAAAGATCATCTATAAAACCATGAGGCTTAAGTGAACAACATCATATTGTTTGACAAATAAGCCATTACTCATTACTCTACTCTACATAGTTTGTAGTTTTACCTGTTTTTTGCATTAGTTGCATTAGGCACATAACACACGTTTTACTGATTTTATCTGCACTCTTGCCTCTATCAAGTCAGTTTGTCATATAAAAAGGAACACCCACCCAACCCAACTCTAGTTGTAGCATTACCAACCTTTTAGCTTTCTTTGAAGACGCCACCTTCAACAGGCTATCCACATAGAATCCATCTTCAATAAAGAATACATACACATGTTGTTAAATGTTATTTCAGCTCAGTGTCATTCCAATGTTAATAATGAAATATTTATTGGCACCCCTATTCAAATTAGAGAGTAGAGTGGTGTGCAACATCCAAAAAAAATCAATGGTATCAAATATAGTAGAAGAGGTATTCTGCCCCGTTTATGCTCCTAAAGGATATTTATTTACTTGAAAAAAATGCAAGGTTTCAATCCCATCGGATCTTCATTAGGCATTGAAAACAGAGACGGCCTGTATTACATGACTGCACACTCACGTTCAAGTAGTCTATGTACATCTGTATGTGTGCATGAGAAGAGGTGCACAGCTGCTTTGTGATTACACAAGCTTTGTACATAAGTCCCATGCTCTTTTTAAATCCAGATGCTAGAGATGATTAATACTACAGGAATGAGATGTGGAGTCGTGCATATACATAATAATAAAGCTTCATTGCAGACACAGGTCCATATAACACCACATAAAGTATAAATAGTATAGTGTGTTCTGCTCCTTCTATACTCACTCGGATTACAAAATATCTTATTTGAGCCAAACGTTGTATATGTGTGCCAGCAAGTTAAGTCCATCCTATCCAACTTACATGTATAGATAGAATATAAAGTACAGTATCATAATATTATATACCCTTTTTTTCCGATGCCTCCTCCTTCTCCTCTTCCTCTGCACCTGATGTATCTGCATCATTTGCACATAGCAGACATTTGAATTTACATTCAAATTTTATAAATAAAAAAGATGATCCTGAATAACTCAACAAAACTAATTAATTGTTTACCTGCAACAACCTCCACCTTTGTTTTTGCTACTATTGTGATGTGAAAAAAAATGTTACTCTGAGGAAACAAAGGGTGTGTGAGTAACTGAATAAAATCTCTGAAACACATGTTTTACCTTCAACTGCCTCTGCAGTCTCCATCTCAACTGTTTCTGCCTCTGTTAAAACATGAAAAGAATCTACATTGGAAATATATGACATTCTCAAATTGTGATTTTCAATAAGTTTTTCAGTCACCTTCAACATGGGTGCCTACAAATTTGTTGGGTGCTAAATGGAACATTAAATTTCTTGTGTAATGTAACGTGCATGAAAAGAATATAAAATACTGTATGTAAAGTACAGTATTTAATATAGAGTACAGTATCATAATATTATATACCGATACCCATTTTCTCAGATGCTGTCTCCTCCTCTTCAAATGCATCTGATGTATCTGCATCATTTGCACATAGCAGACAGGACGTCAAATTGACATTGACATTTTATAAATAAAAATGATGATCCTGCATAACTCAAAAAACTAATTAATTGTTTACCTGCAACAAACTCCACCTTCGTTTTTGCTACTATTGAGACGTGAAAAAAAATGTTACTCTTAGGAAAAAAAGGGTGTGTGAGTAACCGAATAAAATCTCTGAAACACATGTTTTACCTTCAACTGCCTCTGCAGTCTCCATCTCAACTGTTTCTGCCTCTGTTAAAACATGAAAAGAATCTACATTGGAAATTGGAAATTTTTCAGCCACCTTCAACAGGGGTGCCTACAAATTTGTTGGGCACTGTATGAAACGTTATATTGCTTGTTTAATGTAACGTGCATAAATAGAATATGAAATACAGTATGTCTAGCCACTGCAATCCAACTAACATCAGTAACAACACTGGGGCCAACTAAGAGTAGCCTTCGTAAACAAACCTGTCTATTTGTGTGTGTGTTGTCCTACCTGGTTTTGGACTCTTTTCTGTAGAGCAGAATGAGCATGTCTCCTGCAAAAGATTTTGCATGATAAATAGTTATGCAAAGTACATATCAAATTATTCTTTTGTTACAGACCAGTCATGGGAGTCATTCAAATTAAGTCCCAGTCCCTGATGAGGTGGAGTTTGGCTTATCAACACATCATGACACTTCACATGTGACCCCTAGTCATCACAGATTTAACTGCTGATTCACTCTTCACCCACGGATTATGTTAATGACTCCCTGGACTAATATGTGACAAAAGAATCGTCTGATGTGTACTTGTCTTTAATCTGACAGCGGAATGTTGCTTTAGATAAAATATAATTAGCACTTGCCTTTTTCTTCCCTGACATCTTCTTGTAGCAGACTGTACAAATGCCTGAACTATCTGAAAAAAAAAAAAAAAAAATGCTTTGGATAACACAAACACATTAAAAGCAACCATAACCTTCACATATTTCAAGAGCCATAACTAGTCCAAAGTATGACATCCTCCGAATTTACTAGTTAAAGCTATCACTCCAAATCATCAGTGACTTAACCTTAATGCAGGGAGCGAAAGTTAGCCAGCAGAGCTCAATAAGTACAAATGTATACTACTTACCAAGGGATTTAAACAACAAAATCCCAAGTCTCTCCCGCTCTTGGGAGATGGGGAGGCATTCGAGGTGACCTTGTTGTCCCTGGAGGATCATTTCTGCAAACTAAAAGTGCAACAGAAAGTCTATTTTAATTAAATAACATCACTTATAATAACTGAACATTATAGAGCAGGCAAGATCCATTAATATTTAATCTGCAACTTCCATTCAAAATTGCTCTAGTTAAAGTGAAAACTAAAAATATCTATATTTTCAAAAGACAACAGAAACATTATGCAGAAAATGACCAAATTGTACCATTATTGAGAACACTCCACATGACACAGAGTCATTTTGCAAGTCATGGTCCCTGTTTATGAACTTCCAGGGCCCTTGGCAGCCTCTGCTAGCAGCAAATAAGCTGAAAGATTAGAGAATATAATTATGAAGGAGATCTCTACTGAGTTTTCATTACCTCATTTTATAGTGCAATACAAAAACCATGTACCTCCAATTTTCGATGATTTGGGAGCAACGTTGTGGATGCTCCCCCAATGAGTCAATGTATGTAATGGTTCCCTCTTTCAAGTTGCAATGCTATATAGAAGATGGGAAAGCATATGAGAAAGGTCTGAAGGGCAGTTTCAACCAATCTTGAAATTACTGTATTGAAAATCATTGAAATTTTAAAATGTCAACCACAAACAGCTCAAACACCACAAATGAGAATGGCACGATAGCATCAATAATGATAACTAATGTGTGATGCTATTTTGCGCAGAAGACCCATTTCACACCGGGAACATGGCATGAACGACGCGTGTCTGTTGCTTGGCAGCTGCATGGCGTTTCTATGTCTTTGCTTACCAGAAGTGTCTCTGATGCCTCGTTTTTTTTTCCCCACTTCATTTTTTTCTTCACTGTTTTGTATGGAAACACTTCCAACATGCTTGCGTGTGGCGTGAAAAATAGTAGTTAGTCCTATTCCTAGCATGCACACGTTTGAAATGTGCTTGTCACGCAGGCGGTGTGCAAGTTCTAACCTGTTAAGATTGGAGTTGAAATAAAAACGGACACACCACGCAGCTGACACGCTTACACCACACACCCGGTGTGAAACGGGCCTAATAGTCTCTACATAACTTAACAGCAACCTACAAAGAGGGTCCAGTGGCACTCTCCCACCAAGTAGGGCCCGAAGATGGCACTGGCTCCTTTAAGAATGTTTTTCTGACAGGGAATGAAGAAAACATTCATGAACAAGCAAATACACAAACTTTACACCCAATATATTCTGTACCACTGAACAATAACTTTAAACAGGCACATAGCTCTTACTTTTAGAAAATAAGTGCTCCTGGCCCTGGAGCTGCCTTCCAAAATCAGGCGCATAGCCTGGCTATTTATGGGCTCTGTCCCAGGCTGGCTCTAAGTGAGGGAGAGAAATGGTTTAAGTCATTAAATTATGATATGTCTATATCTGATGTATGTATATGTGTGTGTGTGTGTGTGTGTGTGTGCGTGTGTGAGAGAGAGAGTATTATAAAGGTATGGGTTACCCTGCTGATTATGTAAAATAGGGCATCCATTACCTGAGGAAGTAATACATAAATATATAAACTACAATAAGTCACAATAGAGTCAAGTTGAAGTGAAAAGTTGATACAGTTATACAACCTATAATTTTTTAAAAGAAATAGAAAATTACCTCATCTGGAAGTTCAGATGGGCCTACAAGGGCCTCCAAACTGCCCAGAAAGATTTTAAATGGCCCAACTGTCCCAAGGACATCTTCACGATGAAGTCCTTGGGACTTCAGTGTTTCTAAGACTGCATGGATAAAGAAATTAAGTCCCAAAATAGGTAATCTTACTTAGGCTAATGGCACAAATTTAATCCAATCAACTAGTACACGTAGCATACAAAACTACTGTAAAGTATTGTTGGCAATTCAGTGACTTCGTTTTTTTTTCTCTGGTGACTAGAATTCACATTTTATAGACTAGCAACTTTTTTGCCCAGTTTTTTATGTTTTTTGTTGAGAAACATCAAAATATGTAGTCTAACTTCCCTACAGCTCTCTGTCTGTGAGTTAGTGATGTCACACAAGCCTTAAATGGGCAGCTAGAGAATATGGGCAACCGTTTTAGCCAAATGTACTATGATGAAGCAAGTCAGGGGCCACATATTGTGCAATTTATACATAGCCTAGTTGTGTTGAGTTGAATAGAATATCTGCAACAAAAACGTGCTTAGAGCAGCAAATGATTGCATGGAGATACGGTAAGGTGCCCTCAGAGCAGCATTAGAATATCTGCAACAAAAATGCGCTTAGAGCAGCAAATGATTGCATGGAGTTACGGTAAGGTGCCCTCAGAGCAGCATTAGAATATCTGCAACAAAAATGCGCTGAGAGCAGCAAATGATTGCATGGAGATATGGTAAGGTGCCCTGAGGGTTGCATTAGAATATCCGCAACATAACAGCACTAAGAGCAGCAAATGATTGCATGGAGATACGGTAAGGTGCCCTCAGAGCAGCATTAGAATATCTGCAACAAAAATGCGCTAAGAGCAGCAAATGAATGTTGCATGGAGATACAGTAAGGTGCCCTGAGTGCAGTATTAGAATTCATGCTGCAAAAATACCCTTAGAGCTGCCAATTGTAGATCTAATATCATAAGGTGCCCTCAGAGAAGCATTAGAATATCTGCAACAAAAATGCGCTAAGAGCAGCAAATGACTGCATGGAGATACGGTAAGGTGCCCTGAGAGCAGCATTAGAATTTCTGCAACAAAAATGCGCTGAGAGCAGCAAATGACTGCATGGAGATATGGTAAGGTGCCCTGAGGGTTGCATTGGAATATCTGCAACAAAAATGCACTTAGAGCAGCAAATGATTGCATGGAGATACGGTAAGGTGCCCTGAGAGCAGCATTAGAATTTCTGCAACAAAAATGCGCTGAGAGCAGCAAATGACTGCACAGAGATACAGTAAGGTGCCCTGAGGGTGGCATTAGAATATCTGCAACAAAAATGCGCTAAGAGCAGCAAATGATTGCATGGAGATACGGTAAGGTGCCCTGAGGGTTGCATTAGAATATCTGCAACAAAAATGCACTTAGAGCAGCAAATGATTGCATGGAGTTACGGTAAGGTGCCCTGAGAGCAGCATTAGAATATCTGCAACAAAAATGCGCTGAGAGCAGCAAATGATTGCACAGAGATACAGTAAGGTGCCCTGAGGGTGGCATTAGAATATCTGCAACAAAAATGCGCTAAGAGCAACAAATGAATGTTGCATGGAGATACGGTAAGGTACCCTGAGAGCAGCATTAGAATATCTGCAACAAAAATGCGCTAAGAGCAGCAAATGATTGCATGGAGATACGGTAAGGTATCCTGAGAGCAGCATTAGAATATCTGCAACAAAAATGCGCTGAGAGCAGCAAATGATTGCACAGAGATACGGTAAGGTGCCCTGAGGGTGGCATTAGAATATCTACAACAAAAATGGACTAAGAGCAGCAAATGATTGCATGGAGTTACGGTAAGGTGCCCTCAGAGCAGCATTAGAATATCTGCAACAAAAATGCGCTAAGAGCAGCAAATGATTGCATGGAGTTATGGTAAGGTGCCCTGAGGGTGGCATTAGAATATCTGCAACAAAAATGCGCTTATAGCAGCAAATGATTTCATGGAGTTACGGTAAGGTGCCCTGAGAGCAGCATTAGAATATCCGCAACATAACAGCACTAAGAGCAGCAAATGATTGCATGGAGATACGGTAAGGTGCCCTCAGAGCAGCATTAGAATATCTGCAACAAAAATGCGCTAAGAGCAGCAAATTAATGTTGCATGGAGATACAGTAAGGTGCCCTGAGTGCAGTATTAGAATTCATGCTGCAAAAATACCCTTAGAGCTGCCAATTGTAGATCTAATATCATAAGGTGCCCTCAGAGAAGCATTAGAATATCTGCAACAAAAATGCGCTAAGAGCAGCAAATGACTGCATGGAGATACGGTAAGGTGCCCTGAGAGCAGCATTAGAATTTCTGCAACAAAAATGCGCTGAGAGCAGCAAATGACTGCACAGAGATACAGTAAGGTGCCCTGAGGGTGGCATTAGAATATCTGCAACAAAAATGCGCTAAGAGCAACAAATGAATGTTGCATGGAGATACGGTAAGGTACCCTGAGAGCAGCATTAGAATATCTGCAACAAAAATGCGCTAAGAGCAGCAAATGATTGCATGGAGATACAGTAAGGTATCCTGAGAGCAGCATTAGAATATCTGCAACAAAAATGCGCTGAGAGCAGCAAATGATTGCACAGAGATACGGTAAGGTGCCCTGAGGGTGGCATTAGAATATCTACAACAAAAATGGACTAAGAGCAGCAAATGATTGCATGGAGTTACGGTAAGGTGCCCTCAGAGCAGCATTAGAATATCTGCAACAAAAATGCGCTAAGAGCAGCAAATGATTGCATGGAGTTATGGTAAGGTGCCCTGAGGGTGGCATTAGAATATCTGCAACAAAAATGCGCTTATAGCAGCAAATGATTTCATGGAGTTACGGTAAGGTGCCCTGAGAGCAGCATTAGAATATCCTCAACATAACAGCACTAAGAGCAGCAAATGATTGCATGGAGATACGGTAAGGTGCCCTGAGGGTGGCATTAGAATATCTACAACAAAAATGGACTAAGAGCAGCAAATGATTGCATGGAGTTACGGTAAGGTGCCCTCAGAGCAGCATTAGAATATCTGCAACAAAAATGCGCTAAGAGCAGCAAATGATTGCATGGAGTTATGGTAAGGTGCCCTGAGGGTGGCATTAGAATATCTGCAACAAAAATGCGCTTATAGCAGCAAATGATTTCATGGAGTTACGGTAAGGTGCCCTGAGAGCAGCATTAGAATATCCTCAACATAACAGCACTAAGAGCAGCAAATGATTGCATGGAGATACGGTAAGGTGCCCTCAGAGCAGCATTAGAATATCTGCAACAAAAATGCGCTAAGAGCAGCAAATTAATGTTGCATGGAGATACAGTAAGGTGCCCTGAGTGCAGTATTAGAATTCATGCTGCAAAAATACCCTTAGAGCTGCCAATTGTAGATCTAATATCATAAGGTGCCCTCAGAGAAGCATTAGAATATCTGCAACAAAAATGCGCTAAGAGCAGCAAATGACTGCATGGAGATACGGTAAGGTGCCCTGAGAGCAGCATGAGAATTTCTGCAACAAAAATGCGCTGAGAGCAGCAAATGATTGCACAGAGATACAGTAAGGTGCCCTGAGGGTGGCATTAGAATATCTGCAACAAAAATGCGCTAAGAGCAGCAAATGATTGCATGGAGATACGGTAAGGTGCCCTGAGGGTTGCATTAGAATATCTGCAACAAAAATGCACTTAGAGCAGCAAATGATTGCATGGAGATACGGTAAGGTGCCCTCAGAGCAGCATTAGAATATCTGCAACAAAAATGCGCTAAGAGCAGCAAATGATTGCATGGAGATATGGTAAGGTGCCCTGAGGGTTGCATTAGAATATCTGCAACAAAAATGCGCTTATAGCAGCAAATGATTGCATGGAATTACGTTAAGGTGCCCTGAGAGCAGCATTAGAATATCTGCAACAAAAATGCGCTGAGAGCAGCAAATGATTGCACAGAGATACAGTAAGGTGCCCTGAGGGTGGCATTAGAATATCTGCAACAAAAATGCGCTAAGAGCAACAAATGAATGTTGCATGGAGATACGGTAAGGTACCCTGAGAGCAGCATTAGAATATCTGCAACAAAAATGCGCTAAGAGCAGCAAATGATTGCATGGAGATACGGTAAGGTATCCTGAGAGCAGCATTAGAATATCTGCAACAAAAATGCGCTGAGAGCAGCAAATGATTGCATGGAGTTACGGTAAGGTGCCCTCAGAGCAGCATTAGAATATCTGCAACAAAAATGCGCTTATAGCAGCAAATGATTGCATGGAATTACGGTAAGGTGCCCTGAGAGCAGCATTAGAATATCTGCAACAAAAATGCGCTGAGAGCAGCAAATCATTGCACGGAGATACGGTAAGGTGCCCTGAGAGCAGCATTAGAATATCTGCAACAAAAATGCACTAAGAGCAGCAAATGAATGTTGCATGGATATATGGTAAGGTGCCCTGAGGGCAGTATTAGAATTCATGCTGCAAAAATACCCTTAAAGCAGCAAATTAATGTTGCATTTAAATACGACAAGGTGCTCTAAGACCAGTATTAGAATATATGCATCAAAAATGCACTAAAGTGCAGCTAAGCATTTTGTTGTTTATACAGCTATGACAAAATGTTCTGGGAATAGCAACAATACCACAGCAAAATTGTGCAATGACAGCAGCTTAACTTGCTATTATAGCCAGTAAAAGTTATAATAGAATATAAGCTAACATTAGCTATTATCCTTTCTCAGAGCTAGCTAGCTAATGTTCCGATTTAGCTTACTTACATCAGTTAGCTAGCTAGTTAAATAACAGCTCGATAGAAAAATTAAGCTATAACCTTACTCGTTATATATACTTCATTATCTAGACATTTTAATGTAATAATCTAATATAGTTCAACATAAAACACAACATTACCTTAACTTAAAATCCAAATACTTCATTATTTTGACATTTTAATGTAATAATAAAATATAGTTCAACAGAAAACATAACATTACCTTAACTGCAACGATCTCCTTAGCGTGATGTCTCCCGCGTCCTGAGAAAAAAAATCAAATAATCCATGTCCCGCCTCCTGCTGTCGCTGATTGGATGACTGAGAGAACCAATAAGATGCAATGCTGCCCTGAGAACATATTTCAATAACTAAAAGTCTAACCTGCTAATTTTTGTGGATCCAGGGGTGGCGTTTCCATATGGCAGAGTAGAACCCATGATGAAAGATGCTAAATCTAGGGATAGCATTATGTTTATTGTCTCGCAGCAGCAGCATGATGCGTGCCATCAGTGGAGCTGAACAGTTCTGCATTCAAATACATGCAAAAGGCTCAAGCTTGCCATAAAGCACCAGTAAAAGTAATTACCATAAATGTATTGGGGGAAACTGTAAGGGTATATTTTAGTTATTTACTAATAAACTAATAATAGTCAGTGTCGCAAGGATAAATTTGCCTATCCTGACTTGCCATCTTTAAGTATTATGATTATAATTATAATGAAAGCGTTTTGGTTTTAAATTTGTTTTATTTTGTTAAATAGTCATTTAAAGTTTACTATAGATATATTTATCATGTCTGTGAGGCATGTTTTCACAGATTCTTGGTTCATTTTTGTACGGTGTATCCACTGAAAAAAAAAATGCAAGTGATCGTGCTGGTGCCTTCATGTCCTGCAAAGCGTCTCTGCACAAACTGTTGAACATAACACACATTTATTTGGGTTTGACCTTTAAACATTGTTAATGGGAAAGTTGTGGCCTAATGGTTAGAGTCGGACTCGCAATAAAAAAGTTGTGAGTTCGAGTCTCGGGCTGGCAGGAATTGTGGGTGGGGGGAGTGCATGTACAATGCTCTCTCCACCCTCAATACCATGATTTAGGTGCCATTGAGCAAGGCACTGGACCCCCAACTGCTCCCCGGGCGCAGCAGCATAAATGGCTGCCCACTGCTCTGGGTGTGTGAACTTTGGATAGGTTAAATGCAGAGCACGAATTCTGAGTATGGGTCACCATACTTGGCTGAATGTCACGTCACTTTTGTTATATGCTTGAACTGTTTTATATAAATAGATTTTATTTCAGGCAAGTTGTGATGATTTGAGATGGCTAAATTGATAGACATAAGCTCACGGTCTCTCTCTGGCCACTTGGTCTTTAATTCGAAAAATAAAACATCTCAAGGTTACGAATGTAACCCTGGTTCCTTGAAGGAACGAGACACTGCTTCACTTGACGCAGCTCGAGTTCCTGAAAAGGAACGTATATTTAACTAACAAAAAATGCTCCAAATGTTTTTCTAAATTAACTTTTTTTTCTAAAATAAAAATAATGAAACAAAATATAATCACTTTGCTATTACATGAAAAAACGGAATTATTTTTATAGCTGAAACCTTAGAATAAGCTGTTTAGGGAGAAGGGGGAAAACAGATGGACTTGGGTGGTAATTCTGATAAGCTGTCGGACATGGTCCAGGGCAAGGCTAGGGACTAGATTTGAGGCCCCGGCTAGGCTCTGTGGCAGAGTATAGCAGTTGCCATACTCTAACCCAGACAGATGTGCCTTGAAAAGCTATCCAAACTTCATATCTCTATTATAATTCATTATTATTATTTTAAATCAGAGGGTTTTACAAATATTTAACCAATGATACGTGTTAAAAAGAGCTTGTCACAAAAACTATGTAACGCCATTAGATCCTCAAGCTCTTAGCGAAACTTGTAACTTCACCTGCATCTAGTCAGATTGATGTGCTGTACACAGCCTGAAGGTGACAGATCTCCGCTTATTCGCAATGCAGGGGTAAGCAAATAACTATTTGGATAGTACAGCATTTTCTTTACTCAACACTAGGGGCCCTATAATACATAGATTTGTAAAATAAAATTCCACAACTTTTCAAAACTGTTTTAGGCCTGACATTTGCTGTTTTTAAATTGCCTGGCATTTCCTGGTTATTACGGGGAAATCGTGGCCTAGTGGTTAGAAAATGCGACTCCTAACCCTAGGGTTGTTGGTTTGAATCTCGGGCTGTCAATACCATGACTTAGGTGCCCTTGAGCAAGGCACCGAACCCCCAGCTGCTCCCTGGGCACCGCAGCATAAATCGCTGCCCGCTGCTCAGGGTGTGTTCACGGTGTGTGTGTGTGTTCACTGCTGTGTGTGTGCACTTTGGATTGGTTAAATGCAGAGCACGAATTCTGACTATGGGTCACCATACTTGGTTGAATGTCACGTCACTTTATTCGTGAACTTACAGACCTTAAAAGCAACTGATGCATGCTCAAACTGCTCCACCAATGTGATTACGCGAATGCTCTGTTACTTCTCCCTTTTGTACTCACTTGCCGGAGCCGTTACCCCGCTTTGTTGGTACTATGTACCAGTGTGCACTTACACTGTGGTTACATATTATGGACACATCTTGTTAATATATAAGTACACAGGTATTAGGGACACTTAATAAATTGTATATTATTCATAATTTGTATTTATTAGAAGAATCAGAATCCGAATCAAAATGAACTTTATTGCCAGGCACTGTTGGGAATGTTACTTTAAAAAAGTAATTAGTTATAGTTAAAAAGGAACTGAGTTAGTAACTGATTTACTCTATAATAAAAGTAACTCGTTACCAGGGAAAGTAACTATTTGTGTAACTGTTTAAAAAATTTGGAGCAGTTTTCACAAGTCAGTTAAAATGAGTAGAACAGACAGGCGTTCTTACATAATTTTCAATATTTATTGCACGTCAACAGACAGCAAGAGTTTTATCCTGCACTTCCAAGTATTATCTTTGTAATAAGTGTTTTTGGCCACTAGCTTTGTAGATGTGTTTGTCACATGTTACATGTACACATTATATGCATGTTCTTGCCCTTGACCACAATGAATTTGAATTAGTGCTTATATCTCCACCTTGAAAATGCCACCTTTTCATCGGATTGCTCCTGACTCGCCATCTCTGCGGCTGCTGTGAATCTTGCGTGCGTGCGTGCGTGCTTGATGCCGCTGGCGTAAAAACACTGTATGAAGTTATTTTTGATTCAAAACAACTGAACACCTGTGGCAGTGCCAGAGATGCTCACAAGTCTCTGAGCTAGAGTCCAAGTCAAGTCTCAGGTCTCTGAGCTAGAGTCCAAGTCAAGTCTCAAGTCTCTGAGCTAGAGTCCAAGTCAAGTCTGAAGTCTCTGAGCTAGAGTCCAAGTCAAGTCTCAAGTCTCTTTATTATATTAAGTCTCTGGTTATAATGAATGTTGCATCACGTACAGCGACCCATCCAAGCTGCTTAGAACACTGCATAGCTATATATAAGGAATTCAAAGCATGTAATATGTGTAACAATATTGAACTCCATATACATTGGGAAGAAGGAGGCGGGAACCTGCGCACAATCAAAAACATTTTAATATTCAAAAATAAACAAAACAGCGCGTCAGCCCCTCACGGCGACTGACGCGCACAAATAAAAGCAAACACATAAAATAACGTCCCAGGCCTGGTCCTCTCTCGTCCTCCACGGTCGTCACTCCAGTTTTATATCCTTCCATCTCCTACGTGGGACTCAAGACCGGCGGTGGGGCGCAGGTGTAGCTCATCTCCAATCACTACACCTGGCCTCACTCCTCGTTCCCACGCCTCTCGGCCCCGCCCCACTCGCCACATACCCCCATCGCCCCTCGCAGGCCGGGGGGTACCCTCGAGACTGCGCTCTACTCCCCCCCCCCCCCTCCCTCCGGGGGGGACCGCTCACGGGGACCTGCAGGAACCTGGGGGTAGGACAGACGAGGCGAGAGAAAAGGAGATGGAAGGAGGAGCGACAAGGACGAGAGAGGGGAGAGAGGAAAAAAAAAAAATTCCGGTTCCCAGACGCACTGCTGCTCGGCCCTCCACCGGCTGGGTGATCACCTCCGCGGTGCCCGGCGGTGGCACTGGACGGCCCTCGGCGGACGGCACGACACTCCTCCGCCGCCCGGTGGACGGCGACGGCTCCTCCGATTTTGGGCAGCGGCAGGAGTCCCCCGTTCCCTGCCCCTCCGGATTCAGTCACGGAGGCGGCAGGCTCCAGCCCCCTGGCGAATGGCGCCGACTCCTCCGCTCCCTCACGGACGGCAGCCGCCCCTCCATATCGTGGGCAGTCGGTAGCGAGCTCGCCCGTCCCCGGCAACTCGCTCCAGCCCACCGCCTCGAGCGTCCCCGGCGGCACATACCTCGCCTGCTCGAGGGCACCGCGGATTCACCACAGCGGCGAGGGATCTTCAGCAGCGCGTCCCTCCTTCTCCCGGGCTTCGGCACCACTGTAACAATATTGAACTTCTTATACATCGGGAAGAAGGAGGCGGGAACCGGCGGACAATCAAAACATTTTAATATTCAAAAATAAACAAAACAGCGCGTCAGCCCCTCACGGCGACTGACGCGCACAAATAAAAGCAAACACATAAAATAACGTCCCAGGCCTGGTCCTCTCTCGTCCTTCACGGTCGTCACTCCAGTTTTATATCCTTCCATCTCCTACGTGGGACTCAAGACCGGCGGTGGGGCGCAGGTGTAGCTCATCTCCAATCACTACACCTGGCCTCACTCCTCGTTCCCACGCCTCTCGGCCCCGCCCCACTCGCCACAATATGTTATTATGACACCTCTATCTATTAGCATATAGTATCAGCTTTGATTTTGGTATATAATCAGTGTAAACAGGCTATTGCAACATGAAAAAAACACCAAGAATGCTTTACTTTTAAGTTAATATCTGTATTTTGCATTGTAGCATGAACACACAGTACAGTACAGACCAAAAATTAAGAAAGACCAAATATGGTCAAACATCACATTGTAGCTAAATGCAAAACGCTATTGCAACAAACCAAACAATGTGAAATATACGAAGAGTTCAAATGCAAAAGCCTTTTAAGTGCAATCTGAAATTTTCTTCTAGAATGATAATTTTTATCAAGCTCGTATATTTAAGTTCAATAATTTCACTTAAATCACAATGCAAAATAGTTGTCATTTAAGTGAAATTACTGAACTTAAATATACAAGCTTTATAAAAATTATTATTCTAGAAGAAAATTATGATAGAGAATCCTCAATTATTTGTTATTAACTTAGTGTCTGGATAGCACAACATTCAAACGCTCAACATTTTTAGAGTGAATGTGAAGCAACTGACCAACTTATGGCCTGTAACTTGTTAAGAACAAAATGTTTAGAAATAATAAAATAAAAAAATCCAAAGGATGAGATTAGACTGGTTAACCAGGCCACAAAAACATTTCTGGCTTCTAGGTGTCCTTCAGTGGCCTAAGAACTAGAAAAGTCTTAAGCAACAGAATGGTTACATTTCAAAAAGATCAAGCTTGACAGTGTCTTTGCACTAAGTCTGGCTCGGTGAGGGCGCATTATAAGGCCTCCATGACTAAATACCCTTTCCACTGGTGCACTTGTGGCAGGAACTGCAAGCAGTTTCATAGACACAAGATAAAGCCTTGGGAAGACCTTTGCATGCTTTTGCCAGAAATCCATACAGTCAACTTCTTCTTCAGAGCACACCTGGATATAGCGAATGACCTCATCTTTGCAGGATGTGTGATGGTCTGCATTTTTCTTGGTACTCTTCTTGCGGTAGCCAGAGAAAAGACGTGGAGTTTTAGCAGGTACTGCTGGCTCCTCCTCATCTTCTCCACTGCTGCCCTCAGGTATGGTGACTTTCTGAGCCTCAACCAAGAGAAGGTCTGAAAATATTCCACAAAAATGATGGTTCGTTACAATATTATGACGTTAATACACTAAATGCACAGTGGTGATGCTTAAGTCATGAATCAAAAAGTAAGACAAGATTTTAATATGTTAGATGCATAATGTGATGATAATCTTTTAAATCTGTTAATGTGTATTCACCTACCTATCATCATCTTCTTCACCTCACTCTTGACTTCATCTGGTGTGAGGACATCTTGTTCTAGCCAAAAGAGGCAGAATGATGGGTCTAGTAGTGCAGACAACATGTAGACCATATCTCCAAATGGAAGCTCTATGGAGGGTTGTGCTGTTTCATCCATTCTGACATTTGCAAACATCCCCTGGAAACGGCGTTGGAGTGACATCTGCAGTGCTTTCACTAACAGGGGCGGATTTAGACATTTTGGGGCCCAAGGCAAACACAGACATGGGGCCCTCTACATCTCTTGTTTCCCTCCTTTTGTCAATCCTTATTTAAAAAAAAAAAGCCCTACTTGTTACTTCTCTTCAGCAGTCTTCACACAGCAATGATGTATAAACATCTGCCGTGTTTCCACTACCGAGCTAGGACCGGGCGTGCTAGTGCGTGCCAGTGCCAGGGCCAGTCGCGTTTCCACTGTCACTTCCGGGGCTTGATCGTGCCTCGCCGGGGCTTCCTCGGGGCCAACGGCCAGGGTTTTTTGGCCCGACGAAAACCTTGAGCCAAAGCGGACCAGCTGGGGCTAGAGGAGGGGTCATGAACAAAGGCGGAGTTTCTCCGTGTCTAGAGAGCGTCAGCGCGGATAATTTCAGAAAGATAACAGCTTTAACAGCAGCATTAACGACGTTTTAAAATAAGTTGAGCTCAAAACTCACTCTTAGTTCGCAGCAAGTGTTTGCTTGATCCGATGTGGATTATAATCACTAAACAAGGCAGAAATATTTATAAGCGATGTAAAAGACTATGCACGCTAAACATTAACGTTACACAGTAAACATGCTAAATATGACCGCTTGGAGAAATCAGACGTCAGCTTCTTATTCTCTATCACAATTGTGTATTTATTAAGTAACATTTTATCTGTCGTCTCGTTTCAAGAGTTTAGCTCCACGTTGCATATCATCAAAATATAATAATGATTTTTGTTCGGGAGCTTTTATAAAAATAAAGAGTCTGCGCCGAGGATCATTTAAGAAAGATAACAGCTAACACCAGCATTAAACACTTTTTTTTTTTAAATAAGTTGAGCTCAAAACTCTCTTTCAGTCAGCAGCGAGTGTTTGAAATAACTTGATCCAATGTGGATAATCACCATACAAGGCAGAAATATGTATAAGCGATGAAAAAGATATGCACGCTAAACATATTACCATAGTAAACATGGTAAAATATGACCGCTTGAAGAAATCAGACGTCAGCTTCTTATTCTCTATCACAATCGTGTATTAAGTAACTTATATTATCTTTCACAAGCCTCGTCTCGAGTTTATCTCACGTTGCCTATCATAAAAGAATATAGCCTAATAATGTTTTTTGTTCGGGAGCTTTTATAAAAATAGAGATATTATCATTCATTCTAAATGTGACGGCTATACTGTGGCTAATAAACAGAGACAGACTCGACTGAATAAGCAGGCTATTGTCATAAGCGTTAAAAATAAATAAATAAAATAGAAATAAGTGTATTTATGTGTGATTAATTTTGAGTCCTGATAAATTAAATCAATTCTATAGTTAAAACATCGATGATTTTGAATTTGAATATATAACAAAGCATGCAAACAAACGGCCTCTTTTAAGCCCTGGCTCGCACTGGGCCGACAGTGGAAATGCGGCTAGTGACTGCTAGTACTCATTACTCATCAATTTTCCTAAAATCTTTTTGCTTTCTTCCTGTTTCTTCCTTTTTTCAGCACCGCTTGGGTAGCTTCGCTTCATTTTTACTGTCAACACTCTCTCTCTGTACACAATGTCTATCACTGTCAATCACTTCTTCTTCGTCAGTTTTTTGGCGCATTACAGCCTTGTCACTTTCGCAGATGCGCAGTAAGTGAAATAATGGAATAGTCCAATGTAGTGAGGTGGGGGGGGCCCTCCTGTCTGCGACACTAATGATTTGATGCCATTTTTCGCAAATGGAGTTTTAGAAATATATATTTTGCACGAAGTAAAAAAAAATAAAAATCTTTAAGCAAGTTAATGGGGCATTTTGGGGGCCCCTAGGTAGCTCGGGGCCCAAGGCAATTGCCGACCTTTGCCTAATGGTAAAGTCCGCCCCTGTTCACTAAGCCAACCAGGTGACGAGATGCATTCAGCATTTGGATGAGGTGGCTGTTGAGTGAGAGTACACAAGGTAGAGCCGCACTGACAGTCACCACCTTCTCTCCTTGTGTAAGGTCTGTTGCTTGCAGAAATGGGGTTAAATTGTCCACAAGCTTTTTGAGCTGACTCCATTCTCTGGATGTTAAGCACAGACCTTTATGTCCTTGGGCTTCCAGGAGAGAGTTTAGGCTTTGGGGATCCAGGTCAGTGACTGCCTCCACAAGGCGAAGAGTTGTGTTCCATCGTGTGGACACAGCTGAGGGGATGCTTCGGTTTGCTCCATACTCTGCCTCAAATGCTTCCTTCAGTCTACAAGTAGAATGGAGTAAACTGCAAAATTTTGTCACTTTTGCCATTGCACTGTTCAGAGTTTTTGTCTCCTTAAGTCCATCTCTTACAACAAGCTGCAATGAATGTGCAAAGCACTGCAGCCGCTGCTGCCGACAGCTGCTCTGGATGGATTCCACGTCATCCTGGTATTCCTCACTTACTTCCTCCCACATGCAACTGTTTCCCAGCTCATCTTCATCATCATCTTCATTGTTAGTTTTAGCAGAAGGGAAACAAACTGTGAAGGCTTTCTTCATATTTGAGGCATTATCGCAGATGATGTAATCCAATTTATGTTTTATATTAAAGTTGTCACATATCTCCTCAAATTTCTCACTTATTCTCTCTCCAGTGTGTGACCCAGTGAATCGTTCACAACTTAGGAGAACTGTCTGCAGTCTTCTTGGGCAGTCTTTCTCCTCCACTTCCATGAAGTGGGCTGTTACCCCTAAGAAGCCACGCATGCTCCTGTCAGTCCAGATGTCCACTGTCACAGACACATTGTCAGTCTTTTGTAGTTTACATTTTATCTTGGACTCTTTTTCTGCTACTATCTCACTCAGACGTCTGGTTACGGTGCTTCGACTTACTGGGCAGTATCTCTCCTCTACCACTGACATAAAATTCCTGAAGCTAGGATTGTCAATCAAAGATAGAGGTAGGTTGCATGAAATGATGAGGTCCTGTATTATGGATTCAGTAATGGCCTTCTGTCTGGGATGCCCCTGGCTGTATAGCTGCACACCTCTTATCTGGCTTAAGAATGAATCAATGCTGCTCTGTCCCTGTGCACTGGACCCTTTCTTTGCTTTGTTGAACTCATTAAACCTGAAGATGTCATCGATGAATATGAAAAGACAACAGGTAAGATGCTTATCTTATAGCTAACAATTTTATGTGCAACAAAGCCCATCCGAAACCACAAGGTTCTGAACTGAGGGTATCATGAAAATATTGCAAAATTTATAAGCAACAACTAACTTTTTTATACGATTAAATATTTTTTTCAAACTCAGACTCATTGCCCTTGGCTCATTTTCTGTGAAGAATATATATCTTCTCAACACTGTACGGGGCTAATAAAAGTGTGGAAATTGTAGGTCCTGTGTACCTTTACGCTGTCTTCCTTTTGTCAGGGCCTGCTGTTTTCTCCCAAATGGCTTAAAAAACACACTAAATGGTATTTTTTGAAATTCAAAAAAGGCCAAAAGTTTTCTGTGATTGGTAGGTTTACATTAGTGTAGGAGGATAGATTATACAGTTTGTACATTAGTAAAACCATTAAGCCTATGGAGAGTCCCAGTATTGTGAGGTCTTCACAGTGAATGATCAGCCGGGTCGGGTCAAAATCAATTACTTCGGGTCCTGGGTCTGTTTAACATTGTCTGTTTAACATATGTATGTAATACCCGTCATCAGATCAGACTCGGAGAAAACCCGGCTGTGATCAGACACTGCTTGTATTTTTTTTGTAACTTGCAACTTGTAAAATTAGGACACTCAAAATAAAATGTTTTAGGTTGATCCAGCTAGCGCGCAGGTGCAGTCTCAAGCGCGTGTCATGTTTCTATGGCAACCAGTTAACAGAGCTTCAGTGAGGGACCACCAAACCGCGCTTTAGATTTTACAATATAAATTAACCGTCTTGTATAATCTTATGTTTTAGTGTTCAAATTCAGACTCGATGCAGAACAGAGAGCACGGAGATGATAGCAAATAAATAATGTCAGCGGTCATGGCACTGAACAAGCAATCATTATAGAGGACCTAAAATTTCTCCCCACTTTTTGAAAAGGGGTCCTACAGAACACCATACAACAAGCTTTAAACAAACGATCATTTATTTTTCTTAAGGAAGACAGACAGTCGGAGTTAACGTCATGCTGAGCTAAACATGTTTACTGACCTGTCAGGATGCGTTTTCAGATGCCTGATAAAATTTGATGTGGTTGAGCCTGAATCTTTTATCCTGATATCGCATATTTTGCATTGAGCGCTTCTTCTGTTTGTGCCGTCCTGTTTGAAGTTTTTAAATCCAAAGCTAATAATGAATGGCACTGGCACAGCAGTCGACATGTTTGTTCGTTCGTTGTCCTCTGTGTGGCTGCGCCCGCGCGCAGCAGATAGTAGTACGTCACGTGTTACGTGGGCAGGTTAAAGGTAACGGAGGGAGGGAATAACAGCAAGCTCATCAGACGTTTACTAAAAATTAACATTGTTCACGAGTCCCGCAGCTCGAGTCCGAGTCGAGTCTGAAGTCTTTCGAGGACGAGTCTCAAGTCGAGTCTGAAGTCACTGTGTGTGCGACTTAAGTCACACTCGAGTCCGAGTCTCAAACTCGAGTCCCCATCTCTGGGCAGTGCGATTTGTAGTTGTAAAGAAAAGCCACACATGTGTATCAGTAAATTTGAAGTCACAGAGATAAATGTTTTAAGAGTTGCAAACCTGTAGACTTTTTTTCTCTCCCACAAACACAACACAACAGTTACACCTTCTCAAATTCTTCATTGCAGGTGCACAAATCCTATTCTACAAATCACACATTTAGAAACTCGTACGCTCACATTTTTGAAAAAATTGCTGCAGTGAATGTGGTGCAAAACGCATTTACTCACCCGCATTAAGAAATGTGAAGTTGTGGAGAAATGTTGAACATCCGCAAATCAATACGTGAATTCATCAAATGAGAGTTGCACACTTGTAGAATATTTTCTCAGAAATGTCTTGTATATTTTTCTAACACAAACACAAAGTACATAACTACATCTGCTTGAATCTGCTGCGATGAATCTCAAACACTGTTTTTGGCTTACAAGTGACAAGTTTCGCGCTCTCCCTTTTGCACCGAGATATTTGGTTCAAAAGTGATTTGTGCATCTGTAGAGGTAGTGGGCGGGAGTGTTTAGAGATTAGAGAATTTCAGCCAATCAGAAGAGCTACTTCTGATTGAATTTGAGAAGGTGTAACTGTTGTGTTGTGTTTGTGGGAGAGAAAAAAAGTCTACAGGTTTGCAACTCTTAAAACATTTATCTCTGTGACTTCAAATTTACTGATACACATGTGTGGCTTTTCTTTACAACTAAAAATCGCACTGCCCAGAGATGGGGACTCGAGTTTGAGACTCGGACTCGAGTGTGACTTAAGTCACAGGTGTTCAGTTGTTTTGAATAAAAAATAACTTCATAACACTGGCTCTGATTGGCTACCATGAAATACCTGACTCTGCCTTAGCCAATCATAATCGCTTATCTCGTTATTAACCCACCTCCTCACTCGCTGTGTGAGCCAGGGGTGCGTTCGGATTACATAGTTTATTAAATCAATGCATAGTAACACACAGCATTTAACGTCCAATAATGTTAACGGCGTTACAATGACGGGAAAATAAATTAGTTAGATTACCCCGTTACTGAAAAAAAAAATGTTGTTACGTAACGCCATTCTATTAAACGGCGTTATTCCAAACACTGTTGCCAGGTATGTTCACACATACAAGGAATTTGTTTTCGTGACAGAAGCTCCGCAGTGCAACATAATGACAGCGACAGAACAAAAAACACAATAAAAGAATAAAAAATACAAATATACAAGTATATTATGTGCAAAAATGTTTTAAATATAAAAAGTGAAGTGTGTTCCACAGTTATTATCAAGTGTTTATAAGATGGATTGCCTGAGGGAAGAAACTGATCCTGTGCCTCGTCGTTCTGGTGCTCAGTGCTCTGTAGCGTCGACCAGATGGCAACAGGGAGTGGCAAAGAGGGCGTGTGCTGGATGTGAGGGGTCCAGAGTGATTTTGCAAGCCCTTTTGCTCACTCTGGATAAGTACAGTTCTTGAATAGAAGCGAAGGTTGTACCGATGATTCTCTCAGCAGTCCGGACTACCCTCTGCAGTCTTCTGAGGTCAGATTTAGAAGCTGAGCTGAGCCAGACAGTTACTGAAGTGCAAAGGTTGGATTTAATGATGGTGGAGTAGAACTATTTCAGCAGCTCCTGTGGCAGGTTTAGCTTCCTCAGCTGGCGAAGGAAGGAAAACCTCTGCTGGGCCGTTTTCACAATGAAATCAATGTGAATGTCCCACTTCAGGTCCTGGGAGATAGTGGTGCCCAGTAACCTGAATGACTCCACTGCAGTAACAGTGCTGTTCATGATGGTGAGTGGGGGGAATGCAGGGGGGTTTTCCTGAAGTCCAAGATCATCTTCACTGTTTTGAACGTTTTAAGCTCCAGGTTGTTAAGACTGCACCAGACAGCCAGCTCTTTAACCTCCTGCCTGTAAGCAGGCTTGTCACCGTCCAGAATGAGCCCGATGAGTGTGGTGTCATCTGCAAACTTCAAAAGCTTGACAGAGGGGTCCTTAGACGTGCAATCATTGGTGTACAGGGAGAAGAGCAGTGGGGAGAGAACGCAGCCCTGGGGAGCTCCAGTGCTGATTGTACAGGTGCTAGATGTGTATTTTCCCAGCCTCACTAGCTGCTGCCTGTCTGTCAGGAAGCTGTTGATCCACTAACAGATGGACATGGACATGGAGAGCTGAGTTAGTTTGGGCATGAGGAGGTTTGGGATGATCGTGTTAAAGGCCGAGCTGAAGTCCACAAACAGGATCCTCATATAAGTCCCCGGTCTATCTACACTGTAAAAAATTACTCTTGAGGGTGTTAAATACAACCCATGAAAATCAGTTATAGTTTACTTAAGTATATGAGTTAGCAAGTAAAATTAAAAATAATGGGTACTTTGTACCTACACTATCTATTTTTTAACAGTATTAACTGCCAGCCTAAAAGAATAAGTAAAATTTACCCCTAAATATTAGCTTTGGCACTGCAAAGTGCGCAAGCGTCAACATCCAGGCGGGAATCGCGGGAGTCACCATTTTCCTTGTCATTGACGGTGGGTGAACATTTATTGGTGAACCTACAGGTACGTTTTTATTCAACTTGTTGATATCATCATCATGAATGCAAATGTTAAGTTGTTTAATGGTAAAATGTACATGAAGAATAGTAATTTCTCGGTCTCTGTTGACGCACCATCTGGTGATAGATCGACACGTTATAATTTGTTGTCAGTCAAGTTAGGATTGGAAGCGGAATACATTTTCCAGAAACGTTACTTGCCCCTGCGAATGCGAGCAAACATCTACGTTTATGATTTAAATATAGCTTCAATTATTGTAATGTTACATGGCTGAAATTCGTGAACAGCGAGACTGTTACACATGAGTGGTTTAACTTGAACAAGTGACGAGAGAGAGCAATGGATGGCTGATGTAACGTTACTATACAGACGACAAGGCATTCGGAGCAGAAAAATAGCAGTAAAGCTGTCGATGTGGTATGCTAGATAATTACTGTTAAAGTTTTCTTGCATTTATCTGTTGATATTGAGTTTTGTGTTAGAAGGGAGCAATTTATAAAAGCCATTTTCTTATTATCATCATTTACGGATTTATAATTAACGTTTGCCTTTTTCCGTGTGCGTTTTTAAATTATTGTCTGTTTAAAAAATGTGTTTTGGGGGTTTATACGATCCAAATTTATTGTCAAGTAACGTTAATCAGCCTATGTTTGAAAATCGTTGTTTGTATAAGTGCGTGCATCTTCAAATTCCTATGTTTGAGCAATGTGCTTCATTCGTGATAATTTATATTAAGTATTTCAAATGCAAAAATGTCAAACTTTTACTACTGTGTTGTAAATAATACTGTGTAACGTTAAACTACTAACTGTGTGCTGGTGCCTAAGTGTTAAGTTTATAAATTTGCATTACAGCTTATCAGCCTCCCACTGAGCACATGGTTAGCATTAATATGCAGCGATTAGCATGTGCTCTGCTAACGACAAAAAGCAAAGGATTGAAAATATGTAATTTTTTTATGTTCCTTATCTGATCTGTAACATAGGCCTAACAGTTGTAATGTTTTTATAATTGATTTATGTGTTTGAGTTAACTTGGATTTTCAAAGACATTGTACTAACTTCTAGTTGGTGTAATTATTAAGCAAAATATGAAAAATATAAATGGATATGAATATAAATTATGTACAATTCATTTTACAGGAGTGTGATAATTAATAATTTCAATATCCTGTTTCTGACAGATTTTTTTTCTGCTGCAGAAAGATCTATATGAAGAAGAAAGAAGAATTCATAGCAGTTATCAAGACAAATTAACTTCAGGTACCCAAACTAACCATTGAGTCAATGGATGTTCTAGCTTATTGGAAATGAATTGGCTATGTAACTTTACATCATCCAAACGATTGGATCTATTAAAACACTACAGATTACAACATGGGCATTTTAGTCAAAGCCAGTCCATACCCTGTCTCCATTTGAATTGCCCGTGCACCTTTAGGACATGGGGTGCGTTACGGACACATCTGTCCAGATTTCATCCACAGACATCTAATCCAGGCCAGCTCCTTTCATTCACATGCATAGTGGGTAAATCAATCCATTTCCACACAGAAAGGCAATATTTTGAGCACCTGGGTGGTCATCTTAAAAAGCATGAAACTGTGCCTTGTGTTTTCCGAGACTGTGATTACAAAACAAATGTTTACACAACCTTTCACAGTCATAAAAGCAGGAAACACAGCCCCCATTCAGTGGAAGATTTTAAGACCATTGTTTGTCAAGAACACCAAAGCCAGATTCATGAAGAAAGCGATTCTCTGGAAACTGAAAACTACTGTGGCATTGTCCTTAAGGAGGATAAAGACTTGAGCGAAACAATTGTCAAGAGACTGGGCTTGCTCCTTCTTAAATTAGAGTGCATTTTTAATGTGTCTAATACATGCATAGACGAAGTAGTAGAGGAACTTAATTTCCTTACATCGTCTGCATCTGGCCCTGTTATAAAAAAACATTATACTGAACACTCTAAAGAGGCTTGGCTGCATTTTCGAAAATTCTGTAATTTCAGAACTGGTTAAAGATCTTTGCCAGCTTAACCCTTTCTGTGCTGCTTTAGGATTGGACGGGCCTTTAAGTACACACTATAAAAGAGAACAATTTATGAAGGAGCATCTTTCACTGACTGAGCCAGTCGAGTAGGGGTGTCACGATTCTCCAAATCCTCGATTCGATTGCATTTTCGATTCTAAGGTCACGGTTCGATTCGATTCTCGATTTTTACATTGAGACAGTCATGAAGCTCTGTGTTCCTCTGGATGTCCAGCAATCTGTAGTCAAGGCAACTAAATGTGCGCTGCTCAGACCTTCAATAACTTTCTCTTTTACATTATTGTACATGGAGGGAATCACCGTAGCTGTGAGATGCGTTCTACTTGGGATTTCGTAGCGTGGCTCTAGCACGCTAATTAAATGCCTAAAACCGGAGTTTTCCACCACCGAATAAGGTCGCATGTCCACGGCTATGAATACTCCTACCGCACGCGTAATTGCATTTGCACGAGTTGAGTTGCTTGGAAGTTTAATTCCAAATGAAGACGGAAGAGTAGTTTGTGTAGTTGTTGGTTTAACAGATAAATCTATGTTTTTGTGGTGCCTGCGGAGATGCCCTGCCATGTTAGTCGTGCTGCCAGTGAGAGAATATGGTACACGCACATAGCACAGCTTGCAAACTGTTGTTTTTTTTTTGCCGACAACGCAAACGTTGTCAACATAACTCACTGGAAATCCAAAATACTTCCACACCAGCGACTTCAGTGAAAGAGGAGGGGATTCGAGTTCTGTCGATGGGTCTCCTGCATCTGCAGTTGCCATGCTATCTTTTGAGTGGCTGTTAGAGGAGGTTGACTCGGAGCACTTCAACACATGTGTTTTTTCTGCTTGGCAAGTAACCAGACGCAACATGGGGGCGTGGCAGCATCGACGATTCCATTTTTTAATTCGAAGTTTGAGACTGTGACTTAATTTCGATCGATTTCGATTTAAAATCGAAATCGTGACACCCCTACAGTCGAGTACATACTTGATTGCAGCAAGAATGCAACCTTACAGTATGTACCGATTCTCCCATTATTGTCTCAACTTTTGAATAATGGACACATTCAGGACACAATTTTACACAACAGGAGGCCGTTCAATGTGTCTTCAGAGTACAGGTCTTTGCATGATGGATCTTTCTACAAAGAAAACTGCTTTTTATCTGGAGATGAACTGAAACTCCTGTTGATTCTCTACATCGATGACTTCAAAATATGTAGCCCTCTGGGGACATCACGCAAGAAGCATAAAGTCACTGGCGTGTACTGGGTACTTGCAGACATCCCTGCTACTCTTCGGTCTACACTAAGTTCCATTTATCTGGCCATTCTTTGTAAGGCAGATGATGTCAAGCAATATGGATACCCCAAAATGTTGGAGCCACTGCTTAAAGATTTGAAATGCTTGGAGGATGATGGCATATTTGTACCAAGTCTGGGCAAAGTGGTGAAGGGCACTGTATTTGCCGTAGCAGCTGATAATCTTGGCGCTCACTCCATCGGTGGGTTTATTGAAAGCTTTTCTTCCTCTCATTATTGTCGCTTTTGCACTGGAAAGAGTTCAGACATCCAGGAACATGAAGTCAGAGCAGGAATGTTCCCTCTGCGAACTAAGTCCAGCCATACACTCCATGTCAAAGCAGCGTTGTCGGACACTGCAGAAGCTCATCATTGTGGAGTTAAAAGACAGTGTCCCATCTCTGACAAAGGGTTATCCCCCTGATGCTTTGCATGATTTGCTTGAAGGGATTTTTCCTCTTGAACTTGCACTGTGTCTTGATGTGTTAATTAAGAAGAAATACTTCTCTCTTCTTGAACTTAACTCTTCAATCCGTCGATTTCCCTACAAATGGAATGACAAAGTGAACGGTCCACAAGCTATCCCCCTGACTTTTGCATCACGTAAAAGTATAGGAGGCAATGCACATGAAAACTGGTGCTTGTTACGGATGCTACCTTTTATGATTGGCAACAAAGTGCCAGAAGAGGACACAGCATGGCAGGTTTTGATGACCTTGAAAGATGTTGTTGAGCTTGTCATGGCTCCTGTTTACACAGATAAGACACTAGGATACATGGAAAGCAAGATTAGTGAACACCGTTATAGGTATTTGGATTTTTTCCCAGAGGAGAAATTGAGACCGAAACATCACTTCCTGGAGCATTATCCTTGGCTCACAACCACTTGTGTTTCTCTGGACCATGCGATTCGAAGCCAAACACCGATTTTTTTAAAAGGATTGTGAGGCAGACTGGGTCATTCAGAAACATTCTCAAAACAATGGCAAGAAAACACCAATCAATGATTGCATACCACATCCATGATGCTAACATTCTAAGACCAAAACTCTCTTTGTCAAGAATGACTCAAGTGGCAGTGGAGGTTCTAAAGGACAGCATTAAGGAGTCTTTTGTAAATAAGTTTCCCAGGGAAGCGGTTGTGAGTATGACAAACAAAGTCACCATTTTAGGCACTGACTACTGTGTTGGAATGTTGTTGCCTTTTGGATCAACAGGAGGATTGCCTGACTTCAGAGAAATACTCCAAATAATCATTGTGCATGAAAGTCCTGTCTTTGTTCTGACGTTGCTAAGTGGGTGGTACCATGAGCACCTGAGATGCTTCAAAGTAGAGCCAAAAGGAGAGATTGAAGTCGTGCAGCATTCAGAAATGAAGGATGCATACCCCTTAGCTACATATAATACATTGCATGGTCGAATGGTGTCCCTAAAACACTTCATTTGAATATCAGAGTAGGTTTTTCAGTTTAATTATTCATGCCTTATTGTATATTAATCATGCCAAGTATAATAATTATAAAAAATGCAATCTATTTTTCTGTCTCCCTACAGCTGAAGACAACACATACCCCAAAGGAAATGTCCGTCCAGTTGCGCGTCATCATAGAAGAAAACAATATCCGAAAGTTGACGCTTCCATCAGGAATTCCTAACAAGGTGGAAGATCTTGTTTCAGAAATCATTGAGACATTCCAGATACATGGTGAATTTGGACTACTCTATGAGGACAAAGACTTTGGGAACCAGTTTTTCACTCTACATTCTACTTCCGACCTGGAAGACAAGGGCACTGTGAAATTGGTAAGAAAAGAGCCCTTGATAACCCTTGACTTGCATCCAGTAGATGAATCAGGACTGTCCTCTACACAAAGTACCTTGGAGACCCACCCTGTGGATGATGGTGAAGAGTACAGCCCTATTGCAGATGACGTTGAACCATCAAATTCACAAGATACCGTTCTTCTCCCAGAGTCATGTCGTTCTGCTCCATGGCCAGTGCAGTTTCAAGTGCCAACGTTTTCCCGTGACATTGAACTTATCCTTGCAGAGGCTAACAAGTCATATCATGCCTCTGGAACACATTTCCAGGATGCAAGTATTAAATCTGCAATAATGCAAGATTTAGCCAAAGCTGTATTTTCTTACACGGCCTATCCTTCAAGTATGCAAATATCCTCTGTGGCTGAAGCCCTTCTTGAAAAGTTTCCATGCCTAAAGGAGCCTGGGACCTTTGCAGGCACGTATGGCTGACAGCAACGCCTAAAGTACAAGATGCACAATTTCCGTGCCAAGCTGAAATCACAAAAATATACATATCCAGAATTAGAAGTAAACACATTGAAGAGGAAGCGACCAACCGATGCAGCACCAGCTAAAAATGTGAAAAGGCCAAAGAAAGCAGAAGTGAATTATCTCCCTCCGCATCCTGTTGGAGAAAATGAGGACACATTGGAAAAGGTGAGGCTTGAGTTAGTCGATGAAACTAAGAAGAAGAACAACGCAAAAGTAATTGAAGAAAAAATGTCAAAAACCTTTTCAATTAGAAGACTGGAGGTTGTGACCACCGGCCCTGCATTTTTATGTTCTTTTACTGATTTACTAGATCAAAGAGGAATTCAGACGTATAACAACAGTCTCCTTGGAGGAGACATTTATGCTGAATCTTGATGGGTACACACCACGTCTTCTGAAGTTGATGCGTGCCAAAGGAGGAGCATTGTGTACCAAGATGCATCCTCTCCTGATCACTGTAAATGAGGTATCTTTCTGTTTTATCTCATTTCACAAAAAATACAAATTAAAACTCAACACACTGAACTTAAAAAGATGTGTAAATAGACAAAAGCAAAACAAGCAAATTAAAAGATTAGTCCACTTTAAAAAAACAAACAAAAAAAACCCATAAATTTACTCACCCCCATGTACATTTATATTGTATTTATTTATTGCTTTATTTGTTGTTAACAATTTGATACCTATACTTGCCTTGAGTAGTGAGATTGGTTCCTAAACTTAGGTCTGCCAACAAGTCCTGAAGAACTGATTTCCTGTCGAGTTTAGCTCTAAGGATGCTTTAAATTTTTGTTCAATTGCCTGGTCCAAACAGCAAACCTTTCCAAGGAGTGTTTAGTATTAGTATCCACTGAATACTTTTGTTGTCATTTTTGAAATCGAGCATTTGTTGTCAGACTAATAATGTTTTTTTTATTTTTTATTATTATTATTTTTTTTTTGCCTGTTATTTGTCTGTTAGCATGTTTTCCTAAGTTGCAGTGCAGAGCTCATAGAGTCACTGTATTGGCTCTAAAATGCATGTCTTTGTAGTTCCAGAGTATTGAGAAAAAAAGGGATGCATGCATCTGTTGCCTCATTGAGTATCTTGGGGAAAATCAAGAAGAGCTGTTCCAAGACTGTCAGGTATGTTATTACATAATTCATAATTTCAAGTTATTCAAATGGATACACATTGTTTCATTTCCCTTATTGATCACTGTGATTTAGCCAATAAACCAACACAATACCTAGCCTTTGATAAATAGTCAGTAGTGCATTTAAAAATATATTTGTGTATGTATTTATTTACGTATTGTGATAGAAATATTTTGTCACATATGAAATGTTCAGAAAATGCAGACTAAGGCCATGACACACTGGCTGCGTGGCGTCTCTGCTGCGTGTCAGGATCATGGTGGGTGCCTCGCGTTTTCTGTGTCTTTACACACCAGTAGCGTGCCTGGGGCATAGAGGGAGACCGCTGACAGACCAGGATCTTGTCTTCATGACAACAATATAGGCAGGCCGATCCACCAGCTGGGAACAGTCCAGGAAAAGGTCCTTGAGAGTGATTTTGTGCCTCTTTGGGATGGCACCACGAGGCATCGTTCACTTGCAGAAAGCAAGCGTAGGTCTGCACCAGCGACTTTAGGTATATTGCTGCAGAGCCAGTGGTTATCTTGTAGGCAAACATCAGTACCTTGAATCTGATGCGAACAGCTATTGGTAGCCAGTGCAAAATTATGAAGAGAGGTGTGACGTGGGCTTTCTTTGGCTCGTTGAAGACCAGTCTCGCTGCTGCATCCTGGATCAGTTGCAGAGGCTTGATAGTACGTGCCGGAAGACCCGCCAAGGGAGCATAGCAGTAGTCCAGTCTGGAGAAAACAAAGAGCTTGGACAAGGAGTTGTGTGGCCTGCTCTGATCGGAAGGGTCTAATCTTCCGAACGTTGTACAAGGCAAATCTTCAGGACCGGGCCAGTGCAGCAATATGGCCTTTGAAACTTCACAAAACCTCAGGAGGATGTGGCCACGTGTTACATGCATATGAGAGGGATGCTATTGCTGCCTTCATGTAGCATTAGCCAGCATGCATGCAGAATTTTGACTTCACTGTAAATAAAAGGATTGCACGGGCCTACACGCAATGTCGCTGGATGAGATTCAGGGAATTTACCTGGAACCTCACAGTTTTCCACAAAGCATCATTTCACCTGCCCTGAAGAGGAGCTGTGGCCTTTTGCCCCCAGGAGACACAGGGAAACCCACACGAAAGGGGACAGAGAACCTCACTCTTTCTTTCTAAGCCACGGGTGTCAAACTCAGTCCCTGGAAGGCCGGAGACCTGCAGAGTTTAGATTCAAGCCTGATAGAACACACCTGATCCAACTAATCATGCCCTTCAGGCTCATTTGAAAACTACATGCCTTGTGTGTTTGAGAAGGGTTGGAACAACACTCTACAGGGCTCGGGCCCTAAAGGAATTTAGTTTGACACCCCTGGTCTAAGCTCTCTCAGTTATCAGAAAAAAAAGAACCACCCTGCCCCGTGTGAGGCTCGAACTCACGACCTTCAGATTATGAGACTGACGCGCTGCCTAACTGCGCCAACGAGGCCCGTGGGCTAAAGGGGGCCCGAACAGAGAAAAAGTAGCTTCTAGGTCCCTGGTTTCAGGTGCGGCTCGAACAGGCCATCTCTAGCCAGGCAAGGGTGTCAGGATGGCCGAGCGGTCTAAGGCGCTGCGTTCAGGTCGCAGTCTCCCCTGGAGGCGTGGGTTCGAATCCCACTTCTGACAGACCTATCCTTTGGCTGCAGACAGAGACTTCAGTCTTCTGCTACGTTGGGCCAGCAGGGCGTTAACTTTGACAAAACGACGCATTAGGCAAATGCTAGTATTAATTGGGCAGGCGTTGAAGACAAGGATGAGTTTTTAGACACTTTTTGAAAAGGGTTAAAGCCTCCGCTGCTCGAATTGAGATAGGCAGGCCGATCCACCAGCTGGGAACAGTCCAGGAAAAGGTCCTTGAGAGTGATTTTGTGCCTCTTTGGGATGGCACCACGAGGCATCGTTCACTTGCAGAAAGCAAGCGTAGGTCTGCACCAGCGACTTTAGGTATATTGCTGCAGAGCCAGTGGTTATCTTGTAGGCAAACATCAGTACCTTGAATCTGATGCGAACAGCTATTGGTAGCCAATGCAAAATTATGAAGAGAGGTGTGACGTGGGCTTTCTTTGGCTCGTTGAAGACCAGTCTCGCTGCTGCATCCTGGATCAGTTGCAGAGGCTTGATAGTACGTGCCGGAAGACCCGCCAAGGGAGCATAGCAGTAGTCCAGTCTGGAGAAAACAAAGAGCTTGGACAAGGAGTTGTGTGGCCTGCTCTGATCGGAAGGGTCTAATCTTCCGAACGTTGTACAAGGCAAATCTTCAGGACCGGGCCAGTGCAGCAATATGGCCTTTGAAACTTCACAAAACCTCAGGAGGATGTGGCCACGTGTTACATGCATATGAGAGGGATGCTATTGCTGCCTTCATGTAGCATTAGCCAGCATGCATGCAGAATTTTGACTTCACTGTAAATAAAAGGATTGCACGGGCCTACACGCAATGTCGCTGGATGAGATTCAGGGAATTTACCTGGAACCTCACAGTTTTCCACAAAGCATCATTTCACCTGCCCTGAAGAGGAGCTGTGGCCTTTTGCCCCCAGGAGACACAGGGAAACCCACACGAAAGGGGACAGAGAACCTCACTCTTTCTTTCTAAGCCACGGGTGTCAAACTCAGTCCCTGGAAGGCCGGAGACCTGCAGAGTTTAGATTCAAGCCTGATAGAACACACCTGATCCAACTAATCATGCCCTTCAGGCTCATTTGAAAACTACATGCCTTGTGTGTTTGAGAAGGGTTGGAACAACACTCTACAGGGCTCGGGCCCTAAAGGAATTTAGTTTGACACCCCTGGTCTAAGCTCTCTCAGTTATCAGAAAAAAAGAACCACCCTGCCCCGTGTGAGGCTCGAACTCACGACCTTCAGATTATGAGACTGACGCGCTGCCTAACTGCGCCAACGAGGCCCGCAACTTTTTTTTTTACACACCTACACCTACGCCTACTGATAAAGGACACCGTCAACAGTATTGACGGCAAAATATACCATGTTTGACCAGTGAAATATTTGAAAATCGATAATTATTTATTTTAATTTTTTTAGTTACATTTATATCTGAATTTGTCAACCTATACACTTTCAAACATCAAAGTGTCATGAATTAATATGTATTGTATACAAAATGACATATTAACATATTTTCCTATTATATTTTGCCTGGAAACGCTTCCAACACGCGTGCGTCGCGTGAAAAATAGGCGTCGGTTCTATTTCTAGCATGCATGCGTTTTCTGCGCGACGCACGTCTCACGCAGGCAGTCTGCAAGCTCTAACCTGTTAACATGGGAGCTGAATTAAAACAGACATGCCACGCAAACAGTGTGTCGCCGGCCTAAGGATGCTCAGGTCAAAGATCATGTAAACTTGCTTAACATAGAACTTATAATCACATGATTAGCTCAGATCATTAAAAAAACAATCATAATGAAAATACTTGACATTGATTTTTACTCACATATTTAGATGCATAAATTTCATGTAGACTTTTAATCTCATATACACATTGATCAACAAACTTAAAGTTCAAACTTACTTGCTTGACACACAAGAACAAACCTCATTGTTTTTTTACAGAGGCTCAAACATGCTGTGAGACAAGAAAATTAACTTCATTAGGTGTAACGTGTCAAGCAAGCATGCTTCAGCTTTAGTTTGTCTAAATTGGATGCTGCAAACATTGTTTAATTAATAATTGTGTCATTATGGGATACTCAGGTGAAGAATTTGGGTTTTGATTTTTGTTACTCATTTTTATTTAATTAAGTGCTGATTAATACAGAAATCCTGCGTGTGAGCAAACAATTGGCATTAACCAAGAAAACGACTGTAATCAAACATGCTAATTTGCTTGAACTAACATAAAACCTTTTTTTTTTTTTTTTTTTCAACAGGAGGATGAACTTGAAGGCCACACAAATGAAATAATGAAGTTGGTGGTTATTCACAATCCCGCAGTTGAGGAGGACCCAGCAGATGTGTGTGTTGTAATCGAGGGCATCAAAGTGCTGAATGGTTGTGGAAACAAAACCACAGCATGCATACTGTTGATGGGATTGATATATGCCCTCAACCTTGAATATCCAAAAAAAATGAAGTACACCTTTGAAGTCTTCCAGAAACTTTTTTTGAAACTTGACGGAGCAAAACTGCTGAAGAAGGTCCAAAGCCTCAAGTATAAACTAATGGAATGAGCTGTTTGTACTGTAAGTTCAGCCTCAATGAAAACTGTTTTATTTGCAAATGGTAAATGTTCAAGAAGTAGCACGTTATATGTAATGTGAGTTATATTTGAAGTTTAATGTAACTTAAAATGTATTGTTTTACTTTTAAATAGTAATTGTTAAAAAAGTTAAATGTAATGAGTTTTATGTAATATGAAGTTGTATGTCACTTAAAATTGAATGTAAGAGCATTTTTTGCACTTAATTAGTTTTAAATGAAGTTTAAATGTTTGTATCGATGTAGAATGCTAGTCTTTTGAGGTAAATGAGAGCATTTCAGTCTCCTTTTATTTTCTAGAGTTGCAAGTATTGTAGCCACACATTAAATCTAAACGCATATAGTTTGAAATGGTTACGTGAAGAAACAGTATTTAGGAGTTTTGCCTCTAATGTATGTTTTTTCATCTTATTTTTGAATGTAATATATTCAAAAAGCTTTGTCACATTATGATTTTGTATTTCACTTGAAATTTATTGTAAGGGGCTAATTTGTACTATAATTATGTAATATAGTTTTAAATGTTTAAAAATACAAAATGTTATTTGATCAATAAAATAAGCAATTGATGCAATTGATGCAATCTCCTGCGTCTGACCATTTTTATATAAATTCTACCTTCCCTGAATAAGTAATATGTAATTTTTCCTATTGGCTAATCATTATTAATAATAATTTAGTAGATGCACTGTTGCTTACTTACAATAGGGTTAATATTACTAAATTTTTATAAGTAATTAGTTATTTGATGTAATGAGAAATATTAGGTAGACCTTACCTAATCTCTTTTAGTCTGCCATAGCTGTTAAATTTAAGTATACTTTACTCAAATATATAAGATAGAATCTACCCAAACAAAGTGAGTGCAAATTGTTACCTCAATTTTATTGAGTAGATTCTATAGGTTGTTTTTTACAGTGTAGGTGTTGCAGAACATAACGCAGTCCCATGTTTACTGCATCGTCCACTGACCTGTTTGCTTTGTAGGCAAACTGAAGAGGATCCAGCAAGGGTCCAGTGATGTCCTTCAGGTGGGCCAGCACCAGTTTTTCAAATGACTTCATGACCACAGAAAGGACCTCTACAGCCCTGTAAGACAGCGGAGACCTGGACAACTAAAGCCCCAGATACAGATCCCCTGTAAAGACCTTGTCTCAGATGACCATCAGGACAAGACCACAGGAAACAAATTATTCTTCTGCAGCCTGGAAATTAACTACTGGTTTCGTCTGCTCAGGGGAGAACTGACCCCCAACTGAGCCTGGTTTCTCCCAAGGTTTTTTTCTCCATTCTGTCACCGATGGAGTTTCAGTTCCTTGCCGCTGTCGGCTCTGGCTAGCTTAGTTTGGGTCACTTCATCTACAGCGATATCGTTGACTTGATTGCAAATACATGCACAGACACTATTTAAACTGAACAGAGATGACATCACTGAATTCAATGATGAACTGCCTTTAACTGTCATTTTGCATTATTGACACACTGTTTCCTAATGAATGTTGTTCAGTTGCTTTGACACAACGTATTTTGTTTAAAGCACTATATAAGTAAATGTGACTTGACTTGACTTGACCACAGACGTTATTTAGTCCTGTAATTTTGGATTTCTTTGGGATGGGGATGATGGTTGAGCATTCGAAGCATGAAGGGACTTCTCACAGCTCCAGCGATGTGTTGAAGATTCATGTGAAGATGGGGGCCCGCTGGTCACCACAGGATTTCAGACAAGCTGGTGTAACACAATCTGGGCCCGGTGCTTTTTTTCCTTTTCTGCTTCCGGAAGACCTGGTGCACAGCATCCTTGCTTATCTGTATAGCAGGTGTAGGGGAGAGGGGTGATGCAGGAGGTGTGAATGGTGAGGGCGGTTGTTTGAAGAGGTGTTCAGGATGGGTTGCACGAGTGGATGGTGTGAACTGTTGTTTGGAGAGGTGTTCAGGGTGGGTTGCAGGAGTTGTGAATGGTGTGAACGGTTGTTTGGAGAGGCATTCAGGGCAGGTGATGGGTGTTCTTTCAAACCTGCAGTAAAACTCGTTCAGATCGTCTGCCAGTCATTGATTCTTCACAGTGCTGGGGGGTGGTGTCTTGTAATTGGTGATCTCCTTTAGACCTTTCCACACTGATGCTGAGTCATTGGAAGTGAACTGAGTCCTTATTTTTCCAGAATAATACCTCTTTGCCACTTTGATCTCCTTTTCCAGTGTGTATTTATCCTGTTTATACAGGACATTGTCCCCCTTCATGTAAGCATCTTTTTTTTCAATTGTCATTGTTGTAATTTAGTTGAGTCCTGGTAGGAATATACATACCCTCACAGAAACTGATATAAGATGTTACAGTATCTGTAAGTTCATCCAGAATGGTGGCAGCAGCTTCAAAAACACTCCAATCATTGAGGTCAAGTCAAGATTGTAAATCTTGCTCTGCTTCATTATTCCATCTTTTTACAGTTCTTAATACAGGTTTAGATGATTTTAGTTTCTGCCTGTAGGTTGGTTATAAGATGAACCAGACAGTGATCAGAATGTCCCAGAGCTGCACGTAGAACAGAGTGATATGCACTATCACTCTCTGTTTGACTATCACTCTCTGTTTTTTAAAGTGACAAAATATAACTTAATTCACACCATATTTCTGATATTATCGATCAATCTTATCAGATTAACTTTGATCGTTCACTTTTATTTTATATCCGTGAGTGCAGTACACCTGCAAAGCGTTAGCACTCACTAGCTTGTCATTAGCGTTTTCATTCGAACCCATTGCTGTTTTCTTTTCTCCTCTCCTCTCTCTCGCTCCAGTTTTTCACAAGTTCATCAAACAACCGCAGTAAAAATATTTAATCTAGCAAGATGAGTAATGGCTTCTCCTGCTATTGTTATTTGCACCTCTTGCCACATGTACAGTTTATCTATCTCTGTCGCAGATGAGGGATTCACATGTGATAAATGCAGGGAAATAGTTGGGCTGACAGAGAAGATTTCAGAATTAAGGACACGCATCCAAACTTTAATTGAGGACAGTAAGAATGTTAGGGCCCTAGATACGGCTTTGGATGCGTCTAGCTCAGGGATTCCTGTACATTGTTTGGTTCCGGAAACAGAGCCCCTGCAGCAGGACAACTGGGTGACGGTGAGGCAGCGTAGTCATGGGTCAAAACACCGCTCTTCTATTCCGATCAAAACATTAAACAGGTTCTCCCCACTCAGTGATGCACCCACTGAGAAACCTGATGAAAGTGCTCTAGTTATTGGTGATTCTATTGTACGGAACGTACACTAGCCACCATAGTAAAATGTTTACCAGGAGCCAGAGCGCCTGACATCTTGGCAAATTCAAAAGTGCTGGCTAATGCTTAACGGCTAAATAGAGTAAGATTGTTGTTCATGCCGGTGCTAATGATGTTCGACTTCGCCAGTGGGAGATCACTAAAAATAAGATTAAAGAGGTGTGTGAACTTGCAAGCATGATGTCAGACACTGTAATATGCTCTGGTCCCCTCCCTGCTTACCGTGGTTACGAGATGCATAGCAGATTGTCATCACTCAATGGCTGGACGTCTAAGTGGTGCCCACAGAATAACATAGGTTTCCTAGACAATTGGACAAGCTTTTGGGGCAGACCTGACCTGTTGAAAAGAGATGGTCTTCATCCCTCCTGGGGTGGTGCCACTCTTCTCTCTAGAAATATGTCTTAGAGTTTTTTTTTTTATTCTTTATTTTCAACAGAGGTGGGTAGAGTACCCAAAAACTTTACTCAAGTAAAAGTAAAAGTAATTCTAGAAATATTTACTCAAGTAAAAGTAAAAGTACTAGTCTTGAATAGTTACTTGAGTAAGAGTAAAAGAGTATCGGATAAAAAATCTACTCAAGTAGTTAGTTACTAGTTACTTTGGGTCATATATACGGAGCCTATTTTTATTTAGATAGGCTTTATAGAAAAAAATTTATGTAATGTATGTGTGTGTGTGTGTGTGTGTGTAAATGTATATATTTCATCAGCCTTTACTCCAATTTATGTAATTTGTTATAAAACCCTGTCTGTTTACTTAAGTAACAAATATAGGTGTCATGCCATAACATATTTTTAATACGACTGACTTTATATTAAATGTGAATTTAACATTGAAAGTTAATGTGATATAAATATTGCTACTAATCTTTCATTGTTCAGAAAGAGAGCAAATAACATTTACATTATTAAAGATCATTTTCACTGACAGTGTAGATTTCAATCACTCTCTCTGAAACTTCCATTAAAATCACTGAAACTGTTAACACTGTGAAATCAATATCTTAATTATAGATTCGTACACACATCTGCACTTTGTTGTTTCTGACGAGAGAATTCGCCAGAAAGAGGTATTCAGTCAGTGAGCGAGTGAAGGAAGCACCGGCATTTCAGCGATGACTCATCGGAACACTTCTGATTGGCCACTGCATTCAAAAGCTCAACAGAACCGTGTGTGATTGGTTAATGCACAGTGCTGTAAAAACGCGTCTGTCTCTGGCTCAGCGCCAGTAAGCGACCACGGATCTGAATTTAGCAGCTGATGATATGACTCGCTGAACGTACACGCACCGGTGTGATTGTATTAAAATTAATAAAATCTTAATCGGTTATTTTTTGTCTTTTGGAAGCTGCATTCAACTTGACTCCGCTCTGTTATAAGCCACACACGTACAACAAACTAATGTCACAGTGGTATCGTGTAGGCTACTGTAATCGAATGTAGCCCAAGTTATTACCTGTTAAACAGTAGACAGCACACGCGTTCATCTAACAAGGATCTCCATCGCAAGCAAATAATAGCCTTTGCAGATTTGCTTTCAATTCAGTGCAGTTCCATAGCCACGTTTTCAACGCTGCTGGTATTCTTAAACATTACAACTCTGAGTGAACCAGGGGGCAAGGAACTCGACCGGAAGTTGAAGTCGGGTGGGGGCTGCCATCTTTTAGCAGAACTTCACTTGCATTAGCATTCCCATTGACTCCCATTCATTTAGGCGTCACTTTGACAGCGAATAACTTTACATCTGAGGCGTTTAAAGACTCCGTTTGTCCATTATTTATTTCTAAAGATACACGACAATGTATAAAGGGCTCCATTACCTTCTATGTTACATTATGGCCCCGTATAAACAGTTTTTGTAAAAAATAGGCTAACGATTGCGTCATAACCACTCGTCTCTCTGTCCATTACCTTACAGACAGGAGGAGAAGCTCGCAGGCAATTAACTTAATATGGCGTACTGGCGTTACATTTTAAAATACTATACAAAATAATTGATCAGAATACTTACTCCTGCTCACTCACGACAAAGAACTCCCTGCTCAAGCTCGCTGTCTCTGCAAGATTAACGATGGCAGTTTGCACGCACAGCCATTTAGAAGATTTACATCTGTCAGACAGGTTGCTGACGTCGTCAAGCTTCGTTTGAGTCTGCGCGTCAGAAACGGAAGTGCTAAAAAACGCTAAAAATGGGCTTCATTTGTCTCAATTGAGTTCCAATGGGGTCGCTGTGTCCATTTCTTTTACTGTCTATGGAGTGAACCGCTTCAGATGCTCAGCGCTGCATTCAACGACTCATTCAAACTGATTCATGAACAAATTCACTCGTTTGCCAATTGGTTCGATCAAGCCTTTGAACAGAGTTGACTCAAAAGAATGAATCATTCGCGAATGGGCATCGCTCATTGCCCAGAGAAAAGTAGACGGCGCGTTTGGAATTAACTGAAGCATTTATAACATTTATTGCATTAAGATAAAGTAACGAGAGGGGCGTCGCCCACAGTAACGAAGTAAAAGTACAGATTTTTCCCAAAAAAATTACTCAAGTAAGAGTATAAAGTACCCATCTTTAAATATACTCCGAAAAGTATTAGTTACCCCGAAAAATTACTCAAGTAAATGTAACGAAGTAAATGTAACTCGTTACTACCCACCTCTGATTTTCAAAAAGTGGAGCATAACAAAATTTTACAATAAGACATGTCCAAACATTATCAGCTTTTCTTTTTTACATATTCCCATTATGAGTGAGTGAGTAAAAGGTCGTCACACCCTTTGAAATCCAGTATTTGAATGTGCTGTCTATCTGGTTGGGGCTGAACCCAGGGTCAAATGCATACCACTGCAATATCTGTATTTTGTCATCCAAATTGTATTCTCCCTTGACTTTACGCCATATTTTCAATTGTGTATTAATCCAAGGGTTTTGAATCATTGTGATATGTTTATCCAAATTTGTATAAGCAAGAACAGCATAGATTGGTGGATCCTTCTTTATTGAGAGTTCAATGTCTTTCCATCTAGCATGAAATTTTGATGAGCACATATAAATGAGTGGCTTGATCTGAGCTGCATAAAAATATACTTTGAAATACGGTAATGCAATGCCTCCCATTTCTTTTGGAAGCTGTAATGTTTTATATTTGACCCTGGGTCTTTTACCCTGCCAAATAAATCTAGAAATAATTTTATCAATTTCTGAGAATTCTTTCTGGGAAATTTCCACTGGAAGAGCCTGAAACAAAAACAGATACCATGGAAGCAAATTCATTTTAACACTATCGATTCTTTGACACAAAGTAAGAAATGAAATTGTATTCCATCTTGTAATATCCACCTTAATTGTAGTTAATAAGGGGCCATAATTAATGTTTTCCAATAAAGAAATGTCCTTTGGTAGAGAAATACCCAAGTACTTCAGTGATTTTTGGTCCCATTTAAGAGGAAAAAGATTCACAAAGCAGTTTAGGAGGGGGGTAATTAAATCTTAAGAGTTGGGTCTTTTGTATGTTTAATTTATAGCCCGAGTAACGACCAAATTTCCGCAAAATGTTCATCAACTCAGGAAACGTGACAGTAGACTCCGAAATATATACCAAGACATCATCTGCGTACAAAGCAACTTTATGGACTTTATAGAATTTATAGAAATTCTATAAAAAATTCCCATTTATAGAAATGCCTTTGATACTTGAAGTTTGTCTCAACCATTGCGCAAGTGGTTCAATATATAAAGCGAAAAGGAGTGGTGAAATAGGACAGCCCTGCCTAGAACCCCGCTGTAGTACAATAGATTCTGACAGGTATCCATTAATTTTTATTCTTGCAGATGGTTTACTATATAGTGTATGAATAACTTGAACAAATTCGGTATGTACCCCTAGTCTTCCCAGTACTTTGTAAAGAAAAGCCCAGGTGACTGAGTCAAAGGCCTTTTCAGCGTCAAGGCTCACCAAAAGAGCCTCCAATTTGTTTTGTTGAATATGATGTAGGATATGTAAAGAGCGTCTAATGTTATCATGAGTTTGTCTCTCCAGAACGAAACCAGTTTGATCAGTGTGTACGATATGCTGAAGTAACTTCTCTAATCTTTTAGCAAGGATAGCTGTGAACAGTTTATAATCAACATTCAACACTGAAATTGGCCTGTAAGAACCACACTCTGTTTTATCTTTTCCCTCCTTAGAGATAACTGCCTCACTCCATGCAGGTGGCATTTTTTATTTTTTTAGAACTGTATTAGAAGCCCTTAGAAGGCTTGGCAATAACTCATTACGAAATGTTCTGTACCAAACTGAGGGAAAGCCGTCTGGGCCTGGAGTCTTATTAGCTTTCAGTCTAGAAATGGCTGCATTTATTTCCTTCTCTGATATTTCAGCTGTTAATATGTTATGTTCTTCTAATAGAGTAGGTAAGTTAAGTGAGTTAAGAAATCTTCCATTTGGGATTCACTCTCTAAAAGTATATAGTTATTTTATAATACTTCTCAAATGCTTCTTGTAATTCTTCTTGTTTATACAGTATAATTCCAGAATCAAGATTTTTAATTTTGTAAATTGTGCAATCTGCCCTTTCTTTTTGTAGTCTTCTAGCGAGAATTTGTGAAGCTTTAGGGTCGGCTTCATAATATTTTTTTTTTACAAAGACAAATTTTTCTCAGTTTCCTGTGTACTCATCAAATTTATTTCATTTCGTGTTTTCTTAATCTCATTGAGTAAATTAGGGCATTGCTTCTTCTTATGTTGCATTTCTAAATTCTGCAATTTTTTATTAAGGTCTAACCATCTTAATTGTTTTTCTTTATTATTATTTGCACACCATGATATATTTTTTCCCCGAATTATAGCTTTTAAAGTCCCATATAATTGATGAATCGACCTCACCAGTATCATTAATATCTAGAAATTGTTTAATCTCCTTTCTCATCAAAGCCACAAACTGGGTTTTTTTTAGAGCACTTGTGTTGAGTCTCCAAAGTGTGTTTCTTGGAGAACCCTCTATTTGTATTGTACAATAGATAGGGGCATGGTCAGATAAATCAATAGAACCAATATCACAACTGGTAAATCTGTAGCGGTCTCTCGAAAACACAAAAAAATAATCTATTCAAGAGTATGTATTATGTGAGTGAGAATAAAATGTATAGCCTGGACCTGAAGGGTAAAAAATCTCTCCACAAATCCAATATCCCCAGATCGATCATCAGGCTATTTACTTTTTTATGTGTTGCAGTCATAGGTACATTTTTCAATGCGTCAATGTTAGGGTTAAGACGAAGGTTTAAATCACCTCCTCAAATTACAATTCCTGTTGCGCCAATCATCAAGTCAAATACCTTTCTATAAAAGACAAAATTACTTCCAGGTGGAACGTACACATTACAAATGGTTTTTATTTCATTGTTGATCTTCCCTGAAACTACTATATACCTCCCTTCTTCATCAGACTCCTCTGAAATAAACTCAAATGGTACTTTTTGTGATATTAATGTTGTAACTCCCCTCCTTCGTCCATTTTTATAAGATGAAAAATAAGCCCTTGTAGAACCCATTCTTCTTAGCTTACAGACACTGTAATATGCTCTGGTCCCCTCCCTGTTTACCGTGGTGACGAGATGCATAGCAGATTGTCATCACTCAATGGCTGGACGTCTAAGTGGTGCCCACAGAATAACATAGGTTTCCTAGACAATTGGACAAGCTTTTGGGGCAGACCTGACCTGTTGAAAAGAGATGGTCTTCATCCCTCCTGGGGTGGTGCCACTCTTCTCTCTAGAAATATGTCATAGAGTTTTTTTTGTATTCTTTATTTTCAAAAAGTGGAGTATAACAAAATGTTACAATAAGACATGTACAAACATTATCCGCTTTTCTTTTTTTGTTGTTGTTGTTTTTTTTTTTTTTTACAAAAACAATTAGGGAGAGATAAACAACATGCACATATCCGACACAGAGTACAAAAGGGGATAAAAGGGAAGAAAAAATAAATGAATAAATAAATGAAAAAAGGATTCTTTTCTATATTCTAACCTCTTCAAAATCTGGTCGTAAGGATTGAATGTATCTAACCCATTTGCTCCATAATTTAACAAAAGTGCTCCTTTTAATGCGAATTGAAAATGTTATGGATTCCATTACATATATCTCATTCACTATGTTTATCCACTCATTTATTGCGGGGGGCTCGGGAAGGAACAATTTTTGGCTGCTACTGTCAAAATAGAATACACGTATTTATCTTCATGTCAATGCATATTGTCAAAATTTCCCCTGGTTTTGCAGTCAGAGCGCGATGTGCTCTTTCAATCCCAAGCGACAAGTCGTTGGAAAAGCCAAGCGCGATTTTCAACATGCTGTCCAGAAATGTCACGATATCAGTTCCCTCTTTATCTTCCGCTATTCTGTATATTCGAAGATTGTCCCTGCGCGCTCTGCCTTCCTGCTCGAACAGCCTCACCTCTAGGCCAACCTGGCGTTCTGTTAACCTCGTGATTAGCCCCGATACTGCTTGTAGTACCGTTTCGGACTCCACAATCCGAAATTCTGCCTCTTCCACTCGATCGTTTACCCTCTTTAGCTCATGCTTAATGTCTTAGTATTGATTGTTGTTATCTTTTCTGAAATCTCAGAGCTCTTTTAAAATATTTAGCAGCGTGGGCTCAGGTGTTTCTATGCCCTTCGCGGCTAAATTTAGCACAGTTGCGTGGCCTCGGTCCTTCTGGCTGTCCTCCAAGTCATCTTCTGTCAAAATTGTCGATTTCATACTTCTTGTGACGACCCCTTCTCCATCTCCATAAACAAACTTCAATATTGGCAAAAAGATTACCGTTGGGGGTTATTTTTAGAAAAAATACAAGAAAAACCGTTGGGAGCTCGCACCTCTCATTTTCTCGCTAGCGGAACCGGAACTACAAAAAGTCTTACAGTTTATACTTGACTAACTGGGGCCCAGGTCGTGAAGCAGACAGACTGGATAAACCGACCGTCTGCTAGCTGCCTCCCGTCACAGAGGTCAGTTAATTCTCAGCACATAGAGACTCTTTCACCTAGATATCACACTATAGAGACTGTGTCTGTTCCCCGAACTAGAAAATACAAAAAACGTCCAAACCAAGTTAAGATTAACAATTTAATTGAGGTTCAACAAATAAAACAATGATGCAGTTGTGTTCCTGGTGCAATATGGATGAACAAATGATAAAGCTTGGCTTATTGAATATCAGATCCCTTTCTACGAAAACACTTTTTGTAAGTAATATGATCACTGATCATAAAAAAAGATGTACTCTGACAGAAACCTGGCTAAAACCTGTTGATTACATTATTTTAAATGAGTCCCCACCCCCCAAGATTACTGTTATAAACATGAGCTGTGTCTAAAAGTCAGAGGGGGAGAAGTTGCTTCAATTTATAACAACATCTTCAGGATTTCTTAGAGGGCAGGCTTCAAGTATAACTCGTTTGAAGTAATGGTGCTACATATAACATTATCCAGAGAAACAAATGTTAATGTTAAATCCCCTGCTATTTTTGTACTGGCTACTGTATACAGGCCACCAGGGCACCATACAGACTTTATTAAAGAGTTTGGTGATTTTACATCCGAGTTAGTTCTGGCTGCAGATAAAGTTTTAATAGTTGGTGATTTTAATATCCATGTCGATAATGAAAAAGATGCATTGGGATCAGCATTTATAGACATTCTGAACTCTATTGGTGTTAGACAACACGTTTCAGGACCTACTCATTGTCGGAATCATACTCTAGATCTAATACTATCACATGGAATTGATGTTGATAGTTTTGAAATTATTCAGCCAAGTGATGATATCTCAGATCATTATTTAGTTCTGTGCAAACTTCATGTAGCCAAAATTGTAAATTCTACTTCTTGTTACAAGTATGGAAGAACCATCACTTCTACCACAAAAGACTGCTTTTTAAGTTATCTTTCTGATGTATCCAAATTCCTTAGCATATCCAAAACCTCACAACAACTTGATGATGTAACAGAAACTATGGACTCTGTCTTTTCTAGCACTTTAAATACAGTTGCTCCTTTACGCTTAAGGAAGGTTAAGGAAAACAGTTTGACACCATGGTATAATGAACATACTCGCACCATAAAGAGAGCAGCCCGAAAAATGGAGCGCAGCTGGAGGAAAACAAAACTAGAGGTATTTCGTAATGCTTGGCGGGAAAGTAACCTATCCTAAAGAAAAGCATTAAAAACTGCTAGATCCGATTTCTTTTTTTTTTGGCCTTTTAGAAGAAAACAAACATAACCCCAGGTATTTATTCAATACAGTGGCTAAATTAATGAAAAAATAAAGCCTCAACAAGTGTTGACATTCCTAACACCACGGCAGTAATGACTTTATGAACTACTTTACTTCTAAAATCGATACTATTAGAGATAAAATTGCAACCATTCAGCCATCAACTACAGTATCACATCAGACAGTGCACTATAACCCCCCTGAGGAACAGTTCCACTCATTCTTTACTATAGGAGAGGAAGAATTGTATAAACTTGTTAAATCATCTAAACCAACAACATGTATGTTAGACCCTATACCATATAAGCTCCTAAAAGAGGTGCTTCAAGAAGTCATAGATCCTCTTCTGACTATTATTAATTCCTCATTATCATTAGAATGTGTCCCCAAAACCTTCAAACTGGCTGTTATTAAGCCTCTCATCAAAGAACCACAACTTGGCCCCAAAGAACTAGTTAATTTTAGACCAATCTCGAATATCCCTTTTCTGTCCAAGATACTAGAAAAGGTGGTATCCTCACAATTATATTCCTTCTTAGAGAAAAATGGTATATATGAGGATTTCCAGTCAGGATTTAGACCGTATCGTAGTACTGAGACTGCTCTCCTTAGAGTTACAAAGGATCTGCTCTTGTCATCTGATCGTGGGTGTATCTCTCTTATAGTTTTATTGGATCTTAGTCCTGCATTTGACACAATTGACCACAACATTCTTTTGCAAAGACTTGAACACTTTGTTGGCATCAATGGAAGTGCATTAGCATGGTTTAAATCATACTTATATGACCGCCATCAGTTCGTAGCAGTGAATGAAGATGTATCATATCGATCACAAGTGCAGTATGGAGTACCTCAGGGCTCAGTAGTAGGGCCGCTACTCTTCACGCTTTATATGTTACCCTTGGGAGATATCATCAGGAAACATGGTGTTAGCTTTCACTGTTATGCTGATGATACTCTATATTTCTTCGCGGCCCGGTGAAACACACCAATTTGAAAAACTAATGGAATGCATAGTCGATATAAAAAACTGGATGACGAGTAATTTCTTACTGCTAAATTCAGAAAAAACAGAGGTGTTAATTATAGGACCTAAAAACTCTGCTTGTTATAACCTAGAACACTGTCTAAGACTTGATGGTTGCTCCGCCAATTCTTCGTCATCAGTCAGGAGCCTAGGTGTGCTATTTCATCGCAATCTTTCCTTAGAAAGCCACGTTTCTACCATTTGTAAAACTGCATTTTTCCATCTCAAAAATATATATAAATTACAGCCTATGCTCTCAATGTCAAATGCAGAAATGCTAATCCATGCATTTATGACCTCAAAGTTAGATTATTGTAATGTTTTATTGGGTGGTTGTTCTGCATGGTTAGTAAACAAACTACAGCTAGTCAAAAATGCAGCAGCAAGAGTTCTTACTAGAACCAGGAAGTATGACCATATTAGTCCGGTCCTGTTAACACTGCACTGGCTTCCTATCAAACATCGTATAGATTTTAAAATATTGCTTATTACTTATAAAGCCCTGAATGGTTTAGCACCTCAGTATTTGAATGAGCTCCTTTTAGAGTCAGATTCAGATTCAGATTCAACTTTATTGTCATTGCACATGTGGGCACAAGGCAACGAAATACAGTGGACAGGGGAAGAGATAACAGCAAAACATTAGGAAAGAGAGGAGAAAAAAACCAGCACCCAGACTGTGCTCCTATGGGAGCACCGTTTGAGAACAGTAAAAACACCACAGCACAAATGCACATAATCAATACACCATAAACACACGACTAGCAACTGGGGATGGAAATTTGGGGGGTCGAGGTGATCCAGTCCAGGCAATCAGCATCCGGTCCAACAGCCATTATAGCGCTGGTCACAGGCCCGTTTGCCAGACTGGCGGAACAAAGCGGCGAAGGCGAGGGATGGGGGTGTGGGGTGAGTGCATATCTGTATATGTGTAAGAGTTTGTGTATTTGTAGGCCTGGAGAATTGCGATTCTCTCTAGATGCCTCAGTCCGCAGATTATACAGCGTCACAGCAAGTTGCCATGGAGACAGCCTTGGTCAGGTCCTAGACAGAGTCAACAATCAACAGGTGTGGGGGGAAACGGGTGAGGAACGCAGAGTCTCTCGCTGCCGTGCTTTCCAAGGAGAAATTTGTTTTCCAGCCAAGGCCTAAAATTTTACACACGTATCCACTTATACATGAAGGAGGTTGTAATCACTGCAAACCCGTGAACGTCCTTGCTTGTAATTTCCCAGCCAGAGCAGAAACACATCCAGGGACCATTTCAGACCCCAATGAAATATATTCATTACCATGCAAATTGGTTTGGGTATCATTGACTAAAAGCATTCGACATACTTCATTTGAAAATATGTAAATGCAATTATTGGGACCATATTCCGAAGAAAGCGAATTTGCCTGCAGATAATTGTGATTGTCTGGATAACATTAAAAGGTTTTTTTTATTTTTATTATTCCAAAAGAAAACCTTCTTGTGATGGAAGCCTCTCTGTCACATAATTGTTGACACAGACTTCATTATGCGATAATAATCTGCTTTTCACGTGGAGTGAATAAGGCGATATTAACAATAGTGTTCATAGAAATGATTTCTATCTTGATTTCCTGTTCATTTACTGCCACGGTACAATCAATGCAAACATCTGATACAAATGATGCTAAAATATTTGCATGCATTTATACCAAGCACCTAGCACTACGAGACGATTTTTAGCTGGTATCAGAAAGTGATGCTTGATTGCAGGTTTACATATATCGGCTTGCTTGCAACATCCAAACCCTTGCTGGTTATAGCAAATATAATTTTGTTTTGTTTTTGGCAGGGTGATTCTACAAATAATTTAGACTTTTAGAATGGAGCTGTTGTTGAAATTACCGTCTGGATTCAACCCAAGTAAAGAAGTCAATAATCATTGCATTTCCAAGTCATGCAGAGGCTGCAGGCACGATTCTGTAATAAATTAATGTTATAGTATAATAGTGAATCCAAAAAATAATGATCAGTACTTCGACTTGCTTGTTATTCCAGTAAGATTTAGAGATATTTATTTCCCACTCTTTTTAGCCTGGAATTTGTAACAAGTGAACAGTGCTCTATGAATTATGGGTTGGAATTATGTACCCTACGTTTAATATATTGCAAGACAGCACGCAACCAGACCAATTATCTTAGGTAATCAAGAATCATTTCAGACCAAACCTCAGAGAACATGCTCTCATGTGGATAATGTGCTTCCATTATATCTACAAATAACAATTCTATTTCATACCACAGGCAGAGATTCCCTATTGCCACAACACACACAATGGCCCTTGAAACAAGACACATTGTTTCTGATAAGAAATTACTACAGAGGGAAATTACCACAACCACAATCAAAAATGTAAAGAAAAGGTCTGTCTGGATATTTTCTTTTTCTGTGAATGTGAACAAACAAAATGTGGTTTGACTGTTGATTACTCTTGGACTTTACCTAATCAGACTAGGGCATTTGGGAGGTCATTATCTGAGGTCAAAACAGTTGGGTTAGAATTACTTCTTCATGCAGAGGGATTTTACACTCCATGAAAGCATCTACTGAATGTTAACATAAGTATCTACAAAGCAACGATGAATGAAGCTTTTTGTTGTGTTTTATGTAATTCTTTATTTATTTTTACTTTTGTCTTCATCAGAATGTCATTAGAGCTTGAAAATATAAATTTAGAAATAAAGATGGATATCAGCACTTGCAAATAATGCATTTAAGATGATTAATATATAATATAATATATATATATATATATATATATATATATATATATATATATATATATATATATATATATATATATATATATAGTCCATTTAGAGAAGGGTTGGAAAGTTAAAGAAATGTGTAATGTAATCCAAAGCCACTTTGGAGGGGGTGCAAGATATCATTTTTGAAAATTAAAGGAAATGTATATATATACCACCAATTTATTAGACCACTAATTTACAAGTATGAAACTACATAAATTGCAGTACTAACATTTAATTTTTAATAAAGCCTTTTTACATGAAAATTAATTAATTAATTTCAATAATTTAAGTATCAGAAGTGTCATTATATTGTTCCAAAGTTGAAATTGTGGATATATCAAGTTCCTTTAAGTTAAACAAAGGAAATCATACAGGCTTGGAATAACATGAAGGTGATTAAATCATGGCAGAATTTCCATTTTTGTGGTAAACTATAACATTAATTGCACACTCATAATAAGCTCTCCAAAGACCTTACTGCTTTGCTTTGCTAACAGTATGAATTTGTGTAATTTTGATTTTGAAAATTAGAGTAAATAAAAGAGAAAAGACAAAGAAGGAAAGACTCAATGCTGGAGTTCAAAGACAAACTCTGATACAGGGTAAGTGTGGAAAGATCAAAAGAAGAGTGATGTGAAAGGTCAACACTCAGTCGATCACAAGTGACTACATAAAGAGGTGTTCCTGCTAAGTAGTGCACTGCATAAATACAGGGAGACAGAGCAGTGTAGACTCCTGAAATGGGCGCAGTGGAATGAAAACTTACACTTTAAATAGGCAGGGAAAGGATGGAACACCTCAAAGCATCTGCAAAGCTGTGTGGCATGTTTAAATCCAGTTCATGTCTCCGCTATGAGTCAATCAACTCCCTCTCTCTCTCTCTCTCTCTCTCTCCCTCTCTCTATCTATCTCTCTCTCTCTGTATAGATACCCCCCCACACACACACACTTTTTTTTTTTTTTTTTTTTTTTTGCATTGCATTGCATTGCAAGTGACTATAAGATTCCTAAAATGGCCATTTTGTAATGACTATAGTGTGGGTGGGAGCTGTCCAGATCCTTTGGTGCTGAAATGTTCCTCAAAGCTGTCCTCTGCTCGAATTTTTGTTGTTTTTAGTTATTTATTTTAAACGTTTTATTTAAACATAAAAATAAAAATAAAATAATAAAGTTTTTATTAAGTATTTTAAATTGGAAGGACAAAGATGCTGTCCTCATAAACCACCTTCATATTGTAATAACTGTGACATACCCATGGAATTTATGTCTTCATAAACTACCCAAACCAGTGCACGCCCGCACGCTCTCTCTCTCTCTCAAACACACACACACACACACACACACAACCTGCTAACAATACATTATGAATAATGCAGCATACGAAACTGATTGATAAAGTAAAAGATACAAATGTGATGGGGTAAAATAATCTGTATGCTAAATTAAAAACAGCGTTTAGATGTCTGCTCTCTAGTTTGACGCATCAAAATGAGAACTTTCTTGAACTTGTAATCAAGAAAGACGTCTGCATTAAGAGATTAGACTGGTTCCTTAATTATAACGTTTAGAGTGTTTTTTTTTTTTACCGTCGTCGCTCGCATGCAGTGTAAGTAAAAGTTGAGGCGGCACGAAGTTTCAGTTCATGTATAGCTCTGCGCAGCTTAAGAGCTCTATAGATTTTTGCATTTCATTTGCATCTGCATTTCATCACTTCGATCCCCTAAATTTTCAAAATCCAGATATTTGCGATGACATCTTTTTTTGGGGGCGTGGGGGGTTTGAGAGAAATCAAACATGGTTCTCACAGACCAACCGAGCAGCTCTTTAGCTAGTTCTCACGGCGTTGCGACATAAATGATTTAATCTGTACCAAGTATATTTGGTTTCTCTATACATATATTTGACGTGGCAGAAACTGTGCAGTCATCAGTTTTATATTTATGGCAGAATCTGAATTCACTCGCCTTTTTGGATTATATGTTTCCCAGGATACTGAACACAGAACTGATCACAGGTAGCCTATACTTACTGGACTTAAAACTACCGAGGGGCTTTGGAAATGAGCGGTCCGTTTTCAAAATGTCTTTTTTAAGAATCACTCGTGGAGAGAGACGCTTCCTTAGAGAACGGGAGGGTTTGTAACATTTATCTCCGATTTCACGACACGCGTTTCCATGGCTCCAGTGGTCAGATCGATTAAGCGCAAGGATGCGATTAACTGGCCGAGGATGTCGACAACTTTCTGGGCTGTGCTACTGTTGACGGCGCTACTGATCGTGTACTGCGGTGAGTTTGCGGTGTGTGCGATGCGCCTTCTACACGTGTAAGGGTCATTGATTTGACTTTAAGGATAATATATACTGTCTGTCGAGTCACTCACTCACAAATACAAACAAAAGCATGGCTCCTTCAAGAGAGATGAGCTCATGGAAACGGAATTGCCAAAGCATGTCCTATGCAACATACGTCTTTAACTTGCCACTCAAGGGCAGGGAACATATTTATGATCTAGAAATATATCTGCTGGATGATAGTATTGTCCTTTGACTCCACAAAAAACACACACAAAAAAAAACACTGAAATCCCTTCATCTAATTGCAAAGATAAGATAATTAATAAGAATAATAAGAATAATAAGAATAATACACAAGTACAGACATACAAACACAGAGACATGCAAAGGTAAACTCACACAACCCCTCTCATTAACACCAAAACACAATTGGTATCTTGAAACCTCCCAGAGAATTGAATTCTGCCCCTGGTGTTTAATTATTCATTTTACACGTAATACACTGGATACACTGCACTATTACAGTCTTGTTTATCTATAACACAATTTCTAATCTTATAACTGTTGCATAAATATTCATAAAGACCTTATATTATCCTATAATATATTCATAAGAAAATACCATTCCTCTGAAACCACTTTAATATTACACCTAGTTGCAAAATACTATGTAGGCCTTATGATATTAAGAAATATGTAATATGAAATGACTTATTTGAGCTTGAGTTGATTCATTATTTGAGCCAAGATGCTATATTATTTATTATTATTATTATTATTTAGTCAGTTCTTTAGTAGAAGTTCAAAAGACCGTACTACAACACATACACACATACATATAAAAATTAATTAAATGCACAAAAAGACATCTGAATCAGTGAATTGTATGTCTAGAAATGTAGCACTGTTTTTCTGTCAGAGGACTTGCTGGGTAACAATACATCTTAGAGGATGTTTAACCTCAAAATCTGAATGCAAATATGTGCATAGATGTTTCCACATTCACTCAATTTATCTCCGGCGATGGCATGATTTATTCTCTGCTTGGTTGCAATCAATGTACTGGATGTTTGTTGTAGTTAACAGTCTATTTATTTATTTTATTTAGGTGTCTGTTTCCGTGTGTCTATCTGAGCAAATCAGCTTATGCAGCTCTGCCCTGACCTGCTTGTTTTCTGTGATATTAATCTTCATTTAGATGGGATGCCCACCACAAGACATCTATGTCTGAGTTAATGTCAAGACCCAGACTGGCACCTCACAGCTCGAGCTGGTATTATTTGCAGAGGAGATTGAAAGCATATACACAGGGACACAAACCAAGCTCTGATAGTTGATTTGTTATAGTGAGCCCTGTATGATGAATGCACACACACAACCGAAATTAAGTCTGTATTCCCACTAGTGATTCAACGTGTCGCTGCCTCTTTATATTAGCATCTCTCAGCAAAATATTGTTAAAGTATCAGTTACACAGGTCATCCTTGTACAGGAGATTGTGTTTGTTTCGAAAAGCAACAGAGGAAATGTATTGGTTAGTTGAGGTTAGTGATAGCAGAAAGGTACTAAAAAATTATATCAAGCAATATGATGCGATGACAAAAACTGTTTATAATGACTGTTTAATGAATGATATAGGGAGGGCTTAGTTCTGTCCGCTGGCTCCCTCATCTGGATGCTACTCGACTTGCGTTTGTTCCACGTTCGATTCAAAGATGCATTGTCCAAACTTGTGTTCCATTTGGTGCAGAAACACAGAATAATTGCAGTACTTTAGATTCTGCTAATGCAAATACCTCTATTAATGTCACATACTAATATTGCTCACAAAGAGTTTTTTGTGGATTAATGGATTAATACCCAAGTATTAACAACTGCGTAGGAACACACTAAGACCACCCAGAACACACTAAAATAATGACACTGAGTTCTGGATGGATAAGCATATTTTATTTTCTGTAAACATAAACATGTAATTAGTAAAATATTAACTGTTATAGTATGTATTTCTTATAAATACTTTAACTATAAAACTATATTTACCTTTTTTCATTGTGTAAAAATAATATTTCAAGTATATTATCTAACTATATAACACTTATATAAATATATTTTATATAAATATAAAATTATTCAGACATAATGAATTATTCAGAGTAATATCAGAATATACACATACAATATGAGCAGTAAAACACATTGATGACATCCAGTATGTTTTTATATATATATATATATATATATATATATATATATAATGATTATTATGTCATTAGTATGTAGTGTGTTTTATGATTGTATATTTCTGTAAATGCTCAGACAGCCTGGCCATCATTAAAATAAGATGTAGCAGAAAGCATATGGTGCTTTGTGTCTGAGAGTGTGTGTGCTAATATTCACTGGCTATGTTCCTGTGAACAAATGAAAAGAGAGAAAAGAAATACCAATAGAAAGCGAGCTAAAATGGGGAAACAGCAAAACATATATGAAAAGAAGAGCAGAGCAGAAAAAAAAGAGATGAGCGCACCTTGGTCTCCTCCATCATGCCTCCCACAGGGTCAATTATGTGCCCTGATGAATCATACCTGCTACAGGCCCGGCCTGCATTGCCATAGCCCCGCCCACTGAAAGCATCCCACAATGCACTGCAGTACATTCACACATCCACCACAGAAACAGCCCATGTAGTCTGACACATCGCTCAAACATTTGCAAATAGTCACATGCACACATGAACACTCATGGTATGTGGCTATTATCAAAACCATTTAAGAGCACAAACAGAAGCCATTTTTGGTTATTAAGGACTACCATTTGACATCTGCTAGATACTGCTGAATGTTTTAGTTTTAAAGCAAAAAAAAAAAAAAGGAAAGGAAAGGAAAGAAAGAAATGGTGTATATGGTACAAAAAGTATTGAGTTGTTATAAAATCCTTGGCTATTTTAAAGCTACCAAAGGCCCTTTCCAGTGCACAAGCAATTCAACAACTGTCTGCATTAAAGGGTAAAGATGTGGGCTCATGGAACTTGTCAAGTTTTCTGTCTGGCCTATCATGGCACATCATGAAAATCTTACAAAAACGAAGGCATCTTAATGGATGAATATTTGACCAGCTCAGAGGACTTACAAGTTTTTTTGTCCATAGTCGTGACTTATGTGCAAGGGAAAAAATATATATGCATATACAGTATATTCGCAAAATTAAAATGCTTGTAACACATTGTGAAACTTAAAAAATGTCTGTTCTTCAGAAAAATGTCTAGTAACCACTGTTGGGAACGTTACTTAAAAAAATTAATTAGTTATAGTTACTCACTACTTGTTCCAAAAAGTAACTGAGTTAGTAACTGAATTACAGTTACACAAGTCAGTTAAAATGAGTAGAACAGACAGGTACATAACTTTTAATATTTATTGCACGTCAACAGACAGCAAGGGTTTTATCCTGCACTTCAAGTATTATCTTTGTATGAAAAGTGGTTTTGGGCTCTAGCTTTGTAGATGCGTGTGTGAATCAGTTGCAAAGTTATAATAGGCACATAGCTTGCATAAAACATCACTTTTAACACAAGGGTTTTCTTCATTTAAGGGGACAATGTGTGCTCCTAACCATCTGGCTCTATTCTTGGTTGTTGTATCGATGAGGGTGTGAATTTTAATGATCAGTTGTAACCTCAAACCCACACGCACTGTTTGAGGGGTGTAGGAAGACAGGAAAGACTATTAACATACTTGCGGTGGGCTGTTAAAAAGACTCCACTTCTTTATAACTGAGGAAACCAATTGCTTGAAAGAAAATGCCACCCTGGCGTTTTGAATTCCTGGAGGGCTCCATCAACGCGTGGTCGCTCACAGGCTGGGACAGGAAATGTCTGGGGTGGAAACACTGCTGAGAAGTGGATGAAAGATTAAAGAAAAGGAATAAAAGAGAGAAGCAGACAGTAAAACTGTTAAGACTAACTTTCCACAAAGAGGGCACTTTTTGGTTTTCCATTACTCTTTATTATTATTATTATTATTATTATTATTATTATTATTAATAAGTTAAATCAATTTATTTTTATAATAAATTGTTTATTACTAGAAAATAACAAAATCATACAGTGACAATCAACAGATTTGCATAAAGAGCTACTCAAATGTAAAGAAGGCTGCAAAGAAAGAAGGCTTTGATTCTGAATGTATGTGGAGATGTTGTGTGTTTAGTTGTGAAAGTGAAAATACTTTGCTTGACCTTTCAAAAAAGGGCACTACTAGAAATCGGTGGTTAAGTTGTATTTACAGTTTCAGTACAGTTCAACCCAAATATTCAGATGTGTGTAATTAATTTTATTGAGGACTGTTTCCTCATCCTGGGAGAGTAGACTACAATGCCGGGTGTTCTGACTTACAGTCTGTAAGTACGTTTACATATTTAAAGGATTTGCCACTAATGATAAAAAAAATCAGAGTTTTAAGCAGTGTAAAGTAGCACTAATAATGAACGAAACTTTATAAAACTGAGCGTAACTTTTTCAAAAACTATCAAAAATATGCCATAACAAAAGAAGAAAAAAAGAATAAATTCTTTGTTAATGTTTTTCAAAGATTCGTTTTCGCTAATCGTGGATTCTGAATTCATTGCCACAGTGTGCAACAGTTCGTTGCAGGGTATTATTGTGATTCAGTAGCACAAACTTACTTCAGGCTGCCTTGAAGGACAAGAGCTCAACTTTACAGACTGAGACGATCGAAGGTCAAACATTATTTACATATTTAGTAATACAAATCACAATCACGAGAGCTTTCCAATATGTGTCTGTGTACTTCCCTGTCAGAGAGCACCTGCCCATCAAAAGCTCACTATCCAATCAGAGTAGATCACTGTTAAGTTCACCCCCACGAGAGATTTGTGTCAAAACACCAAACGGAAAACTGCGAAACGTAAGCGAAATCTGTGGCAAGGAATTCAGAATCTACGATAAGTGAAAACGAATCTTTGAACAACATTAACAAAGAATGAAGTATATTTGAAGAGCCTGTTAAATTTGTGCGACTGAGTAAATGTTTTTCGTTTTCATTGTTTTTTTTTCTTCTTTTGTAATGGCATATTTTTGATAGTTTCTGAAAAAGTTACATTCAGTTTTATAAAGTGCCGTTCATTATTATTGAAACAAATGTAATTCCATAAATATTCAAAATCTGTTTGGCTTACATCTATCTCTACCATGTTACTAGTCTATATTTAAAACCCAGTTTACAACAATTGCTTTTCATTCTAATTTGTACTTTTAACACTAGCATTTTTTAGTATGTAAGATGCAAAAATAAATAAATAAATAAATAAATATGGTCAAGTTTTCAACAATTCTGTTCTCTTAATTATGGGATGGCTCTCTAATTCGGTCCACTGTTCCTGGCAACCCCTAGCAGCAGGGGAAATGAACCCCTGAGATATTTGTTCAACTGATGCTGTCTAATTCCAGCATATATTCATTCTCATAAAACACGACCTTGTTAAGTCTCATTTCTGGCTTCCTGAAGCTAAGGCTTTCCTTTTCCACCCTCCTCAAAGCACTGCCGCGTGAAAGATTCTGTTGTATCTCTGTTGTATATCCGTGCATGAGAATTATATGAGGGGCACTTGGGGGTTGCAGTAGTCATTACATTACAACAACTGTGATCTTGTTAAAACATGTTATACGACACTGGCAGCACAATTAATGTGTTCTTTAATACGTTCTGTTTCAAGACTCTGCCTTGCTATTGTACGGCACCTTTAAAAGTCTCACAACTTTAAATGGTTGTTATATAGCATTGTCATTGTTTTCCATCAATCCATCCCCCAAGTAAAAATCATCAGTCCAGCTGCTTAAAGAAGTTGCATACTTTTTTAAAACAAAATTGGGCTATTATTCATGCATGTAGGACAAACTGAATTTACTCTGCACTAATCGACCTCATATTGATTTATCTCATGCACTAGGTAATGCTATATGAAACTAATCTTCTTACAACTGTAAACAATATGCATATTTTTCTTTATAGAAGTGATTCCAACAGCTTGACAGCCAGTTCACACTGATATCTACAGTTATTTTAATTTAAATATGCATATAGTGTGACCATGATTTGTCAGTTCTGAAGCAATTTAGTATCTCAACTAGCCTGCTCCAGAGTTTCTTAATTTGTAGAACAGGAATTGTGCACCTGCAATGAAGAATTTGAGAAGGTGTAACTGTTGTGTTGTGTTTGTGGGAGAGAAAGAAAAGTCTACAGGTTTGCAACTCTTAAAACATTTCTTTATGTGACTTCAAATTTACTTATAAACATGTGTGGCTTTTCTCTACAACTACAAATCGCACTGTCACAGGTGTTCAGTCGTTTTGACTCAAAAATACCTCCATACATGCTTTGCACGTGATTGCTTATTTAAATTTTAAATATGTCAGTGCTCAATAATGTAACATTGTAACACTTGGTTTGGAAATAACTAAGTCACACTTTTTGAGATCCTACTGTTTCTGCGAACTAAAACACAGTTCTGGTCATAAGTTTACATACCCCTTGCACAATATACAACATGTTTCTAATAATAACAAAATAAGAGGGAACATGATTTTTTTTTTTTTTTTTTATTACTGTCCTGAATAAAGTATTCCACATAACAGATGGTTACATATACTGTTGTTGTTTATGAATCCCTTGATTGTTCAGAGCAGTTCAACTGCCCACTGTTGTTCAGAAAAATCCTCCAGCTCCTGCACATTCTTTGTTTTTCCAGCATCTTCTGCATATTTCCAGCAGTGACTGGAAGATTTTAAGATCCATATATTCACACTACTTAGCAGAATAGAGGGACTCATAAACAACTATTACATAAGGTGAAAACATTTACAGACGCTCAAGATAGCAACGTGATGACACAGGGGTGTAAACTTTTGAACAGGATGATGATGTGCACATTTCTCTTCTTCTTCTTCTTCTTCTTATTTTTTAAAGATCATATTTATCACTTAGTATTGCCCTTCATAAGTTACATAAAATACTTACATGCTTCCCAGAAGACTAAATTACCCCGATCATCAAATTAAAAAAGTTAACACTCCCAGCTCTTATTGCATCATGTTGCCAAAATGTAATATACTTTTATAGTGTTGACATCTCTACTAATATGGTACAAGGAACTTGTCTATTGTGAGTAAATTAGCTATTTTTGGATTCACTATACCACAGGGGTATAGTATATGTGGACTATATTATTTCATTAAAAAAAAAAAAAAAAATATATATATATATATATATATATATATATATATATATATATATATATATATACAGTATTGTTCAAAATAATAGCAGTACAATGTGACTAACCAGAATAATCAAGGTTTTTCGTATATTTTTTTATTGCTACATGGCAAACAAGTTACCAGTAGGTTCAGTAGATTCTCAGAAAACAAATGAGACCCAGCATTCATGATATGCACGCTCTTAAGGCTGTGCAATTGGGCAATTAGTTGAATTAGTTGAAAGGGGTGTGTTCAAAAAAATAGCAGTGTGGCATTCAATCACTGAGGTCATCAATTTTGTGAAGAAACAGGTGTGAATCAGGTGGCCCCTATTTAAGGATGAAGCCAACACTTGTTGAACATGCATTTGAAAGCTGAGGAAATGGGTCGTTCAAGACATTGTTCAGAAGAACAGCGTACTTTGATTAAAAAGTTGATTAGAGAGGGGAAAACCTATAAAGAGGTGCAAAAAATGATAGGCTGTTCAGCTAAAATGATCTCCAATGCCTTAAAATGGAGAGCAAAACCAGAGAGACGTGGAAGAAAACGGAAGACAACCATCAAAATGGATAGAAGAATAACCAGAATGGCAAAGGCTCAGCCAATGATCACCTCCAGGATGATCAAAGACAGTCTGGAGTTACCTGTAAGTACTGTGACAGTTAGAAGACGTCTGTGTGAAGCTAATCTATTTTCAAGAATCCCCCGCAAAGTCCCTCTGTTAAAAAAAAGGCATGTGCAGAAGAGGTTACAATTTGCCAAAGAACACATCAACTGGCCTAAAGAGAAATGGAGGAACATTTTGTGGACTGATGAGAGTAAAATTGTTCTTTTTGGGTCCAAGGGCCACAGGCAGTTTGTGAGACGACCCCCAAACTCTGAATTCAAGCCACAGTACACAGTGAAGACAGTGAAGCATGGAGGTGCAAGCATCATGATATGGGCATGTTTCTCCTACTATGGTGTTGGGCCTATTTATCGCATACCAGGGATCATGGATCAGTTTGCATATGTTAAAATACTTGAAGAGGTCATGTTGCCCTATGCTGAAGAGGACATGCCCTTGAAATGGTTGTTTCAACAAGACAATGACCCAAAACACACTAGTAAACGGGCAAAGTCTTGGTTCCAAACCAACAAAATTAATGTTATGGAGTGGCCAGCCCAATCTCCAGACCTTAATCCAATTGAGAACTTGTGGGGTGATATCAAAAATGCTGTTTCTGAAGCAAAACCAAGAAATGTGAATGAATTGTGGAATGTTGTTAAAGAATCATGGAGTGGAATAACAGCTGAGAGGTGCCACAAGTTGGTTGACTCCATGCCACACAGATGTCAAGCAGTTTTAAAAAACTGTGGTCATACAACTAAATATTAGTTTAGTGATTCACAGGATTGCTAAATCCCAGAAAAAAAAAATGTTTGTACAAAATAGTTTTGAGTTTGTACAGTCAAAGGTAGACACTGCTATTTTTTTGAACACACCCCTTTCAACTAATTGCCCAATTGCACAGCCTTAAGAGCGTGCATATCATGAATGCTGGGTCTTGTTTGTTTTCTGACAATCTACTGAACCTACTGGTAACTTGTTTGCCACGTAGCAATAAAAAATATACTAAAAACCTTGATTATTCTGGTTAGTCACATTGTACTGCTATTATTTTGAACAATACTGTATATATATATATATATATATATATATATATATATATATATATATATATATATATATATATGCTTGTTTTTGTCACAATTTGTAACTGATAGTTCACATAAAATGAAGTTGGCCTGCTCTGACCTGTGACATATTCTATAATTAAACTATTAAAGCATGTTGGTAATTTATGTGCATTTATTAAGCAAGCAGCATTTATGAGCTCACAGTAATTGAGTGCCATGGAATTTTTTTGGACTGCCACCGAATTATTTCTGTATTTTGTTTGTAATTCCCACAATAACATGAAGCATGCTTGAAGGAAGTAACTTCAAATGCAGCTATGCATGAAGGAAGTAAAGATAAGAGTGTTGTCCACAAGACAATAGCATTTGTCTTGCAGTGCAATGCACCATTAAAAACAGGGAAGGGCAAACCATCACTTGTGCAGTGCCAGGATTCATTTCACATGCAGATATTCATGTGTGTTGTGTATCAAATACATTATCTGATGCAGAAGAAATTAAATAAACAATTGGCCAGGAGCTCAGCGGGGGCATAACGATGGCTGGGAAAGGTGTGGCTAATCACTGTAAAGCATCTCCTCTAACACACAACACTTGGCCAGTAATCTAATGCACACATTATTAAGCCTGCATCTATTAAAAGAAAGCTGCATGAGAGTTATCGCCCAGGTTTAAGTGTATTGTAAAATAGCGCATTAGGCAGATGATATCACGGTGTATGAAATGATTATGCATGCTTGCAGAAAAGTGGAAGAGGCCAGCTTAATTAAATGCAAGGTCTTGGTTATACATCACTGGCTCTCTGCTCAGCCCTTTTAACCAAAATGGCTGTTATTTTTAAAAGCAAAGAGCTGAGAGGAAGCTTTTCCACTTTTCTTGTTCTACACACTCTTCTGTTTTGTAAAGGGGGTGGATGACAGGGGGTGTGGGGGGCCAAAATTTAGCTTCCATTTTCTGCTCTGCTGCTCACATGCATGCCAAGCAAGGCAATTATATTTCAGTCAGTATAAGTCTTAGTTTTGCAGACCTGTCAATCTGTCTAAACGGACAAAAGGGAATTGTAATTGCATCACCTTGGGAAAAGAAAAAAAAACATTCTCGTTTTACTCAAAAATGGAACAAAGTAAGTGGCCTGATAGTTAAAAAGCTAGTTTATTTTCTTAGGTCTAAAAAAATTTTCATCCAACGAATGGAAATGTTGTCATTTACGCATGTTCTTTTTGGCTTTCTCACCTCAGCACATAAGACATTAGGGCAGAATATTCAGCCATGACTTTTCCATAAAAAGAAAGTCCATTTGGAACATTGGAAATGTAAACTAAATGAATGAGTGGAAATTAAACTACATGAATGACATAATAGATGTATTCTGAGTTTACAAAGCCATACAATACCTTTGGGTTAGAGACCAAAGTTTAAACTATGTACTGAAATCCGTGTCCAGTATTATATATTTAGTAAGTCATATGAAACCAATGTTTTTATATGGCTTTGTAATTCCATGCATTTGTTCTCTAGAAGCTTGTCCAATTTATTTACTAGTGCTAGTGGATGCTAAGTTGGTACTTATTAAATTTGTCCATCTGTGCTCCTGTCATGGATACACTGGAGAATGAGTGAGGAAACGTAGGAGAATACTTCAGAAATAGACTTTAAATCATCAACGGACATGTATATAAACTAAATAAGTTCCTGAACATTTAACATTCAGCAGCAGATAAAGCAAACTAAGGACTGGGAATGCTTTAAATACACAGACCCAATGGGACACAGAGCTAGGAACTAATACGCATGACAAAGACAGGAAGGACCAAATAAGGAGAACCCGGAAAACAAACATGTGACCGCTCCTACACATATGACTGTGTGTCCACTCACACCTCCACTTCTGTCATCAAATTTGCAGATGATACAGTTGTGATGGGCCTCATCTCCAACAATAATGAGGCTGCGCCCTTATGAAACAAAAATATATTGCAGTATATTGGAAAATATATTTTCCTTTTGTAAGGGGCCTACCTTGATGAGGTAGAGAGTCTGACATCATGGTGCCAAACAAACAGTCTCTTTCTGAATGTCAGCAAAACCAAGGAGCTGGTCTATATCGGGGCTATAGAAAGTATATTGACTACTGACTTGTGGTATAGAAACAGTTCAGCCCAGGATCTTAAAGCCCTGCAAAGAGTAGTGCGCTCTGCTGAGCGCATCCCCAGCACATCTCTCCCATCTCTGCAAGACATCCACATTAGGAAATGTAAATCTAGGGTTGTAAAGATCCTTAAAGACCCCACTCACCTTGGAAATCCACTGTTTTGTCTGCTACAGTCAGGCAGATGTTTCCACAGTCTGATGGCAACAACTCAGGAGGAGTCTCTTCACTCACGCTATCAGAAAACTAAACAATGGACATTAAACGCACTACACTTTAAAGACTCTGGTTGTGTAGGGTTGCCCAATAACTCTTTGCACACTGCACTTTTTCATGACAACCTAACTATGCGACTCATTTGCACATTGTTTACATCTCAGCACATTATCTGTATAGTAGTATCTGTTTAGTAAGTTAATATATTGTGTATATTTCAGTATTTGTTTTTAATTATCTTTTTATTTTATTTTTTTTTGTATATTTCATTATTTGTATTTAATTCTTAGTATTTTTTTCTCCTAATTTTTTTTCAGATATTTCATTATTTGTTTTTAATTTTCACTTTTTTTCCCCTACAGTCTAAAAAGAGTATTCCAGACCTACATTTCACAGCTTTTTTGTATGTCATATAACTTGTATGTGACAAATAAAATCTTGAATCTACATATTGCATTTTATTTATTTATTTATTTATTTATTTCGGAATAAAAAACTGAACCTTTTTTGACAGAAGATGTGCAGATTCAGTGTGCTGTGGATTTATACTGAGCATCTCTGCAAGTCACTTAATTTCAGCCTGCAGTCACATCTACATGCAGTGCAGATAGTCTATTGTGTCCCACTCTCTCTTAGCCTGGCATAATTGAATTATGCCAAAGTGGAGTCTTGCAGCCTCTGAATAATGTAACAACACTCCTCTTTTGGCATGTAAAAGAAATCTGGTAGTGTTTGAACAATTATGGCAGACTGCAGACCCTCTATACTCCCTCACAATTTATGTAATCTCAGACAAGCATAGATGGAGTTTGCATGCTACTCTAATCCCATTAAACTCACAGTAAACTTGGGAGAATGGAAGACCTGAACCTTTCAAAAACTTCCATTCATTTATATAAAGATCAGATAGAGGGTTTTTTTTTTTATTTTTATTTTTTTTTTTTTTAGGCAATTTGCATTCTGGGATTACCTGCCTGCCTGCCTGATCTTCACTGGAAGCTTCAAACCCAATTTAGGCAGAACAAAGACTGCAAACGTCAGGCAATGTGAATGCACTTTGCTAACATGGGACTTGTATTAAATTTAATATCTTGTTTATTTTAATGCAGATATGTCAGAGTTTATTCTAGAACGTACAGTATAATACAGAGTAAACTCTTGGCTCCCAACAGAAAAGGAGCAGTCTTAAAGAAATTGTCTACAATACCAGACCAATGTGCTGAGACAACTACAGTATATGTGAGCCCAATGGAAGACAAATGAAAGATAGGGGGTGTGGTGGAAGGAGTGTTATGTGAGTGTTAGGGAAAGCTTAGAAAGCCATTATTCATAGAAATTGGTCATGGTAGAGTAGGGCTGGGTGATAAGATGGTATATTGTATACACGTGGCGGTGGATGTGTCAGATGGTAAAGATTTTCTATTGAAGCCATTTATATTGCGGTTGACATAGCTGCATGGCTAATATTGAGTACAACTGGTTGGTTATATAGAAGTTATATAGAAACATATGAAAAAAAAGTGTATTAAATGGGTTTTGTTAAGCAAAATGATTTAGTTGTTTATGATAACTAAATGAATATATAATTCAACTGATGTGCAGTCATGCGTTTGCAAGTATCGATGGAATTTGGTTGTTAATCTGTTAATAAGAGTTTTACTGCAATTACTATTTTGTTTTTTGTACATAATGTGAAAATATCTTACGTACAATCATTCTTTTTTATTAAATAATATTTGTTTATTTATTAAGTCCATTAAATTGCAAATAAATAAATAAACAAACAAACAAATAAGCAAGCAAGCAAGCATCAGCACGTTCATGTTTGGCATACTTTATTTGAATTTATGATAACTATATCTATGTGAAACTATTCACCTGGTACAAACCTACTCATATTGCATGAGTAACTGCAAACATGGTCATACCACCCAAGCCTGCTAGATAGCAACTGTCATTCTAGAAAATGTCATCAACTATACATTAACGTAAAAATGGGTGCAATGCCAGCTTTTTAGTTTTCATTGGTTCAGAAGGGGTTTTTAACTGGTTTTACGTGCTGTGGCCAAATTCCACAGTTCTAAGGAAGTAATGCTAACAAAGGAGAGCGAGAAAAATTGATTTGATAATCCACTGTGCATTAATTTATAATCTTGTCAGTATAGGAAGTTTAATTTCCCCTCAATTTTTAACACAATTTAAAAACAACCTGTTAAATACATATATACATACATTAATAAAAAGTGAATCACTAAAGCCAAGACACTGATTAAAGTCATTGCTTTAATTTTAACACTGTGACAAAACCAGAGCAAAAATCACTGCTCAGCTTGGCCTAGTTCTGCTTCAGAGACCTTTAGTCAAATGTATTAACAAAGGCATTCTATTAAGAAAGTGGCAGTGCCAGTTGGGCAGCCGGCTCCTTTTGTTACCACATACAGTCCACTCCTTGACGTTTCAATCTCTTTATAATGATTTATCGGCCACCACAGAGAGTTTGCATTTCAATGTATTAAACAAGCCTGTGTCTAATGTTCTTAGTTCAGTAGCTTAAACAGTCACAATGATTGCAATCACAGAAATCACCTGCTGTAGAAAGACTGGACTACTGAGTGCAGTATAAAGGAAAATGGCTGCCAAGGCCCAATTATTATCTTCCCTTTCATTTACAGACCCAGCAGCAGACTTCTGTCTCCACTGAGATGGTTTCCTACCCTGGCGGTGTCACTTGTGCCTCTATTTTATGGCTTGCCTTGAAAACAGACTTGTGTGCTTTGCATATTGATGAAAATGAGACAGTTTTAGTGAGTCAGAGGAGAGAATGTGTACATTTGATCCTTCAGGCGATAAAATCCTTCTTTTTGTGCAGTTCCTCTGACTTCGTGTGGGACTTTGCACTGTTGATTCTTCCAGAAACTGTCTTTCTTTCTTTTATTGAGCTTGTTACATTTGGTGAGGCGAGTGAGTCTCAAAAACTTCCATGAATATTGCCATAGACTGTATGAATGCATGAATATATAATGTGTTTTATATCATTTGAATTAATATTATTTATATTAAAGCTATATAATTGTATCATTTGACAATTAACCCACATTTACCCCAATTATAGTAATTACTATAGCATTTTTTTGTCATTATTCTCAGGGATGATTCTCATTTATTTACTGCTATGGCGACAACTTTTACTCTATTAATGTCACACCCCAGGGGTCTTATTTATAAAACTCTCCGTATAGTTCATCCTAAAATTTTACGTAGCCACAAAAGCCAGATTTTGTGTACGCCCAAAAGTTTTCAGATTTATAAAAGCATGCGCACACCAGAACCTGCACCAAAATCTCTTTACAAATCCCAGCCATTGGGAAGATTGTGCGTATGTGCATTTCCACCCGAAATCCCCATATATGGAGCTTTCAACGCCTTATTTTACTATGCATAACCTCATCTGCATATCATTTACATGCAAATTCCCATGCACGTGACACCATGTTTAACACAGAGACAGTAGGGAAATAGTATTCCTGCTATGTTTTAGAATAAATACATGAAAATATACATAAAAATTTTATGGTTTCAAATAGTTCTCAGATATTTTACATGAAAACAGAGTTTAAAGTCGTTGTTTACTTCATTACTTAATTTTCTCACTCCATGAAAAAGAGTTTGTTCGCATGGTTTATAATGTCTATATGGTGCATACATATTTACTCCAAGTTTATTTTCTATAAATCCAATTTCTATGCCTATTGTGTGCATACGCAACGTTTATAAATGAGACCCCTGAACTGTTTTCATTCCCCATGTGCTCGTTTCTGTTTTGTTTTGATTGTTTCATTATGTTCAGGTGTTTCTTGCCAATTATCCTCATTAACTTTCCCCTTATACTGTAAATTACATTCTGTTCAGTGTTTGGTTGTTTGGTCTCGTTGATGTGATCCTATGTTTCTGGCTTCTCTCTATGGATTACCCCTATGTGGATTATTGAAGACTGTATCATTATCTTCAGTTACGCTTTTCTCTCCTGCACCACACTGTGACAGAAGACCGGACCTTGTAAAAGTAAGGTGGCGTGTGTTCCCCTTGATTAGAGGAAAATCGCCAACCTTACCCACTACCCGGACTACTGCCTCTGCATTTTCTATTAGACCAGCCTTAATGACAAGTGCAGAGTATGGTTGTCCGGAGATGGTCCTCGGGTGATTTTTGCAACCTCTGCAGAGTGGGTGCTGGTGTCCTGTGGATAGCCGCTGACTGTGGACATCACAGACGATGACTCCAGTCCTACTCTAGACCTAGAGCTCAGCCCACCATCACACCGCTGTGGTCAATGAGCCATCGCTGTTGACTGTGACAGACCTGAGTATCACTGCAGAGCCGGAAGCTGCAACGTCAGACCAGGTGCGAGAGCCAGCAACCGAGCTCACCATGGTGGAGAGTGTCATGGACAGAGAGAGAGGACACTAATGCATTCCTTTTACCAGTGACAACAATATCATTATAGTCATGCTGCATGATCAGCACTTGACTGTTCTCTGACCACAAGCCGTGCTGGAATGGACTTGGGCCATTAGAGTTTTTCTATTGACAAGATTTGATATATCCAGCCCAGTACCTCTGGCTCCATGAACCTTTGATGAGGCAAATGCATTCCTCTGCCAAGGAACCTTTTACCAGTACACCTCTGATTCTCCAGCTTTGGTTGCCACCTTCCTGGCTGTGATAAAGGCTTGGCTTAAATCTCCCAGGATAAATCTCGCAGACAAAGTGGATGTAATCGAAATACCACTGTTTTGTCATCATGTGGATCAATCATTTTGTTATGCTGAACACAAAGGGGGAAATTTAGAAGAATGTTTGCAAACAGGCAGGTTTCTGTCACCATTTCATGTCAATAGTATTTTTCTATATTATGTAACTCAAAGCTGTTTTGTAGCAAACATTCTTCAGAATTTCTTCCCCTGTTTTAATCCAGACTTCTCAGATGAAACCACACAAAGATGAGGCATAATGGCTAAATAGTCCATTTAGATATATACGTGTGCATGTATATTTTTAATGGATTAATTTATTAATTCACACAAACATACAATAGAATAAAGTGAAAATTACGACAAGGAAGAATTCTAATTAAGAGAAAATAAAATAAAATAAACACATTTCCTAATTCTTAGCTTCACTAGGCGTGTTTTGTTTTTGTTTAGTTCGCATGTAAATATAAATAAATGCATAATCTAATTCTTAGAATAAAGAGAAAATCTATCAGTTGACATTCTCAGCCAATGAGCATGAAGCTGTGTGGTCAGTCAGTCGTTTCCCATCATGCTTTTGAATAGCGCAGTCAGTGGAGAGCAGCTGTGGTCGACTGCTCAATCCGACACAGCCGCCCCTCCATCGCGAGAGTTTTTTGGCACACGTCAGCATGACATCAGAGCAAGGTGGACGTGACTTGGACACTTTTCTAACCGGCATGCATCTCGCAGTGATCACCGGTGATCGGTTCTGCGCTGATTTTGCTCCTCTCAAACAAGCCTAATGGACCCAGCAAGTTTTCCCAGCATACAGCATGATCACAGCCAGAAAAGAGGGCAGGCAGACCTGAATAAACACATCTGGTTTGTCTGGCCAGGGCGCAGCCTTGATGTGTCCCATCAACACTGTCCCCTACTTGAAAGGATGGGTCTTGGCTAACCCCCTATGTATGGCTCCAAAATTAGATCAGGGTGACTGATTACATGCTCTTCTGAGTCCAACCAGGAGGAGAAAGGCAAGACTTATCAAATCCTTCAAGCCCATCCTTTGAACTGTCTCAAATGTTTCATCAAAGTCATTCACATGGCCCCTTGATCTGTTTCATCAACTTAGCATTCCAATGCTGCTGTAGAAACAATATTGCAGGAGTTACCTTTCATTTATTCCCTTTCAAACTCCTCAGTTAGTCTTTATTCTTCAATTGTGCTGTGACTTTAAAGACCTCATGTAGATCTGGCAGCAAGAATGCTCCAGAGATTTTAGTTTTGCCACCAGTATAAAATATTTACTGTTTAAAACTATGTTTCCTGTTTGGCACTATAAAGCTGCTTTGACACAATTAGTTTTGTATGAAGCGCAATGCAAATAAAGGTGACTTGTCTTGACTACCAAAAGATCAATTATCTTCAATGTGAACGTATCAATGAGTAAATGCACAGTTTTCACTCATCAATTGGACAATATAATCACTCAATGTGATACTGCACCTAGAATCTGCCTCATAAATTGCCATAAAACTGAGAAATTACAAAACAATCAGCCAAATGCATTTTTACACTGTTTATAAATGGCAATATCCTACAAACAACATTTTTAAAGTTAGGATACAATTTATTTGTCTCCAAGAACTCTGTGTAGTGTTTGGAAATTACAAACATTGGCAGTCACGTATCATTGTTTCAAATATTAGCTGTTTCTTATAAATCCCATTCAAAGTTTGTCTAGTCACCATATCAAAATTGGTCTCCCACAAGGCCTAAATTTATTGAAAATACTCTAGAATGAGTACCAAGACTAACAGTTCTTAATACAAAAACATGAGTTTGTGTCTAGAGCTAGAGTTTTGCCCTCAATTGATTCTCAATTTGTTGTATTAAGCTCACAACTCATGTAACCTTTTACCCTGGGATGTTGTAGCCAAAGGGATCATTATTTTATACCATGCTGGTATCCCATCATGAGAGAAAGTGTATTTACACTGCAGATAGAGAACACACTTTGACTTTCCACTGTTTGGCAGACAAAAGGAAAACCCATCATATGCTTAACCCACTGTGAAATGATTATCAGATAAAAGCATTAAAGGCACCAGGGAGTAAATATAACATGTTTGGACTTCTAATAATGCTGCAGTTAAAGGATCATTTTGGACCACTTTCTGTTCTTGATAGTGTAAGCTACATCCAGTGAACTTAAGTTGTAAATTCAAGGGGTAATCTACTTGCCAGAGGCACTTGGAGTGCTTCAGATTCTCCAAAGCACTAATAAGATCTCATGTTTTGCCTCCTGCACACATAAGAAAAAAATACAACAAATGTCCTCATGCTTTTGACCGTGAGTAACAGCAGTTTGGTCTCATTATTTTCCTTGTCTGCATAGTAGAGTTCACAAACAAGCTCAAATGTGGGCCCTCTATATGCAAAATTTCCTCTTGGAATGTATTTGTGTGTGGGTGAATGAATTTTGTTCACTGGGGCCCATAGGGCCTAACGTCTGCAAGAGGATGTCTTATCAGAGGTACTCCAGCGAGGGCCTGACAACTTAAACTGAGGGCCACATGTTTATTGAGTAATTGAAACTGAGCAATGTGAGTATGAATTCAGCGTGCCTGTCAATCAGTCGGCTCAGGGGATGGAGTCACTTACAGCCTGTGGCCTGACTAATGTCATACTGAAATTACAAAATCAACAGTATGTTATCCACTGCATATAAATAACATGGCCTGCCCTTCTTTGCAATAAAGCAGCCATCATTCTTTTCTTCTTTCTCTGTGACTGCATTATCATCCTATTCACATTCTGCAGAGGTTCAAGGGCAGTTTTACCTAATTTTACCACTTCAGTCTTGTTGTAGCTTAGAGTTTTTATGCACTTCAGTACACACTCATTAATTCAGTACATTGTGGATTCTTCAGTACAATGTGCTGAAAACTGTAGAGTTCCCCAAAATTGGAAGACATTTTTAAATCCTTCTGTCATCATTTGTTTGTTAAAACTCATATTTGGTAATCAAAATGACAAATTTAAAAAAAATTTACCTGTCAAAATAATTTATTCATTTAAATAGTTTGCATATCTCACTTCACCCTTACCTCATTTTACCCCATTGTGAGAATTAGTCCCCGCCTCCTGTTCCAATTCCACATAATTAACTGAAGTAGTAAATGCTATAAAAGGACACATGGCAATAAAAGATCAATTCAGCAATATGTATTTGAACCAGAAAATGATTCTGAAGATGATGAAGAACAAATTATACAGGTTCATCTACATGTCAATGTATACGAATGGTAATGCATTTAATGTATCACGCTCTTTAACACTGGACACATAGCAGTAGTTGATATCAATTAGCCTTCATCTTTACTACGTTATCAGACAGCTTATAATGTGATGTTAATGTTGCACAAACCAGGCACCTTTTAAAATAACCTCTCTAAAAAAATTGATTGTTTGAAATGATTATCAAAAAAATACAAAAAATACAAAAATAAAATAAAAAACATAGGTGAAACCGAATCACACACTGGCCAGTCAAGCAACTGACATTAAAGATTATTTTTAATTTTTTTTTTTTTTTTTTTTATGTATTAGGCTCATACTTATCCTCTTGCTGTAAGTGTTGCTGTATTCATGCCTTTCTTGAGGTAAACAATATTTTCACTCATGGAGAGACAGAAGCATAATCTTTAGAGGAGACAAGAGCATTGTATCATGCACAAATGTATTTTCTTGTTTTTCTGCATTAAGAAACTATAATTTGGTCTGCATGATGATATTATAGCTACTTGTCTTCAATAAATGTGTCCTTATTGCACTGTCCCTTTATCCTGTGCAGTCTTAACAGTATACTGTAGAGTGAGTATGGATTTCTTCATATTTGCCTGTCTCTGTGTATTTGTCCATGGTTGTTGACAGGCACTGAATTTCAGTCCTTGCTTGGCCTTTGACTGCATGATAATACAACCTAAGGCATATGGGACATACAGTAGACACAGCATATGTATTACAAACACTAACCACTCAAACAATATACTTTAAAGCACTTTTTGGATAATTTACAAGCATGCCAAAAATATTATTTATAAATTAAAATAAATATATATAAATCTTTTTCTGGTGCAACATTTGTATTTTATAGGCTTTCAAATGCTTGAAACGACATAGCATCACTGTCTACACATTTATTTATTATTTTTTTGCCATTAGTTTCCAAAAAAGTTCATTGAAGTCTTAATAGGTCTTAGCAGTCTTATTCACTAATACAAATGGTCCTAAAAGAAGGAAAAGTATCAAGCTTTTTGTGTCACTAAGTAATGCTCAGACTGAAAGCCAGTCTGGAACAGTGTACTGTATGAATGACAGAGATATCTCCTTCTTATTTTTATGTGATTTTTAAACCACTACATACATGATCATAATGAAAGAAAAAATACAGTCCGACTTAAAAATGTTTGCAAGGCAAAATCACATAACTGCATTACACATTAACTTTCAAAGTCATACTATACTAAATATAATCACATTTGAACTAGGAATAGAACCAATTGTTGTGAAATTAATTAGATGGAACATTTTTCAACATATGGAAAAATCGCAGGTGTGTTACTAGCAATTAATTGTCATTTGAATCCTTCTACCGTGGGTTAAAATATTAAAGCCAATAAATATTATGGGACTCTGCTAGTGAAAGAACAGACCAAGCAGAACTTTTTCTTCTTCTTCTTTAATTAGACACACATAGCTCACTGCGTTGCCAATGAATGCTGCTTTGGTATAGGTGAAATAATGACTTTCTGTATCTGAAGATAAGTTATAAACCAATTCCCAGACTGTAAATATGCAAATCTAAGAGTTTTGTCAATAAGTGATGCATTGAATTAAGATCTTAAATGTTGAAGAATGATGCAGCAATAAGGCTACACACAGGAAGAATATACTGTATATATGTTACAGAAATTTACAATATGACTTAAATTTTTTATTTCCATATAATGTTTTATAATGAATTTAATAATTCTAATTTAATCTATTGTAATGGCACATTTTCTCTCAGTTTTCTCTCTTATTATATCTTGTGGGGTTTTGGGGGGGGGGCATTTCTTACATGAACTTCCATAATTTTATCTTATGCTTTGCTTTTTTAATTGCTCAAAGCACAAAGCAATTTGAAATTATCTAATTTCATACAACAACAACAACAACAAAAACTCTCTTTATAACATGATAGCAGAACTAAATTCCTGTTCCTCTTCAGGAACTCGAGCTGCGTCAATGCTGCACTTTGGGGAACGCGCCCAGCGTGCGCGACTCTGAATATCGTGTGAAATCAGTCCAATGGAAGAGCATGACGTCACCGGCAGGGTGACATAAGCGACCAGGAACCTATAAAAGCACGTGCCACGTAGCTGGCGTCAGTTTCGCATCTTTCAGCGCTCTGTGTGTGAATGTCAAACTGTTTGTCTTGTGAGTCTTATTTACTGTTGTCTGTCCAGTTAAGAGCTCCTAGACATGCCAAAAAGCAAGACGAAAGTAAAACACTCTGATGGCTATTCCAAATCGCGTTATAGGTTGTGTGTTCCTCCCTGCCCGATGATATATAACGGGTGGGGATACACACAGCCTATGCGTGGTTTGCCTGGGTTCGAAGCACACCAAGTTGGCTCTCGAGGGGGCCGACTGCCTGCACTGTTAGCGTATATCGATTTTTTCCCGACCTGCACGAAGAGATCACCAGGTCGTTGAAACGTCCATTTTCGGCCCGCCTCTACATCCCCTCATCAGACGATTATGGAAATGTAGTGGGGATGGGAGAGCACGGTTTTAGAGCGATGCCCCGGGTGGAACAGAGCTATCATGAGCTATCTGTCCCCTGGTGCGGCATCGTCTCTAAAGGCCCCGGCCTTGCCCACAAAGCCACTCAGAACAACATCGGCTTTGGTGGGCAAAGGGTATGTGGCTGCAGGTCAGGCTGGTGCGTGTCGGCACACCATGGTGGTGTTACAGGCATACCAAGCCGACCTGCTTAAGGAGCTAGATGAGGGAGAGGAGATCAAGTCCCACGATATTTCAGAGCTGAGAAGGACCGTTGATCTCTCCCTCCACGCCACCAAGGAGACCACCCGAACGATTGGGCGGTCCATAGCAGCTATGGTGACCGTGGAGAGGCACTTATGGTTGACCCTGTCTGACATGAAAGAGCGGGACAGGGTCTGCCTCATGGATGCCCCAATTCAGCCGACTGGCCTGATCGGCAATGCAGTCAATTCTGTCGTTGACAGGTTTCAGGAGGCCCGCAAACAAGCGGCGGCATTCCATAAGTTCCTCCCTCGTCGCTCCCTTGGGGCATCTGGGCGGGAGATGCCCCAGATGCACCCTAGCTCCTCGTACCGCGAGGCCCAAAAAACAGAGCTCTCGGCCGAGGACTTCTAAGCCCAAGCAAGATCTCAGGGTAGTTAGCGAAGCTAAGAAGTCCTCGGCCAAGAAACCCTGACGCCAAAAGCCCAGGGTTTCAGAGGGCAGCCTCTGCTGGGATAGAGCGGTACACACCGCAGTTCACGTTGCCCGTCTCGCCTCAGCGCCCTCTGGGGGCCGGTCTGCCAACCCTGCCAGTGTTCCAGGGCGCAGCGGTTCCCAGCGAACATCGCTCTCAGTATTTTCCACCCGTGCGCGTAGCGGGGCTGAGATGCTCGCCGCCCCTGCAGGGGCCTCTTACACCAGAAACCGGAAGTCTCGAGAGACTGATTCCCTTAGTAGATTATTTAGCAGCATGGAAACTACTGACAAATGTATCTCGATGGGTCCTGCACACATTAGAAAAAGGCTACCGTATTCAGTTCGGCTCCGTGCCGCCAGTATTCAACGGGGTCGTTCAGACGATAGTCGGCCTCAGGCAGGGTCTGGTTATGAAACAGGAAGTGAAAACCCTATTAGAGAAGGAGGCCATTGAGGTATTCCCTCCTCAGGACAGGGAGTCCGGATTTTACAGCCGGTATTACATAGCTCCAAAGAAGGATGGGGGGTGGCGTCCGATTATAGACTTGAGGGTCGTAAATTGTTCAGTTGTGAGACTAAAGTTCAGAATGCTCACAATCAAGCATGTTGTAGCTCAGATCAGGTCCGAGGACTGGTTTGTCACAATAGATCTCAAAGACGCATATTTCCACATATCCATCCTTCCACAACACAGGACGTTTCTGAGGTTCGCTTTCGGGGGCGAAGCTTACCAATATCGAGTACTTCCCTTTGGCCTTGCACTCTCACCCCGCACGTTCACAAAATGTGTAGACGCAGCTCTGGTCCCCCTGCGCATGCAGGGCATCCGCATTCTCAACTATAATCGACGATTGGTTGATCTTAGCTCAGTCAGAGCAGGTTGCGGCTCGGCATCGAGATGTCGTTCTCGCACATATGGGGGAGCTGGGTTTGAGATTGAACGCCAAGAAGAGTGTGCTTTCTTGAAACAGGGCCCGGTGCTGGGAGCTTCTTGTCGCCGTGTAATACTAGTGACGGACGCATCCCTCACCGGTTGGGGTGCAGTAATGAGTGGCCATGCTGCCCGTGGTCTGTGGAGTGGTCGCCATCTAACATGGCATATCAATTGTCTAGAAATGCTAGCAGTTTATCGTGCACTGAAGCACTTCCTCCCAGACCTAAGGGGTCACCATGTGTTGGTGCACACCGACAACACATCGGTGGTCTCTTATAATCAACCACCAGGGAGGTCTGTGTTCGCGCCCTTTGTACAAGCTGGCGCACCAGATCCTGGTGTGGTCCCAGAGCAAACTCCTCTCATTAAGAGCAGTATATATTCCTGGGAAACAAAATATGGGAGCAGACATACTGTCGAGGCAGGGGCCGAGGCCCGGTGAATGGAGACTTCACCCAGAAGTAGTGAAGCAGATATGGAGAGTATTTGGCAGGGCTCAAGTAGGCCTATTTGCATCTCAAGAGACATCATAATGTCCCCTTTGGTTCTCTCTAGTTCATCCAGCTCCTCTGGGACTGGACGCTATGGTACAGACCTGGCAGAGGCTTCGTCTGTACGCATTTCCTCCTATTGCTCTACTCCCGGGAGTTCTGGCGAGAGTACGCCGGGACGGGGTCCAGCTGTTATTAGTAGCCCCATTCTGGCCGGGCCGAGTATGGTTCTCAGATCTAGTCTCGCTCCTCGACGGCTCTCCGTGGGAGGTACCGATCAGAACAGACCTACTCTCGCAGGCACAGGGTACAATAATCCACCCTGGCTCAGAGTTGTGGAAGCTGTGGGTGTGGCCCCTGATGTGGCACAACTGTTAGCAGCCGGTCTCTCAACCGAGGTTGTTGAGACCCTCCTCCAATCCAGAGCTCCCTCAACGAGGAAACTGTACACCCTGAGGTGGAAACTCTTCACCTCATGGTGCAGAGACCACCAGTTAGACCCAGCAAACTGCCCGGTTGGTACAGTTCTGGAGTTTCTACAGGCTAGGCTCTCTGCAGGGTTGACCCACTCCACGTTGAAGGTCTACGTGGGGGCTATTGCGGCCTACCACGCCCTTCTCGATGGCCAGTCTTTGGAAAGACACCCCCTAGTTACACGTTTCCTCCGTGGTGCGCTGAGGCTGAGACCTCCAGTACGGTCCTGTATTCCCCCGTGGGACTTGATTGTGGTGTTAGAGGCAATGTGCAAACCCCCGTTTGAAACCTATTCAAGATATCTCAGACAGACATTTCACACTTAAAACCTCCTTTCTGTTGGCTATCACCTCTCTGCAGAGTGTAGGAGACCTTCAGGCCCTCTCTGTGGCCCCTACTTATCTTGAGTTTGTACCGGGCACAACCAAAGCGTTCATATACCCTCGAGCGGGATATGTTCCTAAAGTTCCCTCTGTTACACCACGATCTGTAGTGCTGCAGGCCTTCTGCCCTCCTCCCCTTCGGGAGCCCGACCAAGTGAAGCTAGATTGTGTGTGTCCAGTTCGAGCGCTGGACGCATACGTCCACAGAGCTGCCCTGTGGAGAAAAACTGACCAATTGCTTGTATGCTACAGTCCCCCCAAGAGGGTTTCTCTTGCTTCTAAGCAGACTATTAGTCGTTGGATAGTCGAGGATATCAATGCTTCCTATGAGTCCTCTGGTCGTCCCCCGCTGTCGGGAGCCAAGGCTCACTCTACTCAGGGTATGGCGGCCTCCAAGGCCTTCTTAGCAGATGTATCCATGCTGGACATCTACAATGCTGCGGGGTGGTCCACGCCCTCTACGTTGGTTAAATTATATGGCCTAGACATGCCAGTCACTCCAGGCTCTTCTGTCCTCCTGTCCTAAGCTGTGCTCTTTGGATACACACTAGGCAGGGGTTTGGTAGTCTGGCGGCGTTGGTACTCGTTCCCCAAAGCACATTGACGCAGCTCGAGTTCCTGAAGAGGAACATCTCTAGGTTACGTATGTAACCCCATTTCCTCGAGGGAACAAGACGCTGTGTCTCAGAGCCATACCCCCGGCACCCCTGCCGGCGCTTGCTGGTACTCAAAGCTGACGCCAGCTGCGTGGCACGTGCTTTTATTGCTACCTGGTCGCTTACGTCACCCCGCCGGTGACGTCACGCTCTTCCATTGGACTGATTTCACACGATATTCAGAGTCGTGCGAGCTGGGCACGTTCCCCAAAGCACAGCATTGACGCAGCGTCTCATTCCCTCGAGGAACTAGGGTTACATACGTAACCTAGAGACGTTTTGATGATGATATAGTCAAAAGTTGAACATGGAACTGCACCAGATTCAGCTTATTTTCTTCAATATATGTTTTCCTCTATAATTTTGTACTGTGATGTACAGTACAACACCTTTGTGGTTGATGCATATTTGAAGAGTTTGTCTTTCATCAGAGCTGATTGAACAACTTCAGTCTTAGTCTTTTTCTTGATCCAGGCAATTCGGTCTTTACACAGAAGTTATTTGAGCAGTTAATGAGCTGTCGACAGACTGAGCATTTAAGAGGGAAATAAATATTCATAAGGGAGTGGGCAGAAGTGTGGGACACAAACACTAATTCACTCATGTATGACAGCTATAAAAACTGGTGACACATTGGATATGGGAACAGGTGAGATCTTTGTCTCTCCGGTGAAATGGAAATTATGGATGCGACTAGAGAGGTGTGCAGTAAAAATAATTGGGGGTGGGAGGGTTGTTCTATTGGGAGTTATGCACCTCTCAAGACACTTAATCTGCTAAATGGTTTAGCAGACTGCAAGATTTTCAGTGAGATTTAATAAGAAAGAGTTTAAAATTTTTTATAATTTTTCCTTTTTCCTTTCTTCACCTAATTTGGAAACAGCCAATTAAAAGTGCAGTACTGAGTCCTAAGGTATTAAAGTTTTGTTAGCTATTAAAACCAGTTATTAAAGTTTGATTTAAAATTACAATCATTTTAAATACAGTAGTCTATGTATGAAATAAGATATTACTTCTTGAGTATTTGTATAAAAGTATTTGTATGTTTAATTTATATTAACGTGGTAAAAACAACTGGTATGGCACCTGCTTTCTGCTTTAGCACTGGTGCTGCTTAAAGCCAACTAAAAGGCAAACAGATTTGAATTGTATAAATGCATTGGAATAAATCTGCAGAAAGTGGTGTTACAGGAAGAATAATAGACTTGCTGAATAAGTTCAGTGGATGAGTGTTTCTGTCTTAACCCTTGTGCATTGTTCAAATTCACTACCCTTTCGTTATGTTCGGGATGAAAACATCCACTCAAACTGCTGTAAAAATGTATCAGATTCATTTTTTTTTTTTTTGCATAAATCTGTTAATCAACTTCAGTCCTGATCAAAACTAACATACATATATATATATATATATATATATATATATATATATATATATGTGTACAGTACACAAAATGACTTATTTTCAATATAGAAGTAATTGTGCCTGGATTATATTTTTTTTTTTTTACTTTTTAATCACAGTCTTGGACATTTCAAAGATTAGTAGCAAGATTGGCTTCGATGCATTTTTACTTTTTGTGCAGCATTAGATTTAAAAACTCACCTAATTTGGAAAGCCAATTAAAAGTGCAGTATTGAGTCCTAAGGTATTAAAGTTTTGTTAGGTATTAAATCCAATTATTAAAGCTTGATTTAACATTACAATTATTTTAAATACAGTAGTCTAAGTATGAAATATTATATTACTCCTTGAATATTTGTATAAAAGCAACTGTATGTTTAATCTGTATTAACATGTGGTAAAAACAACTGGTAAGGCACCTGCTTAAAGCCAATTAAAAGACAAACAGATTTGAATTGTATAAATGCATGGGAATAAATCTGCAGAAAGTGGTGTTACAGGAAGAATAATGGACTTGCGGAATAATAGAGTTGGGGTACTCGAACTTGGACTCGGACTCGAGTCCGGACTCGAGTCCAATTTTGAATGGACTCAGACTTGTCACGCACTCGGGTGAATTTGTACTCGGACTTGACACGGACTTGAACATTTTGGACTCGGAAAATATTCCGAGTACAGTCGAGTCCACGTCATGTGTAACAATAAAACCAGCATAAAATTGAGATGATAAATTAATGAATGTCTCCCCTTCTGTCATTTTACTGCACCACCGGCAGGCAGCAGTAGCATATCATCTCATGCTTGCAGACGAAACGCACGCACCACTCACTGGATATCAAGGTGGATTAATGATTAATGAAGTTCGATTCTTTTCCGCGAACCGGTTCTTTCGGACGGTTTGATTCAATAAACCGGTTGAAAAAAACAGTTCACCGGTTATTTTACGCTCGACGTAATGACTGGCATTGGCGATGACGTTATGGCATCAAGTCTATCAAACATTCAAATATATAAAGTCACTAATCATAACTTCGGTCAAACCTCATAATCATGAAAAGTTTACAATTAAGTTTTGCAACAACACACCCAAATACAGTAACAGCAATAATGTGCATACGGATTTAACTCTTGAAGAAGTAAATTAGGTGTCATCAGCGCAGAAACCATGATCCACTTACATACATAATCCATTGCAATGTATTTGTTATTAAATTAACTTAAGTTTTGTCAGATTGCCCTTCATTCAAGCCCTCGGTTTACCTGCACTCATAAAATTAGCACAGAATCAGTTCAGAATCAGTTCGGTGAGTCAGTCGGCTTCATGCTGAATCACGAATGCGCAGTATCATCAGCTCCTCGATTCTCGAATCAGACGCGTCCGAAAGAAACGGTTTTCGGTTCAGTTTACTTATGATCCGAAAACCGATACAACCGGTTCTTGACTCGAAAACGAAAATCGCTCAAACCGGCACGTGCTCCAGTTCAGTATCATCAGCTGCTCTACTCGTGTTCATATACTGTTTACTACAAACTCAATTTGTGAATCTGTCATCATTAACTATAAATACAGTACAAATACTTCATAAATCATCCCTTATTCATATTAAACATGGAGTCTTTAGAGTCTTAATTATTGTCCAACTTCCCTGAAAACCCCTTTGGCCCATACATAATCTACAATATACAGATTAGAAACATGCATCTTAAAAAAAAAAAATTATATATATATATATATATATATATATATATATATATATATATATATATATATATATATATATAGTTATTTTATCACACTTTCCGATGTTTAACAAAATACTTGAAAAATTACACGCATGCGCAGTTTCATCAGTTCATCGGTTCTCAAATCGGACGCGTCCGAAATAATGTTCATAATGTCATCATTAAGGATCTCCTCATTGGCTGCACTTTACCTCTGTCAAATGTGTTAAATAATTGAAATGTCAGCTTTAACTGGAGGACAATATAGTGTGATACAATAATAAAACAGGTTCATTTGTATTTTCATGCACTTGTAATGCAATAAAACCTTTGAAACCTTTTTTGATAGGAAAGTAGTTCTGTTGACAAAATAAAAATGTTCAATGGCAATGACTAGATGTAACAGTGGTATTTTTTTTATTACATTTTTATATTGCCATTGGTTTAATGGGTTGAAAAGTTAAAATATTAATAGAATGTAAAAATGTACAATACCAATTTATAATCTTTTTTAATTTAATTACTTTCTGGACTCGGGCGGACTCGACTCGGACTTTAAGAACTCGGACTTGAGTCCAACTCGGCCCCTTTTGGACTCGGACTCGGACTTGGACTCGACTCGTACTCGACAAAGGTGGACTCGGACCCAACTCTACGGAATAAGTTCAGTGGATGAGTGTTTCTGTCTTAACCCTTGTGCATTGTTCAAATTCACTACCCTCAGATTCATTTATTTTTTTGTTTTCAATTTTTTTTTGCATAAATCTGTTCAACAACTTCAGTCCTGATCAAAACTACCAAAGATTTAAAAAAAAAAAAAAAAAATACAAGATTTTAACTCTTTTAATGCCAAGTTTATAAATTAGGTCACTGATTGGGGGGGGGGGGGGGGACACACAAAATGACTTATTTTCAATATAGAAGTAATTGTGCCTGGATTATTTATTTTTTATTTATTTTTTTACTTTTTAGCACAGTCTTGGGCATGTCAAAGATTAGTAGCAAGATTGGCTTTGATGCATTTTTAGTTTTTGTGCAGCATTAGATTTAAAAACTTTCTCCCTCGTTTGTTGTTGGTTGCTGTTTTGGCTACATTGACTTCCATTATAATGACATTTTTTGATTGCAAAGCAATGACACCATTTAAATCATGCATTCTTGCATCACTAGGTGGGACCATTAACCCTTTAGATAGGCCTGTGCAAAAAAGGCTTAGTTTCTGGCTTGTATATGGAGTTATATGGAGCATAACAGCAAATTATAGTGTTTGTGTGTGTGAGAGATTCTTGATTGTTGGTGGTTTTCTCTGTTGGGTAGAGGTAACATTTGTTGTTTTTACAGTTGATCACTAGGTGGGACCATTAACCCTTTAGATAGGCCTATGAAAAAAGCTTAGTTTCTGACTTGTATATGAAGCTACTGTATATGTAGTATAACAGCATATTACAGTAAGTAGTCATTCAAAAGGCCCTTTTTACCGCCGCGGGTACTGCCGTCCCGGCGTGTGTAAAGTGCTGAGTGGCGCTTTAACCACAAGTTATCAAACAAGCGCATCAAAGCACATTTTCGCAAAAAGATGTCAGTTTTGCCTTACTGATGTGTAACATTTGACTGTTTCAGTCACAGAAAATGAAAGAAAAACACTATAGTTTAAATATTTAATATTCACAGATGAAAGTTTGGTATTTATGAAGTTATTTGCATTTCTTAGAACGAATTCAAGCAGGATAAATGTCAAGCACATGCTTATATTTTCTAAGCTACATGGATTTAAACCAGATTGTAGATTTGACACATTTAAAAGGTGTGCAGTATTATTTATATTATATTAATTATGCATTATATTATTCAAAAGAAATTGTGGTTTAGTTTGCATCGGAGCATTAAAAGTGGTAGCCTATTTTAGGGGGGTAGGGTACATGGATTAATATGCAAAATGTCAATATTTTCATATATTATGCCTATATTTTAATTTATATTTTAAATATAAATAGGTTTTCTTTTAATAAAACAACATGCATTTTTGTTATTCGTTACATGTCCTTTATTTTTGACATAACTTATTGGGAAAAAGACATTTGTCTGTAAACTGATTAAGAAATTGTTGCATGTTTAAACTTTCGTTCCCATTATTTAGGCATAATTTGCCTAAAATAAGAAACGAATAAAATCACTCATTTAAACACTTCATTATTTAATTGCAATGTAAATCTTCTTTCAGTGAACTGTGTAAGAGACCTCTGCGCACTTACCTTGATGTATTTGAGAAAAAAATCTAAATGTACACCTCAGCTCTCAGAACTACATGGAGTAAACAAAAGTGTATTTATGCACCTGCTGTCTTTTAATGCTGGTGATAAGTATAGACTAAACAAAAGTATGTGGATTTAAACACTTACATGCCATCGTGCTGGTCATTTAATGGTGAGAAGAGCAGCAAGCAACACAAGAAAGGGCTTGACTTGTACTGAAGTTTTAGAAATGATTATGCATATTGACCCATTCCAGCGAGCTGCAGCTTATTTGAAGTTGGTATTGCATTTTAGTTCATAATGCATTATGTTCATAAATTTGATGCAAAGTAGATTTTTTTTACAGGATTTTAAGGTTTTAAAGAAAAGACGAGCATTTCACACATAGGCCATCCGTACTTTTCACCATCAAAAGGCAGCAGGTGCATAAACACTTCTTTTTTTATTGTTTACTCCATGTAGTTCTGAGAGGATGAGGTGCATATTTGGTTTTTTTCAAATACATCAAGGTAAGTGCACAAGTGTCTCTCTCACGCTCTCTCTCTCTCTCTCTCTCTCTCTCTCTTTCTCTCTCACACACACACACACACACACACACACAATTATTTGCTGTTATACTCCATATATCTCAATATACAAGCCAGAAACTAAGCCTTTTTTTGCACAGGCCTATCTAATGGGTTAATGGTCCCACCTAGTGATCAACTGTAAAAATATTTTTTTTTTTACCTCTTCCCAAAAGGGAAAACCACAAACAATCAAGAATGTATGATTATATGGTGTCATGGCTTTGCAATCCAAAAATGTCGTTATAAGGGAAGTTAATTGGGCAAAAACAACCACCAACAAAAAATGAGGGAGAAAAAAATAAAATCTAATGCTGCACTAAAACTAAGAATGGATTAAAGCCAATCTTGTTACTAATCTTTGTAAAAAAAAAAAAAAAAATATCCAGTCCACAATCCCTTTTTATATTAAAAATATGAAATTTTGTGGGGTGGGGTTCCTAAATCAGTGACATCATTTATGAACTTGGTAATTAAAACATTTGGTGGTTTTTATTAATAGATTTATGCAAATAATAATAATGACGTAAGCGACCAGGAAGCTATAAAAGCATGTGCAGCGCAGCTGGCATCAGCTTCGAGGAGAGAAGAAAGCAATGGCAGGGGTGCTGGGAGTATGGCTTCAAGGCGCAGCATCTCTTTCCCTCGAGGAACCATGGTTACATGTGCAACTTTCGACGTTCCTTTTCAGGAACTTGAGCTGCATCGAACATTATGGGGAACAAGGTGCCCATGCCACCAGACTTCCACATCCCTGCCTAATATGTTCCTGAAAAAGCACTGCTAAGGCGAAACAACAGAAGAGCCTGGAGTGGCTCACATATTAAGGTCATAGAACCTCACAAAGGCTACATCCTTCAGCGTTGCAGATGTCCTGCATTGATACACCTGCTAAGAAGGCGTTGTAGGCCGCCATACCCCGTGTGGAGTGAGCCTTTACTCCCATCGGCGAGGGGAGGTCAGAGGACTCATAGGCCAAGTTGATAGCCCCAACTATCCAACGGCCAAGGCTCTGCTTAGTTTCTGGAAGACCCTTTTTGTTAGGTCCATAGTACACAAGCATTTGGTCCGTCTTTCTCCACAGGGCACCTCTGTAGATGTGCATGTCCAGCGCTCAAACTGGACACATACAGTTAAGCTTCTTCTCGTCGGGCTCCCTGAAGGGAGGAGGACAGAAGGCCTGCAGCGCTATTGTTTGTGGTGTGAAAGAGGGAAACTTTAAAACATAACCTACTCGAGGGTATAGTAATGGTTTAGCCATGCGCAAAGTCAAGAGTTGGGGCGACTGAGAGGGCCTGAAGATATCCAACTCTCTTTAGAGGGGTAACAGCCAGCAAAAAAGCACTGACTGGCCACAGTGGGGGACATGGTTGGCCGCAATTGCTGCTACGTAAAAAACTTTAAGTTGGAGTGGGTCAACCCTGCAGAGTACCTGGCTTGTAAAAACTCCAGAACTGTACCAACTGGGAAGTTAAATGGGTCAAGCTGACAGTCTCTGCACCATGAGGTGAAGAGTTTCCCCCTCATAGCGTACAGTTTCCTTGTTGAGGGAGCTCTGGACTGGAGGATGGTCTCAACAACCTCGGTTGAGATACTGGATGCTATGTGCTGTGTCCCCATCCCCCACACACCAACAGTTTCCACAACTCTGTTATCATACCCTGCTCCTGTGATACTGGATCTCTACTGACTGGAATCTCCCATGGAGAGCCGTCGAGGAGTGAGATTAGATACGAGAACCTTACTCAGCCAGGCCAGGCCAGATCGGGGTTACTAATAACAGCCAAACCCAATCACGGCATACTCTCACCAGAACTCCCGGGAGCACAGCAATCGGGGGAAAAGCGTACAAATTAAGCCTCGGCCAAGTCTGCACCACAGCATTGCAATGTCTCCTGAGTCGCAAAGAGGTCCACCTGAGCTTGGCCAAACATTCTCCATATCTGCTTCACCACCTCGGTTGATGTAAGAAACCACTGATGTGTTGTCGGTGCAATTGTTTCAGTGTTCGATACATGGCCAGCATCTCCAGACAGTTAATATGCCATTAAAGTCCCTTGGTTTTGAGCCACCACTTTAGGGGTCTCATGTACAAACAGGCCAAAAGGTATCACATTGGCCACAGCTGCCATTAAACTCAGTAATCTCTGAAACTGCTTTACACTGAGTGACTGGCCTTCTCTGACTCTCTTGACTGACGTGAGGATTGACTTGATATGAAAATGGCTGATTCCACAATCTGGCGATCTCATCATGCAGATCGGGAGAAAAGGGTAGGCTCAGGCATGGAGGTGGTTGTCTCGCCCGCAGAAAACATTTGTCAAGCTTGCTTTTCTGTGGTTCAGATTGTTTCTCGGCAGGCCAGTCGATCCTAAAAAGATGATCAGGACAGTTGACAGGCCACTGCTACATGTCATCATGAATGCATATAGTTTTCACATGTTTTTAAGTCTTGCCACTTGCCAATTTAAACATTCAAATGAGTATAAAGCATTCAAACACAAGATGCAGAAAAGCTCAGCCGAGTAGCTGGTTACTCGCACACTGTGTTTGCATGCAGAGAGTTAGGTTTCACAGACAGCAACATTGAACCTAGCTCTCTTTTGTGAAGTTCTCCTTGAGGTTCCTCCTACACCCGTTTAAACAAACAGAAAAGGATGTGAAAGAGACCACTTCAGCACCCACGGTGTTGTGGTGTTCCGAGCTCACGTAGAGAGAGGGTCTCAAAACGCTTGAACACTGAAATTGCCTCTTTTTGCTCTTGTATCAACAAGTACATACAAAATATGTCAAAATAATCTTAGAAAGTACGTTCGAAAAAACTGCGGTTATGTCTTAAAGGCAGGGTAGGTAAAACATGTATAAAAAACTTTTTTTCCAAATGTGTTCAAACTTTATTTATATATCAATACATAATTAAAATGTAAGTACTCTGAAAAAGAAAGTATAAAAATCGAGTGTCTGTAGACTTCATAACGACTGTTTTAAAGACAGCTCATTATTTCCATTCACACCACCCCCTCCCTTCTGGGCGCCTTCCAAAGCCACGCCCCCAAAACACATGAACGCGCGACTCCGACCACTGAGCTGGAAGACGCATTATTTACCAGAGACGAGCGGAGAGGAAGGAGCACAGTGCATGTAGTGAAATCATGTCAGAATCACATGTAATAAAAATAACTTTATAATTATGAAGATAAACAAACAAGATGTATTTTAGTACTCACTATCAAGCTAGCATATTGATATTGGTAAAGTTTAAAATATATATTTTTTGATTCGCTAACGAGCTAGTTATCTATAAGGCAAAGCTAAAAACAGGTTGCATGATACACGTTTTTCCATTACCATAATTTACACTGTGATGAAGATGAATTTCGTGTAAGATTCATAACATATACGTTGTTCTGCATGTAAGAGTTTCCATGATGAAAGCATTGTTGACTCTGATGAGGACTACACTCCAGAGACAAGTACCGCATCGTCAGCTCGAGGACAGGTCCGGGGTCGAGGGCGAAGCAGAGGAGGTCGTGCAAGAGGCCGTGCAACTGGGTCCGAGGAAGTAGACGCCGAGGACGGGGTGGTCGAAGTGCAGGGCAAGGAGCAATTGAGTTCCCGCAGTTCTCGCCATCGCTGGAAAGGCACGCCGATATTAACTCGCGTTTTATTTCTTTGTTTATCCAAAGACTTTTTGTTCATTGCCTTTTCTTGTACTGTTACTGTCTTCCTTTTTTGCCTGGTTTGCCTTCACTAACTGCATAGGCCGGTACAGTGAATTTTGCTTGCGGTTTCTCTGCCATTGTTTTGGTATTCCTAGGATCCGTGCCTCTTGAATTCCTCAAATCAAACGTGCGTACGCAAGTGGGCAGGTCATGTGTGGCAAAAGGGTGGTTGCCATGGTTGCGAGAGAGTGACAGTCGCCTAAGCCAATCCTATGTTTCGTGCCGAAAGGAAATAATGAGCTGTGTTTAATACAGATTAAACGGTCTAGAGTCACTCGATTTTTATACTCTTTTCATCAGAGTACTTACATTTTAATTATGCATTGATATAAATAGAAAGTTTAAACAAATTTGGAAGAAAGTTGTTTATAAATTTCTTACCTACCCTGCCTTTAAGCAGATCACTTGCCAAAATATATCATGTGCCGACCACATAGCAAACCTGCAAATCATTTTTGAGCATTTTGAGTATTTCTTGACTTCAAAAAGCATTCGATAGTCTGGATAGGGAAGTGCTCTGAAAACTGATGAGACACTACGCCATCATCAAGAACACCTATTCAGGAATGCAATGTAGAATCATCCATAATGGCCAGCTGACAGAGGCTTTTCAGATCACATTATGAGTAAGGCAAGGCTGCTTTCTTTCCCCATTACTATTTCTCTTAGTGGTCAACTGGATCATGGGGCAAGCCATCGACAGCAGGACCAAAGGGATCCAGTGGACCCTGTTCACACAACTGGATGACCTAGACTTTGCAGATGATATCACATTACTGTCCCAAAATCACCAACAAATGCAAGATAAATTGAGAGAGGTAGAACAGAAGGCACCCGAGACAGGCCTTCATATTAGCATACAGAAGACCAAAGTGCCCAAGGCCAATACAAAGATGTTGGCCTGCTTGATGGTTAACCACCAGCCACTAGAGGACGTCAAATCCTTCATCTACCTGGGAACTGGGGTAGCAAGTGATGGCGGATAAGAAAGTGACTAAAAGACAAGAATAGGTAAGAGATGCATTTGGCATGATGGGGGCCATATGGAGAGCATGTAACCTCACACTCAAGACCAAAATACGGCTATTCAACTCAAGCATTAAAACCATACTCCTCTACAGATCGGAGATGTGGAAAATGACAAAGAACCTCCTGAACAAGTTACAAGTCTTCACCAACCACTGCCTCAGACATATTTTGAACATCAGATGGCCGGATAAAATAAAGAACGAAGAGCTATGGGGAAGAGCAAAGCAGCCTACAATAGAAGTGTAAATAAAGAAACGAAAATGGGGATGGATTGGGCACACATTGCAGAAACCAAAATATTCCATCACATGCCAAGCCCTGTAGTGTAACCACAGGGCAAACGTGGTAGAGGGAGACCAAGACACACCTGGAGGAGAAATGTCACAGCTGAGATGGAAAGCACTGGAAACAGATGGCAACATCTGGACAAGCTGGCTCAGATTAGGACGAGGTGGAGACATATTGTCAGTGGCCTATGCTCCTTCTTGGAGTAACAGGCCTAAGTATATCTTAAAGGGGGGTGAAATGCTATTTCATGCATACTGAGTTTTTTACACTGTTAAAGAGTTGGATTCCCATGCTAAACATGGACAAAGTTTAAAAAATTAAGTTGTACGTTTGAAGGAGTATTTCTGTTCCCAAAAATACTCCTTCCGGTTTGTCACAAGTTTCTGAAAGTTTTTTTCGAGTATGGGTCTGTGTGACGTTAGATGGAGCAGAATTTCCTTATATGGGTCCTAAGGGCACTTCTTCCGGAAGAGCGCGCGCTCCCGCAGAGCAGAGCGGAGACATTCACTGATCAGAGCGATAGACCGAAATGTCACAAAAGAAGTGTGTTTTTGGTTGCCAGGGCAAGACAATCCTGCACAGATTACAAAAAAGAAGAAAAAAAACAGCATTAAGGGACCAGTGAATGGAGTTTATTTTTACAGAGCATCAGAGTTGTGCAAGTGTTTTTGTTTGTTCCCTGAATTTCGAAGATGCTTGTTTTACAAACAAGGCCCAGTTTAACGCCAGATTTGCATATCATTTATTTCTTAAGGATAATGCAGTCCCAATGAAAAAGGGTCACGATCGTGTGTTGGAACCGCAGGCGGTGAGTAAAACTGCTTCAAATATCTCTGTGTTGTTAACTTAGCTATCGGCGCGTAAGCACATCAAGTAAACAACATGTGATGTTGTCATCAAACTGCACTTTTCACATGTACACCTTAAAAAAAAAAATAAAAATAAAAGACGACATAGTGGAACTTAGTCATTTTCCAAAACCGCTAAGCAAATATATACAGTTTCAATACATACTACATAGAGACGTCCTGATGTAGTCGTTGCGTCTGCTGCTCTTGTTCAATTTCAGCCTCTGGATCTGATTCTGGATCATACATATACGGCTGAATCTGACTGTTAGCCATGGTTTGTCTTGGCTGATGGTTTCTTCCTCACGGTAATGTCACAGTTCCCAGACGCGCTCAACGCAAAAGCCTACTCTACTATCTATCTCCTACTCTAGATAAACATCTGTTTGCCTCTTTGATCTCAACCGAGTGTCAACTACTGCTACTCACAAATCAGGCAACCAACTGGACCTTATTTATACACGAAACTTCTCTACTGATCATGTTCTGGTTACTCCACTGCACATGTCGGATCACTTCCTCCTCACTCTTAACCTCAACATGATCCCTGACACATCACTTACCCCTCCACATGTCATCTTTCGACGTAACCCATGCACACTTTCACCCTCCTGGCTATCTGCAATGTTTTCATCTTCACTTCCTTCCCCTAAACTGTTTGCATCTTTGGATGCTAACAGTGCTACTGATACTTTCTGCTCCACTCTTACATCTTGTTTAGACACTGTTTGCCCCTTATCTTCCAGGCCAGCCCGTAACACCCCTTCTGCCCTTGGTTATCTGATGTTCAATGCGAACACCGTTCGAAGCTTAGAGCTTCTGAAAGGGTGTGGCGCAAGTCCAAAAATACTGCTGACCTTTTTGTTTATCAGTCACTCCTATCTTCTTTCTCTGCTAATGTCTCCTCTGCTAAAATGACATACTACCATAACAAAATTAACAATTCATCTAACTCTTGCATGCTTTTTAAAACATTTTCCTCACTTCTTTGTCCTCCTCCTCCTCCTCCTCCTGATTAATCTCTAATAGCTGACGACTTTGCAACGTTTTTCATTAATAAAATTAAACACATTAGTCCACAATCAGTCAAGCTCATATCACCAGCAAACTTACACTCATTTACATCCTTCTCTTCACTCTCTGAGGCAGAAGTCTCAAAACTCATCCTTTCTAATCACCTTACAACTTGCCCGCTTGATCCTATTCCATCTCATCTCCTTCAAGCCATTTCTCCTGAAGTTGTACCTGCACTCACTCACATCATCAACACTTCCCTCCACACTGGTGTTTTTCCCTCATCATTTAGACAGGCACGTATAACTCCACTACTTAAGCCCAACCTCAACCCATCTATTTTAGAGGACTACAGACCAGTTTCCCTTCTTCCTTTTATTGCAAAAACACTTGAACGAGCTGTGTTCAAACAAGTCTCTACATTTCTCACACACAACAATCTCCTTGACAGCAACCAATCTGGCTTCAGAAGTGGACATTCAACTGAGACGGCCTTGCTCTCAGTTGTTGAAGCTTTCTAAGACTGGCAAGAGCAGAATCCAAATCTTCAGTACTTATCCTGCTTGATCTGTCCGCTGCTTTTGACACGGTTAATCACCAGATCCACCAGATTTCTTCCTGGATTATGGACCATCACCTTCAACTCAACCTTGCCAAGACAGAACTGCTTGTGATTCCAGCAAACCCATCGTTCTATCACAATTTCACCATCAAGTTAGGCACATCAACCATAACTCCTTCAAAAACAGCTAGAAGCCTTGGAGTTATGATTGATGATCAGCTGACTTTCTCAGGCCACATTGGTAAAACTGTCCGATCCTGCAGATTTGCTTTATTCAACATCAAGAAGATCAAGCCCTTTCTTTCGGAACATGCTGCACAACTCCTTGTTCAAGCTCTTGTTCTGTCCAGGCGGGACTATTGCAATGCTCTCTTGGCAGGTCTTCCAGCCAATTCTATCAAACCTTTACAATTAATTCAGAACGCAGCAGCAAGATGAATTTTTAATGAGCCAAAAAGAATACACGTCACACCTCTGTTTATTAATTTGCACTGGCTTCCAATAGCTGCTCGCATAAAATTCAAGGCATTGATGTTTGCATACAAAACTACCACTGGCTCTGCACCCATTTACCTAAATTTGTTACTTCAGACTTATGTGCCCTCTACAAGCTTGCGTTCTGCAAGTGAACGTCGCTTGATTGTGCCATCCCAAAGAAGCACAAAGTCACTTTTACGGACTTTTAAATTAAATATTCCCTTCTGGTGGAATGAACTCCCCAACTCAATCTGAGCAGCTGGGTCCTTAGCCATCTTCAAGAATCGGCTTAAAACCCATCTCTTCCATCTTTATTTGACCCTCTAACTTTAACACTCACTATTCTAATTCTATTCTTTAAAAAAAAAATCTAACTACCTTTCTAATCTTTTTGTATTCTATTTTCTTTTAATGTATTATGCAATTGTATATGTATGTGTTTGTGTATGTGTAAAGACCTCTAACTGGCTTGCTCTATTCTTTTATTTTATTCTATCCATTTTCTTTTTATTATATTATTTAAAATCCCATGCTACGTGTACTGTGTTAACCTAACTGAGACTTGTTATAGCACTTATATATCATTGCGCTTTTTGTTGTTTTTGATTGCTTCCACTGTCTTCATCTGTAAGTCGCTTTGGATAAAAGCGTCTGCTAAATGAATAAATGTAAATGTAATGTAAGTGTACTCGCGCTCGTGATTTTTTAGCTCCACCCACATGTCACGCCTCCAGCCGCTCGTGTTTTTCCGGGAAAAAAATGGTACAGACTATCTTTCTCTTATAAATATAATAAAACTAAAGACTTTTTGGAGTTATGAAGGATGCAGTACTACTCTATAGGTACTCAAGATTAACAGGATATTGAGTGAAAACGATCATTTCATCCCCCCCAGTTGAGAAAAAAATGTATCGTACATAAAATTGAGAAATTGTTCTGAAAAGATAATTTAAAGTTATTGTTGTGCAAAGCATCACACAGAGATTACAAAAAGTTAGTTCAGCAAGAAATATTTAGTTAGGTACAATTATTATATCTACTCTTTTGGACAATGAGTAAATTATGACAGAATTGTCATTTTTGGTTGGATGAACTTTAACTTTAATAATTTATGTTGTTAATTTTATAATTATTACTATGAAAATATTTATTTTTTTTTAATGAAATGATACTCTAAATAATAAAATAAAACTGCCAGTAGGTTGTGGTAAATGTCTTAATGATTAAGTCAGAGTCATTTATTCATTCATTTGATTCTTTCAAATAGCTGATTAATTCAGGATTGAAGTAAATGGTTCTTTATGAATGGTTCATTGAATCATTAGGCTTGTTCGACTTGAAGTAGGTCATCACCATCAGACCGACCGGTGTGTGACATCAAAGTACAGCAAGAGCTTATAGAGCAGACGACTCCTTGTCATATATATATTTTTAATTTTTAACTTGTAGGTGCAGGACACTAGAATTCATTTATGTAAATGAGTATAGCTAAATAAAGCGAACTGTGACATATGGACTACTAGTGAAATTGATTAAAAAAAAAATAATAAGAATAAGAATATTAATGAAAATAATAATGGTTTTTTTTTTCTTCTTGAATTACTAATGTAACCTTTTCACACCAAAGACTGAACAAAATTAAGCATTGCTTGGTAACTGGTCAACAAAGTATTGATAGTTGTGTAAATATTAAATCACACTAACAGTTGTCTGAAGTTTTGATTGATTGTAATCCATTACATTCCTTTCTATCCAAGTTATCTGACATTATCGTTTAACGATTAATTCGTTTTAACAGTTTAACTCTTGAGCTTTTTTCATATTTTATTACCATTTTCTAAACTATAGAAAATAAACCGTGATAATGTGAGAAATGTTAAAGGTGTCTGAATGTATTTTTTGATTGTATATTAATTTTTTTATAGTGAAGACAATTCTATTTTACATTGAATTATTCAGTTTCTGTACCTGGACACCTACAAACTTGAGCAAACTTAAGCATTGTGTAAATAGCACAAATAAATAAATAGAACGACCACACAAATTTAACAATTTCAAACAGGGCCCACTTGTGCAACCTGCACCGGGGCCCCGCGAACCCCAGCTATGGCCCTGTGTACCATTTAGACAATGACCTGATAGTACTCAAAATGTTTTGACACCTTGTGGTCAAAAGTTATAATGAAATTTCAAGTAAAAGCTAATGGCTTTATGTAAATTTTGATTATTCCCATGAGACTGTTTTTTTTTATAGATTTCTTGAGTCATGCTGAGAACAGTGATACCAATGTTGCCATAGTCAGCCAAACTTCCTGTCCGCCATTTTTATTTTCTTTGAAAACCTAGTTTTTTCAAACTCCTCCAGACTGTTTCACCAAAATCTAACCATGTCATCTACAGACCATGCTGACAAAAAGTTATGGATTTTGTGTTGATAGACAAAACCGTTTTCACATACCACAGCAACGAATTTGAGGCATGATGCCAAAATAATGCATTTTGACACCAAACTTTGTGTGTGCCATTGACAACTCACACAGAACACATCACATTGATTTGATAAACATGATGAGCCAATAAATAAATGTCACTAAAGATTGTATTTATGGTTTTTCAGCTGTTTTTCACCTGCTCAATTTCCCCTATGGGGTGCTTGGACCCATAATTGCTGCTTGCAGATACAGACATTATTAGTGTAGCTGCTGTTCCAACAAAGTAAAATTAATTAGTTTAACCCAAGTTAAAGACTAAGAAAGCGCATTTTAACACACTCTGTTAGCTTAGATAATTTAGAAGTTTCATCTGGTCTCATTGAGATATATAGTTGAGTATCATCAGCATAACAGTGGAAAATAGCTTATTTTTAATTCAGTTATTTCATTTATTTAGCTCTTCCTGTCCCATAGTTGTAAAGCACTGCAGTTTATCTTTTGGTGCGATGAATGAAACTGAAGCATTAGATGCTGTAGAATCTGCATTTGTTATTGTATATCTGATATTATCTATATTTGAATCAGGTGGCGTCTGGTTATTTGTTAACTTAGCCACTGTGCTAAATAAAAACCTTGGATTGTTTTGGTTATTTTCAATGAGTTTGTGGATATGCTCTTCCCTGGCAGTTTTTAGGGCCTGTCTATAGCTGGACATACGGTTTGTTCTACAAAAATCGAAAAACTTCCCAGTTCGTTTTTCTCCATTTGTGCTCAAGATTACGAGTTTCTTTCTTGAGAGAGTGAATATTACTGTTATACCGTAGCACAGTATGTTTTTCTTTAACCTCCAATTTCAATTTGATGAGAGCAACGGCTTCAAATGTATGCCCGCCATTTCGTCCAGTTCATGTGTATTTATGGGTACACATAGCAGTTGAGAAATCAGGCAGGTTATTTGCGATAATTTTAAAAAGTGTCAAGACACAATGAAAAATGTTTGCTCCAAAATAAAGACAGCATGGTGGAACATCAGCCAAGCAAAAAACCTGCAGCAGTAAGATAGAGAAGTTATATATATATATTTTTTTTTAATTGTCATTAAGTTTTGAGTATTATATATATATAGTTTTAATGTCAGTGGATAGAGCAAAATATTAGAGATAATATTAAAATTTGAGGGGTTTTTTTTTAGAACTTAAAGTGAAACTGTAAATATGAAGCAGTATTGGATTCCCAATACTTGGGAAAACTTACGGGGCTGGACCTGACCTGGGGCTTGGAGTCGACACTGGAGCAAGCTTTGGGGCTGGAGCTGACACTGGAGTGAGCGCTGTGGCAGGAGCCGACACTGGAGCTAGCTGGGGTTCAGCGGCCCTCCCTGGGCTCGACAGGGGAGTCGGGAGCCCCTCCTGGACTCAACTGGTGATCGGGGTGCCCAGGATATGAGGAAGGGATGGACGGAAACAATGGAGACTTAGGAGATTCATGCTGGGCAGAACCAGCAGAGACACAGGAGATTGAGGAGGTGAAGGAGGGTCAGGGAAGTCCTCTAGAGGGAAATCTGGGGAGAGGATGGGTGCAAAAAAATCTGGTGGTAACGCCATATCCATGATTCTAAAGCTGGGGGCTGGTGATGGAGTGTGATCTGGAGGAAAGGGTGGTTTACTATATATGGATTGCCATATGATTCGCCACCGGCTGCCAGGTGGGCTGAGGGAGATAGCTGAGTTCAGAAGGCTACTGGTGTGGTTGGGTTTGGGCAAGCGGGAGGAGCTGTTGGAGCAGTATGCAGAGGTTCCAGGCTCATGAAAACTCACCTGGTTTGCGAGCTCCAGCACATCCTCGACATATCGTTCCAACCTCTGACTGCTCTGCCTCAAACACCTCAGCTCTTCCTCAGCCTTCATTTTCGGTTTGGGTTGGTCCTTCTGTAACATGTGCATGTCTTTAAATGAGAGGGTACCAGAAAAAATCCAAACAAAGTAGGTTTTAATGATAACAATGGCGACGAACAAACACATACATCTCTTAACTTCATGTCACGATAGTTTAAGGACCAACAAATAGAACTAAACAGACAGGGTATATAAATGCATGGAAAGTAATCAGAAGAACAGAAACAGGTGGGGAGTAATCAATTAACTAAACAAGGAAAGGAACATGACCAAATAAGGAAAACTCCAAAGAAACAGGAGAATAGAAGTCTGTGATTGTGACACTTAAGCAGGGCATACACTGTGTGATTTTCATCCAATTTTGAGCCGAATTCTGACTCGTGTGACTCTTTTTCGGGTCGGGCCAATTTTCAGCATTGTCGTGTGTAATTTGTTGTGCAGTGTTCGTGCTTGTACAAGGGGAAACGAGAGGCAATTAACCTCTCCCGGCCGGCAATATGTGCAGTATATGCCCGGCTTTAGTGGGAAACCCCTAACCCTAACTGCGACTAACTCTTAGTTAACTCACCAATTCATCATTCAATTATGTGTTTGAATAATCAGCTAAAGAATCTATTTTATAGAAAATATTATTATTATTCAAACATTGTAAAAATGAACATTATACAAGAAAATATAAAATTAAAACATTACATTTTTTTATTATTATTATTATTATTATTATTATTATTATTATTAATTTTAAGATGTAACATATGCAGTATACCAGAAAACCCCTCATTAATTCCTACATCAATTGTCTATTACAGTGATTCCAGTAAAACAAATCTTAATGCTACACTTAACAAAAGCATTCTATTGAACTTCTTACTTTTATGGAACATCTAATTTTTAAAGCATGGCAAAAGCCATGAAACCCTTCCTTTTTTCTTAAACAGCATCCACTGTTTTGGGAAGGCCTTCCACTTCATGACGAAACCTGGATGAAGGGAGTTGCTTTCATGGTTAGGCTAGGCACTAAAATCTGCTGCACAACAGAAACTAACAGAACTGATTCCTCCCTTATTTTTCAACATTAAGTAAAAACTAATTAAAGTAATAGTAATATGTATACATTTATAAATAATAATGAATAAAAAAAAATTAAAAAAAATCTGCTGCCTCATTGTTGCTTCTGGGCAACAAACATATTTAAGCAATTGCTTACAACATACTGTAGAAATACATTAGGTTTATTCTTATAGACCAGAGGTTCTCAAACCTCTACATGGAGTACCCCCAGCACTGCAAGGTTTTGTATGTCTCTGTATATCTGACACACCCACTTCAGTTCTTGCAGTCTCCACTGTGTGCTGAAAAGTTGAATCAGGTGTGATAATTGAGGGAGACAATATGTGCAGGGCAGGGGATACTCCAGGGCACGTTTGATAACACTATTATGGACTATAAATGCTTTTAAAATTTTTGTTGCAGAAATTTACTCACTGACAGATGTGAATCATATTTGTAATGGATGAAAAATCAATAGAACAAGCTTTTCAGAATGCAGTCTCCAAAGCAATAATTTACATCCAGCTTTGTGAATAAACAACATCTTAAATTCATCTCTCATCTTTGTGATCATCTCAAACCCTTTGCCAACTTTTAAGTAGTTCCCAAAGGCACACTGCTGAAACAGCAGGAGCGTGTCAATGTAAGTGACAAGTGCTCTCTGAAGAACGTGACCAATGACTGTTTATTGGCAATGTGTATGTCATCAACATCCTTAAGGTGATACACCTGCTCTGCTTGCCCCATGCAGTCCCTCCTGGACAGTTCTCCTTTACCTGCCATACAACGGATTGATGGATCACAATGGGAGTGTGTTAAAGGCACTTCAGAGAAATTAAAAATGGATGCCCCCATTGTAAACACTGGTGAATGCTGATAAAAGGTTTTAAATTGAGCATTGACAACACAGTTTTGATCCTGTTAAAAAAAAAAATTCTTCCTTCTGACAATATTTTACAAATTTAATTAATTTACACTACAGCTTTTCCTACCATATATTAGAGAGAACAGAAGTAGTTGTCATTGGTTTTTCATGTGATGAACTCTCCACAGAATATTTTTTTCTTATTCTTTATATATATATATATATATATGTGTGTGTGTGTGTGTGTGTGTGTGTGTGTGTGTGTGTGTGTGTGTGTGTGCGTGTGTGTGTGTGTGTGTGTAGCTACTGCATATAGATGATGTACTGCCTAATACAACAGTAAAATGGTAATAATGCATAATGCCATTAATTAAGGTATCCTGCTAAATATATCAGTAGCATGTCACGCGGGTGCCATATTCACACGCGCATTTCCAATGACCCAATACAGATGCCCTCCAATGACAATTAAACTATGAAACTTCAGGTCTGATTTTATGTTTTCTTTCAGTCTCTGAAAGTTTCAGCACAAAAAAAAAAAAAAAAAAAGACAATGAAAGACCTTAACACTTAAACTCTGACGTCTGACTAAATGAACATGCGCTGTGACGCATCCACCGGCGAGCGCTTCTCAAACGCGACTCTTCAGGCAAGTGCAGGCGATGTATGCGTCAGAGCAGAGAGAAAGTGCGCTCGATCGTTAAAGAGAAGAATCAACCCCCGTTAACTGCACAGACGGTGGCGGAGAAACAGACTCAACATATCACTAACACCACATGCGTCGCATTTTGGGACATTTTTACATGATTATTCGAATTTATGCTGGAATTAAAGCTGTTTGTTTCTTCGGATACACACCAAAGACAAGTCGAGGATACAGATGAGAGTGACAGTTCTAGTGATCAGCGCAGTTCAAGTGCGTAAATGAGATATGTTGGAGAGAATGATAGTGTAACACTCGACTTAGATCCACGCAACAGCCACACACTGGAAATTTAAAAACAAACTGAAAATTTCCACATTCTTGCAATGAGCGATGAAAGCTCGAATATCCAATATATTATTTTCCTAAAGTTGACATATCTTGGAAAAACAACGAATTCCTTTCCTCTGAATCTGTGAAAGAAAAGCGCAGCAAATGTGTTGGTTGTTGTAGAGCAATGGAGATGTGGTGTGGATGCTGAAGGCAGTCAGGATGCTGATGCTGAGAGTTGCGTGGGCTATAGCGGGAGCGGCGATCTGCTGTTTTCTCATCATTCTCATCCACTCTCGCTTCCTACGAGAAGGTAAATGTTTGTGTTAATTAATAATACGGCTTATGTTTTATTTACCTGTACTCGGAAATTGCACATGTAGGGTGATATGATGAAGGAATATTGCATATATAATTTATGTCGTTATTGTTTTTACATTTAGCATCGTATGCATATTTCCCTTTAATATAGATAATGCGTTTGAGGTGTATGTGTGTGTGTGTGTGTATTTGGGAGGGGGGGGGGGGTGTTAAGAAAAATCAAATAAATAAATGAATAATAGAAAGAAGAAGAAGAAGAAAAAAAACACTCTTGTGGTCTGTTTTGCACCCGTAAGATTTGCCACATAATGTATGCAAAACTGACTTTTCTCTTATTTGATTGACGTTTTATTATTATTATTATTTATTTATTTATTTATTTTTTGAGCACATCTTCAAAAGAGTTGGAATGTGATACAGATAGTATAAAATGGGGCTGTTTTATAAGTTAGTGATTTACATTTATGGTTTTCAATAGATGGCACTACAGTATATCTAATGTGTAAAGCTGAGGTCAAAAACTGATCACTGTCTCCCATTTGTTTATCTGAGATTGTTCTTTATAAAGTGCATTATAAAGTATTCATAATTCCAGAGTGTCATACATAATATGCCAGAACTGTAACCAAAGTTATTGTATAATAGAAAATATATATCCATGTTTCGATCTAAAAAAAATGTATAATACATTTAAAAATGAAATATGGTGTTTACAATATATCTTGTACTGTAAAAAGTAACTAAAGAACAACATCAACAACAATACAAAAAAATGGACATGGTAATTTATCAGTTCACATTAAAATATTATGTAACATAATTTAATTTACCTGTTTACAAAAGTCTACTCTAAGAAAATAAATTGGATAAGTATAAGAATATGTAAATAATTATATAAATGCATTATATTATACAGAATTATAACTAGAAAGTTAAAATTACTCACAAGAACAATCTATAAGATGTAAAATAAGGCATTATGAAAGTGTCATAATGCTTTAAGAGTATTTTTATATATGCATACTAGGGGTGTAACGATACGCGTATTCGTATTGAACCGTTCGGTACGACGCTTTCGGTTCGGTACGCGGTACGCATTACGTATACCGAACGGTTCGTTGGAGTAATTAATTATATTTGAAAAAAAAAAAAAAGAGAGAGAGAGAGAAATATAATGATATGCGTTCAACAAGGTAGCCCAATAACCCAAACAACGTAACAGGCAACGCCCCTGACACTCCCGAAGAAGAAAAAAACACCATCTTATATGTTTATGTTAGGCTACTCAGCAGGCGCTCGCTCACTCAGTACGCGCTGAAGGCTCGTTGCAAAATAGCCAATGCGTTGAACAGACTAGAAATGAGAAGATCCTCCAATAACCAACAGGTCTGGTGTTTGGGTGCACTTTGGATTCCCTTTAAGCTATAATGGTGATGGCAAGAGAGTGGTGGATAAAAAAAACAACGGTATGTCGCATCTGCAACATGACAGGGTACACCAGCGGGAATACAAAAAAAAAAAAAAAACACCAGCGGGAATATCTGGGATATATGCGTCAGTACTATCTGGGAAAAGACGAAAAAAAGGAGAAACATGCACGCAGCAAACTATCCCTGCAGCATTTAGACACTATAGCTTACAGGGAATCCAACCCAAACACCAGACCTGTTGGTTATTTTAGGATCTTATATTTCTGGTCTGTTAAATGCATTCGACATTTTGCAACGAGCCTTCAGCGCGTGCTGAGTGAGCGAGCGCCTTAGGGGCCGTTCACATATCGTGCCTAAAAACGCATGGAAAACGCTAAGCGCGTCTTTCTCCTCCTTTCCAAAGCGCTCGGGCAGAAGCGCTCATGAGGCGTCTGTCTTTGCTAAGCAACAATGACGTGCTCTCTCCATGAGACACGGAAATTTCAGCGAAGGATAAATGGATTTGCAGCTCTAAAAATCGCTTGCAGTAGCTCTGCTACTAAATTTATTTCAAAATTGCAATCCATATACAACTATGATCAGCTGTTCCTTCATCTTGGCTGAGCTCTCAACGTTGTTACGGGAAAGGATGAAGCTGATTGGTTGGTTCTTGTCACATGACCCGCGGTGCGCTTGCGGCATTCTGAAAAGTTGAGATGTTTTTGCATTTTGCTGTATCTAAAACGTATCGAACCGAACCGAACCGAACCGTGACATCAGTGTATCGTATCGAACCGAACCGTGAATTTTGTGAACCGTTACACCCCTAATGCATACTTAAAGTAAAGTGTAAACTTAAAGTATTTTCTCTAACAACCCACAATCATATATATACATATATATGCTTCTAGGTGCTTCTCAATAAATTATAATGTTGAAGAAAAGTTCATTTATTTCAGTAATTCAACTCAAATTGTGTTAAGAAATAAATTCAGTGCACACAGACAAAGTAGTCTTTGGTTCTTTTAATCGTGATGATTTTGGCTCACATTTAACAAAAATCCACCAATTCACAATCTCAACAAATTAGAATATGATGATATGCAAATCAGCTAATCAACTAAAAACACCTGCAAAGGTTTCCTGAGCCTTCAAAATGGTCTCTGACAATCACTGACACACCTTCACAAGGAGTGTAATCACAAAAAAGAATTACCAATAAGCTGGCTGTTCACAGAGTGCTGTATCCAAGCATGTTAACAGAAAGTTGAGTGGAATGAAAAAGTGGGGAAGAAAAGGAGGCATAACTAACCGAGAGAACCGTAACCTTATAAGGATTGTCATGCAAACTGGATTCAAGATTTTAGAGAACTTCACAAGGAATGCACCGAGGCTGGGGTCAAGGCATCAAGACTTACACAGATTTATTCCTTTTGTGAAGCCACTCTTGTACCACAGACAATGCCAGAGGCATCTTACCTGGGCTAAGGAGAAGATGAAATGGACTGCTACCATTGGGCCAAAGTCATTTTTTCAGATGATAGCAAGTTTTATATTTCATTTGGAAACCAAGGGCATATATTCTGGGGAAAGGGTGCCGAAGCTCATAGCCTAAGTTGCTTGAAATCCAGTGTTAAGTTTCCACAGTCTGTGATGATTTGCGGTGCAATGTCATCTGCTGGTGTTGGTCCATTAAGTTTTTTGAAAACCAAAGTCACTGCAGCCGTTTACCAAGAAATCTTGGAGCACTTCATGCTTATTTCTGCTGACCTTTTTTTTTTTTTTTGAAGATGCTGATTTCATTTTCCTGCAGTATTTGGCACCTATCCACATTGCCAAAAGCAACAAAAATTGGTTAAATGACCATTGTGTTGGTGTGCTTGACTGGCCAGCAACTCAACAGACCTGAACCCCATAGAGAATCTATGGGCTATTGTCAAGAGAAAAATGAGAAACAAGAGACCAAACAATGCAGATGAGCTGAAAGCCACTGTTAGTGAAACGTGGGCTTGCATACCAACTCAGCAGTGCCACAAACTGATCACCTCCATGCCATGTACTCAATAATACCAAGTATTGAGTACAAGTACAGTAAATTAACAGAAGAGCAACAATTCACTAAATGTTTTTTTGTTGTTGTTATTTATTTATTTTATTTTTATTTTTTATTGGTTTTATGAAGTATTCTAATTTTTTGAGATGAATAAGTGGGTTTTTGTTAAATGTTAGCCAAAATGGTCACAATTAAAATACAAAAGACTTAAAGGGATAGTTCAACCAAAAATGAAAATTTTGTCATCAATGACTCTCCTTCATGTCGTTCCAAACCCGTAAGACCTCCGTTCCTCTTCGGAACACAGTTTAAAATATTTTAGATTTAGTCCGAGAGCTTTCTGTCCCTCCATTGAAAATGTATATAGGGTATACTGTCCGTGTACAGAAAGGTAATAAAAACATCATCAAAGTAGTCCATGTGACATCAGAAGGTCAGTTAGAATTTGTTGAAGAATCGAAAATACATTTTGGTCCAAAAATAACAAAAACTATGACTTTATTTAGCATTGCCTTCTCTTCCGGGTCTGTTGTGAGCGTGTTCAAGTGTAGTGATATCCGGTTTGCGAACGAATCATTCGGTTTAACCGGTTATTCTTGAACCAGTTCACTCAATTGAGCTGAATCGCGTCTCCAATACGCATTAATCCACAACTGACTTAAACTGTGAACTTGTTTAATGTGGCTGACACTCCCTCTGAGTTAAAATGAACCAATATCCCGGAATAAGAACTGCTGTGAAGAGAGAACTGAAGATGAGGCAGATAACGAACGAAAGATTGACTCGTTCTCGAGTCAAGAACTGGTTGCATCAGTTTTCGGATCACCAGTAGTGATGAGAAGTTCCGTTCTTTCGGACAGTTTGATTCAGTAAACTGGTTGAAGAAAACTGTGTGTCAGTTTGCTTCACACTGAATCACTGAATCATGCATACGCAATATCATCAGCTCCTCGGTTCTCGAATCGGACACATCCGACAGAAACGGTTATTGACTCGATAATGAGTCAATCGTTAGTTTGTTATCTGAACGGAGGTCTTACGGGTTTGGAACGACATGAGGGTGAGTCATAATGACATAATTTTCATTTTTGTGTGAACTATCCATTTAAAATACTTTCAGGCTGTGCACACAGAATTTATTGAATACATTAGTTTAACAATTTGAGCTGAATTACTGAAATAAATGAACTTTTCCTAGACGTTAAAAATTAATTGAGAAGCACCTGTATATAATTTATTTGTTCTATTGCAATTTTTGATGTCAATAAACCGGTACAAATCAGATCAGTTTAAAATAAATGCAGTAATGTACTGATTTGTGAAACATGCAGTTGAAGAGGTAATGTGTCAACATGAATGCTGAAAATGAGAAATAGGAGCCCCACAGTCAGCTAGATACTGCTGCTTCACCTCTCCATGCTGACACAGTAGATATAGGATGTCATTTTCAAGAAACATCTATCCTGGCTTCTGCATGTGCCTTAAGGGAAGGCAAGAGCAGTTTGTTTATAGATGAGACAGAAGGTCAGCTGGTTTCTCTGCTTAGCTGTGGGGATTGGAGCATGTTTTCAACCCACCCCTGTACTCCTGATGTAAATATAAAGATCAGTCTATCAAGGTAAAGTATAAGGTTAGCAGTAATAACAAGGGGAATAAAGAAATGGCTTCACAAAGAAAGGAAGAAAATATACTGAATGTGTTAACTATGAAAAATGAATACATTCTAAAAAGTTTACATGGGATTTTGAAATTGTTTTTCTTTGGTTTAGACATAAACACTTAATTGTAAGGTTATTTAGCATACTTAGTGTAAGACCTTATTGACCTGATTCTTCTTCTTCTTCAAATTTTTTTTCTTCAATTTCTTCAAATTTTCTTAAAGTAATAGTTATTTCACAATCCAGACTGATGCTTACAAGAACCTATGTCATTTTGGTGAAATTGACATCAAATTTGGCATTTCACAATTTAAGATTTTAGAGCTTTGATGGAGAGTGAGGTTAATAATATAATAATGCCACATAATAATTAATAAATGATTATGATTTATATACAATGAATAATTATTTAAATTTAGGTATATTCTTCACCAGAAGTATAAAAGACTTCATAGCAGGGCTTAATTTGTGCCGGAACAAGCCGGATCCGGCACCCCATTTTGGCGGATCCCCCTCCTCCGGGGGTGGCGTTTCCGTATGGCAGACAGATATGTGCCATGAAAAATTTACCAAAATTAATATCTCTATTATAATTTGTTATTATTATCTTAAATCAGAGGGTTTTACAAATATTTAACCAATGATAAGTATTTAAAAGAGCTTGTCAGAAAAACTTCATTACGCCATTGGATCCTCAAGCTCTAAGCAAAACCTAGTCACTTCCCCCGCCTCCACTCAGATTGACGCGTGCACACAGCCTGCAGGAGACAGACAGCTTATTCGCAAAGCAAGGGTAAACAAATAACTTTTTGAATAGTACAGCATTTTCTTTACTCAAACACTGTGTCTGTAAAGTCTAATGTCTTTGTGTGTTTGAAGACTGGAGAAGTAAGTTTTTTGCCATCTAGTCAATATACTTTTGTACGTTTTGAATATCCTGTGCATAAGAGCTTTATCGTTTATATCATGAGACATTGCCGAAGTTTACTAAACAACAAGAAAAACTAAACGCCCATATTTCAACATAAACATTATATAGCCTGTAAAAGGTGATGATAGCATATAGTGCGCTGCACTTGCCTCAGATGCGGACAAAACACATATCTCCTCATTTGCCAGCCAAATACCTTGTTAACTCTATTTGAGCTTGTTTTTCATATGATACAACATAAACATTGACAATGCAATGTTGTTTAATATTTGATTTATCCCCCCTTTTCTTTCCTCCCTTGTATTTTAGTAGAGTGTGCCATGAAACTGTTTTATTTGTCAACAACCATCAGACATCATATTGTGTGTATTTGGTTGCTTAAACTCAACAAACTAAGAAAAATAACTCTTATATAGACTAATACTCGCGAGATTTGGAAGTGACTGCGAGGGCACATAGCATTTGGAGCGCTCAAGTACCAAATGGCTTAAAATACTTAAAAGGAGTGCAAATTATACATTTTTGTGACAATGCAACAATTATCCGATAAGTCAAGTCAAGTGACAGTTCTGTCAGCTGTCCCAATCGAAATGCGAGTGAGTCTTGTATCGCAGCTTGCAGCAGGTCGTGTATGGTCGTGTAAGAGTGTATGGTTTTGAATGACTGATTGAATCTTGTTTGTGTGGATTTCTTTTATTATTCAAACGTAAAAGCTATGTTGAATAAATGCAGGGATTTACCTCATTATAAACTTGAAATCTGTGAGAATTATTAAAACCACAGAAATGTAAGACCTGATTAAACATAACTATTACACAGAGATTTGAAAAATTTAATTCCACAACTTTTTCAAAACATTTTTTGGCCTGGAAATTATTGTTTTAAAATCGCATGGCATTTTCAAGACCTTACAGACCCTAAATGCAACTGATGCACGCTCTTAAAATCACTTAAACTGGTCCAGCAATGTGATTGCGCGAATGATCTCTCCCTCCTGTAATCACATGCCGGATCCGTTACCCCGCTTTGTTCCGGGACCTCGCAATTTACAAATTAAGCACTGCTTCATAGGGCTTAGAATATAGCATTTGAGTTTAGGAGGTTAACAGGAGTGGTTATTAGGAAGTGTCATTAGATAGAGCTGCATAAAAGTTACCACTCAAGAAAAGCACTGAGGCCTTCTGGTTTTGAGATGTCTGGTCTCTATTTCCCTTCAATCAACAGAAAATTAACAGATAAAAAAAGACATTTGAATTAGAAGTCATGACCAATGACTGGGCCCCTGTACTTTATGTTTAGAATCTTTGTCGAGTCAATATGCCAAAATATGTTTGATTAGAATTTTGCATTAAAACATTCGCGTCCATTCATTCCAGGGTCTTATTTTGAGCTGAGAAAATAATTAAATAATAATAATAATTCAAAGCATTGTGCTTATTGAAGTAAATGAGGCACAGAGGTGAGAGCCCATTTGCTTTGGCTGCAAGGTCACTGCTCAGACTAGGAGGCAATGTAATTTATACTAACAGGCACTGAATAAACTCCTCTGACCACAGAAATAATGCAGACAACTCAGGAAGTCATTTATTCTATAGTCCTTTAAAATAAAGTTGAAGTGGTCCACTTGTTTTAATTTGTGGAGAAAACCTTTTAAATGAGAGTCACAACCTACAAATATATATATTTGTATCTGACTGTCTCTCAAGGAACCATGAACTATCATCATTGCCCTTGAATAAGTATTTAGTGCTAGTATGACTGTTCTTTTTGCAAGTTATTCAGAGTGAGTTTGCCAATGTTTTTATTTTATTTTTATTATTATTATTTGTTTTACAATCATTGCTTACAATCATTGTATTTAACTGTACACATTTCAGTTACAAAGATGCCAGTGCCTTTCAACTCTTTTGACCTATATGTTTTAAAATACAATCTCTCTCCATTTTATTCATGATATATTGCAAATTCAAAAAGATAATAGTTAAATATTTCAAAGCCAGAACTGAAATTCTTTGCAACATTCTGCTTTTCAAACCAAGCCTGGCAGCATGATCTCCAAAAGCAACAGTTTGGAACAGTTTCTTTTTCCAATTTTCATCCTATTTCTAATCTACCCATTATTTCAAAGACCCTTGAGAAAGTTGTATAGACTCAATTACAATCCTATTTGACAGTTAATTCTGTTCACAAGATGTTTCAGTCTGGCTTCAAAGCTTTACATAGTACTGAATCCGCCCTTTTAAGAGTCTCAAGTGATATCTTTACAGAAACTGATTCTCTGAAATCCATGGCTTTAGTTTTATTAGATCTGAGTGCTGCTTTTGATTTGGTTGTTCATGAGGTCCTGTTGACATGTTTGGAGACATCTGTGGGCCTGTCTGGCACAGTCTTACAGTGCACCCGTTCCTACCTAACCAACAGATGTTTTAGTGTTCGTATAGGTCATCTACTATACCTCTTAATTGTGGAGTGCCACAGGGATCAATCCTTGGGCCGGTATTGTTCACCCTGTATATGCTACCTCTGGCTTCCATTTTTAAAAAATATTTTGGTTGTTTTAAATGTGCTCTACAAATAAATATCGTATTGTATTGTATACCTGGCTAGTTAATAAAAATGTAGCCTTTAAACAAATCAGCCATTAGCTTTCACATTTTTTAAATCCCTTTGTTATATACCTCGATTACACAATTTGCATTAGCTGTATTGTCAAAAAGCGTTATCATCAAGTCATGCCAGAATTATTAGGAAATTAGAGCACTTAAATGCCTCCACAGTGACCTAATTACAGTTTTGATGGTACAGTTTAGTTTGTACATGTTGTTTACTGTTAATGAAAACTAAAAATAATCCTTAGAAATATTACTCATTTAACCAGTTTAAAGGGTGATGAGCATGCCACAAAACTGTTTCAGGTTACGTATGTAATCATAGTTCCCTGACTAGGGAACGAGACACTGCATCCCCTAGGGGTCACTTTGGGGAACACCTTGTCGTGACCCGTGTCTGAAGCATACATTGAAAAAACACCAAATTTTTGGCCGGCGACAGCCTCCGACGTCACTACCGGCGCGAGCACGTCCAGGGGAGCACGTCATTATCTTCTTCGTCTGAAGCTTGCGTCCGAAGCTTGCGTCCGAAGTATGCGTCCGAAGCATGCGTCCGAAGCACGGCAGGGAGCTAGAGGACGCAGTGTCTCATTCCCTACTCAGGGAACTATGGTTACATACGTAACCTGAGACAGTTCCCTTTCGAGGGAACTTCGAACTGCATCCTCTAGGGGTCGCTTTGGGGAACAGTATACCCACGCTACCAAGGTGGTTTTGAGAAACTGTCTTAGTCATTGTTATTGTGGTCATTTTGTGTTGAAAGTAATCTTGAAGTGATTACTATCACCTAACTCATATCCAAACAACACCCACTTTGTCTTCTTTCGCACCATGTTTGGTATTATTATTTCCAATTGAAAATGTAATTAAAGACATTGGTGTTTAATGAATACTTTAAAATGGAGGATGTCACATTCCTTTAGCCTTGCATCCTTGAATAAATTGCATGCAACTAACATTTTTTATGAGCCATGAATAAAAAGGAGGAAAAGCAATGAGGCTCTCTCTGAAGAATGTTTTCATTTACTTTTTTATTTCATTTTAAGTAATGATGGATTTGGATGCTATATCCTACAAATTGTCATAAAAGTTTTATATTTGTCATAAAACATGGCAGTAAACTGCCATTACATTCTCAAACACTTGTATTAGACTGTAATCAGTATCCTTCTAACAAATAAAAGCAAACACAAATTAAATTCTGCTAGTATTACACTGTGCAAGAGATAATCAATGTCCTTTTAATTTACTCACTTGAGATTTTTTTTTAAATAAAAAGCAAATCAACAAAAATGGTCCTCCCTCAGTCACTAGTTACCAGCAGACAGTAAAGCACACACACACACACACACATACACCGGTTTAAGTACTGGATAGTGGTAAAGGACCTTAATGCAGATTAAAGCATTAATATATTATTTTTAAGTACTAATAATCAGCTAATATGCTAGTTATATGCATGCTAATGAGCAACGACTTAATAGTGAGCATTGTTCCTTAAAATTCAGTGTTATGTGTTATATGTCAGAAATTTTATTTGAATTGAGGAAGCAAATAGACTGTAAAATTGAAATGTGAATTTATGAAAGTAGAATTGACTGCAAAAAGTGTATTTATTTTTCAAGAAGCATTAAACCAATGATACACTATTACTATAAAATACAATTAATAGACCTATTTTAACGATCTAAATGCAAAGTGTAAAGCTCACGGTGCAGGTGCACTCAGGGCGTGTCCAAATCCACTTTTGCTATTTTAACAACGGAAAACGGTCCATTGTGATGGGACGCATTTGGAATGGGTTGTCCCTGTTCTCTTAATTAGTAATGGGTGTAACGTTCAATACACCAATCAGAGTGTCATCTCCCATTCCTTTTAAGAGCGAGATGTGCTCGAGCCATGGCGGATCGCTGTTTAAATGCCAAAATTTGTTGGCGAAAAAGCTGAACACTTTTCAAGCGAAGATACCGATCTGCTCGAGCGCAAAGTTAAAGAGCGTGAGCAGATCATCTACGAGAGAAGCAGAAATCCATTAAAGCTCTGCGAGTCAAGTCAAGTCAAGTCACCTTTATTTATATAGCGCTTTAAACAAAATACATTGCGTCAAAGCAACTGAACAACATTCATTAGGAAAACAGTGTGTCAATAATGCAAAATGATAGTTAAAGGCAGTTCATCATTGAATTCAGTGATGTCATCTCTGTTCAGTTAAATAGTATCTGTGCATTTATTTGCAATCAAGTCAACGATATTGCTGTAGATGAAGTGACCCGAGAGGCGGTTGAGTTAGTTAATATATATGTGTGTGTATTGGCACGATTGTTCAATTAATTCGCCAATTTCATTCATCATTATAAGTAGTAATAGGCTGAATTGCACATAGGTAGCCTAATTCTAATACATGCAATGACTATCCTTCATTATATTTTTATATTTATGTAGCCTACACGATAATATTCTTTTACACTGTAATCCTTTTGTTTTTAATATTTGGTATTTTTGTGTGATGCGCATCCCTGTGTGTAATAAGCAAAGTCAACATGCACTGTGTACCCGCCCAGAGGCACATTTTCTAAAAATGCGCTCTTTAAATAAAATTAAAAAATCACATTGTGCTGGGTGTATGATAGCGCCCAGAGTGTTTATGAAGTCAAACAATGTCTTATAGCTGTCTATATATGAACTCAATTTCAGCTTTAATTAATTACTTTAGCAGTATCAAGACACTGGTGGGATATCCCCAAAAATACTATGATTTAAATATATTTTTATTGCAAATTTTTAAAAATCATAAAACTATCCCTTAAAGAGTTAGTTTGCCCAATTTGCTAAATTATGTCATTAATAACTTACCCTCATGTTGTTCCAAACTCGTAAGACCTCCGTTTATTTTTGGAACACAGTTTAAGATATTTTAGATTTAGTCCGAGAGCTCTTAGTCCCTCCATTGAAGCTGTGTGTACAGTATACTGTCCATGTCCAGAAAGGTAAGGCCGGTGACACACTGGCTGCGTGGCGTGAGCGCCGCGTGTCTGAAGCGTCCCAGAAGCGTGGCGGATTCTGTGTTTTACACACCAGAAGCGTGCCCTGTTGCGCTGCTGCTGTAGAGGGAGACCGTTGACAGACCAGGCTCATGTCTTCATTACAACAATATATACTTTTTTTTACACACCTACACCTACGCCTACTGATAAAGGACACCATCAAAAGTATTGACGGCGAAATAGATTATGTTTGACGGGTGCAATATTTGAAAATCGATAATTATTTATTTATTTTTTTAATTACATTTCTATCTGAATTTATGTCAACCTATAGACTTTCAAATATCAAAATATCAGGAATTCATATGTATTTGTGAACAAAATGACATTTAAACACATTTTCCTATTATATTTTGCCTGGAAAAGCTTCCAACACGCGTGTGTGTCGCGGTAAAAATAGGCGTCGGTTGTATTTCTAGCAAGCAAGCATTTTCCGCGCGTCTCGCGCAGGCGGTCTGTAAGCTCTAACCTGGTAACATGGGAGCCGAATTAAAAACCGACACGCCACGCGGCTGAGACGCTTGCGGCACGCATCCAGTGTGTCGCCGGCCTAAGAAAAACATAATCAAAGTAGTCCATGTGACATCAGAGTGTCAGTTCTAATTTTTTGAAGCATCGAAAAAATACATTTTGGTCCAAAAATAGCAAAAACTACTACTTTATTCAGCATTGTCTTCTCTTCCGTGTCTGTTATAAGACAGTTCAAAACAAAGCAGTTTGACATATCCGGTTCACGAACGAATCATTCAATGTAACCGGATCTTTTTGAAACAGTTCACCAAATCGATCTGAATCATTTTAAACGGTTCGCGTCTCCAATACGCATTAATCCACAAATGACTTAAGCTGTTAACTTTTTTAATGTGGCTGACGAGTTCAAACAAACCAATATCCTGGAGTAATTAATTTACTCAAACAGTACACTGACTGAACTGCTGTGAAGAAAGAACTGAAGATGAACACAGAGCCAAGCCAGATAATGACTCGTTCACGTATCAAGAACCGTTTCTGTCAGACGTGTCCGATTCGAGAACCGAGGAGCTGATGATACTGCACATGTGTGATTCAGCGTGAAGCAAACCGACACACAGAGCATCTGAACTGAACTGATTCTTTTGGTGATTGATTCTGAACTGATTCTGTGCTAATGTTATGAGCACGGGTAAACCGAAGGCTTGCAGTCATCGCCAATAACGCCATAACGTTGAACGCAAAAGAACCAGTGATTATCATTATCTGGCTCGGTTCGGTGTTCATCTTCAGTTCTCTCTTCACAGCAGTTCAGTCAGTGTACTGTTTGTGTTACGACCGGGATACAAGGAGACACGGTGAGAGATCCAAATGCAAGTAAGTCTTTTATTAAGGGCAATCCAAAGAATAAACAGTCCATGCACGGGTCAATAACAAACATCAATCCAACATAAACAGACAAGGACACAAGGTGAGAGCAAGACTTGAGACGGACGTGAATTAAACAAGGACTCCGTGACACATACTAAGACAAACCGGGTGTAAATACACAGGGAGAGACAAACGCTAATGGGGAATTGACTGAGTGCAATGATTAATGACCAGTGACAGCTGAGTGCAATGATTAGACAGAGAACGTGATGAATGTGGTTCATGAAGTGACCGACACCGTGGGGAAGGAGGACATCTAGTGGATACCCAGGGAACACAACCCAGACACTGTGACAATACCCCCCCTTTACGGAGCAGCTCCCAGATGCTCCAAGACAAGACTGACAAAACCAGAGACCAGGAGGGAGGTGGACAGGTGGAGGCTCAGGGGGAGGGACGGAGGACCAGAAAAAATGGGGAAACCAGAGACCAGAAGTGCAAACACAAAACAGGGAGACCAGGAGGGGGGTGGACCGGAGGAGGTTCAGGGGGAGGGACGGAGGGCCAGGCTAACAGAGGAGAACAGGGACAGTAAGTGAACACAAAAACCCCCCAAAAAACAACAATAACAAAACAGGAGATCAGGGTCGATCACAGCGTTCAGGAACCCAGGATGACGCCGACCGGGCAAGACCCCAAGGCAGAGCAGAAGACCACCACAACCGTGTGGTCAAAACCGAAACTCATCAGAGCGGCGCCGAAGACCACCACAGTGGGATAGGACTGGCAGGAGAGCCAGTCTGGTTGGGCAAGTCTGAAACAAAGAACGTGAACAAGTAAAGGGTAGCCTCCGTGGCCACGACAGGATCAGTCGGGCGCTCAGAGAGTTCGACTGAGACGTGACGAGGCACTGAAAGTTCAGCAGAGGCAAGGAAAGACCCTGGTAAATCAGCCAAGACGTGACAAGGCTCTGGAAGTTCCACAGAGGCGTGAAGAGACTCTGATAATCCCATGGTCTTTAGACTGGATTCCAGAAGATCAATGCTGACTTGACTCTGCTCCTAAAGATCATTGGTGGCCTGACTCTGCTCATTAAGATCATTGGTGACTTGCATTTGTTCATGAAGATCATTGGTGACTTGCATTTGTTCATGAAGATCATTGGTGACTTGCATTTGTTCATGAAGATCAATGGTGACTTGCCTTTGTTCTTGAAGATTACTGGTGACTTGACTCTGTCCTTGAAGATCACCGGTGACTTCACTCTGTCCCTGAAGATCACCAGTGACTTGACTTGACTCAGGAAGGTCAACGGTGACTAGTCCTGACTCTGAAGGGCCAACGGTAACTAGCCCTGACTCTGGAGGGTCAATGGTGACTAGCCCTAACTCTGGAAGGTCATCGGTGACTAGCCCTGACTCTGGAAGGTAGCGGTGACTAGCCCTGACTTTTGGAAGGTCATCGGTGACTAGACCTGACTCTGGAGGGTCATCGGTGACTAGTCCTGACTCTGGAAGGTCATCGGTGACTAGCCCTCACTCAGGAAGGTCAACGGTGACTAGCCCAGACTCTGGAAGGTCAATGGTGACTAACCCTGACTCTGGAGGGTCCATGAGCACCTGACTCGACTCTGGAGGGTCCACAAGCACCTGACTCGACTCTGGAAGGTCAACCGGAACCTGACTTGACTCTGGAGGGTCAACTGGAACATGACTCAACTCTGGAGGGTCAACGAGTACCTGACTCGACTCTGGAGGGTCAACTGGAACCTGAATCGACTCTGGAGGGTCAACGGGAACCTGTCTCAACTCTGGAGGGTCAACGGGAACCTGACTCGACTCTGGAGGGTTCACGGGAACCTGACTCAACTCTGGAAGGTCAGCTGTGCAGAGGCGCTGGGCAAGCAGCCATCTTGGGCCATGACTCTGGACAGGCGGCCATCTTGAGCATTGGCGCTGGGTTAGCGTCCAGACATACCGCTGGATCTCAGAGTGATGGAGTCCTTCTGTCACGACCGCGATACAAGGAGACATGGGGAGAGATCCAAATGCGAGTACGTCTTTTATTAAGGGCAATCCAAAGAATAAACAGTCCATGCAGGGGTCAATACCAAACATCAATCCAACATAAACAGACAAGGACACAAGGTGAGAGCAAGACTTGAGACGGACGCGAATTAAACAAGGACTCTGTGACACATACTAAGACAGACCGGGTCTAAATAAACAGGGAGAGACAAACGCTAATGGGGAATTGACTGAGTGCAATGATTAATGACCAGTGACAGCTGAGTGCAATGATGAGACAGAGAACGTGAGGAATGTGGTTTATGAAGTGACCGACACCGCGGGGAAGGAGAACATAGTGGATAGTGGATAGCCAGGGAACACAACCCAGACATTGTGACAGTTTGAATAAATGAATTACTCCGGCATATTGGTTTGTTTGAACTCAGAGGGAGTGTCAGCCACATTAAACAAGTTAACAGCTTAAGTCATTTGTGGATTACTGCATATTGGAGACGCGAACCGTTTAAAACGATTCAGTTCGATTTGGTGAACTGGTTCAAAAAGATGCGGTTACATCGAATGATTCGTTCGCGAACCGGATATGACAAACTGCTTTGTTTTGAACTGTCTTACAGCAGACACGGAAGAGAAGACAATGCTGAATAAAGACGTAGTTTTTGCTATTTTTGGAACAAAATGTATTTTCGATGCTTCAAAAAATTCTAACTGACCCTCTGATGTCACATGGACTACTTTGATTATGTTTTTCTTACCTTTCTGGACATGGACAATATACCATACACAGTTTCAAGCGAGGGACTGAGAGCTCTCGGACTAAATCTAAAATATCTTAAACTGTGTTCCGAAGATAAATGGAGGTCTTATTGGCTTGGAAGGACATGAGGGTGAGTTATTAATGACATAATTTTCATTTTTGGGTGAACTATCCCTTTAACTAAATGTTATTCAGACAGTAAGTAGGTATGTCTCTATAAAACTAACTTACTGCTGGCAAGTGTTCAGTGATTTGACAGCAGCTACATCCTCACTCTCATATGGTTTTCATTTATAGGAACAATTCATAACTCTTTTTATAATCATTAACATGGCATTTTATGATACTGTTTATTACTGTCAGTGGTGGACAAATCCATGGAAGCTTTATATAAATCTAGAATTCATGACAAATCTGAGAATATTTATTAAAGCTCAGAGGCAACTGCTGTATGAAGATACAACCACAGAGAGCACAACTATCAAACAATATAGTAGTGTCATATTACAGTATTAGCTTATAGATTTGATGGTTTGGAATTAAATATAAATGGACTGAATACAGCTCAGACTGTATACATTTTAACGAAAGAGAATGCCAAGAGTGTGCAAAGCAGTAATGAAAGCAAAAGGTGGCTACTTTGAATAACCTACAATATGACATATTTTCAGTTGTTTCACACTTTTTTGTTATGTATATAATTCCACATGTGTTAATTCATAGTTTTGATGCCTTCAGTGTGACTCTGAAAATAAATAAAACTCTTTGAATGAGAAGGTGTGTCCAAACGTTCGGTCTGTACTGTATATATATATATATATATATATATATATATATATATATATATATATATATATATATATATATATATATACACACAAACACACTCACACACACAATGCAGAAACAGCTTTGTAGTGTGGTTATATGTGATTCTGAACATAGCCAATGAAACGGTTGCTGGTTGATTGATTTACACTTAGAACGATTTTTTGTTTGATTGATTGATTCATTGATTGATTTGTGATATATTAAGAATTAATTTATTTTGCCCCAGCCTACATTAGAAAGTTCCTAAAGTTGTATTATATTTAATTTTATTCAGTCCCCTAGTCCACTTATTCTCAGTACATAGATTATAAATACATAGATTATCACACTATGATAACTGGGATATGAATTACATAAATGCATTATTGAATGCATATTTAATACAAAAAAAAGTGGAAGAGGAAGATGAAGATATTTAATAATGATATTATTCAGCAAATGAAATTGCGAAGCTTGCAAAATTTGCCTGCTAAACAGACAATAAATTATACCTTTGGTGGCTCCGGGATAATAAGCCCGGGATAATAAGCTCAGGGATAATATCAAAACCAATGAGATATGAGGAAATGCTAAAATGTGAGTTGGCTCATGTTCACATCAGAATGGGCACTGGGGAGGATAGATACACTGAGGTCCTGTCAGAGAACTTTGATTTAAACATGCATTACACCACATACCCATCAATATGACTTTGCTGCAGCCTGGAATTGAACTACTGGTTTCGTCTGGTCAGAGGAGAACTGACCCCCAACTGAGCCTGGTTTCTCCCAAGGTTTTTTTCTCCATTCTGTCACTGATAGAGTTTTGGTTCCTTGCCGCTGTCGCCTCTGGCTTGCTTAGTTAGGGTCACTTCATCTACAGCGATATCGTTGACTTGATTGCAAATAAATGCACAGACACTATTTAACTGAACAGAGATTACATCACTGAATTCAATGATGAACTGCCTTTAACTATCATTTTGCATTATTGACACACTGTTTTCCTAATGAATGTTGTTCAGTTGCTTTGACGCAATGTATTTTGTTTAAAGCGCTATATAAATGAAGGTGGCTTGACTTGACATACACACAGAACACACACACATATCTCAGATTTCCTTTTTATCAGCTTAAGTTTCCACATCTTACTTTCAAAGATGGATAGATAATGCAGTGATGCCCAGAGGAAAATTGTAGAAATTAATTTGCTCTATGCTGACACACATTTATTTCACTCAAACATACACACATTTGTACATACCAACAACACAGGGGTCTGTCAAGCAATATGAGATATTATATCACCCCAGATTTAAAGATTGCATCAGTAAAGGCATTACTGACAGTATTTTGATATGTATAATATAAGATGCTGGGTGAAAATTACTACTGTAGATAATCATCATTATGAAATTATAGGGGAGATGTGCTTAAGTTTTATGAAAACAATGTAAATGCATGCAAAAAAATAAATAAATAAATAACCAAATAATTTTTTTTTACATAAATAAACAAATTAATAAAAAAAAAGACTTGATTTTGGGGTACAATTTGACCCTGGAATCTCGTTTCTGAGATGGGAAAAGCACAAGCTTGTATTAGACACATTAATTGTGTTGAATAATTAATCAAACAAAAACCCATCACTGTGTGCTGCAGTATGCAAAACTGCAAGGGCTGTGGCTGGTGACAAGCTGTCCAGACACTAATGATGTCAGACACTGTAATATGCTCTGGTCCCCTCCCTGCTTACCGTGGTGACGAGATGCATAGCAGATTGTCATCACTCAATGGCTGGATGTCTAAGTGGTGCCCACAGAATAACATAGGTTATATAGACAATTGGACGAGCTTTTGGGGCAGACCTGACCTTTTTAAAAGAGATGGTCTTCATCCCTCCTGGGGTGGCGCCACTCTTCTGTCTAGAAATATGGCAAATAGTCTTAGTGTTTATACTTGACTAACTGGGGCCCAGGTCAGGAAGCAAACAGACTGGCTAAACCGACCGTCTGCTAGCTGCCTCCCGTCACAGAGGTCAGTTAATTCTCAGCACATAGAGACTCTTTCACCTAGATATCACACTATAGAGACTGTGTCTGTTCCACGAACTAGAAAATACAAAAAACGTCCAAACCAAGTTAAGGTTAACAATTTAATTGAGGTTCAACAAATAAAAAACAAATGCAATATGGATAAACAAATGATAAAGATTGGCTTATTGAATATCAGATCCATTTCTACGAAAACACTTTTTTTAAATAATATGATAACTGATCATAATATAGATGTGCTCTGCTTGACAGAAACCTGGCTAAAACCTGATGAATACATTATTTTAAATGAGTCCACCCCCCAAGATTATTGTTATAAACACGAGCCGCGTCTAAAAGGCAAAGGGGGAGGAGTTGCTTCAATTTATAATAACGTTTTCAGGATTTCTCAGAGGGCAGGCTTCAAGTATAACTCGTTTGAAGTAATGGTGCTACATATAACATTATCCAGAG